>NC_136061.1:1080782278-1081414862 GCF_964261635.1 Lissotriton helveticus | reverse complement strand
ACTGGTGTTGGTATCTCCATTGTTTTGAAAATTTTTGTTTACATTTTTGAATGTATGTATCAAAGGTTATATTAGGGCGAGAGGAGGTCTGCCACTCTTTCACAAGGATGATGTCATCAGTGATGACATCAGTGATGTAATTTGAGATGTCATGAGTGATGTCACTGACCATGTCATGAGTGATGTAATATGTGACATCATCAGCAGTTGATTGCGGGTGCGCGATATATAGTTAGTGCAACTAACTATATATGGAATTTCAATGGTTTTGTGTGAGTAAAATAAGGTTTTTTAAATGCTAATTCCTAACTATATATGGTCTATAACCTATGGTTTTTTCAGTGAATATATATATATATTCACTGAAAAAAACATAGGTTTCAGCCACGTTATAGTTAGGAATTAGCATTTAATAAACCCTAGAAATTCACTGAAAAAACCATTGGTGAGTAGCTACATGAGTGTGTATCTGGGTTATTAGTTGTTTTTTTTTAGTTTCAGTATCAGTGTCTGTATGGTTCGATGGGGGATATTACTTAGCACACAGATGCATGAATGACTAACTCACAGTTTGTATGTTGAAGACAGCATGTTTGCAGGACTGTATGGGTGGATGAGTGTGTGTATGGGTGTGTTAGTGAGTGAATGACTGTCTCAATAGTGTCTTTATGAGTAACTACATATGTTTTAAACTAGTATATGTGAGTATTGATGTATATAAGTGAGTATATGTGAGAGTGAGAGATTGGAAGAGTTCCTGTATAAATAAATATGTGTTTCTATAAGTTATTGTTTATGAGTGTTAGTATCTATATGTTTCTGTAGAAGTAAGTGTAGTGGTGTGTGTATAGCTGTATAAGCAAGAAAATGGATGTTTATTTGCATGTGTGAGTATGTGTGTGAGTAACTCTATGGATGAGTGTCGGTGTGTAACAGGATGTATAGGTATATGAGTACATATTATGAGTGAGTACATATATGAGTGACTATATAGAACTGTGTGGATGTGTATGTAGATTTTGGAATTACTGAATAGGTTGTTGTAACTGGTGTTGGTATCTCCATTGTTTTGAAAATTTTTGTTTACATTTTTGAATGTATGTATCAAAGGTTATATTAGGGCGAGAGGAGGTCTGCCACTCTTTCACAAGGATGATGTCATCAGTGATGACATCAGTGATGTAATTTGAGATGTCATGAGTGATGTCACTGACCATGTCATGAGTGATGTAATATGTGACATCATCAGCAGTGCATTGTGGGCGCGCGAGTTATAGTTAGCTGTACTAACTATAACGGGGGAATTTCAATGGTTTTGTATGAGTGAAATGTCCAGCTAACTATAACATGTGTGAAACCTATGTTTATTTCAGTGAATTTCTAAGGTTTTTTAAATGCTAATTTCTAACTATAACGTGACCGAAACCTATGGTTTTTTCAGTGAATTTCGAAGGTTTTTTAAATGCTAATTCCTAACTATAACATGGCTGAAACCTATGGTTTTTTCAGTGAATTTCAAAGGTTTTGTAAATGATAATTTTTAAATTTATTAATTGTTATTTTTTTATACCTATTTACTACATTGTTTTAAACTATTTATTTTTAGATATTTTACTTTTTAAATTACATTACATATTTTTAATAGAAATTGAAAAAAAAAATTCTAAAAATATTGAAATTGTAATTTTTTTAAAATGTTTTTTAATTTATATATATATATATTTTTTTTTATATAGCTGGCAATGATATCCTATGGAAGGAAATTCAAGTTACTGGTAAGTATGGTTAAAATTACTTTTCCGGATCAGTACTGGGCTGAAAGATTCAGCACTGAGGTCTCTCCTGATAAAGGTGAGTAAATCGGAATTCGTAGTTCTGCTGATTTTATAGGAATATTTTAAAGTTCCAAAACTCCAGACCTAGAAGAATTTCCACGTCAAACCACTCAATGTTACCCTATGGAAGGAAATTCACTTAGCAGGTAAGTAGTGTTATCATTATTTTTTAATACTCAGTGGTGGATCCTGGATCCAGCACTGGTGCATCTCCTGTAAACAGTTGAAAGAATGTGTTTAAGTCATACAGGGGATTTTTAAGGAATATTTTTAGTTTGTGAAAATAGACACTTAGAAACTTTTCTGGTGCAAACCAGACAATGGATTCCTATAGAATGAAATACAAGTTACTGGTAAGTACAGTTAGAATTACTTTTCAAGGTCAGTGCTGGGCTAAAAGATGCAGCACTGGGTTCTCTCACAGGTGAGTAAATCGGAATTTGTTGTTTGGATGATTTTAGGTGAATATTTTAAAGTTCCAAATCTCCACACTTAGAAGAATTTCCAAGTGAAAACAGTCAATGTTAGCCTATGGAAGGAAATTCAAGTTACTAGTAAGTATGGTTAGAATTACTTTTGAGGATCAGTACTGGGCTTAAAGATGCAGCACTGAGGTCTCTCCTGATTACAGGTGAGTAAATTGGAATTCGTAGTACATCCAGTAAGCGCCACAAAGCTGCGTAGCAGAGAGATGTAAAAAGGAGCACGGCATGCACTACTTCTCTGCAACGCTGCGCAGTGGCGCTTCCTGGAAGCACCTGGTGGACTACTTGGCCCCCATGGTCCCTCAGGTTTGAAGTTGATTTTTTTTCCCCAACTTAAAACGCGCCACAGGGCGTGTTTGCACACATCACGTCAGGCCCGTCCCCTCCCTTCACCATTGTGTAAACGCACCCTGTCACAGTTCTAAGTTGAGAGATTAAGTCACCTTCAATCCTAAGGATCCCTAGGGTCAAACTAGCCCACTAGGTACCTCCAGTAAGCACCACAGAGCTGCGTTGCAGAGAGGTGTAAAAAGGGGCATGGCATCTAAACACCTGTCTGCAATGCAGCTCTCTGGCGCATACTGGAGATACCTGTTGGGCTATTTGGCCCTCCGGGACCCTCAGTATTGAAAGAGAATTAATTCCCCAACTTAAAACGCACCAAGGGGCGCATTTGCACACTGATGAAGGAAGGGGGCGTGGCCTGAGGTGACATGTCTGCAAACACGCCCTGTGGCGCGTTGTAAGTTGTAGAATTAACTCCTCCTCAATCCTGTGGGTCCCTGGGGGTCAACTAGCCCCACCAGATACCTCCAGTATGCGCCAGGGGGCTGCGTTGCAGAGAGGTGTTCACCTCTTTTTACAACACTCTGCAACGTAGCTCCGTGGCGCTTACTGAAGGTACCTGGTGGGTTAGTTGGCCCCCAGGGACCCTCAGGATTGACAAGGAATTAATTCCCCAACTTAAAGCGTGCCACAGGGCGTGTTTGCACACAGGTGAACTCAGGCCCCACCCCCTACCTTGAGCACTGTGCAAATGCACCCCGTGGCGCGTTTTAAGTTGGGGGATTAACTCCCCTTGAATCGTGAGGGTGCCTGGGGCACAACTAGCCCACCAGCTACCTCTAGGAAGCGCCACAGAGTTGTGTTGCAGAGAGGTGTAAAAAGGGGCATGGCCTTAGAACACCACTCTGCAACGCAGCCCCCAGGTGCATACTGGAGGTTCCTGGTGGGCTACTTGGCCCCTAGGGACCTCCAGTATTCAAGGGGAATTCGTTCCCCCTCTGCAAACGTGCCAGGGGGCACGATTGCAGAGTGCTGCATGAAGGGGGTGTGGCCTCTGTCGCGATGGTGTTTTTTTTTTTTTTTTTTAGAAGGGGGCCTGTGTAGCCCCACTTCTTTTTCTATTTTTTTTGCCCTGGGGACCCCATCCCCCAGGGCTTGCCCCTAATTAATTTTATTTATTCTAAATGTGGAGGGGGGCTGCATGGTCCCCCTCCTGATGCTTCTTTTAGCCCCGGGGACCCCATCCCCGAGGCTCTGCCTCTTTTTTTATATATATTTGTTGGGGAGGGGGGCCGCGTGGCCCCCCTCCCGGGCCTCTTCCGGCCCCAGGGTCCCCAGGGCCGGTCTGCCTCCTTTTTTTTACTATTTGGGGAGGGGGGATGTGTGGCCCCCCTCCCAGGCCACTTGTAGCCCCGGGGACCCAATCCCCCGCGGCTGGCCCACTCTGTTGGGGACCGTGGGGGGTCCCCAATCCTCCACGGTCCCTGCCAGCTCCCCGAGTCCTGCGGGAGCCGGCATTGCTTTTCTACATTGGGAGCAGCTAACATGCTCCTCCCCATGAAGAAAAGCAATAGTCTTTGATTTTTGGAAGAGAGAGCAGGTTTCCTGCTCTCTCTTCCAAAAACCATAGCAAACTACAGTGTCCCGGGGGTAGGCACCGCGGGACACTGCAGGAACCAGCCCTGGGGGGTGGTGGTCCCCAGGGCCACCACAAGGCTCCAGGAGAGGGGCTGCGCGGCCCCCCTCCCAATATTTGAAAGCCCCAGGGGGTGGTGGTCCCCGGGGCTGGGGGGTCCATCACGGATCCCCCAATTAAAAAATGTAGTGCCCCGGGGAGGTGGCGGTCCCCGGGGAGTGTGGGGGGGCTTGAGCCCCAACACATGTTTTTTAAATTGTATTTTAAAAAAAGAAGCCCCAGGGGTGGCGGCTCCCGGGCCTGCGGGGGACATGAGCCCCCCCACATACATACTGTTAAAGCCCTGGGGTGGCGGTCCTCGGGGGTGGGGGGCCCTTCTGGGCCCCCCATTATTATTAAAGAAAAGAAGCACCGGGGGTGACATTAAAGCCCCGGGTGGTGGGCGCCTCTGTGCCCCCCATAATAATAAACAACATTGCCCCCAGGATTAACCCCCCCCCGGGGATAATTACAAATGAAGCAGGCTTCTGGTTTTTTTCGCGGGATACGAAGGCCTAAGGGGTCAGGGTGTTTCTACTCTGCCCCCTTTGCGTCTTTTGCGCACTTGTTTTTCAGTTTTCTTGTGCCTCGGTTCTACCGAGACACAAGATAGCTGCCAACACTTCCTGGTTTGGAGTGTTGACAGACAGTTGACACCCAAGTAGCATGCAGTTTGTGTTTATTTACTCAACCAACGTGTTTCAGCCCTCTTATGGCCTTGCTCAAGGTCCATATATATATATGTGACCAAGGGTCCACGGGTCCGAAACGCGTCGTGCTGTTGTTGCCTCACCTGCACATTAAAATCTATTGAAGCCAGATCCTGTGGTCCGTCTCTCCTTTGCTTCACCGATCTGGACGATTGGAGGTGGCGCGTGGAGTTTATCTTTTATATATATATATATATATATATATATATATATATATATATATATATATATATATATATATATATATTTATATACGTAAATATATTACCTACTGGCGGTCGCCAGTAGGTAGTTATAGTTAGGACCTAGTTTCCATAGGAAAAGCTTTTTTGTTTTCCCGATAACTTTGGTGTTGTTTGACGAATCTTTGGGAAATTGTCAAAACTAGTAGGGCGCCCCGGTCAGCTCCTGTCTTGAAAGCTTTGGGGTGATTCGTCAAGCAGGGGCCGAGAAAAAAGGGGCTCCCAAAACACTTTTTCCCATGTTATTTTCCATAGGGAACTTTAGACAAAGCTACAGCCCAAACTGCTGAAGGGAATTACACCAAATTTGGCAAAAAGGTAGCGCTTTATTCAGAAAGCGACCTTTTTTTAAATTGTGTACATCCGTTCAGTAGTTCCTGAGAAACTAGAAAAAGAAAAAGTTTCGATATCTGTGGCCGAGGAGGGTACGCGAACCCTCCTGACCACGAGCTTCATTCTAATTGGATGCCAACACTCCAAACTATGAAGTGTTGGCAGGCCATCTTGTGACTCAGTAGAACCGAGTCACAAGAAAACAGTAAAAAAAAGGTTAAAAAACAAGAAAAGGTGGCAGGTTAGAAACACACTGAACCCCTAGGACTGTTCAGGGAGTCCCACAAGGACCCCCTAGGCCCAAAAAAGGAAAGCAGTTTGTTTCATAATTTTGGCGGAAATTGCGTTGGGGTCACGAATCCAGCTAAAATATTTTTTTTAAACGAAGCAGGGGTTCCCACGCTTCGTTTTATAAAAGCCCCCGGGAGGGCCAGGTCCCGTGGGCACTTGCAAATTTATTAGCGGGGCCAATGGGGGTACCCGCAGCACCGGGGACCACCACCTCCCCGGGGATTATTTTATTGTATGCGGGGGGCACTACAGCCCTCTGTAGCCCCGGGGACCGGCACCACCCCGAGGCTGTAAAACAAATGCATGAGGGGTAACAAAACTGCAGCTGACTATACGTTTGGCACCTCAATTTCAATATCCACAATATTTTAGAGTGCTGTGCCCGTAGCCCCGAGACCTGCCGCAGTTAGGTCTCACTGGAGATCCAGAAACATCAAAATGAAAAAGTGTGGCGGCAGCACCAGGGATGGAGTCACATCAGCCAATATGCTCTACTCAAATATCTTTATTCTTCTTTAGGTTAAAACAACCAACTTGTTTTGTTCCTTTTATAGGAATTTCTTCAGGCCAAGAGACTGCTGTACCAGACAGGTCCCACTTTCATAAACAAGGCGAACGTCAGCTCAGATGTAGTGAGTTGAATGTCAAATTCCGGCCAGAGTACTTGAGTTTCCTATTCAGTGTCAGTATGATAATTCAAATGGTTTCAGTGCATGTGGTAACTCCCTTACAAGTATCAAACGGAATCTTACGTGGTTCCGTAAGCGGACTGGTCCCGACACATAGATTTGGAATTGTAGTTAGAATATCACACCTGCCAGATTACACACGTTAATTTCTAAAAGGCGTACAGCCATAGAGATCTGGGCAAAGAGTAATTTTAAAGAATCAGAAGGCAGTAGTGTTTAGCTACCGATGTCGCACCGAGACAGATGGAGTCAGAATCCACTCCAGTTGTGGTCCCCAATGGATAGGGCCGGCCCCGGGGGAAAGGGTCCGGGGGCCTGAAGTGGCCCCGCGGACCCCCTCCTGTTTAATTAAAAAAAAAGACTTTTAATTTAGGGGATTAAGTCCCCTTGAGTCCTGAGAGTCCCTGGGGTCCAACTAGCCCACCAGTTTTCTACAGTCAGCGCCACAGAGCTGCGTTGCAGAGAGGTATAAAAAGGGGCGTGGCCTCAAACCACCTCTCTGCAACGCAGCCCTGTGGCGCTTACTGGAGGTTCCTGGTGGGCTAGTTGGACCCCAGGGACTCTCAGGATTCAAGGACTTAATCCCCCAACTTAAAAGGCTCCACAGGGCGCGTTTGCACTCTTGTCACATTAGGACCCGCCCCCTCCCTGCACCACTGTGCAAATGCGCCCTGTGGCGTGTTTTAAGTTGGGGTATTAAGTCCCCTTGAATCTTGAGGGTCCCTGGGGTCCAACAAGCCCACCAGTTATCTCCAGTAAGTGCCACAGAGCTGCATTGCAGAGAGGTGTAAAAAGGGGCATGGCCTCAGACCACTTCTCTGCAAAGCAGCTCTGGGCCGCTTACTGGAGGTACCTGGTGGGCTAGTTGGCCTCCAGGGACCCTCAGGATTCAAGGGGACTTAACCCCCCAACTTACAACGTGCTAGAAGGCACGTTTGCACAGTGGTGCAGGGAGTGGGCATGATATAAGAAGTTAGCAATTCTGCTGTGTGGAACTTACTGGTGCTAATAAAAGGGATAGTTGGCCCCCAAGGTTGATGTTGATGATAAAATCAGAGCTTCAGAGTCATATTCTGCAGGAGAAGAGGTACTTTTACTGTGGGCTGAGGGGTGTTTTGCCTAAGTAACCCCCGTGTGTAATTATTATCCATCACATATTTTGCGCAAATGTCGGACGAGGCTTTGTTGGAAAGGGAAAGGGCGGCAGACGACCTGTTTTCCAATCTACCGAAAATCCCAGAGGCTAAAGACAAACAAACAATGCAGGCTGAACAAAGTCCGGTTATTAAAACCTTGTTAAAAGCGCTCGAAAAAAACACGCGCAGCGAACTCACTAAGTGGTGGGAAATTAAGTTGCTTCAGAAATACCATGAAGTAGGAGGCGTTCCTGAGGCCTGCGAATAATGCCTGTTCCAAGCTTCGAAAATCCAAACCCCCTGTTACTAAGAGACTGGGCTGATAGTAACATGGAGGCTTCTATGCGCTTAGTTTGTCTACTAATTAAATATGCGACCATAGACCGGGAAGTAAATGTCACCGAGATTGCACGCATCAAACAGGAATTGCAGTCATTAACAAACCCGGAAAATAAGGAATTCATTGAAAAAAGTTATTCGGAAATAGCAACACGTGTTAAGAAGCAGGAGGAAACAATCAAAGCAAGGAAAGCTTTTAAATTTGCTCGCGACAAGAACGACTACGAGCAAGGACAAGTGTTTACATTCGTACGAAAATACGATCTTGTCAAAAAGCAAAGAGGGGCAACGACGCTTCAGAAGAAAGTGCAAGTTCCAACAGGTGCCTCAAATATTGTATCCGTTTCAGCTTCAGATGCCAGCACAGTAGCGAGTGATACTGACACCGATGGAAGTGGCTCAGATGCAGGCAGCAGATCTGGACTAGGCCCGCTAACATATGCGGAGGAAATGGATTACATTAGGGAGCAGAGAAAACTTTCTCTCCGGCCGAGGATTCCCAATCCTCAGCAAACACACGGAGAAACCGCAAAAGGCGCCAGCGGCGTAAATGCTCCAAACAAAAGAGGCAGAGGGCAGTTCCTCAAAAAGAAAACGTGGCAGAAATAGACACTGGCTGTAAGAACACCATTATTAATTTAACCAATACTGAGCTCAATGCTGCTGAACTGCAACTACTCACACTTGGATTAAGCTTTTGTCCGGTAAGCAACTTCAATTTTGAAGACCAGGATAGACGTATACAAATTCATACGTAAACTCAAGTTGGCAAAATTTTTCAAAATCAAGAATTCAACAGCAAAACAAAGGCCAATTCCGACGTCCAGTGGTTTGACGGTGCAACACATACCACTGTTGAAGTCCCTGCATGCCCTTCACACCAATATCTCTGATTCACAAGAACAATCCATGAACACACAACAAGTAGCTGATGTTGAAGGGATTTGCATTTCTGCCCCGGGCAATAGTCCTTTCAAAGCACAGTCCAAATTTGTGCCTGTTATGCCACGTGACGCACTGGATATCTTCCATGACCGCATCACAGACGAACTTAGATCTCTCAACCGCAAGACTATCAATAGTCAAAAACAAAAGAAATCCAGTAAAAATCAACAGTATTTCCAATTGATTGTAAAACTCAAGAACAACAACTCCCTTGTCATTAGCAACTCAGACAAAGGAGGCAATTTGGTCTTATGGAATAAAACAGCCTATATAGAAGAGGCCTATAGGCATTTAAATTATGCAGCATGCTATGAACTTACAAATGGGGGTGTAGTCAATAAAGTCAACAAGGACTACAAAGAGCAACTCACTAAGTGGAAAAGAGAAAGTCTAATCACCAAAGAGGAGTTTGCGTTTCTGTTCAAAGAATTCCCCGTGTTGCCAACTTTCTATCTTATCCCCAAAGTACATAAGCAAACAACGCCTGTCCCAGGGCACCCCATAATTTCAGCCAGAGACAGTGTCTTTGAAATCACCTCCAGATATGTCGATCACTATTTGCAAGATCATGTGACTGCTCTTCCAACATATCTGAGAGACACTAAAGACTTCCTGCATAAATTAAGTACTATTGAGTGGTCCGAAGATTTTCTTCTCATGACGTTAGACATAACATCGCTCTATGCGAGCATTAGACATGATGAAGGATTAACTGCGGTTGAGCATTTTTTGTCCAACAGATGCATTTCTATGTATCAACACATTGGCATGCTTTTGGATATGATGCGGTGGTGTCTTCACAATAATTTGTTTTTGTTTGAAGGGAAGGTATTCAGACAGCTGCAGGGTGTGGCCATGGGTGCATGCTTCCCCCTAGTTACGCGTGGGCTGGTGGGAGAAGCATGTACTCATGGAAGAACACAAAAATCTAGTTGAACAACATGTGGCACACCTTTGGAGATATAGTGATGACATTTTTGTTGTGTGGAGGGGCAACGAACAACAAGCCCTAGATTTTGTCAACGTCATCAATAACAATCAGTTGAACTTGCACTTCACAGCACATGTACATTCTAGCTCAGTTCATTTCCTTGACATCAATGTATACATCGAAGATGGTAAGGTGGAAACACGCCTATACCGTAAGCCTACAGCGGGTAATATGCTATTACATGCAAGCAGTTTTCACCCCATCATACAATCACGAGTTTGCCATACGGTGAATTCTTGAGAATTCGTAGGGCATGCAGCACACCGGAAGCACTGGTTACAGCACAACAAATGGCTAGAGATAGATTTCTCCAAAGAGGATATGGAGCTAAACTTTTGGACTCCGCACTCAATAAAGCCAATGCCCGCAACAGATCAGAGCTATTACAAAAGTGAGCCATATGTAGCACTGTAGAGAGGGACCCCAGTGATAGTGAGCAGAAAGTTGATGATGTCACTTCTGACTCACCATTGGCATGCAGGTTCATCACCATGTATAGCAGACAAGCTAAATCTATCCAGCGCATTATCAACACGCAATGGGCTATAGTTCAAACTGATACAGTGTTATCGCCATTTCTGCCTGTTAGACCCAATTTCACATACAGGAAAGCTCGGTCTATTCGTAGTGAACTAGTTAGAACTAGCCCTGAAACTGATGTCAAAAGTGGGTGGTTAAGTGCCAGCAGAGGCTTCTACAAATGTAGTACATGCCGCGCGTGTAAGTTCAGCAAAAATACCAAAACTTACATAAGCCCTTTTTCAGATCCTCCCATCTCTTTGAAAGGCCACTATACTTGTCGCACTGATCATGCAGTGTATGTACTTCAGTGTGTTTGTGGTCTCAGATATGTTGGGAGCACGAAACTCCCAGCGCATCAAAGAATTCTCCAGCATTTGAGGGCGACAATTAACCCTGATCCCGCATACCCTGTGGCCCGGCACATTAAAATGGAGCATGCCAACAATCTTAGAGTATTCACTTATTTTGTCATTGATTGTGTCCCCATTCACAAACGGGGTGGAAACCGAGAGAAAAAATTAAGACAACTTGAGACGAAATACATTATAGAGCTAGATACCAAGTCACCGAGAGGATTGAATTTATGCGAGGACTTGCATCATTACCTCTAACTAGCCTATTTTAATTACTATACACCTATCAGTGTAATAAATGTTGGCTCCATGTGCTCCTATTTCCGTATTGTATACATTCCCATATATATATATATATATTTGTTATGGGTGGTTGTTTCCTATCTCACTGTAACTGCATGTCATTTCTCAGCCGCGCCTCATTAGCCTTTCCAGTTGACACTTCTTTATCTGTGGGAAGTGGATCATCACGATATGTATTGGCTTAGCGCTAGTCAGGCAAAAGATACGTTTTCGCCCTTCATGGGGATTTTCAGGTGTCAGGTTGAATGCCATCCTTCCCTCTCTCTAAGGAGAGACAATTGAAAGTCAAATAATTTTAATATTAATTAAATTTACTTCACACATGCACTTCATTTACGCTACTCAGGTTAGTAGAAACTTCAGACACACAGAGTAAATATTTGGTTGCTTTGATACTATCATCTGGCGGGTACGATTATGCAGAAAATATGTCTAGTTAGATACCGAGATAATTGAAGTAGCGAAAGCGACAGAGAAAGGTGGCAACTTTTGTAACTGGTCATTTTGGTTATATCATATATGATGATTTGTACGGCCCAAGGATAATTGTAATGAACTCATTAATGCATTTGTGCAGGTATTTTTTACTATTATTAATATAAATGAAGAGTTTTTCTTTGTAAATAGTGAATATAATTTACAAACCTATTGCTATGATTACCTGATAGCCATAATGATTTACACCAGTAGCTGCCAATATACTTCATGGGTTGCTATAATCGAAACAATGAAATATTTTTGTCATACAGTATTTGTACGATTTGAATTATTTACTTTGGATCATCTTAGGCATTATGAACGTTTTTGTTGCATTTTTTATGCATTTTTTTTATATACTTTACATCCTATTTTCGCACGCTCTGATTTAGAGGTACACAAATGTGTAAAATTAGTGGTATTCCATGTTCTTAACGTCACCATATGCAACCCTGTTGCCGATATTTGGCAAATGTATGTTTCACATTTACTATTTTGCTACTGAAGTGTAAAAATTGAATCAAGAAACCATGAGTAGTTTTTATCCAGTAGTGTGTTTTCACTTTTCATTCAAATGGTAGTTTTTCACTAACACGTGACCAGCACTCAGGTGTATATAATTTTGTTAATCCAACAACGCAATTATGTGAGCAAGGCCACCCTGCTGGCCGAAACGCGTCATCTCGTCCTTCATTTTGCGCTGATGGAAGGAAAATAAATACCTTTACAAATTATGTCAGCCTGCAGTGAATTCTATATCATGTGTCCGGTTCTCGTTGTTTGGTGAGCATATGCACCAGGAGTGGTAATTGTATATATATATATATATATATATATATATATATATATATATATATATATATATATATGTATATATATATATATATATATATATATATATCCGCTCGCCATATTGCTGCCAGAGCAGTCCCTCTTCCTATGACGCTGATGCCATCTCTGGCAGCAGCAGCCACTTAGTTTTTTCATCAATTTCTCACTCCACAAATATTTTCGTGAAATCAAAAGACGGCACACCAGGAAACGGCACAAAACTTTATTGTGCACTAACTATCAAGGACGACGGGTTTCGGCGTTTGTGTTCATCAAGTTACTTCCTATACTTTGATCTCCCTTAGAAATAGGTATCATGCCTCATAGACATAGACAAAATACTCACATAAAGCATTGTATAACAGGTTTTGCAGTAATTAATTATAACAACAAATTCCTTCATTTGCGATTATAAAAATAATTTTGGAATTGCGACAAGGTTACAATTTCAATATCTCAAATTAAAAAAATCAATTAAATTGGATATATAGGAGCAATGAAATTGTGGGCATCACATGCAAACATAAGATTACAATTATAAATCCTACTGTTGCACAGCTTCTGTAATTCGCTGCTGCATACATAATCATGTATAAAGTTTGTAGTTCATTTTTCGGTATCTATTACCATAACTGCACCCGTACAAATGTAATTGTTTGTGTACCACCATATTGCGGTTCGATGGAAATGGAACACCTTGCTGTTTATATAGATCTGTGAGTCCCGTCATGATAAATAGACTCGCGATCTTCGTGTGGTATCTATACAGATCATATTACTGTATTTGGAACTTACTTGAATCCGAATGTCACGGATCCCGACTCGCTTATAGCCCTATCTGTTGGCTATTCCAACCCTGATGGCAAAAACATACTGTGTCTTTCGCAATTTATGCCCTGATGGAGTATAGGTTGTATCCTTTTCTTAGTGCAGGGTATGTGAAGTGTGATGGGACTGTGATTAGTGTGTAAGTGTGATAATGTTTTAAGTGTTGCGTGTGTGGTGAGAGAGGGTGTAGGGGCATGGTAGTTGCATCTGGGGCCCCTTTGGGTTCCATCACGTAGCTCCACAATTGTGCTTAATGCTAATTATGGGTTCCTAAATAGGAACCTGATTACAAACCCCATAGTGCTATTAGCCTATCTCAGTTAAAATGTCGTAAATAAATGGGAAAATGAACTCATTTTAAAACGCCAACATAATCCTATGATGCGGGTTACATATCTTAGATTTGAGAGAATGGCAGTATTCTTTTCACCATTGGCCTATGTGTGTTGCAAGTTCCTCCCCGCTATTAAGTCCTCTAGGGACTTTACAGTCTATATCCAGGATAAACCTGGATTCGAGGATTCTCAAACGTTTTCACGGTCCCCATCTCGTATATGCTCTGGTATTCTGTCCACCCCAAAAAATCGTAGACTGCTGTTGTTGCTGTTGTGAACATCTGTGTAGTGACGTGCTACAGGATAATTATGATCAAGATTTGTGATAGCACGCAGATGTTACAGTATCCTCAATTTTAGTGGGAGTTTTGTATTGTCCACGTACGGCAGGCAACAAGGACATTCCAGTACGTAGACAGTAAAGTCACTGTTACAGTTGATTGTCTGCCTCTGTTTGGTGCTTGTGGTGTATTCTTTGCAGTTTTTCCCATTTCGATTAGCCATGCACATACCACATATAGTAAAGCCATTAGGCATTTTCAACAACTGTGATTGTGTTTTCTCCATGGGGTAACTGTGGACTAATCTATCTCGAAATTACCTCTATCGTTTATAGGTTACCTGTGGCCCACCTCCTATGAGTTCACCTATTATAGGGTCTGCCGTTAACAGGTTCCAATATTTTCTCAAGATTTTCTCTAGAGCCCACGCTCCCCTGCTGAACTGTGTTTTTATTTTCGGTATGATTTGATCAGTAAGTCATATTGTGGTAGATCTTTCACTTTATTTTTGGCTACCTCCAAGGTTTCTTCCTTATAGCCCCTCTCCCAGAAACGTGTTATCATGACTTGTTGTTCCTTATAGTAGTCTGTGTTTTTGCTGCAATTGAGGCGAGCCCTTAAAAACTCCCCATATGGTATACTGTGTTTCAGGGAAATTGGATGGCGACTCGCCGCATGCAGCACTGTGTTTCCTGCTGTCTGCTTGCGGAACAGGCGGGTTGTAATTTCACCTTCTCTTATTTCTACTGCTATGTCTAGAAATTCACAGTAGAACTGATGACATGTGTAAACTGCATGTTCAGATCATTATCTCCTAATCTTTCAGTGAATTCCTTTGCTAAGATCTCTGGACCATCCCATATAAGGAATAAATCATCTATATATCTGATCCACAGAAATATGTGGTCAGTGTACCTTTCCAGATTTTGTGACCAAGCTATTTGTACCTCCCACCAGCCTAGAAATAAATTTGCTAGGCTGGGGGCAAAACATGTACCCATAGCGGTACCCGACCGCTGTCGGTATACCGACTTTATAAAGAGAAGAATATTTTCTTGGAGTCAGAACACCATCATTGTTTCTAACATTTTGTTGTGTGCCCAATGGTCTATGTGTCTGCTTCTCAAAAAATACATACAGGCTGCTACCCCTTTCTGTTAGTCTATACAAGTGTATAATGAACTTACATCAAGACTGATCATTAGATATCCCTCCTCCCATCGCACATCATGAAGTCTCCGAAGGAAATCTGTACTGTCTTTACAGCAGGATCTCAAATTGAACACATATTCAGATAGAAAAAGATCCAAGAATATAGATGTATTCTCCAATAGTCCCCCATTAGAAGTACACGTTACAGACACGACTGCTGCAGCTAAATATGGTTGCGGTGTCAGGAAACAGATAAATTATGTGTGACTGGGACAATGAGAGAAAGACAGAGGCAATATCGCTATTTAATGAGGAGCAAGATGTTATAACAACTAAACCCTCAGGCAGCACGGCCCCATTGGAAGCATCCCTTCAACAAAAGCTGTTTCTACTAGAAAAACTGAGTAAACGGGAAGTCAATAAGTGGTGGGAGTAGCCTCTTTAACCAACTACGTGGAAGTTGGACGTGTCCCAAGGGGCTTAAGAATCACCATTGTCCCTACCTACGACAACCTCAATCAGGATCTTATCACGGAATGGGCCCAGTTCATGGCCAAAACATGCAAGGGCATGCTTGAGATGCTCATTAAGTATGCACAAATCTTCATCATTTGCTTGTCGCATGTTCTTGATAAGTTCCTTTTATTCAAAATAACTCCCAATATTTACATTTGCAATACTTCCCAAAGATATTTTAGTGTCTTCATGAAGAAGGGTTTTAAATACAGGTTGACCTTTCAGAGGTCTAAGTTGTAGTAGATCACCAAATACAATTACATATTTTTCTCCATATAAAACATCGTAATTTGTTTTTTAAATCTGCTGCATCCTCAACTGTACAAACGCAAGCATTAAGTTTGAAACCATGCTTACTTCATCAATTACCAGAAGTTTCATTTTCTTTAGTACCCTTGAAACTTCAAAACAAGCTTCTCCAGATAGCTTGTGGTATTCAAATTTATTTTCATGTTCTACTGGTAACATAAGTAGACGATATAATGTAATCCCTTTAATGTTGTGTGCTGCTAACCCGGTTGGAGCAGTTACAACACAAGACAAATGTGAATCTGTTCTTTTCTGTGGATAACTTGACAAACATTTTATCAATAAACTTTTCCCTATTCCAGCTTGTCCACTGATGTACATAAGAGTAGGTCTAAATGATGTACATTGGCAATCATTCTTTTCATGCAGTAATCCATGTTCTATCTGTTGTGTAACTTGGTGATATATTTCTTTCTGTTCAGTATTCAGATGTTTCTCTAAATTTTCCAAATCAATATTGTCCTGTTGTGCTTGCTGCATCACCGTTTCCACTTCATTCATTGCTATTGCCGCTTCATTTTCAAGTATGGCTTCTTCTAGTGGATCTTGACTTTGTGGAGCAGAACCCCGACTATCTTGAGAACTATCTCTAGCTATTTCTGCTGCAATAGTTTTTTCTTGATTAATCTCTTCGTTCAACATTTGGAGATAATTTGTAAAAAGTGTACATTCAATGCTATCTTTACATGCATTGAAAGAATCCTCATAGGTAAATAGAAAAACTCTCTTTTATCTGGTGTATCACAACTTAATTTCCTGTGAATAATCAGATTTCCTTTGTCATGCTTTACCAAACATCCTTCAGATCCAATTACAGCATATTTTCCTTCATTTATATTTTCTGTGACATTTTTTTAAAACTATAATGTTGCAGTACTTCATATAGACATATGTTTTCCAGGTATGGAGTTCTATTTGCATAGTACGTATCCAATATATTTGTTTTCCGGTTCATTCAGTGCAAGTATTCAATTTCTTGTACAGATTTCAAAACTCAATTTCATGCTGAAGCAAGAGAAAGACTTATCCATATGATTCCTCTTGACTTTGAATATAAACTTGCAGATGTCAATCAATCTGAACATTCGTAGGATCCAATTTCTCAATGTGAAAGCATCTTCAAGTTTTTTGCTAAGTGTCTTCTCCAGCAAAATTTCTTCACACATTTCTTTCACTTCTGTCTTCTCAGACTTGGAACTATATGGTGTGACATAGCGAGATCAGCAATTGAGTTATCTGCAACATATTGTATGTCCATATTTGCATTCCACATTTTCAAAATCACCGGATTGTAATCATTAATGTACTTGGATTCTTCTGTTCTTTTTAAATTGCAAGTATTTGTGGATGATTTTTGAGTGATGGTATGCCTCACTGCTGACGGAAAACTGTTCACTCTTCCTTTGGAAAACGTGGAAAGCCAAATCGACATTTTGTGTAAAATTTATCCTTTGACTTATATTTGCGTCAACAATACTTTCCACATCGATGACTCTAAAACCGTAAAACTTGCTGTTTCATGATATTTTCTCCTCTTGTTTTTGGAATCAGACAGGTAAAAGCATATGTATATGAGGAGCACCTCTAGTTTGGTATTCTTTTCTCCAAAAATAATCAACAACTTCGCCAATAGGTGGATTTTTGTATTAAAGATGAAAGACATCATAGCTTCAAACCTATGAATAAAATATCTGCAAACATTTACAGGATCCAGGGAACACAGTTCTCCAGCTGTCCTCAATTCAATATTTTCTATATTTGAATTTGCTTCTCATAGAAAACCCAGTAAATCATCCCATGTGTACTCAGCACAACTAAGTGCAACAAACCATGTAGGGGTCCCTAAGATTCTTAACATGCATTTTAATTCCCCATGACGTCTATACCAATATTCATTAGTGCCATGTTGACATACCATCAAATTAATTAACTGTAATTTTAAATGTTCGTATCTTTCTTCAACTTTGTCCATAAATTCCTTTGCAGAAACATGTAAAAATGCGTTCCGGTTTTTAATATATGGTTGACTGCATATGAAAGTGCAGACAGATCACTCTCAAATAAAAGATGAAACAAATATGGAATACACTGATGAAATCTTGGATCTTCTGAGTACAGTTGTAAAGTATAATATTCTGCAGATGGAATCTGAACTAGTCGTTCATCATATCATCCACCTTTTACAGTAGGAAACGGATGTGGAAAACAATGAGCTTCCAAACTTTTTTCCCACACACTCATGGGAGTTCCTTTTGCTTTTTTCATCTGGAACAATTCAATAGTATCACCTATCAGTTCTTTTGAATGTAGAGGGTGTATAGTATAATGTTCATACATTTCTTCTTTTCTTGACTTCTCCACTTTTTCTATTTGTCCACTTGAAATCTGTGTTTCATCTTCTAAAGTCATTTCTTCTTCTTCTACATTTACATTGTTATGGTAAATATTGTTTTGCACCAGATATAATGTTGGACTTCTGTGACATCTTCTAACTCTTGCCATATTTTCCGACTCTTTGTGGGTACACTGTTGTATATTTACAACTCCTGTTGCCATTTCCACAACAGGAGTTATTCCACCAGGAGGATGAGTGAACATCATTTATCAGAGAAGTTCAAGAATTATGTTATGGGATAAATAAATAAATAAAATGAAGGGGGAAGAAGTGTTGTATATTTACATGGCAGTCACGCGCGGGTCCCTCTATCTGCTCATGGCTGTCATGCTCTTTTCAAGTTGTTTATGTTCAAGCAGGGTTCTTGGCGGGTGGTTAAAGGGCGGGGGTGAGCGATCAGATTTACATTTACTTTGGACTGAGAGGATGGATTAAACATCGCTCTTAACGCACTACCTTGTCATGGTGATTATTGAGTGATGAGAATACTGAGCTTTTCCTACACTGGCGATGAGCGGGCACAGATCCACTGCCCTTGCTGATTTTGAGGACTTTTTAATCATGTTTTATCAATTTTTTTATTCCCCATTTCTTTTTATTCCTTCTTAGGCCTATTAGTTACATCGTTGTGACATTATTGAAGACGACCTGGCACAGTTTTAACTGATTGCTGTTGGAACGCTTTAAAAAGCTTATTAGATTCTTGTATTGTGCATCGGTCCTGCTTTGGAGGAGTCTTACTTTGCAGTGCTGTAATAGTGGTGCTATGAGCTCGGGGATGTGAAGGTCTCGTCAGTCAAGTAATAGAGGATTTTTATTCATTTATTCACTTCACATTATATCTTTTAGTGTTGCGTATTCCACCTACCTTCTACAGAGAATCCTCGGATCTCCTTGGCAACCTGAGCACTGTTTCCACTCCGCTCCTGCACCAAAGGTATTACGCAAGTGCCTCTTCAGGGTGTAGACGTTTGTGATATCATCACATTGCGTCTTTTACCCTTTAACCTTACGTGCCTCCATCTTGAAAAATTAAAATCTGCATACCTCTCGGTGATAGGCATACCGTTACTCAGGGAAGCATTTTACATAGTTTCTCCTATAAGGAAACCATCGGTGACACACACACCGTGTGCCTACAAGGTACTTTTTTTATTAAGTGTAATTTTTTTCAAAGAAAATTTGTGACATTCACAATGTTATTGTGAAACAAATTTAACTAACAAATGTATTTTGCTTGTTTAAAGAATTTGTGAAGTGCGTTTCATTTTTAATGTATTACCTCGTAATAAGCTCACCTTTCATCACTTAGGTTTGTTTCCATTATCAAGATGTTTTGTCAAGCTTATTCAATAAGGATAACTTCTCATCACTTTTATCCTACCTCTTATTACTTACAATGTCTGGCATTGTACCTCCACCTTCCTTTCTCTCATCTTCTGGAGAATCTCCAATTTCATGGAAAGTTTGGGAACCTGTTTTCCTAGCCTATGTGGAAGTTTTAGAAGGAGATGATTGTGAACCTGAAAGGAAATTGTCATTGTTGAAACACTGCTTAGGGGGTTTTGGTTTAAAAGATTTTAAAACTTTACCTGCAATAGTCAATCCTGGGAGAATTAATGTTTACCAGTACGCTTCTGCTGAACTAAACCTGTTTTGGAAAAAAAAAAGAATATAGTCATGGAAAGATTAATTTTCTACTCGCGCAAAATACAATCAGATGAATCGATTGAGGACTATGTGTCAGCACTTAGATCTTTGACAGTTTCTTGAAGATATCTCATACGAACAAGTTTTAAGAGACCAAATAATAATGAGAACAAACAGTAAAAAAGTTCAAGAAAAACTATGGTCTACATCCGATTTATCATTAAATGCTGCTATTGACATTGCAAAGTCCATTGAAAAGTTTGTAAAAGAAATTAGAGGCAATGACCAAGGAGATGAATTCGGTGTCAATAAGGAATCTAAAGATACAGAGAAACACAAAAAAGTGTATACTCAAAAGCATGATAATTCTACTAAATTTGAAAGCAAAAATAAGAACACCAATACAAAATTTGAAAAAAGGAAGTTACAACTTCTTTGTTATAGATGTGGGAGCAATGGTCATTTAGCGAATTATAAAGGATGTCCTGCATTTGATAAAGTGTGTTCTAAATGTAATAAGAAAGGTGATTTCAGTAGATTCTTTAAGACTGTACCAAGGAATGTGAATTATATACAAAGCTCCGAAAGTTATTGCATTTTTGGTGATAATAGTGAAAATGAGATCTACACAGTTCTCAATATCTGGAACGATGAAAGTCTTTCTAAATTTCCTTCTTGTTTCATCAATGTGGATGGTGTAAAATTGAGATTTTTAGTTGACTCATGTGCATGGTATTCTATCATCTCCTCAAAGGTTTGTCATGAAAATGGCCTAATAGACTTCTTTTCCCTCCTGATGTGTCTTCTGGAGGTTATACAGGACCCAACATTGATTTAATAGGTTTTTTCTCAGTCAATTTATGTTTTTCAGGCCATCACACCTACAGTAAAGTTTATGTTGCAAAATCAGGGAAATCTCTTTTAGGATGGCCACACCAAGAGCAATTGGGAATCAGATTCGATCCCAGAGCTAATCCACCTGTGCACGGGGTTGACACTTTTACTGAATCCAATTCAAATCTCATTAATAATTTGATCTTAGAGTTTCCCAGTGTATTCAGTGAAAAATTAGGGAAATACCAAGATTTTGAGCATGTTATCAAATTACATGAAAATTCCATACCCACACGCCTTAAAGTAAGAAACTTTCCCCTTTCCTATAGGGGCAAGTTGAAAGATATGTTAAAAAATGTATGCGATGAGGGTATCATTGAACTCATAGAGTCTTCCCCATGGGTTTCTCCCATTGTTATTTCGGTCAAACCTTCAGGCAAACTCAGGCTATGTGTTGATTTATGCAGCCTAAACCGTGCCATTTGGGTAAGATCTGATCCTCTTCCCAATTTGCATAAAATTGTATCAACTCTGGCTGGTGTGCAAGTGTTCGCATGCATTGATTTAGCAAGTGCATTTCACCAAGTTGTCCTTGCTGAGGATTCGAAAAATGTAACTGTTTTTATTACACCTGAAGGTCTTTTTAGGTACTGTTGCATGCCCTTTGGTCTTGCAAGTGCTGCTTCAGTATTCCAGAGATTGATAATAGAAACTCTGGAGGGATTATCTGGTGCCATCGCATTTCAAGATGATATTTTAGTTTATGGCAAGAACGATGAGGAGCATGATTGCAATTTACACAATGTTATAGCTGCCATATCTAAGAAAGGTCTCACTCTCCGTCTAGACAAATGCAAGATTAAAGCGAATAAAATAGAATATCTTGGGCATACCATTAGTGGAAAGAGCACAAAACCCAAACGCAAACACATCAACAGTATAATCAATGTACCAGTTCCTTCTTCAAAAGAACAATTAGTTGCGTTCTTAGGCTTAATGGAATTTTAATGCAAAATGTATTCCTACTTAATCAGCCAAGGTAGATCGTTTCAGATGTCTACTGAAGAAAAACGCTAAAATCTTTTGGTCTAGTGACATGTCTGATGCATTTGAAAACTTGAAAAAAATTATTGTAAATGCACCATGCTAAAACCCTTTGTTTGTGGAACAAAAATGCATTGTTATGGTTGATGCCAGTACTTTGGGGTTGGGTGGTGTGTTACTTCAGAAGGACAATGAAGATTGTAGCTTATGCATTAAGAGAAGCAAAGAAAACTATTCCGTAATGGAAAGGGAATTACTTGCCTGTGTGTGGGGAGTTGAACATTTTAGAAGTTTCTATGGGGCACTGAATGTATCATCAAAACCGATCATAAGCCGCTGGTGGTTTTTAATGTCTCCTGGTGGAGGTCAATCCATGTCTGCACGGTTGGCTAGGCTATCTTCAAGACTACAATCTTTCCGTTTCCGGATTGAGTATGTCCAAGGTAAGGCGAATATGCACGCTGATTGCATGTCCAGGTTACCTATTGTTTGTGACAAAATATGTCAGGAGGATGATTGTGAAGTGGCTTTCTCCTCTTGTGATGTAAATTTAATCCATGCTGAAAGACCCAATTTCTGCGAGAAAGTTTGGTTGTCACAAATGGAAGAGGATGTTGAGTTAAATACCATAAAAAAGTATATTCTTCAAGGTTGGCCTGAACAAAGGAAATTGTCAGGAGAAATGATGAGTTTCTCAAAAATTCAAAACGAGTTTGCTATTGAAAATGGGTTAGTCATGAGAGATGATAAAATGATCCCACTGTTTGCCTTGAGGGACGTTATTATGGAGATTTCTCATGAGGGACACTTGGGTATCTCTTTTACTAGAGGACGGATCAGGGAAACGTTTTGGTGGCCTGGAATAGATGTTTCCATTGAGCATTTTGTACACTTGTATCCCAAATGTTCAACCAATGACAAGTCAGCTGTTATTTTGTGAGCTGAATCTCATCCTGTTGAATTTCCTGTGGGTCCATGGAGGAAATTAGGTTTGGACATCATCGGTCCATTTCATGTCTTACCGAAAAATGAAATTTTTGGTATTGTCTTCATTGACTATTTTTCAAAATGGCCAGAGGTCAAAATGATTAACAAGGTTACTTCACAGAGGGTAATTGAATTTCTTGATAATATTTTTTGCAGAGAAGGTATTCCACAAGAAATTATCACAGACAATGGACCTCAATTTATCTGTAGGGAAATGGAATCCTTTATGGAGAAATGTGGAATAACTCATAGAAGAATAGCTGCGTTCTATCCCGAGGATAATGGTCAAGTTGAGCGTTTTAATCGCTTGGTGAAGGAAGCTATCTAATTATCTACTAAGGGAGGTCTTAATTGGCGCAATGGTTTGCAGTCTATGTTGTTAGCATATAGGAACCTCACCCAATTCAGTCACTTTGGTTAGTCAATTTAAACTCCTAAGGGAACACAAGCCAAGTACCAGGTTGGTTACTTGGTGGTTAAAAAAAAACTGAGTGAGGATAAAAACACAACATTGATTGACTATGAATCAGTTAGACACAGAGTTAATGAGTATAGAGAAAGGATGAAACATGTCATGAATAGGGAAGGGGTACTGCAAGCAAACAAAGAATTGTAGTTGGTGAGTTAGTTCACTTAAAAAAAAAGGAATGTGTCTCTAAAGGTTCCCAATGCTGGTCAGATCCCAAGAAAGTCATAAGTTTTCAACAATGCTGTGAGAATTGAGGGTGGAAGTGTTTAGAACTTCAACAGAATTTCTGTTTTCAAGGGAAGTGTCCAATCATCTAAAGATAGAAACAGGAATGTATCCTTAGATGTTAAGTATGGTGGTGATTCTATCAAGCAGGACTCTTGCCATTTCCACAACAGGAGTTATTCCACCAGGAGGATGCGTGAACATCATTTACCAGAGAAGTTCAAGGATTATTTTATGGGTTAAATACATAAAAAATAAATAAAATGAAGTGGGAAGATGTGTTGTATATTTACTTGTCAGTCACAAGCGTGTCCTTCTATCTGCTCGTGGCTGTCACACTCTTTTCAAGTTGGTTAACGGGTGGGGGTGAGCGATCAGATTTATGTTTACTTTGGATTGAGAGGATGAATTAAACATCTTTCTTAATGCACTTCCTTGTCGTGGTGATTATTGAGTGATGAGAATACTGAGCTTTTCCTACATACACCATTAACAAGAATGGCTACAGCTACAGTATCCCCTCTTTCTACACCAACAGTTTCAACATTTTTCTTAAAATCTAAACTCAAAACGATCTTCCACAAACAGGTAAGCAGCAAATTCTCTCCATTTATCATTGTTTTCCTCTTCACTTTTTAAAAACACATCTACATTCCTAGTTTGAATTTTATAATGAGTACGTCGGCAACAAATACTGGGATTTTCAACAGAAACTACCTTGTTATTTCTTTTTCAAACTTCACATCAGTACTATCTTCCACTTCTTCTTCAACACCTACACTCAAACTGTCACTTTCGCTACACTCCTCTTGAGCAGCAAAGAAACGTAACTCTATACCATCACAGACTTTTTTTACATCCAACACTGAACCATGCAAAAGAGCTTCATTAATTTCATTTAGACACATTTCAGGACCTCAGTAGTATAATCTTCTAACTAACTTTCACATTTCTGAATGATGTACTGCTAACATTCTCAAATGATGAAAACGACTTTGACACACTTTCCTAGAAAAACAAGCCAGAGAATAACCTTGCAACCCTGTATTTTTTCTCACTTTGCAAGTATCCAGTCCTTGTAATACCTTAATCTTCTGTTTCACAGTTTTTCTTCCACATTCTCTCAAGAAATTTACTAAAATATCAATAGATTGTTGATGTATACTACAAATACTACTACAATCCCATGTAAACACTGGAGCCTGGACACATCTACCTTGAACTTCCTCAGCTATTAATTCTTCAACATTTTTAGGAACTATCTTTTCTTTCTGAATTGGACAACCATCTTGCACCTTATAAGAACAACCACAGGCATCAACGGCATGCACTAAACTACTTTGTTGAAAATAACTTTCTTCATTAAAAAAAGGTTCCGTACTAGAAGTATGCTTCCATTCCCAAGAAAACATTTTACAAAAATGTGTTCTATTTACAATTCTTTTTCTCTTACATTTGTCCTTCATACGCTGCATTATTGTATTTAAAGTCTTCAATATTTTTAAAATTAAGATAAACAATCTTCTTTTTAATTCAAAAGCCTCTTCAATAACACTTAGAATCTCCTTTTTTTGTCTGTAAAATGCTGATCTCTTTTTATATATTTAAAAAAAAATTGTAAATTCTGGAGTACTTGTGGAAAAGCAGGAACCGGAGACTCAAGAATGTGAAACCATGTTGATTTATTTAAAGAAGTACAGAGAAAGACCCCAGCCACAGCTGTCCATCCACCACACACCGTGCTTCACCTCCCCAGGTGTTCGCCTTAGAACCTTGGCCACTGTGACATTCTAATGACTGTCACAGTGGAGCGAACCAACGGGAAATCGGTAGGGGGTGTGTGGCTAAAAAGGAGTCCCCCCGAAACAGAGGATACCACACATCCCCCTCCTTACACATTTGAAATTCATTGTAGATACAGTTACAACTAATTCTGAAACTATTTGTCAACCTATTGTTCCAAGTACTTGGGGCGGCAAATCTTCCTGCCACTCGCCCTGGAAAAAAGGTTAGCCAGTCTAGAACATCTCTGCTCTGGCCCACCGTCTCTGCACATAGTACTGCTCTCATTCATAGAAGCATTGTTAGTGCCTACAGTAGGAGCAGTGTATTTTACCACCCTACCCAGGTTCCATATTTTCACTTCTTGAGTCTTGACATCATTATTAAACAGTTTCACAATCTTGGTGGGATCAGTGTACATGAACCAGTTTGCTCTGCCAGTGGGTGCTTTGATTTTTACTAAGTCTCCCACCCTGAACTCCATGTCCTTGAGCACATGCCGTCTGTCAAAATTAGCTTTCCCCTCTAACATGGCCTTGCATTCTCTGTCCTGCCACTGCGGTTCCCTATTGAGACCCGTTCACCCTTTATGCCACTTCATCCACCCTGGTACTAGTCTTGAGATGGGTTTTCTGGCTTTAAGCAACTTGAAAGGTGTCATATTAGTGATTTGGTGTAGTGTTAGTCGGTAGGCTTCCAGATGCTTCAAAACCTCATCTTTCTAACACAACCCACTGGCCTTTTCTACTTGAATGCACTTCTTGATAGTCTTCTTAAAACATTCGACCCTCCCATTTGTCTCTGGGTGGTACAGTGCACAGCGCTTGTGTAAAATGCCATTGCACTCTAAGAATTCTCTCATTTCTTTTGAGCAGGAGAGCTGCACCCCATTGTCTGTCAACAAAGTGCTTGGCAAACCTTCCCTGATGAATACTTTTAGCAGGAAATGTATGACTACTCTAGTAGTGATTTCCGAAACAAACTTTATTTCAGGCCACCTGGAGTAGAGATCTACCAGCACCAATATGTAGGGTGTACGATGTTCCCCTGTCAGGGGACCTACAATGTCTAAGGCCACATCCGCCCAGGGCCCCACAGGAGGGGACCTACACTGCATAGGGGGGGGGGGGGGTGTTGTTTCAGGACTTTGTCGCTTGAAGCACATGGCCCACAGTCTCTTATTTTCCTCTCGATTTCCAAGTCCATGCCAGGCCTCCAGTAGTCTAACCGCGGCCTCTGTTTGGTTTTGGTGACCCCTAAATGACCCTCATGGGCTAGGTTTACCAGACTCTCTCTTAATATCCCAGGAGGAACCAGTCTCGTACCTCTGAACAGACAACCGTCCGAGATGAATAGTTCGTCCCTGACCGCCCAGTATGGCCTTAGGGTCTCTTCCTTCTTGTCTTGGTCTATCCAACTGTTCTTGGTCTTCTCGCAAACCTTCAGTAGGAGCGCATCGGCACTCAAAGCTTCTTTCCATCGTTCTTCCTCAATGGTGCCTTGGGTGATGGCGCACACCCTCTCCATCTGTATCTCATTGTCCGATTCTTCGTCAATCTCTACGTCAGCCGTTTTATCACGATTTTCACTTACCAGGCAAGAGAGACAGTCAGCAGCAAAATTCCTTGCCCCAGGAACGTATTCCACTGTGAACGTGTATTCTTGCAGATTTACAACCCAACGTCTGATCCTGCTTGATATGATGTTGCGCCCCTTCTTACTGAAGACTTCGACAAGAGTCTTATGGTCTGTCCTGAGGCGGAACTTCATTCCCCAAAGAAAGTCTCTGAATTTGTTAACTGCCCAATGGGCCACCAAAGCTTCTTTCTCAATCACCGAGTAGTTTGACTCAGCCTTTCGTAATGAGCGCGATGCAAACGTTATTGTCTCTTCTCCACTTTCTGCTAATTGCACTAGGACTGCCCTGAGACCTTTGGAACTGGCATCAGTAGTCAGCACAGTCTTCCTGCCTGGAACAAAAGATTTGAGTTTGGGGGCTCCAGCTAGCGCTGTCTTGGTGTCTTCAAACACCGTTTGGCACTCTGAACTCCACTCGAACATCACGCCTTTCCTTAACAGGTTGCGGATGGCATACGTGCGTCTGGCAAAGTTCTGCACAAATTTGTTATAACATTCTACCATGCCTGTAAAGGATTTGATTTCATCCTTACTTGTAGGTGATGCGAGCTCGATGATGGTGTTTTGTAGATTGGCCTTGGGGCGAATGCCGTCCGCCGTCACTTTGTGTCCCAGGAACTCCAACTCAGCACAACCAATTTTGCACTTTTCTCTCTTTACCATGTGTGGTAAATAAAATAATTACCCTGGCATAATTTCTAGGCATTAACAATTAGCATGTATCAAATGAGAGGCAGAGAGTCCGTGGTGTCCAAGTTAAAAGGGCTTTATTCCAATAACTCGAGTTAAGGGAGAATCTGTTCCATCACCACTGAGGTTCAGGAAGGGTCTTCTAACATTTAATAACAATGAACAACATATATACATTTTGTCTTGTACATAGGGCGTAGGAAGGAACGCAGAGCAGAGAAAAAAACAGATAAGAGCATGTGGGCGTACATGTGGGTGTACACTTTATGAGTCATAGGTAGGTGATAGGTAGGTGTCATAGGTGGGTGGTACACAGAGGAGGAGTTTGCATGACCAGCTGGAACTTTGCCCTACTTGTGTGCAACATGGTCATGACGTGCAATTGACGTGTAACTGGGAGGAGAGCTGACTTTAAGTCTAGTAGAGAAGCCTTCAGTGTCAGGGCAACCAGCACGTCTTGTACTATCTGATATCTTGATATCGGGGATGTATTATCTGAAGCAAAGGTTATTCATCGCTAAGAATCAGAAAAAGCATATATTTCTTCGTTCATTACATGGGGGCTGTGAGCTTTTTACAGATGCAAGTACTGTAATTTCATTTAACCAGAGACAGAAAAGCTGGGCCCTATCTCAGCAGACGGGTTCTGTTTACCTTTTTCACCGGGCATGCAGATAACTGTTAAGCAAAATATACTGTCTTGGCAGCCCTTGCTGGATTTCTTTCGGCTGAGCTAGAAGCATGCGAGGTCAGAGATACGTAATTGCAGCTTTCAGTGTGTCAGGAGTCATGAAAAACCCTTATTTCAGAAAGTGGCTCAGCTGAACCACAAAAAAGGTTTCATCGTGATTTATTTAAAAGTGCACAATGTAAATACATGGGCCTTCATGTTAGCTTAATATTTCTTGCATGGAAGACTTAATTACTGGCATCCTAAAGCAGGACGTAAATGCAGAGGCCTCTTTGTTCAGGCCACTTAAGGGACAATATGCATGGGTGACATGCACATATATGTACCACACATGTAACATAGGGTACACGCAGGGGACATCTTGGTCAGGCAAAATTTCATTTTCCTCACATGAACCCATGTTCTTGAAGCCTTTTTAGGAATTGTCTGAGTCTTAGTTTGTGCTGCATGGCATCTTCTCCAAAAATCATCACATCGTCCTGGTAGCACAACACCCCAGGGATGACACTAAGGAGGTTGTTCATGATTCGCTGGAAAACCGCGGAAACAGACACTAGACCAAACGGCATGCGCTTGAATTTAAAGGCTCCCATTGGCGTGATGAATGCTGTGAGATCCTGTGAATAAGGGTGGAGTCTGACTTGGTAGTAGGCAGATGTTAGGTCAAGAGTTGAAAAAACTTTTGCCCCCGCTAACCTGCTCATCATCTGTGTAATGTTAGGTAGAGGGTACTTATCAACTATGACTTCCTTATTCAAAGCCCTTAAGTTGATGCATAAGCGCACAGCCCCATTTCCCTTCCTGGCTGCGACAATGGGTGCCAACTACTCAGTACCCTCTACTGGTTCGATCACGCCCAACCCACATAACTTTTCAAGTTCTTCTCTTATTGCTTCCTGTATAGCAATGGGAAGATTTCTGACCTTGACTGAGACAGGCTTACAATTCTCTCTGAGTTTTATTCTGTGTGCATTGTGGTGTAGGCATCCAAATTTGTCTGTGAATACATTCTTGAATTCTTCTTCTATCCCTTCAAGTGTTCTACCCACTTCTTGTACCAGTATTTGGGGATTCCTGTTGGGATTGAGGTATACTCCCAAATCTTTCTGTGCTTGCCACCCCAGGATGTTGTCACCTTTTCTGGAGACATAAATCTTAGTAACCGCCAGCCTGTCTTTATAACCTACTGTGTCCCAGAAGTAACCTTTCATTTGTATGGGTTGTCCACCATACCCTCCTGGTCTGACATCCATTCTCTGTAACATTAGCTTTCCCTTGGAGATCTTTTCAAAGTCGTCTGCAGATTTTATAGTTTGTTTTGAGCATGAGTCACACATCGCTTTTATTTTAGTGTCTTCTACAGCTATAAAGTCTTTAGGATTGCTAACAGATTTACTCTTGACTTGTAACACAATTTCGTCACATAACCGGGTGGAGTCACCCTTGAACGGTTTCCTGTAGTTTATATTACTTCTACAGCATTGTCTGAAGTGTCCCCTCCTCCCACACTTATTGCAAGTCACTTTCAATGCAGGGAATTCTTTGTCATTTGCTAAATTTCCCTGTTTACCACACCTGTAACAGTTTCCTTTGAAATTCCAAACACTTTTACCCTCCTTTTGATCTTTTTTCTGAGACTTGACTGCTAGTACATTCTCACGTTCAACTGTAACGTCACTCACTTTTGCTTTAGCCTTGCCATCTTGTTTTATCTCATTCACACATTCCATCATGTGTTCCACTTGTTTCGCTACGATGAGTACCTCCCCCAAGGGCGGGTCATCCTTCAACCACAACTCCTCATGTATACGTTCAATTTTACACTTCAACACAAATTGATCACATATATGCTCTTCTCATGCCCCCCATTTCTCCTTCCTTTTGCTCTCTCTTCCCAAAATGGTAACGCTCCATTATCATGCAAATTTTTGGTGAAAATGGATATCCAATTCTTTGAGATTGATCTCATATTCATTCAACCCTCTCGCCGCATTAACACTCAACTCAGGAAGATGTTCCAATATTTCTTGCCCTTCCGCTCCTAGATAGTGAATAAGCAGTGCCACTTTCCTTTCCAACCCTAGGTTAGGTCCACAAACCACTGCATAGTTCTTGAAGACCTTGTTCCATTTTAAAACTGGCTCCCCTGGGGTGGATAGAAAAAAGGGTGGTGGAGTAACATTCTGCATACTGTCTATAGGGTAGTTTGGTGAGGTGTTGGAAATACAGTACGCATTAGTAGGAATTAAAACATGCTGTGTTGAGTTCACCACTGCCAATTTTCCTGTACTTCAAAGCTTTCACATCTTTTGTACCTAACTATACTGTGTAGGAAGCTGAGGGGGATGCCCAGTGTGGGAGAATATCACATTAAACTACAGTTTGGCCAGGCACAATGATAACATTCAGCATATTGGAACAACATTTTGACTATACAGTACAATCCACTAGGTGGCAGTATGGGCTTGAGAGAAGATTTCGTCCAGAGAACAGTTCCTCTCAGAGCTCTCTCGTCAAATTAAATATGTACGTCTTGTACGCTTTTCTTTGCTTCAACAAGCATAGGATGCCCGTCATGAAGAGAGTGTCAAGCCAAATGGTGAGAGGAAGCGCTGTGCCTTTCAGCGTGACAGGCCTCAATTTTCACCTCCGCTGGACAAAGACTGTACCCAAACGAAAAAAGAGATCTCTTCTATGTTTGGAGCTATGCCAGTCAGCGTGACCGGTGGTGCGGTGAACCGTTAAAACCAGTCTCCTCACAGACTGTGATCTTGTTTACCATCGGGCGCGCCACACACTCTACATGAAAACAATGGTGCATGGAGAGACTATTGATGCAACGCTCCCCACAACCAACACCAGCTGTGCCAGTCAGCGCGACCACGTGGGGATGACCTTCTCTTCCTCTTCCTTGATAGGGTTGACAAGCACACCAACGGCAGATGCCACTCGCCGCACCAGTTTCACCCAAAAATGTTATGGCATGAACGAGACGGAGTGCAGGTTACTCTCTTCTCTCTGCCAGAAATTAACCACTAAATAAGGTTTCCCAATAGGCCCTCAACTTCCAATGTTGCCACCTCAGAACCCACAAGACACTTAATGGCACACGCACTTCTTCGTGCAAGGCTGCACTTGAACTCCACCTAAAAGTCACTGCACCTTTCAGAAAGCTGGCGAAATGTCTATTATGAAAAACATCCACCGGGGAGAATGATGTGACCGATTGACCCTTGGATTTGGATACGGAAAGTGCCCTGGACAGTCTGAGGGGTGACAGTCCCAAATGCACACAGTAGGTATGAGTTTTCACTTAGCCTTTGAAAAGTCTTGTCTGGTAAAATCGGGCAGTGGGTGTGAGCTGATCCTTATCCGTCAACTCTCCCCTTTAGGTGAGCTCGGAAACTGTCATTGTATTACTCACGATTTCTTTCAGACACAGTTCAGGACGTTTCGTAAGCATGTTGAGGCCCCTCTAACTGGTACTTCTGATGTGACGGATCCCATCACTTGTCACCAGTGTGGAAAAGCAGGAACTGGAGACTCAGGAATGTGAAGCCAAGATGATTTATTTAAAGAAGTACAGAGGAAGTTCCCAGCTACAGCTGTCAATCCACCACACACCGTGCTTCACCTGCCCGGGCGTTCGCCTTAGAACATTCTAATGACTGTAACAGTGGAGCGAACCAATGGAAAATCGGTAGGGGGTGTGTGGATAAAAGGGAGTCCCCCGGAGGGAGGATACCACAGTACTCTACTTTTATATATTCATTTTTGAATTTCTGAAAAGTGTTTATTCCGTATTCCAACATAATTCTTTTTCTGAAAATCCAATTTACCACTTTTTTGAACATTTTTCTTTTGCTTTTGTTTTACTGTTCTTGTTCTGTCTGTCTCTTCTATATAATATTGAAAACAGTCTGGGCAAGTTTTTAAAAAATACTTTACTTTTCTTATCAGAAGACTTTTTCTTTGAAAAACCATGTTGTACTGGATCCTTTCCTTCTTTTCTTTTTCTTTGCTGTTTTCTCGTCATTGTATATCCTTCTTAATAATGATTTCTATCTGTAAAAAAAGAAAAGTTTTGAAAACAGGTTAGTATAATCAAAATAATTATATATAAATATTCAAATGTAAAATTATAAACATATTCACATATATAATTATAAAAATACATACAAAGAAACTACATCAATGATTTCTGCAATGGAACAGTACTACCTGTGTAATTGTGGTAGTCTATGAGTAGTGTGAAAGATACTACAGCACAGCATTAGTAGTACACATCTGATTCTGTAACAGCATGATTAGAACCTTTATCATTCCATGAATACAAGGCTAGTGACTAAAACATTACAATACTGCAAGTAGACTGCCTGAGTACATTTATAAGTACTTAGATTTTGGTGGAGTGATAGGATAAGTAGATAGTGCTGGATGGGTGATTAGAAAACTGCATGGGACAGACAGGAGGATTCCTACACTACATGCATACTAACTGGGTATTAACACCAGTGTACCAATAGTATGTAGCTGGTTAGAGGTGTGCATAGATAGTGCACAGAATATTGTGATTTGGCTGGTCGTTGAAAATATGGGAAAGTGGAGTTTTTGTGGTTTTTTCAACGGGAACACCTACTCTGCATATCATTAGCGTTAGCTGTGGATCTCATTTATGGCGATTTTTTTGGCAGAAGTTATGGATGGAAAAGTGGTGAGATTTGCAGTTTGCACTAGGTTGAGAATGGGATGATAATTAAAAAACACAGAAAAAAGATAGATTTAATGAACATTATAATTAGTAATTAGCATTTAAAAATGATCTGAATGATCAGAATGGTGTGGCTGTACTTCTAATACTGGCTAGGCCATTCCATAACTACATAAGTACTAACTAAAGTAATTACAGTGCTGCAAACAGAGTGCATAGTGCATTTATAAGTGCTTAGATACTGGCAGAGGGATAGCATAAGTAGATAGTGGTTAGTGAGTGATAGCAGAACTGCATGGGACAGAAAGGAGGATTTCTAGACTGCTTGGTTACTAACTGGGAATTTACAAGAGTGTGTCAATAGTATGTAGCTCGTTAGAGGTCTGCATGCATAGTGCACAGAATATCGCAGCTGTACTACTGTTACTGTCTAAGCCATTCCACAAGTACATTACTACAAACTGGATTGATTACACTGCTGCGAACAAAGTGCATGATCAATTTATAACTGCTTATGTATTGTCAGAGTGGTAAGATAAGTACAAAGTGCTGGATGGGTGATTTGAGAAGTGAATGGAACTGACAAGAGAATTCCTACACTACATAGGTACCTAACTACGTATTTAGAACAGTATTTCAATAAACGGTACTCCTTACAGGTCTACATACTGCACAGATTATTGTAGCTATACTGGTGTTAGTACCTGCGCCATTCTACAAGTACATGGTTATTAACTAAAATAATTACAGTGCTGTAAACAGAGCTCATGTTCAATTTATAGGTGCTTAGATATTGACGTAGAGATAGAATAAGGAGATGCTGCTTAATGGATGATTGGAGAAGTGCATGGCACTGACAATAGGATTGCTAAACTGCATAGCGTGCACAGGAACAGCTACGTTCCAAATACTATAGTGAAAAGTATGGGCCGTTCCCTTGCAAAAGGATAGCTGCGACGGTGATGTCCAAAGAGACAACATGAACGCAATATCTCGCAAAAAAAAGTGCGGTATATTTCCAGTGTTAGCATCCACCAGTACACTTACGCACCAAAAGGCTCGCAGGTGAACAGCTGTGAGCCAAACGATGGTTTGCTGGCATGCTAGTTCGTAGAGGACCTGCGAGTCGACTAACTGGGTCGTACAGGGAGAGCTGTGGGCCAGCTCGGAGGTACAGTTAAGGGCTGGTGGACTGGCTCATAGAGCATCAGCAGTGACCCGTAGGCTCGAGAAGGAGAACTGCGGACCAGTTAGCACAGGAACAGCTGCAAACCAACTACTATAGGGAAAGGTGAAAGCTATTGGCTTGCAAAGGGATAGGTGTGGGTTAGTGATGTGGAGAGAGTGAGCGTAAAGCGATTATCTTGTAGAGAGACAGCTGCGCCATATTTCCAATATTGCTTTACAGAGCTACCACCGCAGACTGGCTCGCAGAGAAAGAGTTGAGAGCCCACCAGTGGGTCCCAGAGGGAGAGCTGCAAGCCAGCGGGCTGGCTCCTAGAAGATCACCTGCAAGTCAACTAGGTGGCTCGTACAGAGAGAGCAACGGACCAGCTCACAGAGGAAAAGTTGCAGGCTGGCTCATACAGCAAAAACTACGAGCCAACTCGCTGGCTCGTACAGAGAGAGCTGCGGGCTGGTTCACATAGGAACAGTTTCCAGACCAGAGGGCTGGCTCGTAGTTAAAGCCCTGGAAGCCGACTGACTGGCTCATAGAAGGAGAGCTGCAGGCCAGCTCACAGAGAACCAGTTGCGGGCCAGCGGGCTGGCTCCTACAAGAAGAACTGCGAGCCAACTGCCTGCCTCATAGAGTGAGAACTCCGGGCCGGCTCACAGAGGATCAGCTGCGGGCCGACCAGTATAGGGAGAGGTGGGGGCCGTCCACTTGTAAAGGGATATTTGCACGACCGTCATGTGGGGAGAGGGAGAGTAAAGAGGGTATCTCCCAGAGAGAGCTGCAGTATATTTCCACTGTTGGCTTGCAGAGGTACAACTGCGGGCCCGACGGCTCACAGAGCAAGAGCTGCGAGCCAAAAAGCCATTTGCAGAGGGAGAGCTGTGGGCCGGCTGGCTAGCTCATAGAGGAAGATCTGCGAGCCGACTGCTTGGCTCGTAGAGGGAGAGCTGTGGGCCAGCTCACAGAGGAATAGTAGTGAGCTGTCGAGCTGGCACGTAGAGGAACACCTGCGAACCGACTGGATGTTGCTTTTGCCTCAAACTGTCTTTGTACATTCCAATATATGCCAAAGACAGAAGTGGAAATGGTCAAACCAATTTTGTCCTCAGATTGAAAAATCTAGGAAGAATGTCAACAAAGCTGTGTCTGCATACCTCAGAGACCATATAATGGGGTTGATCTACAACATATGTTTTGATAAGGCTGATATCTACAGAAGTGATGGAGTACACTTCACAGATCAGGGAAATCAAATTTTTCTGAATAACTTGAAGCTGTGCATCAGCACTTATATGTAGCTCCAAATAATAAACACAAGGGCTCTTTTAAGAGCCGCCTTATATTCCCAATATCAGTTTGCAGAGTGACAGCTGCGATCCAGCTAGCATAAGGAGACCTGCGGGCCGTCGGGCAAGCTCGCAGAGGGAGAGCTGTGGCCCTTCAGCTTGGCTCGCACAGAGACAGCTGCGGGCCGTTATCTCGCAAATGCACAGCAGCATGCTGGCTCGCAGAGGGAGAGCTCGAGTCTAACTCGCAAAGGGACACCAACGGGCCAACGGCCCTGATAGCAGAGACACACCCATGATCTAACAGACTGGCTCACACATGTACAGCTAGAGACAAGACGGCTCGCAGACGCAGACCTGCGAGCCCATGGACTGGTACTTTTTTATGCTTTAGGGTAGTATAGTGGTGTTTGTGTACTGTACTTGGTTGTACTGTGTGTACTGTTTTAGGATTTAGAGTAATGCAGTGTGTTCGTGTAGTGTTTGGAGGTTTATGCTGAAAAAACTGTTTTATGGTTTAGAGTAGCGCAGTGGTGTTTATGTAGTGTAGGGGGTCGTGCTGGGAGTAGTGAATTAGGGTTTAGGGTAGTACAGTGGTGTTTGGGTACTGTAAAGAGTTGTGCTGGGGCTAGTCTTTTAAGATTTAAGATACTACAATCGTGTTTATGTACTTTAGGGGGTCCTGGTGGGGTTAGTGTTTTAGGGTTCAAGGTACCGCAGTGGTGTTTGTGTAGTGCAGGTGGTCGTGCCGGGGTTAGTCTTTTAGGATTTAGGGTAGTGCAGTCGTATTTGGGTAATAAAGGGGATTGTGCTGGGGTAGTAGTTTAGAGTTTACAACAGTGCAGTGATGTTTTGGTAGTCTTTGTGTACTGTAGGGGATCGTACCGATAGACCAACTCACAGAGCTCCAAGCCGAACAAAGTGCTTCTAAAGGCATAGCCGCAACCTGGTGATATGAGGAGAGGCAGCGTAAAAAGGGGTATCTCACACAGACACAGATGCCAGTGTTGCCTCGCAGAGGTAAAACTACTGGTATTACTGACCCGATTGCTTGTTGAGGAAGAGATGTGAACAGACGTACCGAATCACAAAATGACTGCGAACACTTACTGGTTTCAACAGTTCACAGCCAGAGTCGCAATCTCCTGCTCGTAACCCCTTAGCCAATCAGATGTCACGATTCTCAAATATCGGTATCATAAATTTGATATTTCTCAAAAACTATTGAGCGAATTTACACCATTTAAACAAAAGCATGCTTTATGGACCATCACATTTCTCCCTGCCAAATTTGGCGTAATTCCGTTCAGCAGTTTCACCTGTAGTCTTCTGTAAACTTTCCTATCAAAATTGCATGGAGAAAGCACGTTTTGGGACCCTCTTTTTTCTCAGTCCCCCCTACACCATTCACCCCAAAACTTTCTATATAGGAGCTAACTGTTTGAATAATTTCGTAAAGATTCACCAAACAACAACAAAGTTATGGGCACATAGTGTGCTCCAGGAGGGGGGTCACGCAACCCCTCCCAACATGAGGGAAGCCCCGGGGCTGCGCGTAAACCCAGCGGTCCCCCGCAACCCCTGCAAGTCCACACCATCATTTTTTAAGAAATGCCCCCGTAACCTAGCCCACCAAAGGACCTCATTAAAAAAAATTGTGGGAACTCATGACCCCAGCGCGAATTATGCAGATTTTTTTAATACTTTATTGGGCCCTGGCGGTCCTTCTAGGACCCCCTGAGCAGACCCGGGGGGTCAGGGTATTTCAACCCTGTCCCCTTCCCTTGTTTTATACCTTTGTTTCTCTGTTTTTGGGTGATTCACTTCTACCGAGCCACAAGATGGCTGCCAACACTTCCTGTTTTGGACTACTAGCAGCAAATCACAGTGATGCTCGCTCACGTGACTTAGGCTCCGCCCAGATATAGAAACTTTTATTTTTCTAATTTCTCAGCAACTACTGACTGGATTTACACCATTTAAAAAAAGGTCACTTTCTGACCCACGCACTACTTTCGTGCCAAATTTGGGGTAATTCCATTCAGTAGTTTTGGCAGAAGCCTTGCACAAATTTTCCTACGGTAAAATGATTTTTTGACTTATTTTTTGAATTTCTCAAAAGCTACTGAACAGATTTACACCATTTAAAAAAAAGGGTCACTTTCTGAACCAAGCTCTACCTTTCTGCCAAATTTGGGGTAATTCCGTTCAGCAGTTCGGGCTGTAGCTCGTCGCAAAATATCCTATGGAAATTAACATGGGGAAACACTTTTTGGGACCCCCCTTTTTTCTCAGCCCCCACTTGACGAATCACCCCCAAACATTCAGGATAGGAGCTGACCTTGATAGACTTTTTTGGGGAGAATTTTAGAAAGATTCGTCAAAGAAGACGCTAAAGTTATTAGCAAATCAAAAAATGGTTTTTCTATGGAAACTAGGTTCTAACTAGAACTACATACTGGTGACCGCCAGTAGGTAATATATATATATATATATATATATATATATATATATATATATATATATATATATTCAGCAAAATGTGTCCAAAAGATGAAGACGCACTCACAAGCAGAAGGTCTCATCAGAGTTTTTATTCAGGGAAACCGGCTTCCTTCAATGTGAAAATTCCTTGCCTTACGCGTTTCAGACACCCTTAGTCCTTGTTCACAGGTATGAATGAATCCGGCAACACCAAGCACCTCACTCTCTGCTGCATGCTGACATAGATAATTGCCCCCAGGTGGGCCTCCCCAGTGAGTGAAATTTCTCAAGGTATGCTGGACCTTGTTGTGCCTTTATAATTAATTTAACCCTCCAGTGGGTGTGCGCCGTGAAACATTGCAAGTTTAATTATTATTTATAAGCCCTCCAGTGGGCATCACAATGAAGCAGGCAGGTTCAAAGTAGCAAAGTTCTGCTGTGCTGATGCAAGGCTAAAACCAGTTTAAGCCTTGGGTCCCACATTACGATAGTGGCGGTGCGATCCTCATGGCAGGACAGCGGTTAAATATTTACCAACGTTTGTCCAAAAGACAAAGATGCACTCACAAGCAGAAGGTCTCGTCAGAGTTTTTATTCAGGGAAACCTGCTTCCTTCAACTTCAAAATTCCTCGCATTACGCGTTTCAGACGCCCTTAGTCCTTGTTCACAGGCATGAATGAATCCGGCAACATCAAGTGCCTCACTCTCTGCCTCTCCAGTGAGCAAATGTTCTCAAGGCATGCTGGACCTTGTGGTGACTTTATAATTAATGTAACCCTCCAGTGGGTGTGCGCCGTGAAACATTGCATATTTAATTATTATTAAGTGAGTCTTCGTCTTTTGGACAAACTTTGGTGAATATATATATATATATATATATATTACCTACTGGCGGTCGCCAGTAGGTATATATAGTTAGGATTTTTTCTCTATGGGATTTTTGAAAATTCTATGTCGAATAACTTTGGCGTTTGAGGACGGAATTGGCTGAAATTTTCAGGAAAATGGCACATTTTGTTTCTGAGCGTCCCCTGAAAGTTTGGGGGGGGGTTCGTCAAGCGGGGGCCGAGAAAAAAGGGGGGTCCCAAAACGTGTTTTTAACATTGAGTTTTCCATAGGGCGGTTGGACTCACTTTTAGCTCGAACGGCTGAATGGATTTTCACGAAACTTGGCAAAATTGTAGGGACTGGTAGCCCGATGTGCCTTTGCTAGGTCTCAATATATGTGCTCCAGTGGATTTTTAGAAATTAACGTTCAAAAAAATATATATATCTGTAAGCGCGCTCCGGGCAGCGCCCCGGTTCGCGTACCTGACGCGTAACGGAACTTCGCGAAGCGAAGCTGATTGGCTCTCCGGTGTCTGTCAACATTCTAAACAGTCCGGAGCGGCCGCCATCTTGTCTCTCGGTAGGTTCGAGAGACAAGAGGAGGCCAAAACAAAGGGGGAAATGACCGTAAGGGGGCATAGTAGATCCTCCCTGACCCCCTAGGTTTGATGTGGAGGCTTTAAAAGGGCCCCGCGGGGCAAAAAAAATATAATTTTTTTTTTGTTTTTTTGCGTGGGGAGCACCCGGTACGCGCACCGGGAAGCGGTCTGGGGAGCGTACTATAAGGAAAAAAGAATGATAGACTATAATATTTTGAAATATTGTATGTTTATTGATTGTTCTTTTTGTTGTTTTTTTAGTTTTTTTATTTAAGTAGCAGTATTTATGATTATTAAATATAAATGTATTTTTGTGATTGTGCACAGTATACTATAAGTCTGACTTTACATTATAATCAATTTGGTACTAGTTTATGAATTACATATAAAAATGATTAAAGACTCAAACAATTTTTGATTATTAAATATAATTTTATTTTTCTGATTCTTTTTCAAAATTTAATAGAACGTCTAACAATTGACTGTCTGATATGTCTTCTTTTTGACTGAACATAACTTCCCACATTTGACCGTCCTGATAATGAAGTAAGAAATCCACAGATTCTACACATTGTAGAAGTTCATGGTCCCGTGATTCATCCATGAATTCCAAGTCAATGGGTTCAATGATTTCCTCATTGTTAATCTCTAGGACAATTTCAAAGGAAACGTTCTGTTCTCCTTCCATTTTTGTGCTGAAATTTGCATAAAAAATAAATATATCAGTAGAGATACGGCACTGTTGGGGTTTAAGTTCAGACAGGTACTTTTCAGGCGTGAAGTAGTACTATTAAAAAGTGCCTGTGAAAAAGCCTAAGTAAATTCATAATTATACCACAGAAACCTAAATCAATCCATAATTATAATAAACAAGCCTTTCTCAATGTCTAACTCTTACAGAGGGATAGTATATAGCTATCTGAAAATGTTTTCAAATTTATAAAATAACATCTTACCTTTTAAAAACAAGTTTAAGTTGTCAGTGAAAATGATTTTGCAATGTGGTTAAGGAAGTAATAGTCAAAATGGCTGTGTTTCTCTCTCTTTCTTTATATATATTCAGGTACATAACCAATCAAATGTCAGGTAAAAAAGTAGAAAATGAAAGTAACATTTTAATTGGTTGTCAATTCCAACACTTCAGATGTGTTTTGTGAAGTAATTTACCTCAGGGTATTTAGAGAGGTCTACAGGCTAAATGGCTAAATGGAATTCCAATCAAATTTGTGAAAATGGTAGGGATTGGTATGTAGTATGAGCTAATCTATATTTGGTGAAAGTGTCTCCAGTGGTTTTTCTGTGAATTACTTTCCCACCTTTTTTGAGCGAGCGCTTCCCGGTGCGCGCCCCGGTACGCGAACCGGCAGCGTTACGGGAGTCCTCCATTTTGTGTTTTGGTAGAATTGAGATACAAGATGGAGGGCAAATAATGTTCAGAATGGGTAGAAGGGGGCACGGTAGACGTATCCTGACCCCCTAGGTTTTCTGAGGGTAGCTGAGGAGGACCATATGTGCGAAAAAAAAACATTTTTTTGCAAATTTTCGCGCGGTTAGCGTCCGGTGCGCGTACCGGGTAGCACTCCGGGGAGCGTACTTTGGTGAAAATTAGTGAAAAAAGTTAGAGTAAAATAATAATTGTGAGTCATCAGATGTAGGGTAGCTCTGAAAAGAGCTTTTGGGTCATGTGGCTGATGTAGGTACCTACAAGTAGGTACCAATGCACAGTCTTAAATTGAGGATGAAAATTCTGTTCCCCTCATCTGAGAAGTGAACTCCATCTGCTCTGTAGATATCTTGCATGTAGTAACGCAAGTTATTGTTGTAGATGGAGCCCATTCCATGGTCTCTCATGTAAGCTGAAACAGACTTATTTACATGCTTCCTCGATTTCTCAATTTGTGGACAAAATTGGTTGGACCACTTCCAATTCTGTCTTTGGCATATATTTGAATATACCAAGGCAGTTTGAGGAAATAGTGCCATCAATTGCTCAAAGGTGTCCTTTAAAAGCATTTCCAGACCTACCCCAGTCAAAGTGCCCAAGTCATTTCCTCCACAGTGCACAATTAACAGGTCAGGTTTTGGCAAATGCAAAAAGGTTTTCACCAATGGTATCAATTGGTGACATCTTAATCCTCTGTGACCAATCCAGTTGATTTCCACATTTTGTAAATTGAGATTGTGTAAATTTCTGTTATCAGCAAACCTTTGAGCCCAGTGGATGTAACTATGTCCAACAATCCAGACAGAAAACATGGTGAGAGGAGGTTCTGCTGCAGTCAGATGAAGTATGAGAATGAAATGGCAGTTGAAATAGTAGGAGTATGTAATGAAAAAAACTGTGGAGTTTCTGTGCTAATGATTCAGTAGCAGTGATTGGTGGATTTTGATTGCTGAAAACAGAAATTTAGGGTGCAAGGATGAGTTCTTTGAAAGATGTAATTTGAATGGTCAAGAAAAAATCATTTTATGAAAGATTGCACTGGATACGCAGGTGTACTGAGAGTTCAGAGTTCAATTGAAACATTGTTGTGTGAACTTGCAAACATGAGAGGTCTTTCAGGAGGTGGTTGCTATGGAAAAAAGGCAGAAAGGGCAGAGGGGGGAAGGGTGTTGATTTGAAAAAAGTGAGGGAAGAGTTTTGATTGGGTGACATGAGAGATATGTGTGATGAATTACAGCATTTCTGTGCCATTGATGGTTGCAGGCTCTGGAGTGCATACCTTTTGCTCTGCTGAACACAAATTGGTGTGTGTCTGAGACTGTTTTGAAACTCAAAAAGTATTTGCTAAGGTGAGAAAAGATTCATTTAATTTAAATGGAGAATAGTATGCTTTAAGGAGAAAATTATGAAGAAAGTTGTGTATTTAAAATGTTGCTTTGTGTCAAGTGTTTTACAAATAGATTTTGTTTCTCTGAGTTACATAGCCATGTTACATAGGCATGTTAAAAGTGACGCAAAAATGGTTGCTTTCCTGTGTCTTAGGGCATTTTAAGTCACTTCCCCATGAATGTAGGTATATAATTACTTTACATGATGTGTTTAAAAACGTTTTTTGAAATCAATTAGGTTTCTTGATATGTACTGCTAGAGTTTCATAGGTTGCTTGGGGCATATTTACAAGGCCTTTGAGTTCCTTTGAAGTTATTTTTCCCATTTTAATTTAAGACATTTCCTTGTGGTGCAAGGTCCTTGTAAATACGCCCCCATGTGTGCTTGGCAAATTTAGATTTTGATTCTTTGAGTTACATAGCCATGTTAAAAGTGACGCAAAAATGGTGCAAGGGCCTTAAAAAAACGCTTTCATGTGTCTTAGGGCATTTTAAGTCACTTCCCCTTGAATGTAGGTATTATAATTGATTTACATGATGTGTTTAAAAACGTTTTTTGAAATCAATTAGGTTTCTTGATATGTGCTGCTAGAGTTTCATAGGTTGCTTGGGGTATATTTACAAGGCCTTTGAGTCTCTCTGATGTTATTTTTCCCATTTTAATTTAAGACATTTCCTTGTGGTGCAAGGTCCTTGTAAATACGCCCCCATGTGTGCTTGGCAAATTTAGATTTTGATTCTTTGAGTTACATAGCCATGTTAAAAGTGACGCAAAAATGGTGCAAGGGCCTTAAAAAAACGCTTTCATGTGTCTTAGGGCATTTTAAGTCACTTCTTCTTGAATGTAGGTATATAATTGATTTACATGATGTGTTTAAAAACGTTTTTTGAAATCAATTATGTTTCTTGATATGTACTGCTAGAGTTTCATAGGTTGCTTGGGGTATATTTACAAGGCCTTTGAGTCTCTCTGATGTTATTTTTCCCATTTTAATTTAAGACATTTCCCCGTGGTGCAAGGTCCTTGTAAATACGCCCCCATCTGTGCTTGGCAAATTTAGATTTTGATTCTTTGAGTTACATAGCCATGTTAAAAGTGACGCAAAAATGGTGCAAGGGCCTTAAAAGAACGCTTTCATGTGTCTTAGGGCATTTTAAGTCACATCCCCTTGAATGTAGGTATATAATTGATTAACATGATGTGTTTAAAAACGTTTTTTGAAATCAATTAGGTTTCTTGATATGTACTGCTAGAGTTTCATAGGTTGCTTGGGGTATATTTAAAAGGCATTTGAGTCCCTTTGATGTTATTTTTCCCATTTTAATTTAAGACATTTCCCCGTGGTGGAAGGTCCTTGTAAATACGCCCCCATGTGTGCTTGGCAAATTTAGATTTTGATTCTTTGAGTTACATAGCCATGTTAAAAGTGACGCAAAAATGGTGCAAGGGCCTTAAAAAACGCTTTCATGTGTCTTAGGGCATTTTAAGTCACTTCCCCTTGAATGTAGGTATATAATTGATTTACATGATGTGTTTAAAAACGTTTTTTGAAATCAATTAGGTTTCTTGATATGTACTGCTAGAGTTTCATAGGTTGCTTGGGGTATATTTACAAGGCCTTTGAGTCTCTCTGATGTTATTTTTCCCATTTTAATTTAAGACATTTTCTTGTGGTGCAAGGTCCTTGTAAATACGCCCCCATGTGTGCTTGGCAAATTTAGATTTTGATTATTTGAGTTACATAGCCATGTTAAAAGTGACGCAAAAATGGTGCAAGGGCCTTAAAAAAACGCTTTCATGTGTCTTAGGGCATTTTAAGTCACTTCTTCTTGAATGTAGGTATATAATTGATTTACATGATGTGTTTAAAAACGTTTTTTGAAATCAATTAGGTTTCTTGATATGTACTGCTAGAGTTTCATAGGTTGCTTGGGGTATATTTACAAGGCATTTGAGTCCCTTTGATGTTATTTTTCCCATTTTAATTTAAGACATTTCCCCGTGGTGGAAGGTCCTTGTAAATACGCCCCCATGTGTGCTTGGCAAATTTAGATTTTGATTCTTTGAGTTACATAGCCATGTTAAAAGTGACGCAAAAATGGTGCAAGGGCCTTGAAAAAACGCTTTCATGTGTCTTAGAGCATTTTAAGTCACTTCCCCATGAATGTAGGTATATAATTGCTTTACATGATTTGTTTAAAAACGTTTTTTGAAATCAATTAGGTTTCTTGATATATATAGCTAGAGTTTCATAGGTTGCTTGGGGCATATTTACAAGGCCTTTGAGTCCCTTTGATGTTATTTTTCCCATTTTAATTTAAGACATTTCCCCGTGGTGCAAGGTCCTTGTAAATACGCCCCCATGTGTGCTTGGCAAATTTAGATTTTGATTCTTTGAGTTACATAGCCATGTTCCATACAGTGCTCACCTTCTGCGTAGTCTTTGATATGATAGACTCCATCTGCACAATGAGATATCTAAGCAAAGGAAACACAGGTGATTTGATTGTGAAATGAGCAAAAGAAATTCCACATTTTTCAATTAAATCACCTGTGTTTCCTAACATTACGAATCACATTGTGCAGATGAGGTTTAGGCCTGTCCACGGACACAGAAGAGGTCTGGCCTTTGTTCAAGAGTGCAGTGGACATGACTCACTTCATTGGTAGGCCTGCACATGTATTATCTCCTCTGTACTCTTCAATAAGCCTACATTTCATCTGCAACCCTGAGTAGGCCTCACCTCAAACAAATCTCTGGATAGGCCTCAGCTTATCGTCATCCTGAATCAATCATTTAAAATGTTAGGGGCAGATTTATGATGGCCGTGCGCCTCTTTTGCGCCGCTGTTGCGTCACTTTTGTGATGCAGCAGTGATGCAAAAGATGCACCATGTTGCAAGATAGGCCTCACTTCATCTCCAACAAGATACAGTCAGTTTAAACTGTAAACATTTAGAACTGTGTAGGGGGCTTGGAGAAGCTGAATCTTCTGTAAATGTCAAAATTGTTATATACGGTGCTCAACTTCTGTGTACTCTTTGATATGCTAGACTCCATCTGCACTATGAGATACCTAAGCAAAGGAAACACAGGTGATGTGATTGTGAAATGAGGAAAAGAAATTCCACATTTTTCAATTACATCACCTGTGTTTCCTAACATTACGAATCACATTGTGCAGATGAGGTTTAGGCCTGTCCACGGACACAGAAGAGGTCTGGCCTTTGTTCAAGAGTGAAGTGGACATGACTCACTTCATTGGTAGGCCTGCACATGTATTATCTCCTCTGTACTCTTCAACAAGCCTAAATTTCATCTGCAACCCTGAGTAGGCCTCACCTCAAACAAACCTCTGGATAGGCCACACCTTATCGTCATCCTGAATCAATCATTTAAAATGTTAGGGACAGATTTATGATAGCCGTGTGCCTCTTTTGCGCCGCTGTGCGTCACTTTTGTGACGCAGCGGCGGTGCAAAAGATTTGCTATGTTGCGACATATTTACAACTTGATGCATCTATGCAGATGTGTCATGCTGTAAAGTCCTGTGCCACATGAAACCTGCGTCAGATTTCCTGTGAGCGTTTTGTTGTAGGGTGGCCAGTCATTTGCATGAAAGCCCTGTAAAACTAACACAGTAAAATTAAGAAGATTTCACTGAGTCACATTTATGGCATTGCTGAATCAAATCCTTACGCCTGTTTGAAACAGGCATAAGGAGTGATGCACCATGCAATGTGTGGCTTGCCCCTGTGCATTGCAGTAGACATGTCGCGCTTACGACGTGATTCGTGCAATGCGCCGTTTTTGTGGAACAGATGCGTGACGCATCTGTGCTGTTTTTGCTCAATGGTGCTCTGCATTGTAAACGCGGCACATCATGGGTGGCAGAGCAGTGGCGCACGTTAACTGGTTCATCCCTGGGGATGCGCCAGTTAACATAAATCTGCTCCTTTAAATTTAAGTATTAGCAGGGGACACAGTGTTGGTGAGGCTTATCCAAGGTTAAGAAGAGATGAGTCCTGTTCACTGAAAAATTGGACATAGGCCTCACCTCCTCACCATCGCTGGACATGGTTAAATAATATCTGCAAAATGTTACTCTTGGTAAACAATTTTACTATTATAGTCTCTGAGATTTGTCTCTGAGATTTGTCTCTTACTCTGCAACATCTCATTGTTGTTCTCTTTCTTTAAAGATAACGACAACATCAAGCATGAGTGATAATGAGCAATCTGTTGATCTCGATATTATCATTGAAATTGTGATTGAAACATCAGTGGAAATAGATCCCTTGGATGATTTAAATCCTGAGGATGATGAAGAACATGATGAGGATGCCGATTTGTCAGAATTGTATGACATAGGGTGGGAAGCTGACCTGCTTGAGCCTATGGAACTATAAACATTTATTTTTAAAAGTTACTGGAAATGAAAAGTAAACATGTAAACTGTTTCATTTAAAATTAAACACAACTTCAAAAACAGCTTGTGTGTAGTGTCTTTAATAAAATAGTCAAATATGCTCATAAAATTAGTTCAGATTCACATATAAAACCGCACAGGTCAAATGTAGAAGCTTTCCATTTCTTTGCTATTTGTGACTACTAAATTTGCCAATGCACTAAAAATTATTTTATGTAAAAATGACAAGTAGTGTGTTAAATTTTTGACGACTGTTATTGATTTACTGTTTGGTAATAGTGGTTAATAACATTTTTAATGATATTTTACCACAGATTCAACTGCAGATAATTTCAAAAGGATATAATGCCATCTAAACAACGAAACCGAAAGGCTACAAAACGTCAAAGACAGCAGCTTACTAAATGCTTGCAGCAGTCCTCTACAATAAAAACTCGTCAAGTCACCAAGAAAGCTCCGGGTAAGACAACGAAATCATTCCTAAGAAACATTTGTAGAAAAAAAAGTAATACTACTGAAAATGTTTTAGTCCAGAAAAAGAGAACCAATTTAAACGGAAAGGAAAGGCCAATCAAAAATGTTACTGCTAGAGCAGGAGATAACTCTGTGCATGGTAGTAGAAGAAAAAATCAGTTTAGGGACATTCGTAGACGAATGTTCCGCAACAGGATAATTGGCAATTTGTTAAAAAATATTAAGAAAGGTCAACAGAAAGTGGTTTTTTAATAAGAGAAAAAAAAAGTTGAGAAAATTATTGATCAGGCATTTGAAATTAAGCGAAAGTTATTTATTTTGATAATCAATAGAATTAGGAAGCTAAACAAGGCAATTTATGATTTCAAAAGAAATAGTAGAGGGAAGAGAACAGTTAATCGTAGTAATTTTTGTGAAGTTTTTTCAGGAGAATGGATGCATAGTTCAAGTTGTGAGGCATTTTTTAATGAGGAGAGTTATTTCCAGGATAATGATTTGGTGCATGCAGTTGACACCAGTGGTCGAGCTTATGAGGTGAAAGATGGTTGTCCAGTAGAAAAAGAAAAACTTGTGGCAACAGAGGCAGAAGAGGTGTTAGGTAATGAGGTTTTAGGAAGACGTCCTAAGGGACCAGTGTATATCTGGAAGTGTAGTAGTATTTGCAGTGTGCGACAGGATTCCATCAATTTGCTTTGTGATTTTGTACGGACATTTAATAAGAAAACTTTAAAACAGAAAATGAAGTTGTTGCAAGAATTAGATCCTTGCAGAGTGAGAGAAGTGACATGTTTGCATGGTCATTCACTGGCCTGTCTTTCCAGGAGAGTATGCCAGAGTGTTTTTCATCATTTCAGGATGCTAGCAGTGCATCATAATAAAGTGAGGAAATTAGTTAGAATGTTGTATTATGCTAAGAGTCCAGCAATTATGCTTAAACAATTATGCACTGCTCTTTTGCATGGTTCTGAAGTAGATGTGAAGAATATTTGTGAATAAATTGAGTTTTGTTACTTTGCAAGTAAAGAGGAGAATGTTGAAATTGACCCAGAAGAAGAAGGTAATGTGGAAGATAGTGTACAGGTTTCCAGTACAGATAATTTTCAGAAGGAAATTGCCACGTTTCAGGTGAAATCAAGTGAGAGGCCTAATTTCACTTGTGTGTGTTGTCGACGCACTTATTATAAGAATCAGACTAAGGGGTCGATTAGGATCGCGGACGGACTTGAGTCCGTCCGCGACCCCTGAGGAGGAGGGAACGTCCGCATGGGCTGCGGCGTTCCCTCCGATCTGATTAGGATGTGACCGCCAGGGTGGCGGTCACATCCTCTATCTCTAACATTGCGGCGGGTGCAGCTTCAAGCTGCACCCGCCCCAATGTAAAAAATGCATGCACAGCATTTCCGTGCACAAAGCGGCAGGCACCGCGCGGTGCCTGCTGCATTGTGCACGCAAATGCAGGGGGGTACCATAGGTACCCCCCATGTGCACTCACCACCACCCCTTCACCCAGGGGGCCCGCAACGGGCCCCCGAAGTGAAGGTCCGTATGCTTTTCCATGGCGGCAATGCCGCCGTGGAAAAGCATATTTACACACACATCATAATATGGCGGACGGTGTCTCATAGACACCGCCTGCCATGTTATGGCTTTTCCGCCGCGGTCGGCTCCGACCGCGGCGGAAAAGCGGCGGACGGAATTCCAGACCCACCAGCCATCCTAATTTGGCGATGGGTCTTTGGAGTCTCCGCCGCGGTTTTTCCGCATCCTCCAGGCCGGCGGACACTTCCGCCGGCCCGGAGGATGCAGAAAAACCGCCATCCTAATCGGCCCCTTGTGGATTTATATGCGAAAAGTGAAAGGGAACATAATAGTGAATGGAAGGATTTTGCAACATACTTGATGGTAGAAAATTGTTTTCATTTGGGATTGGATCAACGTGTGTGTACTTATTGTTGTAACAAATTAAATCAAAACCGGATGCCTGCTAGAGCGGTTCATAATAATCTGGAATTGGTTGAGATTCCTTCTGAATTGAAGGATTTAAATACTTATGAATCTATTTTGATTCAAAGTATCCATCCCTTTCAGGCTATTGTAAGAATGGAGCCAAAGACAGGGAAATTGCCTCCATCAGATTTACAGAGAGGATTAAAGGGAAGAGTTGTTTATTTGCCTCTAGATTTGAAGAAAAACATTAATACAATTGGAGTAGAAAAAGTGGAAGAGGAACCTCTGGTTATCTTAGTTAATGGGGTTCCGACAAAGAGTAAGAAAATATGGCAAGATTTAGTGGATGTTAGGAAAGTCAAAAAGGCAACATTGTATTTGAAGAAAAACAATAAGTACTACAAGAATGTATATGTTGCAGAAGAGGAAGTAAGTGAAGAAGAGGATAGCGATTTGTGTGCTGGTCAAATTGAGAAAGTAGAACCCTCTAAAAATGAAGAAATGTATGAACATTATAGTGTTCATCCTTTGCATTCCAAGGAAGTCATGGGGAATGCTATTGAGTTGTTTTAAATGAAACAAGCCAAAGGGAGTCCCATTAGTGTTTGGGAGGAAAGTTTGGAAGCTCGGTGTTTCCCACAGCTATTTCCAACAGGTCAAGGAGGAAGATATGATGAGCGACCTCATCAAATTCCTGCTTCTGAATACCGGACTTTACGATTGTATGCAGAAGATCCTAGGTTTCGTCAATGCATTCCCTATTTGTTTCATCTCCTGTTTGAAAGCGATCTGTCTGGACTGTCATATGCAGTGAACCACATCTTGAAAAGTGGTGTACAGATGCAAAACATCTCGGCAAGTGACTTTATGGATAAAGTCAATGTGCAAGACAGTATTTTGGATTCTCACCTGATTAATCTCATGGCGTGTCAGCGTGGTACTAATGAGTACTGGTACCGTCGTCATGGTGATTTAAAATGTATGCTGAGGAACTTAGGAACTCCCACATGGTTCCTCACTCTCAGCTGTGCCGAGTATGGCTGGGAAGACTTACTTGAATTTCTACGGGAGGCAAATGGAAACATTGAAAATATCAAATTCAAGACACCCGGAGAACTGTGCTCTTTGGATCCAGTGAATGTATGCAGGTACTTCAATCATAGATTTGAAGCTATGATGTCTTTCATCATGAACAAGAAAAATCCACCTCTTGGAGAGGTGTTGGATTTCTTCTGGAGAAAGGAGTACCAAGCAAGAGGTGCTCCTCATATACATATGCTGCTGTGGATCAAGGATGCACCTAAATTTGGAACAGATCCAGAAGACTTAGTGATGAGTTTCATAGAACAGTATTCTACATGTGCTGTTCCAAACGCAAAGGAAGACAAAAGCCTAAGAGAACAAGTTTTACGCTTCCAAAGCCATCGTTGTGGAAAGTACTGTCGTCGTAAATTCAGAAACAAGGACAAGTTCTACACCAAATGTCGTTTCGCCTTTCCACGACCGGTGATTTCTAAAGGAAGAGTGAACAGTTTGATGTCTTCGCTGCGACATAATGTGATGAAGAAATCACCTAAAAACACATACAATTCGAAAAGGAACCAAGAGTCCAAGTACATCAACGACTACAACCCAGTGATTTTGTCCATGTGGAATGCTAACATGGATATACAGTTTGTGGCTGATAACTGTATGGCTGTGGCTCGGTATGTGACATCTTACATCACCAAAAAAGAAAAGACAGAATTGAAGGATATGTGGGAGGACATTTCCCATGAAAAGAGCCTCAGTAAGAAGTTGTACAGTTTCAGTCTGAAGATGTTGTCGCATCGAGAAATCGGAGCTTACGAATGTTCTGACCGGTTGTCTTCAGCAAGTCTCTATGCCAAATCCAGGAGTATCGTTTGGGCGAGTCTTGGTCTTGCTGCAACGCGTAATCGAGTTCTGAAACCTGTGCGGGAAATTGAGTATTTGGCGGAAAAGGAGCCAAACAGTACAGATATTTTGAAGACCAACATGTTGGATACATATTATACAAATAGAAGCAGTCACCTCGAGAATGTTTGTCTGTATGAGGTTCTACAAAATTACATATTCAAGAGGAACATCAAAGAAGATATTGATAAAGGAGTGTATGCTGTAATTGGAAGGGAGGGATGTCTGGTCAAGCAAAGAAAATGCCACTTGGTAAACCATCGAAAATTGAGTGGCGAATCTCCTGAAAGAAAAGAGTTTTTCTATTTAGCACTTTTGCAACTTTTCAAGCCTTGGCGTGCAGAAGAGGAACTGCTTGGAGATTTCCTCTGTTACAAAGACTCTTTCAATGCCGCCAAGGAGACCATAGAATGTCCTGTTTTTCCCAAATATCTAGAAATGTTGAATGCGGAAATCGAGCAGGAAGCAACGATTGCAGCCGAGATTGCTAGAGACAGTTCTCAGGACAGTCAGAGTTCTGTTTCATTGAGTCAGGATCCACTAGGAGGACCAGTTATCGAAAATGAAGCTGCCACTGCCATGATTAAAGTGGAAAGAGCCATGGCACATGCTCAGGAGGATGCGGTTAACTTAGAAGACTTGGAAAGACAACTCAACGTTGAGCAGAGGAAAATATATGACGAAGTTACCAACCAAATAGATCATGGATTAAGTCATGAGAAGAAAGAGTGCTCATGTACGTCGTTGAAGCCTGTCCGACTGTACGTGAGTGGAGAAGCGGGAACTGGAAAAAGTTTCCTCATTAAAGCAATTTCATATTATTTGCAGAAAAGGACTGAGTCATCGCTGTCTTGTGTTGTCACCGCTCCAACTGGACTGGCAGCACATAACATTAAAGGTATTACTTTGCATCGTCTACTGATGCTGCCAGTGGAGCATTAAAACAAATTACAATACCACAAGTTATCTGGAGATGCTTGTTGTGAAGTTTCAAGAGTCTTGAGGAAAATTAAACTTCTTATCATTGACGAAGTAAGCATGGTTTCTAATGTCATGCTTGCCTTTGTGCATTTGAGAATGCAAGAAGTTCTCAAAACAGAGTATGATGTGTTATTTGGTGGCAAACACATCATTGTTTTCGGTGATCTTCTGCAGCTGACACCAGTGAAAGGACAACCTGTGTTCAAAATGCTCACGCATGAAGATACCAGGAAGTGCCTAGGGAGTATTGGCAACGTCAATATATGGTTAAACTTCAATTATGCTGAACTGCGTGAAAATATGCGTCAAGCGAAGGATGAAGATTATAAGAATATTCTACAAGATGTTAGAATCGGAAAAGTGACCGAGCATGGGAAAGAAGCTTTACATGCACGATTACTGTCAAATTTGTATCCAGAAGAAGACGTTGTGCCTGAGAATATTTTTCAGAAAATTACTGAGAAGAAATCTGGAATATGTTTGATGCCAACTTTTGCAGAATGTGCCATCTTCAACAACAAAATGTTGCATTTAGAAAACCAAGAGATTGTGAAACTGGAAGCTATTGACAGAGTAGAGCATATGGGAGCAACAATTATTTTGTCTGAGAATTTGAAATCAAAATTGGATTCATTAGAGAAGACTATATCTAAAACTGCTGGTTTTGAAAAGACTCTGAATGTGTGCTTGAATTGCCGTATAATTTTAAGAAGGAATTTACATGTTGAAAGAGGTCTGGTAAATGGATCAATGGGTAATGTTGTTGATTTTGAGAAATACAGAAATAGAGATGGAATTGAATTTTTAAAAATTAAATTTGATGGCATTGAGGAAGTACAGCTAATTGGTCGTTGCTCTGCTAGGTTTTTGCTTGTAAAAGACTTATATGTTCGCCGTAAGCAGTTTCTTGTTTGCTTGGCATATGCGGTGACAATCCATAAATCGCAAGGTTTAAGTGTAGACAGTGCATTGGTGAATATTGGCAGTTCTGTGTTCAAGGAAGGTATGGCATATGTGGCATTGTCACGAGTCAGAACTTTATCGGGATTGTACTTGATTGAGTGTGATGTCACAAACATTTGTGCGGATCTAGATTGTTTTAAGGAATACAATAGGTTAAGAAGAGAGTATGCGCCACATTTGCCTCAATATCCTTTGTTTGAGAAACGTGTGGTAGGCCGGAAACGAAGAAATGTGACCAATAGTAGAGAGGTTGTAGCAAAAAGACGAAAAGTCGATGAACCAGAAATTATAAGCAGAAAGAAAAAGGATTTTGTTGAAGATGTTGTTGGATTTCAATTTGAAAACAGTTCTGGTGTCAACTGTTATGCTAATGTAGTGGTTAATGTTTTGTTTTCTATAGAAAATTTAAAAGAAGAGATTGTGGTCAATTCGGATCAAAGGTTTTGCAGTTTGTTGAATTCTGTGTTAGAGAAATGTAGCACTGATAGAACAAAAATAGAAAGTGTGTCTGAAATTCGAAATCTGTTAGACAAATGTTCAGGTCAAACGCAATTCTCTCAAAATATTCAGCAAGATTGTCAGGAGTTTTTAATATATATGCTTGATGTATTGCAAGATGAAGGTGTAGATGTAGATCACCTGTTTGGGCTTTCTTATCAATGGCAGCATGACTGCGAGAACTGTAGGGTATCAAGTACTACTAGTGTAGACTCAGAAAAATGTATATATTTAACTTTGCCAGACAGTAAATCAGTGTCCTTTAATAAACTAGTAAAAGCAGCTGATCACAACATGGAGTGTAGCCAATGTAAGTCTGAAATGTTGTCCACATTATTTATACGAACATATGGCCAGTGTGTCATTTTAATGTTCCAACGATGTAGGCCTGATGGAACAAAATTGACAACTTTAATTAAAAAATGTGTGGCTTCGCAGTTGTCAATATCAGGAAGGACTTTTGTAACTGCAGCAATTATATATCACGACGGTCCTTCAACAACATCAGGACATTACACAGCTTATTTGAAGTCTAGAAACGGCTGGTCATTCTGCAATGATTCTGTTTTAACTTTCAAAACAAAATTGCCTTTTGACCTTAAAAATTCTTACCTGGTGTTTTTACAACCAAAATTTTAGGGAAAGAATCTCGGGATTTGCTCTGAGGAATTTCAAGAGGTTCTAATGGCTCCTACACTATTTGGCCTTGAGGATAAGTGTAGTACAGAGTCAAAATTTATTTTTGAGTTTAAAGTAGTTACTGAAAAAAAAAAAGGTTTTCTTACAGAAAGTGGTGGGCACGGATTAGTTAAAGGACAACAGAGTATTTCCCAAAGCAAACGGTGTTCTTACCATAACACTTGATGTCATGGAAAAATAACTGCACTTTGAATGAGTTCAGAAAAACTGTTTCTTTTAATAAGCTAATTCAAGCAGCCAATCAAAACATGGAGTAGAGGTAATGTAAGTCTGCAATGCTGTCGACATATTTTGAACAAACTTTTGGTTATAATGTCATTTAAAAATTCCAACTATATAAACCTGATGAAAATAAGTTTTCAACTTTAATTACAAATGTTGTGGCTACACAGTTGTTGATTTTAGAAAGAACATTTCTAACTGCAGCTATTATATGACATGATGGTCCTTTGACAACATCCACTGTGATCAAGAGAATTAAATAATTGTAGTAGTCATAGAGGTAGTGTAATGTGCCTCATAGTAAGCAGTATCAGTGTCATAGGAAATGTGGAACATGAGTGAGCAAGAAGGGTGAGATATTACTAGTACAGGATTGTGAAAGTGATCTTGAACGTTTTCTTTCTGAAAGTTGCGGAAATACAAAATGACGGGATTTGCTTAGAAGAATTCCAAGAGTTATAAATGGCTCTTACACGATTTGGCCTTGTGGAAAAGTGCGGTAGAGAGCGAGAAGTCATTTATTGTATGTAACATATTTGTCAAAACGATGGAGCTTTTCTTTCAGAAAGTGGCGGGCTGAAAATAATAACAGCACAACAGAGTGTAAGCTGTTCATAGGATATCCTTCGACGTCATGGAAAGTAAGTTACTTTTCAGGAGTTCTGATTTCTGATTGGTTATGTTATATTGGTTTTTTAAACACAATCATTTTGATTGTGTTTTTTTTTCCCCGCTGTTATATGATGAATACCTTCAAGTCACTGTTTTTAGTGAAATTTGATAAATTCTGAGAACAGCAAAAATAAACCATTTAACATGTATAATTCATTCTGTACTTTTTGTATTTATGATATACATTTAGAACTGTGTAGTAGGCATGGAGAAGCTGAGGCTTCTGTAAGTGTCAAAGTTGTTGCATACAGTGCTCACATTCTACGTAGTCTTTCATATGATAGACTACATCTGCACAATGAGATACCTAAGCAAAGGAAACACAGGTGATGTGATTGTGGAATGAGCAAAAAAAATTGCACGTTTTTCAATTACATTACCTGTGTTTCCTAACATTACACATCACATTGTGTAGATGAGGTTTAGGCCTGTTCCAGGAGACAGAGGAGGTCTGACATTTGTTCAAGAGTGCAGTGGACATGACTCACTTCGTTGGTAGGCCTGCACATGTATTATCTCCTCTGTACTCTTCAACAAGCCTAAATTTCATCTGCAACCCTGAGTAGGACTCACCTGAAACAAATCTGTGGATAGGCCACACCTTATCAGCATCTAGAAACAATCATTTAAAATGTTAAGGGCAGATTTATGATGGCCGTGCGCCTCTTTTGCGCCGCTGTTCCGTCACTTTTGTGACGCAGCAGCAGTGTAAAAGATGCACCATGTTGCAAGATAGGCCTCAGTTCATCTCCAGCAAGATACCGTCAGTTTAAAATGTATATAATTAGGACTGTGTAGGGGGCATGCAGAAGCTGAAGCTTCAGTAAGTGTCAAAGTTGTTGCATGCAGTGCTGCACTTCTGCGTACTCTTTCATATGCTGGACTACATCTGCACAATGAGATACCTAAGCAAAGGAAACACAAGTGATGTGATTGTGAAATGAGCAAAAGAAATTGCACGTTTTTCAATTACATCACCTGTGTTTCCTAATATTACGAATCACATTGTGCAGATCAAGTTTAGGCCTGTCCAGGGAAACAGAGGAGGTCTGGCCTTTGTTCAAGAGTGAAGTGGACATGACTCACTTCATTGGTAGGCATGGACATGTATTATCTCCTCTGTACTCTTCAACAACTCTAAATTTCATCTGCAACCCTGAGTAGGCCTCACCTCAAACAAACCTCTGGATAGGACACACCTTATTGGCATCCTGAAACAATCATTTAAAATGTTAGGGACAGTTTTATGATGGCTGTGCACCTCTTTTGCGCTGCCGTTGCGTCACTTTTGTGAGACAGCAGCAGTGCAAAAGATGCACCATGTTGCAAGATAGGCCTCACTTCATCTGCATCAAGATACTGTTAGTTTAAAATGTATATTTTTAGGACTGTGTAGGGGGCATGGAGAAGCAGAGGCTTCTGTAAGTGTCAAAGTTGTTGAAAAACTGTTTGTCCTTCAATCTTTTCCCTTGTCTTTTCTAATTTTTAAATACATGTTTTAATATTTTTCAAATGTTTGTTCTCTCTTTCACAGATTGAAAGTATAAAAATAACAAGTGACTAAGTTAACGACAATTATAAGGTAAATGTTTTGTACTCTTTTCGTTATATTTCTATCACATTTAACTTCTATTAGTTCCACTGCTTCATTTCTTTAACCCTCACTTTCCTGCCTTTGCTACTTCCCTCATTACTTTCTCTATTACTTACTTACTCTACTCCTTCCACTCTTTTTCTCAGTCCCTCTCTTCTTATACTTCCTCACTCTTGTTCACTCACTCCGTCTCTATTACTCTCACTGTCTCTGACTCATCACTCTTTCACTACTTGTTCATTATGCTTTCTCTCTGTAGTTCAAGCACACTAAGGGGCATATTATCAACACAGGCAATAAAATTATCGCTGCTTTTATCGGCAGAAAACTGCCGCAAAAGCGGCTTTAGCGGCAGATTTCTTCCGCAAAAGCAGCGATAATTTTATCACCTATGTTGATAATATGCCCCTATGTTATTTACATTTCTTTGCTGTTTCAATCATTCCTTTTCTGTTACTTCTTCTTTTCTGCTTTCTGTTTTTTCTTTCTGTTATTCCACATGTTTTAATCTTATTTTGAACATTCACTCACATTCTACAAGAAACTCTTGTTTATTATTCTTCTACTCTACTTTTTTCTTCCACTTCCTTATCTATTTTGTTTTTCACAATTATACCCTCTTCCATCGTTTCTTCGGTAAATAGATCTATTAAACAGTATCTCTGTGTTACTCCCTATAGCTGTCTTTCTTTTAACAATACTCTCTGTTTCCTTCCCTTATACTTACTCTTCTTTTTTTTTAATTTTTTTTTTTGGTTCGCTCCCGGTTCGCGTACCGACGAGCGAACCGGGAAGCGAACCAAAAGAAATAGAGGTTGCCAGAGTGCTAAACATTCTAGCAATTTTTTTATAAAGGGGAGGTAGTTCTGAAAAGAACTTTTTTTTAATTATTTTTGTTGTTTTATATTTTTTTATTATTTTTCTGAACAATTTTTTACTTTTTTTGTATTTTTTGAACGGTTTTATATATTTTTTGTTTTTTTGAGGGGGAACAACGAAAAGCAGGCATTACAAAGGGCTCAACAGGAGCAAAAATGTTTTTATTTTTTGGGGCGTTTTGAGCACTTGTGGTTTTCAAATGCTCTGTTTATCAAATTGATACTCATATTTGCACATGAGAGTAGGTCACCACAATAAAGGCACACTATCTTCATGTGCACAAATTTCTGTTGAATGTTTGGCACCGTTTCCCGTGCCTCTGGCCCCGACAGAGTTACCTGTGCCGATGTACTGGCCACAGGAGTTGGTGGGTTGTCTTGGAGGTGACGCATCTCTGCAACGTTGTAATTCAGTGGATGCCACCTCTGCATATGACGGTGCATAGTGTAGTTGCCGTAACTATACTTTTTATCTGTGCCTCTAGATAAAACATCTTTACATATGAGGCATGTCACGTGGCGAGCATTCACTTTTTTTTGGCCTCGAGGAAAAGAAAAAAACTGCCAAATAAAACTATCTTTGTGGTGAGATATCCGGGGCTCCTCAAGTAAAAACTGTCGTGGCTGTACTTCCTCTTCCTCTTCTTCGTCCTCTTCCTCCTCTGGGTTGGGAAGTAACTGTGGAGGTGGTCCTTCCTTCCTAGGTGGTTGTGGTGGTGGTGGGGGTCCACCAGCTGCAGCTACTACAGATGCCATTATTTTAATAAGCAAAAACAGGTCTTCCTCTCACAAAGATGAAAGTCAGAGTGAGGAAAGAAGGTGGGGGCTTTCATCATTTGGGAAAAAAAAATGTTCTAAACCAATGAAAAGTGTTATTTTTAGGTCACATGACCTAGCCTTACATCATTAGGAAACCAAAAGTGAAATGAACCAATAGAAAGTTTTATTAACAAGTCACATGACCTGTTACGCTTACGTTACGCGCTCCGCGCCGCGCCCCGGATCACTTCCGGGGAGCTGCGCTTCGCGCCTCGGTTCGCGCTCCGGAGCACTTCTGGGTGCGCTAATGCGGTGCGTCATAAGACGCATTACGCGGCAACGCGATACATCGCGCTTACGCGACGCGCCCCGGATCGCTTCCAGGGAGCTGCGCTTCGCGCCTCGGTTCACGCTCCGGAACACTTCCGGGTGCGCTAACGCGGCGCGTCATAAGACGCATTACGCGGCATCACGATACGTCGCGCTTACGCGACGCGGCAGTTGCGCTAACGGAACGTTTACCGGTTCGCGGACCAGGTCGCGGCACCAAATTGAGCTAACGGGAAGCTACCCGGTGCGCGGACCGGTAGCGAAACAAAAGAAATTTAAAACAATGTATATATATACATAAAAAAATTATATTAAAAACATATAAAATATATTTTTCGATTTAAAGAAGAATACATTTTAAAGCTTTTGATATTTGCTATTAAAAAAACATTGAAATTCACTGAAAAAACCATAGGTTATAGACCATATATAGTTAGGATTTAGCATTTACAAAACCTTGAAAATTCACTGAAAAAACCATAGGTTATAGACCATATATAGTTAGGAATTAGCATTTACAAAACCTTGAAAATTCACTGAAAAAACCATAGGTTATAGACCATATATAGTTAGGAATTAGCATTTACAAAACCTTATTTTACTCACACAAAACCATTGAAATTCCATATATAGTTAGTTGCACTAACTATATATCGCGCACCCGCAATCCACTGCTGATCATGTCACATATTACATCATTCATGACATGGTCAGTGGCATCACTGATGACATCACTGATGACATCTCAAATGACGGTCGCCAGTAGGTAGTTATAGTTAGGACCTAGTTTCCATAGGAAATCCGTAACATTCTATTGGGAATAACTTTGGCCCTGGTGGACGAATGTTTGCGAATTTCTCAAAGAAGATGGCTCGGTACGCTGCGCTCATTCTGTGAAAGTTTTGGGGGGATTGGTGAAGTGGGGGCTGAGATAAAAGGGGGGTCCCAAAACGTGTTTTTCTCATGTTATTTTCCATAGGACGTTTAGACACGGCTACAGCTCGAACGGCTGAATGGATTTATAAGAAATTTGGTAGAAAGGTAGAGTGTGGGTCGCAGATCCCGCTTTTGTTTAAATAGTGTAAATCCGTTCAGTAGTTGCTGAGAAAATTGAAGTAGAAATCAGTTATATATCTGTAAGCGCGCACGGGTGCGCGCACCTATGCGGGTGTGCGCGAGCGGCATTGTGATTTGCTGTTTAACGTCTGTCAACATTCGATTCGGAGGAAATCAGGAAGTGTTGTCCTCCATTTTGTTAGTGCGAGTGAATATATTGTACAGAACAAAGGGTTAGTATATGGAAAGGGGAGAAGGTAGAGATTGTCTGGCTGGGTAGGTTTTCTAAGGGGGTGCAGTATGGACCCTGAACGCAAAAAGACCATTTTTTTTGGGAGAAAAAAGTTGCGGGGTGCACGCACTCGGTCGCGCACCCCTATTTACAAGACTGTGAAATACTATAGTGTGGAGAATGGAAAGAGAGCAGGGTGGAGAGTGTTTGATTTCGTAGGTTTCTTGAGGGGTTTATTAAGGATGACAAAAGTCTAAAAGTAGCTTTTTTTTGCAAATAAGTTACGTGGTGCGCGCACCCGGTCGCGCACAGCGATCAAAAAACATAAAGAAAGATGGAGATAAATTACAAGTTTGAGTGTTTAGATCTAAGGTGGCTCTTAAAAGAGCCCTTGTGTTAATTGAGTTTTTTCTGCACTTATAAGTAAGTTCCGATGCAGAGTCTCATGTTACAGAGGAAAATTCTATTTCCCTCATCCGTGAAATGAACACCATCTCTCCGATAGATGCCTTCCATGTTGAAACGCAGGTTGTTGTTGTATATAGAACCCATGTTATATTCTCTGAGGAAAGCAGAAACAGATTTATTTACATGTTTCCTTGCTTTCTCAATTTGTGGACAACGTTGATTGGACCAATTCCACTTTTGTCTTTGGCATATATTTGAAAACACCAAGACAGTTCGAGGAAAAAGTGACATCAATTGACGAAAGGTGTCTTTTAGAAGCATTTCCAGACCTACCCCTGTTAATGTGCCTAGATCATTCCCACCACAGTGCACAATTATCAGGTTAGGTTCAGGGAGATGCATAAAAGTTTTCACCAATGGTATCAATTGGTGACATCTTAATCCTCTTTGGCCAATCCACGTAATTTGCACATTGGGTAAGTCAAGGTTAGAAATTCGTCTGTTTGCAGCATATTTTGCACTCCAGTGAATATAACTGTGTCCTACAAGCCAAACCTTCATTTTCAAGGTAGATGCAGTAGTACTCGATGGGTTCTGGAAGTGGAATGGCAAGTAGATGGTGAAAGTCACGATAAAAAAGTGTATGAGGTGTCGTGTTGATGAAAAACTGAAAATGATTGGTTGATTGTTATACCTCAAGATTGAAGACTACGTTGTATGTTACTGTTTTTTTTAAACGAAATGTTCTATTGGTTGTGGAAAAAAGAAATGTAAAAAAACAGTGGATAGGCAGGTGTGTTTGCAGGGAATTGCGCCTTTTTGCTTTGATTTAGAACGTTGAGATATGAACTTTTGACCTGTGCCTTCAGCCAGGTGCAGAATGAGCTGTTACCATGGTAACAGGCAGAAAAGGCAGAGGGTGAAGGGTTACCAGTATGTCACTTTGAAAATATTGAAAGGATAACCAAATGAAATGTTAATTTGATTATGAAATTGTGCGGGAACAAATATGATTGGTTGGAGAGACATATATGAGTGTGTATTGACAGGAAATCTATGCCATTATTCTTTGGTTGCAGTGATAGAAGTATTATTGAGAGCTCCGTCAAACGGCTATCGTTTTGCTACTATCATTGTTCTACATCTGATAAAGCATTGGTAAAGGTGAGTGTATAAATGTTTGTTTTATGATGTACCTTTAAATGTGGTTTGATCACTATATTAGATTATTTGACTTACAGTGTCTAAGCAAACACATTTTTGACTTTGTTACGGTTTTATATGTTTTCAACTACTGTTCCATTTTATTACATCACTGTTTTTAAACATTGTATCTTTGTAATTATTAGTTTAAAATTACGATTAATAAATTTGATTAAGGTTAGTGGACTTCAGTCATGTTCTTATGCTATCAACTACTGTTAGGTCTATGAATTAAATGTCAGTTAGAGACGGATCTGCAATGAATTTTGGGGGGGACGAAAAAAATATGATTTTTTGTAGGGGGATATGAACGTGTAATCAGTAGGTAGAGTAAAGCTGGAGGGGCTCTTAGAATGGGTAAAACAAGTGCAAGGCCTAATTAATATTGAAATGGTTCTTTATACAGATGTGAAACGTTCAGGTCCGCCTCTGTGTGTATCTGGGATGTATGTTATCTTGGGCTTCCACGGCAGACGTGAGGGGGGCTGAATTTCTGTGAAGTTAATGGGGGTTGTGCGCCGTTTTTTCACTTTCTTTCAAGTGTGAATTATAGTTTTGAATGTATTTATGGTATACTGAATAAACGGAATATAAAATGTAATAAAATAGACAGAAATAAATTGAGATTTGGGAGCGTTTGCACATAATTTGTAAAGTTGGTTACAGATCAAAAAAAGAAATTAGCAGAGACACTGATAATGCAGGTAGAGAGAAAAATATTAGATTATATGTGATATCGTCGACAAAAAGTGGGAATGCTTTAGGTATTTGAAACTTTAAGTTTGAGGAAAAAATTAGAGTGTGGTTTGCGGCTGAGGGATGCAGTGGTGGGGGTGGGGTGAGAAGGAGAGGTGTCCCAGGACAATCAAATGAAAAATTGTGACCATGAGGTTGTACACAGGTTCGTGGAGTATATGCTTTCATAAATTGATGTAGAAGACCAAATATATATAGAGGTTTCTGTGTTCCGCCGTGTAACTGTATTTTCATCTGACTCCTGCTTTCCGTATCAGTTGCTTAGTGTTATCTTAGTGTGTGTATGTGTGTGTGTGGGTGCGCTCAGTCTGGGCTGGAAGTTTGTTCTGCAGGCAGACACAGATAGTCACATCAAAGTACTTGGCAGGTTTTGAAAATATTATTTATATAATTGAGATGGCTTTTGGAAGCGTTAGTCAGGGTATGTCGAGTTTCAGAATTACCGCTCGGTGGGCTCCACAGAGCTGAGGATATGTTGTGTTTCTCTTCTTAGTCCGTTTGGTTTCTCACTTTGTTGTCTGATGGCTGGCAAAGAAGTGTTTGTTATAGTGGAGATGAAAGGGTGATAAGTACTGAAATACGAGATAGTGTGTGCGCTGTGGAAGCGGGGGAGCAGTGATTAACAGTCTGAGTGAACCACAACTGCGGCGGTGCTTGGTTACAATAATAAATTATTTTTTTGCCAGAGGTACGATTGATGCTATGGTTCACAACCCGCAAAGAAAGGCTTGAGTGACCGTCGCAGGCCAGCGGGTTGAACTATGAATAATTCAGGTTGACAAAAGAAAACATGAATTGAGTACAGCTGAGATTACGTCAAACACATGAATACAGTTTTAGTATACATTATTTCAGTTGTGAATATTGGCAATGAAATACAGGCTGCGCACAGGTGAAATAGGAAAATCGAAACCATAATCCATATGATGCACTCAAAGTCGCGAGTGGCAGAATGCCATACTGGTCAAGCATCCTGTGGCGAAATAGTTCTAAGTGTTCCAGCTCGTTTGCGAAGGCAGGACGGACATCCATTTTGTAATAACGAAAATAGGAATACAAAAGTTGCAGCTGCTGGTAGTAGATGAGGAAGTTCAGAAACATAGATCTGAGAGTATGGAGTGAGAGTAGCAGAATGCCTTTAAATGATTTGGTGCAAAAAAATCACCAAACCATTGGTTAGTAGTTGCAAAAAAATTAGTGCAGCTGGGAAGTGGAGGAGCGTTAAAGATTATGAGAGTCACCTTAGAAAATGGTAAAGGAAGGTCACTATTTAATAAGGTCTGCAGTTTTTTGCGAGTGTTAGCTAAGTGAATGAGATATGTTTGTGAACAGATGCTTGGGTAGCTTCATTTTGGGACAATAAGGCTGTTGTTCAAGTCTTGGGATGGAACTTTGAGTTCAAGGCCGTATTTTGCGGCCAGATGGAAACATCAAGGTTCCCATGCGTGGGTGGATGAAGTTTATTTTTACAGAGAGGCATATGCAGAGTGACTATTACAGACTAAAGCTTGTCGTTTAAAAAGTCATAGTAATTGACATTGCTTGAAAATAAAAATTTACTGCTGAGTGTATATTATAGGAGATACCGGTGTACCTTTGAAAACACATGCAACATTACAGCGCTTCCTGTTAATTAAGTCATGCAATTGGTAGTGCCTGGATGTGAACGATTATGTGCAGCATTGATATTTTTGACACTGTGTACTCATGAGTGGTGGAGAAGTGACGCAATGAAATGATGTTAGGTGAATGTAGTGTGGTTACGGAATGGAAAACCTTTAAAGAGAGTTACATTTAGTATCGAATACTTTTTATTTTTTAACAAACTTAGGTATGAGAATATTGCTATAGTGTCAGCGGGACTGTAAGTTGAAGTTTGTTAAACATTAGTGAGATAAGTAAATTAAGGTTTATTTAACATGTGCAGCTAATAATCTGTGTGAAAAGGCAATAGTCTACAGTCTTGTAAATAGGGGTGCACGACCCAGTGTGCGCACCCCGTAACTTTTTACGGTGAAAAAACATGTTTCTTTCGCGTTCAGTGTCTATACTGGACCCCCTGAGAAAACCTACTCGGTTAGATAATCTGTACCTTCTCTCCTTTCAATGTTCTAACCCTTTGTTCAGTAGAATACATTCACTCGCAGTTACAAAATGGCGGGCAACACTTTCTGATTTCCTCCGATTCTAATGTTGACAGACGTTAAACAGCAAATCAGAATTCTGTAAACTGTATATTTTTGCAATTTTAAACAATAGGCAAAATAACTAAAGTTAAAGTTCTGAAACTATCTTCAAGTGTCGTCTGCCTTTGCACCATTAAATTTTATTTATAAACCACGTGAATCACAGTCTTGTAAATAGGGATGCGCGACCGAGTGCGCGCATCACGTAACTTTTTCAGAAAAAAAAATGTTGTTTTCGCGTTCAGGGTCTATACTGCACCCCCTGAGAAAACGTACTCGCTTAAATAATTTGTACCTTTTTCTCTTTCCATGTTCTCACCGTTTGTTCGGTAGAATATATGCACTCGCACTAACAAAATGGTGGACAACACTTCCTCATTTCCTCCGAATCGAATGTTGACAGATGTTGAGCAGCAAATTATAATTCCGCTAACTGTAAATTTTTGCATATTTGGAAAAAAAGGCAAAATTATAAAACTTTAAGACTTAAAACTATCTTCATGTCTCCTCTCCTTTTGCACCATTACATTTTAATTATAAACCACGTTTCCTTTTCATTACACAGGATTGTTTCTCGGTTTTGCACATTCAATGCATAGACACTTTTTCTTCCTTTTTAGTCAGTTATGCGGGTGTGCGTGAATGGCATTGTGATTTGCTGTTTAACGTCAGTAAAGATTCAATTCGGGGGAATTCAGAAAGTGTTGACCGCCATTTTGTTAAAAAAAAACGAGCACATAATCTATATGTATTTAGGAAATAAATATAGAAAGTAAGATTGTGTAGCAGTGCATATCAAAAATATTTCATGTAGTATCCTGGTAATGTATGGTAGATTATATTGTAAATGATGATTGATTTTAAAAAAATGTGGGTGAAAAATTTGGTAAATAAATGTGGTTCACAAAAAAATCTGAAACTTAGGCTTTACGATATATATTGGATAGAAAATTAGGGAATGTATCTGTTAGGCATGATATTTGGTAGAATGGGTGTATGTTGTCTAATACATATGTCTGTATTATGTTAAGTAAAATTCAGTTGTTTATTTGTTTTAAAGAGTGTTTGGTGCTGAAAAGCAACAACCTGAGGTGAACGTGAGAGTATACAAACAGAAAATCCTTTTTTACAGGTGAGTTGATAATTTTTAAATGATAATTGATTTTTTGAGCAGATTACCATAATATGCATGTTTTTGAAGAAAATGTACACTGCTTCTCTTTTGCAGGAGGATTTTAATTTCTATTATAAACATGTTTGTACATGCTTGTAGTAGATATGTATTTTGAAATACAGTTCCATTGTTTATTGCTACAACCTTTTTATGGGTCTGGTCCATGTGTTATTTTCTATGCAGTTTTGGTTAATCTATTCTTTGACTGTAAGAGTTTGCTGTTTACGTGGATTAATTCTTGCTAAGTCATCATTATGTCTCTAACTTATGCTGTATCATTTGTGTACAGTCATTTTTCTGAAATTATAGAGGTGTATTATGACATGGCTGTTGGCGTGATGGGCATTTCGGATGCATTTTTGTGACTGTACTATCTATTTGCACTCTATTATATGCATTTGCACAGGTGTATTATGATGAGGTAAGTCGGATGCCATGGAGGGACTTACGGTGGGGCAGGGAGGGAGGGAGGGGGAGGTGTAGGGTGGAGAGATCTAAAATGTGGCCTATAGATAAATTCAGGAAAGTATACAATTCAATTAATAAAATAAATTTTTTAGTGTACACAGCATCGCATTTTGGAATGCAGTGCACACTGCAAAATTCATTTAAATAATTAAATTATGTACTTACTACAAATTATCTATATCCTGGTTTTTAGGTCCCTCCACCGTAGACCTCCCCCTCCTCGTCTGCCTGCCCCACCATAATTCCTTTCACGAGTTGCGGCTGAATATGGTTTCATATGGTTATGATGAAATGTTTTCCATTAGATGAAATTTACATGTTGAGTATGCTGTTAAAGGTAAAAGCAACTGCCTCTGTGGGAAGTAGCAATCTGTTTAGTGAATGTTTATTTGGTATATTGTGAGTCACTTCTTCAGTTTGCATATAGTTTGAATCACAGTTTGTAGTGGTGAAGATAGAAAATAGATCTCTACAATTAAATTAGAAAGTGTATACATAGTTCTACAGCTCAGAAATGCAGAAAACAAATTTCACTCTGAAATGTGTTTTTACAGCATAATTTCAATTAAAGAAATTAAAAGGGATAGTGTTAATGTCTAGGATCATAGTATCAGTTTCTTTCTAAAATAAAGAGGTAGGTCCTATATTAATAATGTAGGTAATGTCTTAAAAAGTATGAAAATGTATGTAGTTCAAAGATTAGTTAAGGTAGTTTTTGGTTAACTAATCATAAAAAAGATATAATTTAGTCTTTATATTTTTTTAAAAGGACACAGAAGATAGAAAATAAAAAATAAAATGGAAGATTACTCAGAAAATATGAATGTCCATTTTGAAATGGCAACTGAACTGATTGAAGAATTAATAGAAGGACTATTTGAAGAGGAAAATACAACAGAAAATGAGGAGTTTTTTGACTGCACTTTTGATAGTGCATATTTAGAAATGGTGGAAGAAGAAGAGAATTTGGAAGAGGAAAACAATAATGAAGTATCTGATGAAATGATGCTACATGTGCTTCTGGAATATGAATTATTAAATCAATAAAATTATTTTTGTTTAAAAAAAAACCTTCAAAACATTATTGTTGTACTATTAATCGGTATTCTCTTTTTTTAGAATGACAGTAAAAGTTGTGATGAGGTGCATAAAAGATTAAAGTTATAGAAATAAAAAGCATTAGGAACAACTACAATGCTTGAAAGTTAGAATAGTACTTATATGCCTGAAAAATTACATTCATTTAATACATGTGTAATGATAACACAGATATGGAGTGTCATAAATTTAGAAACAATATTCACTATACGATCTTCTACTCTGACCAGAGACTGTTTCTTTGTCTTTATTCAAGTTATAAAACCAAGCAGTGGTTATAATTTGTATGTTATATGGTAGTAGGGGTCTATAATATTTTTTTACTTTTTTCCAAACAGATTGTCATTTATATCACAAACATCAATCACTATGCCAACGAGAAATGAAAAAAGAAAGCTGTATAAAAAGACATACCATTTGAAGAGAAAAGAGGCACAAGATTTACCTAATCAACAAAGGACGGAGAAAAACAAGAGTGCTCCTGGTAAGAGCAGGAAGGATTTTTTTTAAAAATTGTGTCAAAGGAAAAGTCAATTGGATAATGTTGAAAAGGAAAAACAGTTTTCAGTATCTACAAGGAGAAATGGAAGAAAACGGTGTCTGAAAACAGTGGTGAGGAAAGTATGTACAGTAAAAGACGTACGAATTAGTTTGCGGAAATAAGGAAACGTATGTTTCATAAGAGAGTTGTTATAAATTTATTACAAAAGGAATAAGTTTCTAAAAGGAAATCTGCTTTTTATAAGAAAAAGAAATATATAGAGGAAGTTGTGAATGATGCGTTCGAGACAAAAAAAAATTGTTTATTTTAGTGCTTAAAAGAATAAATACACTAAATAAGGCAATCAGAGTTTTAAAAGCTAAGAGTAAATGGAAGAGACACATAAATAGAACAAATTTTTGTAAAAAAAATTCTGGTAAATGGATGCATACTTCAAATTCTGAGCCATTTTTTAATGAAGAGAGTTACTTTCAAAGTAACGATTTGTTGCATGCAGTTGACACCAGTGGTCGAGCGTATGAAGTGAAGGATGGCTGTCCTATTGAGAAAGAGAAAATTGAGGTCAGAAATACAGAAGAGGAAATAGGTGGAGAGGTTTTACAGGGACGTGTTCATGCTCCTGTTTATAGTTGGAATTGTAGCAGTATTTGCAGTGTACGACAGGATTCAACTGATTTCTTTCGCAATTTCTTACGTAAGTACAGTAAGGAAAGTCTAAAAAAAAAATTGTAATGTTGCAAGAATTAGATCGTTGCAGAGTGAGAGAAAAAAACTGGTTTGCAAGGCCATTCTCTGGCTTGTCTGTCAAAAAAAATATGCCAGAGTGTTTTTCATCACTTTAGGATGTTAGCAGTGCATCATACCAAAATGAGAAAATTAGTCAGAAATATGTATTATGCAAAAAGTCCAGCACTTAAACTTAAAGAGTTAAATAGTGCTCTTTTGCATGGATGTGCATTAGATGTGAAGAATATTTGTGCAGAAATTGAGGTAAGTTATTTTGGTCGAAATGAAGAGAATATAGAAACTGCTATAGTTATAGAAGGAAATGTGTTAGAAAATGTTGGACATTTTAATACCGAAGAATTTGAACAGGAAATAACAAAATTTAAGGTGATTGCAGGTGAAAAACCAAATTTAACTTGTGTGTGTTGTCGACGCATTCATTACAAAAGTCAAACTAGGTTAGTTGATTTATATTTAAAAAGTGAAGATGAAGATAATACTCAGTGGAGAGAGTTTGCAACTTATTTGCTGGTAGAAAAGTATTTTGATTTGGGTTTTGAGCAACGTATTTGTAAATATTGTTATAATAAATTAAATGAAAATAAAATGCCTGCTAGAGCTGTTCATAATAATCTTGAGTTGATAAATATTCCATCGGAACTGAAGGATTTAAATACTTATGAGACTATTTTGATTCAATGTGTACATCCTTTTCAGGCTATTGTTCGTATGGAGCCTAAGACTGGGAAATTAAATCCTACAGATTTACAAAGAGGATTAAAGGGTAGAGTTGTATATTTGCCACTTGATTTAAAAAAAAATATGGAGACAATGGTATTGAAAATGTAGAAGAGGAACCTCTTGTTATTCTAGTTAATGGTGTACCTACAAAGAGTAAGAAAATCTGGCAAGATTTAGTGGATGTTAGTAAAGTGAAAAAGGCAACGTTGTATTTAGTCAAAAATAATAAATACTATAAAAATGTGTATGTAGAAGAAGAAGATGTAAGTGATGAAGAGGATAATGATTTGTCTATTGGACAAATTGAAAAAGTCGACATGTTCAGAACTGAAGAAATTTATGAACATTTCAGTGTTCATCCACTGCATTCCAAAGAAGTAATGGGGAATGCTATTGAGTTATTTCATGTGAAAAAAGCAGAAGGAAGTCCTATTAGTGTGTGGGAAGAAAGTTTGGAAGGTCGTTGTTTCCCACAGTTATTCCTAACAGGTGAAGGTGCGCGATATGATGATCGACCTATGCAGATTCCTGCATCTGAGTACCGGACAACAAGATTATATGCAGAAGATCCCAGATTTCGTCAATGTATTCCATATTTGTTTCATCTTCTGTTTGAGAGTGACTTATCTGGTCTTTCTTATGCAGTAAACCATATCTTAAAAAGTGGAGTGCATCTGCAAAATGTTTCAGCAAAGGATTTTATGGATAAAGTGCAACAGAAAGATAGTGTTTTGGATTCTCACCTAATTAATTTAATGGCATGTCAGCGTGGTACTAATAAATATTGGTACCGTCGTCATGGAGATTTAAAATGCATGCTAAGAAACTTGGGAGCACCAACATGGTTTTTAACTCTAAGCTGTGCAGAGTATGCCTGGGAAGATTTACTTGAATATCTTCGAGAGGCGAATGTAAATATTGAAAATATAAACTACAAGACACCAGGAGAATTGTGTTCGTTGGATCCGGTTAATGTTTGCAGATATTTTAATCATAGATTTGAAGCAATGATGTTGTTTATTACAAACAAGAAGAATCCACCGCTTGGTGAAGTTTTGGATTTCTTCTGGATAAAAGAGTACCAAGCAAGAGGTGCTCCTCATATTCATATGTTACTATGGATCAAGGATGCTCCCAAACTTGGAAAAGACTCCGATGACACTGTACTGTCTTGTATTGAACAATATGCCACTTGTGACATAACTAACAGTACAACTGATAAAGACTTAAGAGGAAAAGTGTTACGGTTTCAAAGACATCGTTGTGGAAAATATTGTCTGCGAAAATTCAAATCAAAGGATAAGTTCTATACAAAATGTCGTTTTGGATTTGCACGACCGGTGCTTTCAAAAGGAAGAGTCAACAATTTGATGTCTCATTTGCGATATAATATCACAAGAAGATCACCCCAAAATACATACAATTTAAGAAGAGGAGAAGAGTCCAAATATATAAATGACTACAACCCTGTCATTTTGACCATGTGGAATGCTAACATGGATATACAATATGTTGCGGACAACTCTATTGCTGTGGCCCGATATGTAACGTCTTACATCACGAAATCTGAAAAGACGGAACTGAAGGAGATGTGGGAAGATATTTCTCATGAAAAGAGCCTAAGCAAGAAATTGTATACATACAGTTTGAAGATGTTATCACATCGAGTAATTGGAGCATATGAATGTTGTGATCGATTATCATCAGCAAGTCTTTATGCAAAATCTCGAAGTATCCTGTGGGTGAGTTTAGGTCTAGCAGGAACACGAAACCGTGTTTTGAAAACTGTGCAAGAAATTGAATATTTAGCACAGAAAGAACCAGACAGTACAGACATTCTGAAATCAAATATGTTGGATACATACTATCCAAATAGAAGTACTCTGCTTGAAAATATTTGTCTGTATGAAGTACTTGAAAAATACACTTTTAAAAGGAATATTAGAGAGAATGTTGAAAAAGGTATATACGCTGTAATTGGACAGGAAGGATGTCTGGTGAAACAAACAAAAGGACATTTGATTAATCACCGAAAACTGAGTTGCGAAAATCCAGACAAAAGAGAATTTTAATATTTAGCTCTTATGCAACTATTTAAACCATGGCGTACTGAAGAGGAACTACTTGGAGACTTTGTTAGTTATGAAGATTCCTTTAACGCATCTAAAAGTAGTATAGAATGTCCTGTTTTCAGTCATTATCTTAAAATGTTGAACGACGAAATAGAGCAAGAAGCAACAATTGCAGCGGAGATTGCTAGAGAAAGTTCACAAGACACTCAAAGTTCAGCATCGTTGAGTCAGGATCCACTGGGAGAACCAATTATCCGAAATGAAGCAGCCACTGCCATGGATGAGGTGGAAAGAGCAATGCAGCAAGCTCAAGAGGATATAATAAATTTAGAAGAATTGAAGAAGGAATTTAATCTTGAGCAAAGACAGATATATGACGAAGTGACAGAGCATATTGAGCATGGTTTTCGTCATGACAAAAAAGAATGCGCATGTATGTCATTTGAACCTATTCGACTATATGTAAGTGGAGAAGCTGGAACAGGGAAAAGTTTTCTTATAAAAGGAATTAGTACATATCTACAGCAAAGAACTCAGTCACCATTGTCTTGTGTCATAACAGCACCAACTGGATTGGCAGCACATAATATTAAAGGTATTACTTTACATCGTTTACTGATGCTGCCAGTTGAACATGAAAATAAATTACAATATCACAAGCTATCTGGAGACGCTTGTTATGAAGTTTCTAGAGTTCTTAAAGAAATGAAACTTCTTATTATTGATGAAGTAAGCATGGTATCCAATTTAATGCTTGCTTTTGTACATTTAAGAATGCAGCAGATACTTAAAACTGACTATGATGTTTTATTTGGAGGGAAACATGTCATAGTTTTTGGAGATCTACTGCAACTAACTCCTGTGAAAGGACAATCTGTATTTAAAACTGTTACACATGAAGACACCAGAAAGTGCCTTGGCAGTATTGGAAATGTTAATATATGGTCACATTTCAAATATACTGAACTGATACAAAATATGCGACAGGCAAAGGATACTAAATATGGAAATATTCTTCAAGATATAAGGATTGGAAGACTAACTGAAGATGCAAAAGAAACTCTACAAACTCGATTACTTTGTAAGTTGTTTCCCAATGAAGATAATGTACCTGAGAAAATATATAGTAAAGAGGTAAAAGATAAGTCAGTCATATGCTTGATGCCAACTCTAAAAGAATGCTCAGTTTTCAATGAGAAAATGTTGAAGTTGGAAAATGAAGAAATTAAGAAACTGGAAGCAAAAGATAAAATAGAGTATGAAGGAAGTACTATTGTTTTGTCTGATAAATTAAAGTTAAAATTGGATAGTCTACAGAAATCTATATGTAAAACTGCTGGTTTAGAGAAGAATCTGTATGTATGTTTAAATTGTCGGATTATTTTACACAGAAATTTACTTGTAGAAAGAGGTCTGGTGAATGGAGCAATGGGTAATGTTGTTGGTTTTGTAAATTACCCAAATAGAGATGAGATTGAATTTTTACGAATAAAATTTGATGGAATTGAGGAAGTTCAACCAATCAGTCGCTGCTCAAGTCGTTTTTTACTTGTGAAAGACTTGTATGTCCGTCGGAAACAATTTCCAATTTGTTTGGCATATGCAGTGACTATTCACAAATCGCAAGGTTTAAGTGTAGATTGTGCTTTGGTCAATATTGGAAATAGTGTATTCAAAGAGGGTATGGGATATGTTGCTTTATCACGAGTTAGAACTTTATCTGGGCTTTATCTAATTGATTTTGATGAGACAAAGATCAGTGCAGATTTAAAATGTGTGAAGGAGTATAATAGGTTAAGAAGGGAATATGCTCCAAGTTTACCTCAATATCCTTTAATTAAAAAGAGTATAGTTGGTCAGAAAAGGAGAAATGAGGAACAATGTACTGAAGTAGTAGAGAAACGAAGAAAAAAAGATGAGACTGTCATTGGTAGGAGTAAGAAAAAGGTTAGTACTACAGAGATTGTTGGATTTAAATTTGAAAATAGGTCTGGTGTCAACTGCTATGCAAATGTAGTGGTTAATGTGTTTTTTTTCTAAAAGGTTTACAGCAACAGATTAGAGAAAATCAGGAGCAAACATTTTGTTGTTCTTTAAATTCTGTGTTTGAAAAATGTACCAGTGGTAATAGTGAAGTAGGAAGTGTTTCAGAAGTATGGAATGTTTTAGACATATGTGCAGGACTAAATCAATTTTCTCAGAATATTCAGCAAGATTGTCAGGAATTTATTATGTATATGTTTACAGTTTTGGAAGAAGAAGGTGTAGGTATTGATAGTCTTTTTGGCCTTTCTTATAAATGGGAACATATTTGCGATAATTGCTCATTTACAAGTAGTACTGACATACACACAGAAAGATTTATATATTTAACATTACCTGATTGTAAAACAGTGTCCTTTAATAAACTAGTTAAAGATGCGTATCAGAACATGGTTTGTTCTCAATGTAATTCAGAAATGTTATCAACCTTATTTATCCATAGATATGGACAGTATGTAATTTTAATGCTTCAACGATGCAGAGCTGATGGAAGTAAATTGTCAACTTTAATTAAAAACTATGTGGCTTCTCAAATATCTATTTCTAGAAGAACATTTGTAACTGTAGCAATTATTTTTCATGAAGGGCCATCAATATCATCAGGACATTACATAGCTTATTTGAAGTGTCCAACTGGTTGGACGCTCTGCAATGATAGTCAATTAAGTTTTAAGAATCGTTTGCCTTCTGAGTTAAGAAATTCTTATCTGATATTTTTGCAACCAAAATTTCAGTGAAATTACTTGGTCTAGTCAGAGTAATACTGTAAAGATATGAAAATGTGTTGTTTAGAAATATCATGTGTTTAAGCGTGTTCAAATATAGAAATGAAACTTTTATGTGCCAAAGAGATAGCATAAGGTAAGGTTTCCTTAATGTTGATGGTACAGGACATGTTGGAATTAACTTATACTATTTGGCCACGCGGAAAACAATGAGATATGAAAATGTGGACTTAAGATAAATGTTTTTAGAGTATACTTACTTGGAAGCTTGTTGAGAGGTACTCAAAAGAAACGAATTAGGTCATACTATTTGGCCATGCGGAAAAGATGAGATATCTAAATCTGGATTTGAGATAAATGTTTCTAGAACATATTTACTCGCAAGTTTGTTGAGAGGTACTCAAAAAATAACGACTTAACTCATAGTATTTGGCCATGCGGAAAAAAATTAGATATCAAAATGTTGACTTGAGATAAATGTTTTAAGAACATAGTTGCACGGTTATTTGTGGAGAGGTATTTAAAAGTAACTGGTATACTTTAATTAGTTTGTAATTGTGGAGTATGTGCTGTGCTTACTCAAGAAATTGGGATTTAGAGAAAAACATTTAAGACATGTTTTTTTCTAGGTATTTATGGTATGTATAGAGATCTTGTACGGGTTTTTTTAAATACAATCATTTTGATTGTGATTTTTTTTCCCCGCTGTCACATGATGATTACTATTGAAATCACTGTTTATAGTGAAAATCAATTTATCTGAGGACAGCAAAAATAAACCAGTAAATATGTTGTCTAAGTTATTTTGTTACATAGGATTTAGAAATATGTATTATAACAGATTTCTTTATTGTCTTCCACAGATATTACATTTTTAAGGTAAGAACAACTAATCATATCTGAGAGTTTCGTGTACCTGTGTCTTATCCTTATTTTTTTCATCCTCTTCCTTTGTTAGTGGTGTTTACATTTGGTTATTTCTTTTAACTCATGCTTTTTCTCTTACATCTTTTCAATTAGTATTCTATTCAGTCTTTCTTACTCTTCAGTTTGTTACTTATGTTGCTTTAAAGAGAGTCACCTTTATTGATCCTTTATCACCTTTGTTTCCTGAATCTTAACTTCTTTGTCTTACTGTGCCTTACAATTTGTTCCCTTACTCTGCTTTCTTTAATTATACTCAATTTCCAAGCTAAAATCTATAGTTTAGTTCTCTCACCCTACTTCTTTTCTCTTTATCTGTCTCTCTTACACTCTATGTCTGTTTGTATTCCATTCATCTTCTGTTACTCAACCCTTTTCACTCTTTTTCTGTTAGTGTTGTTTCTTTATTTTATCTATGTCTTTGAGACATTTAGGTACTCTTAGTCTGTTTAGTTCACAGACTGTTTGTTTCGTGTATAATCAGTGATCATACTCTCATTTTGTCTCTCACTTTACTTTCCTTTAGACAGTCATTCTTTGAGTGCTATTATTTCTTTCAAATTATTCTGTCTCTGTCTTTTTTTGTCCCTCAGTCTTCTTTTCTTTCACTTTCTGTTTCATTCACTTCTACTTTGTTTTGTTTTATAAAATAACACTATAACCATATTTGTACTTTCCTTCCACAGATACCATGTTTTTTAAAGATTTTACGTTTTTCTTTATTACTATTTCTTAGGTAAGTATAAATAATAAAAATACTTTTTCAACACTGTGTCATTTCTTTGAGTATCCTGGTCATACTAGTGTTGTGTTTTATGTGAGCACTTCCATGGAGGATTGGCTGCACGGTCACAAGGAGCCTCTTAAAAATTAATTTAAGAAATCAGCAACATTTCAGTGAGTTAGTTCACAAATGCGGATGTGTCAAAACATTACAGGTAAATGATATATGTTACAGAACTTTAGAGCATATTATCAATGGGGTTTTATTCTGCAATTTTGAATTTAAAAGCCAAGATAGCAGAGATAAAATTATCTCTCTAGTATGTAGCAGATGCTAACACCAGTTAGCGACATCTAATAATAGATAATGCCTACATTGGGATTTGCTTTGTTTGTCTGTGAAATTTAATATAATTGACATACAAAGTTAGCATTGCAAGATGTTAGTGACTGGAAACAGTTCCTAACATTGCTATCTGCTTTTACCCACTTTGAAACATATTTGTGCCATGTTCCAAAATCTCAAAAATCTAATAGCTGCCCCATAGCAGTTCTTAAGTATGTCATGTAATGGTAGGTAGATAACATGACTAAGACAAATAGTTTGGTAATGGATGAATGTTGCTGACTTTACAACAATATTTATTTATTTGGACTGATTTTTATCACTTAGGACAGTGGTTCGCATACAATGTTCACCTGTGGGTTTCTTGACCTACTCAGCAGTTTACAGTGGTTCCACACCTTTTTATCTAACAGTTGGTAGGTGCTTTGTACATCCTGTTACCTTTATTAAAGTAATTGGGACACTTTCTATCACTCATTCAATCATCTGTTCACTGATCCAGCCATCCGCTCTCTTAACTAACCACCCTTTTACTTCACTGATGTATCTATGTTTTTGTCTATCTACCCCCTTTCACTTACTAATTTATCTTTATAATCACCCTTTCAGTTAACTATTCTTTTACCTTTTCACATATCAATTTATCTATCCACGCATTTACTTGACCATCATCTACCCTTTCATTTATTTATCTATGTATCCTTTCACACATCCATTCACTAAATCACTGATCCATCACGTGCTCTTTTACTGATGCATCCATCCTTTAACATATCTATCCATCCTTCTAGCCATTCAAGCAGCCTTCCAGCCATACATTCATCTATTTATTTTTTCTCTGATCTATATTTGCTCTCATTCATTTATTCATGCATGTTTTCTGAGATTATATAACTATTCTCTTTTCATTCATCCTTTCAGTAATCGATCCAGCCATTTAGACATTTGAAACTTATTTACTCACCCACCTTTGTACTTTATGACCTGAGTCTTTCTCTGCAGAGTTGTAGGGAGAAGAGGCCTGTGAAGAACAACCTACAGCAAAGGGTGGGGTGCGGTGGGTGAGAGTTTACAATACTTTCTTACATAGGCAGACTGAAAACGTAGAAGTTATCAGTTATACATGATGTTCAGTAACAGGATGTGAGGTTACTGTTAAATGGTGTTGTTTCCATGGCTTTAAGGACTGTTTAAACTACCTAAACTACAAATATGCATCTAGCATAGGGTGGTGCTCGACTGGTGATATGGTGTATGTCTGATTGCATGCAGATATGTAGAACAGGAAATACCTTCACACAAACAATAAGCAAAGACTATTGGCTTTGACATTAGGTGCTAGTTACTTTAAGTACAAAAGCAGTAACCATGGCATTGTTGAATATGTTAATGAAAATACTGCTGTTCAAAATTCATGACAGAATGAAAGAACGTTAATCTGTTTTTTTAATTTTCTTTCATAGTCTTCTTTAAAGAAAGTGGGGCATATTATCAAGGGTGTTTATCTCCGCTTTTTTGGCTTTAAAAGCCAAGAAAGCGGAGATAAAATGATCTCCCTATTACCTAGCTGTCGCTAACACCAGTTAGCGACAGCTAGTAGGAGATAGCGACCATCTTGAGCCCCACTTTGCATGTCAGTGATATTTATCACTAATGAAATGCAAAGTGGGCGTGCCAAGATGTTAGCGACTGGAAACAGTCGCTAACATCGCTATCTCCTTTTACCAACTTTTGGAGATATTCGCGCTAAGCGCGAATATCTCCAAAAGCTAACACCTGCCCTGAGCAGTTCTTAGCCATGTTATCCAATGGGAGGTGGATAACATGGCTAAGAGCATTAGCTCGGTAATGCATGAATATCGCTGACTTTCCAGCGATATTCATGCATTGCGCCTTTTTTTATAGCATTTGCGATAAACCTTGGAAATACCAACGTTTATCTGCGATAAAAATTGCCGCAGCTCTGCGGTAAAATTTTGTCTCTAACCACGCAATAGCGATAATTATCGCTTTTGCTTGGTAATATGCCTTAGTGTTTCCTAATATGGCATGCTGGTGGTTTTACTTTTTTTTATCTAAGGCAATGCCTTCTGTTCGTTGAGGCAGGAAGCTCCTTTGAGAATTCCAAAGTGCGGGAGGGGTGCTTCTGGTGCAGTAAAATCCAAGGCCGTTCTAGCATGGGCTGTGAGCCTTATCACAGGGGAGGAGCGCGCAGCTCTCTGAGATGGATACAGTTACACATAACAGGGTAGTGACGTCTGTGGAATTTACGGACGGTTGGTCACCCTAGTGTGCGCCGTGCCCTTGGCACTTCATTACGGCGGACTGTGGAGCCGCGGTGCACAGTTTGGGAATCAGTAGTTTTAGAAATAAAGTTTGATAATTTTAAAACTCCTAAGCGTTAAAAATCGCCGTTGGTTGACGAAAAATTATTGGAAGTAAGCCAACATAGTGATAATTATTGCTAGTTGTTTACGGTAAGTAGATTTCTAAACGCAAAAAACGGGACATTAAATAAAAATAGACTATGACTATGATTTTACTTCTAGTGATGATAGTGCATGTTAACATTACCGCGTGAAAACAAGTGTTGTTTTTATGCACTAATGTGTGCTTTGTAATTAGGAGAGGGGGTTGATTTAGTTTTATTTTCCACACCTCCATGTTAACGCTGCCAAATGCTTTATCAAAGCAGCCCGTGCAACTCGTATGATAAACAAGTTTATTTAAACTGTTTTCCTAACAATAGCCGTGTACGTGATAGTATTTTCGCCTTCAAAGAGATTTTGCTTGTAGTTTAACATACGCCTACTATGCATGTCATTAACTGTCTGTGCTGCACACATGCAAAGTGCTTTTACCGCAGGCGGTGTTATGACGTTCTAAAAAAGGTGTTCAGGAACATTTACAAGGATACGGAAGACTTTATCGCTGCCTTGAACGGCAGGAAGTTCCCGATATAGGAGCGAAAACGGCGTCCATAATATGCTTTATAAATTGCAGTCGAACGTTATGTTAGATATAAAGGCTTATAACATACGTTTCAATTTGAATTTTTTAGAACATAGGGGCATATTATCAAGGACGGTCGATACATTTTCGCCGCTTTTATCGACAGGAAATTGCCGATAAAGCGGCGATAATGGGTTTGATAATATGCCGTATGGAAATCTTATCGAAGCCCATGTGAGATGTGAAAACATCTTATATGGGCTTCGATAGGAATTCCATACATCATATTATCAAGTCCATTATCGCCGTTTTATCGGTAGTTTCCTGCCGATAGAAGCGGCGATATTGTATCGTCCGTCCTTGATAATATGGCTCATATTATGAAGGCGATTATCGGCGCTTTTGTTACTGCGTTCTGCCGATAAAAGCGACGATAAATTATCACGTCTTCTTCATAATATGGCCCAAGTATTGCCGCATTCTTTAATTATTGTTCTGAAAATGCGGCGATACTTTAGCTTATGAATAGAGCTCTTTTTGGTATAATGAGGTAGTTCTGAAAAGAACTGGGTTTTTTTTTGTGGTTTTTTTCAAAAAGTTTTTTATTCTTTATAATTTGTAAAACTGGAACCACATTTTTGAAGTGTAAAACAGTAACATAGGAAGTTGTTAAAAAAATAGCTGCATTCGAATCTTACATGGTCATTATATCTTCTTTCAACAAGAATGAGGCTCTGCTCCCCGTACACAATCAATCCTTTACACTTGTTGCATTTTATATGCACTTTCGACAAAAATGGTTTCAACTCCATATCTGCAGTAGATGGAGATGTAGGTCGTCTGGTCGATGAAGTACTGGCCTCAGCTGGTGGTAGTTCTGTTGCCAGAGCTCTTGTCGCTGCCTGTGCATATTGCACAGGGTGGACTTGGCTCATATGTCTCTTCATGGTATGAATTGAAAAGGAAAATTTTTTGGAAGGATTTCCTCTTGAAAGTACTGAGCTACAAATTTTGCAAGTTACTTTCGGAGCATTTACTTTTTTTGATCCGGAGGAAAGGTAAAGAATTGCCAAATTAAAGATTCCTTCTTTTTTTTTAAAGGAAGATGAACATTTTCTTCAGATTCCGAAGATGAATTGCGTGCGGCAGCCATTTCAGCGAAGTCTCAGGAAAGATGATAAAGGTTGTTTCTCTCTTCAGCGCCAAATAGATAGTGAGGGAAGTTGGTGGTTTCTGGAAAATTGCAGAATAGAAACTACTATGAACCAATAGGAAGTGTTCTTTACAAGTCACATGATTTGACATGCGCGTATTAGGACGTATACGCGGTGACGTATTCCGGACACCTACGTCAATTAGAAGTATCGGTCTAATTTAATGAAGTTTTAAAATGTGAAAAGGAGGACAGGTATACATTCTCAAATGTTAAATACCTTCTTATGGGGTCACAAGAACAATGCCGATAAAGTTTCAAACCTTTTTTATTCTTTCAAAATACCGGGGGCGCGCACTCCGTCGCGCACCTCAGTACGTTTTTCAACATTTAGTGACAAATCTGAAAACGGTAAAATGAACGTAAGGTAAAGATTTTGTAAACCTTTTGAGACTTACAAGGAGTCCCCAAGCAATTCTGACAGTGAAGAAAAGTTTGTAATACTATGAAAAAATTTCTCGAAAATCTATGATAAAACTATAGAATACATTAAAAAAATATTTTATATTTCGCAATTAAAAAAACTAATGAAATATAATGAAAAAAATAAGTTATAAACAGCTTATACTTAGGAAGTAGCATTTAAAAAACCTATGAAATTCACTGAAAAAACCATAGGTTTTACACACGTTATAGTTAGGAAGTAGCAATTAAAAAACCTATGAAATTCACTGAAAAAACCATAGGTTTTACACATGTTATAGTTAGGAAGTAGCATTTAAAAAACCTATGAAATTCACCAGTTATAGTTAGCTCGAAATTTTACACGCATAAAACCATTGAAATTCCCACGTTATAGTTAGTTGGACTCACTATAACTTGCGCGTGCAATGCACTGCTGATGACGTCATATATTACATCACTCATGACATGGTCAGTGACATCACTCATGACATCACTGATGACACCATCATTGTGACAGAGTGACAGACCTCCTTTCACTGTAATGTAACCCTTGAAACACATATTCAAAAATAGAAACTAAAATTTTCAAACAAAATGGAGATACCCATACCAGTTACAACAGTAGTGAGTCCAACTAACTATAACGTGGGAATTTCAATGGTTTTATGCGTGTAAAATTTCGAGCTAACTATAACTGGTGTAAAACCTATGGTTTTTTCAGTGAATTTCATAGGTTTTTTAAATGCTACTTCCTAACTATAACATGTTTAAAACCTATGGTTTTTTCAGTGAATTTCATAGGTTTTTTAATTGCTACTTCCTAACTATAACGTGTGTAAAACCTATGATTTTTTCAGTGAATATATATATATATGAAGAAAGTTCCTGCCCGCCAATTGTAAGACAGGCGAAATTCAGGTGCAGACCTCTTCCGAACTCCCTGTAATTACGGACCAGCACACAAGATCAGGGTGCAAGCAGTGTAGAAGGTTTATTGAGCATAAAAAGACAAGTGTCCATCCATGACGCGTTTCGCTCCATGAGTGTAGTTCGGGAAACATTATTTCATTTTTGCATAAACAAAACTATTTCACTACACAAACTTTACAACTTTGACAGTTATACTTATAACACACATAATCCAAGTGTCTCCCATAATTATAACTATCACAGCTACATACAAACCGTTTTTACTTTAGTAAACACTTAGCTATAACTCTACAACACTCCTCCTCCATGTATTGCTTATACCTTTCTTATAACATTATTTACACCAAATAGCATACCTTTTATAAAAAAGTATACGATCTAAAAACACATATTTTAACATTAAACACTGCATGAATGTCATTATTTTTTAAATGTGTGCAATATACATTAATAGTGTGATAGATATGAAATGCATATTTGATTATAAAACTAGTAATAATGATTAGAATGTGAAAGTGTCTTTGTAATATATGCACATATATACATATATGTGTAAAGATATCTGTACTTTGTATTTTTTAATTTTGTAATGTTGGAAGGAAGTTATAGTAATTTTCTACAATGAACATAATGTGTGTGATGTGTGCTGGTAAATAGTAGTATTGATGGGTGGTGGTAGCAAAATTATCTTTATTTTGTAGCACGTTATACTCTCTATGGCTGCTGGATATGTTGCTGTTTTTGTTGATACTGGGCATTCTAGCCCAATGTGAAATAACGTTTCACATTTATATTTGTATTGTGTCGTTTAATACTTTTCAGAATGGCACATCTTGTGTTGTGATGGTGTGCCTTTAATATCTGTGTATGAAATGTCAGAGTTTTTTTAATTTGCTTTTTGCGTTATGCTGGTAACTCAGTACTTCCTAGATACTATTGGGGTAGCACCACAGTACATTTTGAATGCAAAACAGATTGTGGTTGTCACTGCCAATGATATGATACAGGAGGATCACACCCCTTTCTTATCATTTGTTTGACAACCTTTAAGAGGAAGATGCTGTGTACCCTCAGCTAAGATTTACAGCCAGTTTACAGTAGATAATATTGACCTCAACCCCTCTTTACAATGAAAGGGGATCAGATATGGTTTATTTAGTGCATGTCTGATAGTTTATGTGTTATTGGAAACCCTATTTTCTGTTTTATTTTACTTTGTTTACTCACTATATTGTCACTGTTGTGTTCTGTCGATTCTGTTCACGTGGGACACCTGTTTTAATACAGACTATATATTCATTTGCCAAAACAGATTTCAGTCTTTTTACGCTGGGTTTCTCTATCAGCATCCTATAACATTTTTAAAATGCCAGTGTGCCTGAATTTATAAGCTATACATATATTGTCCTATAAGAACCATTGTTTTTTTTTCATAATGTCCAACTGTAAGCCATCCGATGTTTGCATAACTACGCAACACTGCAATCCTGACATTAGATTAATTTAAATGTCATCAACTATGCGTGGCCACATAATGACGTGTAATGAATGAGGTAACTCCCAATTCTAAATTATATTTGTACCATTATAAGAAAGGTAACAATAGGACACGGATTTATGATACGAAATTAAGAGGTGACTGTCTTGTATATTTTATGGTAGCTGGGTCTAAAAGTACGGGTGTTATCATTACAGTCTGTCTAACCTCTGCTATTTCTTAAGTAGATGGTTTAGTGTTCTGATGCTCACCGTGATGGAAAATAATAGCAGTAGTGGTAAAATTAAGTCTGTAAAATTAGAAATGGAAGAATTCATTTTCATATTATTCATAGTGCACTTTGAATCATCAAAATCACATCTTTTTTATAATTGCTAAACAAAGAGTTGAAAGAAGTTTGAACTTACAGTGTGGGAAAATTATTATTGGACAGCTTTACATATTCAATTATTAAATGATATTCATTTGCAGCCCAGAGCAGTATAAATACAAATCTTTTAAAATCAGTTGAACGTGAATATAAGCAATGGAAGCATTCATGTTCCCAATATACGCTCCTACAAACCAGGTCAAAATTTGGGTACGTCTTGTTAACTATTATTTGTAGAACAGTGATACAACATTCCTAAACATCTTGCTGTTCATTGCTAGGAAAGTGAACAGCATCTCAACAAATATTGACCACGTTTATAATACTCCCTGTAATGTGGCATATCTGGTTGTTTGAGACTATTTTTGATGAAGACCTGTCAAGGTCTTGCAGAAAAGTTGCTCTACATGTTCAATCTGATCAATCTGATGGCGCGCGATTACCAGTTCAGGATATTTTCTCTAATACCATACTCACCTGGGCCCATAAACATTACCCACCTCGAACCTGTAATCTATTTCTCCTGCCTATCAGTAAATTTAATTTGACCTGAACACCATAACTTAGCAAATCCTTGTCTCTTTTCTTATTCTAATCACTTAGGCGAATAGATCTGGCAGTTAGAATAATAGGTAGCATAACAATTTACCTTTATCATAAAATAACCACAGACTCAGGGAAGTTTTAAACACTTTATCTATGCAATATTTTGTGAGTCAAGTACCAAAGCAGTGCAACCAAAGACTTTTCAAGTAGAAAATAAAGATCAAAGTAAAAATATTTAGAGACTTAGCAGCATTTCTAGACATTGGTACCTGGGAAGGGTGAGAAAAGGAAACGGTATAAAGACATACCACACAAATTATATTTACCTAGAATGGTGCAAGGACCAACCCCTGGCCAACGGCTGGAAAGAAAGGGGCTACCAACTAATCAGGAGCCGCCAGGCCAGGACAGGTAAGGAACAGGACAGGTAACCTCGCTAAGTGCAACGCCAGCATCACACCCCTTTCTGCAGCTACTCTCGTTTCCCTTCTCTAGGACAGAGTCTGCTCCTTCAGCAAAAAAACTCCCTGAATATTCTTTCAGAGTGCTCGACCAGCCCACTGAGGTCTGCGGCAACCATGATTCTTCTTCAGCATACGTTGGGTCAGTGACAGGTCTGTGAGAAGTCGGACAATTTAACTAAGTTTACCTTAGTTATACCATTTTCCAGGGCATGTGCCACCCCCAATGTTGCAAATGTGTGTATTCCCTTTATTTGATTGGTCAGAAAGACGGGGAGAGGTCATCACACCATACCAGTATGAAGTCATTTTCCCTTACTTCAATTAAATCCCCGCCCATCATTTTATTTTCCCATGTCCTTTATTCCACCCAGCAACATTATTTTAATTTAATATACAATGTTAACAAAATTTCAGTTTCTTCTTTCTCTCTCTGGGTCATGGGGTAAGGTTCCCAGGCGCATCGCTGGTAAAGTGCGTCTTGGCGGGGTTTCATTGACAGAGTCTGCTCCTTCAGCAAAAAAACTCCCTGATTCTTCTTTCAGAGTGCTCGACCAGCCCACTGAGGTCTGCGGCAACCATGATTCTTCTTCAGCATACGTTGGGTCAGTGACAGGTCTGTGAGAAGTCGGACAATCTAACTAAGTTTACCTTAGTTATACCATTTTCCAGGGCATGTGCCACCCCCAATGTTGCAAATGTGTGTATTCCCTTTATTTGATTGGTCAGAAAGACGGGGAGAGGTCATCACACCATACCAGTATGAAGTCATTTTCCCTTACTTCAATTAAATCCCCGCCCATCATTTTATTTTCCCATGTCCTTTATTCCACCCAGCAACATTATTTTCATTTAATATACAATGTTAACAAAATTTCAGTTTCTTCTTTCTCTCTCTGGGTCATGGGGTAAGGTTCCCAGGCGCATCGCTGGTAAAGTGCGTCTTGGTGGGGTTTCATTGACAGAGCTTAAAGGTTTTCAGTTTTTGAACACACACGCGCACGGATTTCAAGATAGAGGTTTGCGGCACCCTTCAGGCCCAAATACGAGCTATTAATAAAGTCAAAGAAGGACATATTAGAATACAAAAATAAATGAATGCACTGTATACCACTTATTCCTACTCTAGTCCCATTATTTTATTTTAACTATAGCATTAATAATTAGCAAGACACACAAGGTTTTAGTTTAAGCAACAGCATGTGCATTAGCCTGTGAGGGTTGAAGCGGCCATATTAGGCCCTACTGCACAGCTGCAAAGAATTTCCACCAAAAGAAACGTATGTCATACTACGTAGATGTAGTAGACATATGCGCAAAAGGGTTCCCGCATTTTTTGCGGCCATTTTAAGACTCTCGGGTTACCGTTAGTAAAAGCACATAGACAAGCTTCCCCTACATAAAATAAATGCTGTGTGGTGCAATTATTAGTACTTATAAAACATGTTGGTTAATGCGTTACATGTTATTTCGAGAGGATTGAATCCGAGCAAGTTTCTGTACGTATGAAACCTTGCTCCATCAAATCACTCAATAAATCAATCAGGATTTATACAGCATGGCTAATCACCCGATAGAGGGTATCCAGATACTTGCAGGCCCTGGAGGCTTATTTCAAAAGCCAGGTGTTGAGGGTCATTTGGAATTCCTGAAGTGAGATGATGGTCAACAGGTACGTGGGGAGGCTATTCCAGGTCTTTGCTGCATTGTGGAAGAAGGAGCGTCCTTCACTTCTGCTTTAGTAGATGAGGGAAATAGGGGTAAGATAAAGGAAGGCAGAGCGTAGTCTTCTCTACAGTTGGAGGAAGTTCAAGAAGGAGTTAATGTATGTGGACCTTTTTTTGTGTGGAGACTTGTGTGCATGGGTCAGCAGCTTGAATTGCCATCTCTTCTGTATGGGGGAGCCAATTGTCTGAAGTGGGGTGTGATGTGTGCCCCTGGATGCCAAGCATGTGGTGGAGTCCTTCGAACAATCATGTGGTGGTATAAAGGTGTCAAAGGCTGCCAAGAGGCGGAGGAGGATCAACGCTGCTGTTTCGCCTCAGTTGAGGAGTGTACAGATGTCATCAGTGGCTGTGGTCAGGGCGAGTTTGGTGCAGTGATTGCTGTGGAAGCTTTGTTGAGAGGTGACAAGTAGCTGAAGCCCTTACCTTTGTAGTCAGCACCACCATTCTGCCGGGATACAGAGAGGATCGGGACAGAACCACACGTCCCAGGCTCCTTCGTGGGTGGCAACCACCCGCCACCGACGGTGCTCACACGAGCAAGGAGCCGCTTTTAAAAGCCACAGATGGTTCCTACAGCGCGGGAAGCCCTTAGCTTTGATGTCAGCACCACCATTCTGCTGGGATACGGAGAGGAGCGGGACATGACCACACATCCCAGGCTCCTTCGCGGCAACCAGCCATCGCCGACGCTGTTCACATGCACCCTGAGGCACTTTTAAAAGCCACTGAGGGCTCTGCAGTGTGAGAAGCCCTTACCTTTGATGTCAGCACCACCATTCTGCTGGGATACAGAGAGGAGCAGGACAGGACCACATGTCCCAGGCTCCTTCGTGGCAACCAGCTGCCACCGATGCTACTCACATGCACCCGGAGGTGCTTTTAAAAGCCACAGAAAACTCACGCAGCACGGGACGTGCGCGGGCATGCCTGGGCCATGTTTGGGGAAAGCCCAGGACAATGGCAGGCCTATTGGCGCCCATTAATGCCTGGCAGATACTGGACTGGGCCAGGCCTCTTTTGTTTACCACTCACCATGGGTAAGCGAAAACTACCCTCTAATTCTGATATGGGTAAAGTAAAAGCCAAGATTCCCAGAAACTGTGCCTCTATTATATCATATCTGACAACAGCTGCTGGGGTGTTAAGTGAGGAAATCCATGTTGTGGAGGAGCAGTTGGGTTTAGGAGAAGTTTCTACACCGGATAAGAATTTACAGAATGCCCCGCATGATACACCGAGTGAAAGCGTACGCTCCACTTTAAATGGTACTAACACTGGTCAAGACTCGGAGGAGGAAGCCCCTATTGATGTACCTCAAGATATTCAGTCTACTCCCAAGGAGCCCATGGCAGACACTGGTGGAAAGTTGGGGGGAGTTGTACTTGTACCCTCGACGGGGGCTATAAACAAGAGGAAATGCAGAAAGGGCTTGAAGTTGGGGGCAAATACTGTTGACTCTTTATGTGGGGGCGGGGAGCAGAAGACTATTGCACACAGAAGCCTGGGCCAACGCCCATTATGCTCCCGTTGTGGAAAACTCCATTCAAACGCATCTTGCAAGTTTCTTGGGGACACTTAAAGAGGACTTAACAAATTGTATTAAAAACGCTCTAGAGGTTATGTTACTTAAATTGTCCTCCATAGATTTGCATTTAAGCAAATTGAGGGATCATAAAGATGGCAAGACTAACGACATCGGTCCGAGCAAGGTGGCTCTGGATGCTCAAGCTGTTTTCGGCCTCACACACGCTGGACTGTCCAATGGGGCTCAACACACTGCCCATCATTGTGGGAGCCCACCATCTGATCCTGATAATTTAGCTACAAACAGCTTTAAGTCAGATCTGGGTGCCCAGTCTGGCCTCACAGGGCCCAATCCACAGTCTGAACAGCTAGTTACTTCTGCCTGTAGAGCGCGGATGAATCCGTCCCCACATGAACAGGGCAACAAATGCAGGCTCCATTTGCCTCCGGAGGCCTCCTCCCTGTCAGCAGTGTTAGGTAGGGTCCCTTTTCTGAAAGACAATACAAATGAGACCCCGGAGTAACTGATTTGCAAAGTAAAATTCTGGTGCTCAAGGTCGTGGGGCTAAAGCATCATCACACATCATTATGGCTAGGCGAGTGGGGTGGGTTGGACAGGGGGTGAAAACGGTTGATGGAGATTGTGTTGTTGTTAACTTTAATCAGGCTAATGTAGCCTGTCTATTTGTATAAAGTACCTGGTAATTTCGGGTTGGATGGGATTAGAGCACTTCCCCTGGTGTTCTTTTACTGCCCACCTGTGAGAAACCTAGTTGAGAATTCTATATTTTTGTGTGCTTATTCCTCAGTAAGGTCACACATAGGGCAGGGCACCATGCGCTTGCTAAGAAAGAATAACTTGCCTAATCAGATCTCAAACCCACAATCCACAAGTTTGTTAACATCTTGGAATGTTCCAGGTCTTAGACCAGCAGGGAACATACCAGAATTGGCCAAGCGATTTTCCCCTTTGAGCCAATGATTTATTATCAAGTTATACGCAATCAGCGGCTCAGTCCCACCCGAGTCAGACCAGATCCTAGCCTGAGCTCTCCTAAAAGGGGTTGAAACTTTGGATATTTAAGTTGGAATCTAGCTGGCCTTAAGAACAAGTGTGATGACCCCGTGTGGCTTAGCCTGGTGAGGGAATATAATATACTGGGACTTCAAGAAACCTGGGAGCCTGAAAATGCCTTTTGGCTGGACGGGTTCACAACTTATATGGAGGCTGCATGACCTTCAGTTGCTGGCCACTCGAGGGGTGGCCTACTAACATTGATCTCTTTAAAAGTGAGAGGTAGTCACTGTAAACTGGACACAGGGTCCACAAACTGATTAACCCCCCACATGCACAGAAAATACTTGTTCTTAATTTGTATTCCTCGTTTGAAAAAACATCTATAAATAAACATTTATGCTGCCTAAATCACTTTTTAGATTTATATATGGAGAAGCAATTTACCTAGTTAGTAATTATCTTACTCAGCAATTTTAATATTCATCTATGTAATAAAAAGTGTCAGGTCTTTGATGAATTTGGACCAGGAGGTAACCTAGAGACTCATTTTAAACATTCCTCTCAAGGAGGATATTTAGAGGATGTGCTAACTGATTTTGGGTTGGCCCTCCCTAATACGATAGAAGTTGGTGTGGGCTTCCCCTCCTTTAAGGGCATGGGATTGTTTTCTACTATATGTTTGTTAATACAACTCTAATTCCCCTTGTCTTGGATCAGTTGCCCATCAGAAATTATTATGTGCCCTGAAACAAAATCCCCAGGATAGAAATGTAATAGCTACATCAAGGTTAGAATACAATCAAGTATGGCATAAATGCAAATCGGAAATCTAACAAGGAGCCTGGGACAATTTGTTGTCTGTTGATTTGATCATGAATAGTGCAACATTTTTTGACATCGTAATCAGAACTTTTTTCTCTGAACCTGAGGGTAATATTGTTGAGTGCAATATCCCAGAGAAGCTCTGGTTTAAAAATGTTAAATATATCTATGGTGACCCACCTGAACACATAAATACAGGGCCCACATGTTTAACTACTGCACATAGTTTGAACTTTTCAGAACAAGAAGTGACTGCGGCCATAGCCCAAATGACTAGTAATAAAGCTCTGGGCCCAGATTGGGTCCCAGTCAACCTGGCAGATATTCCTTTATGGGCTAAGCTACTAGTTAACTTCTTCAACACGGTATGCCAACAGGGAATGTCCAAGTCCTGGTCTACATCAATTATTGTCCCGATTTTTTTAAAAGGAGAAAGAGGGGATCCAAGGTGTTACAGGCCAATATCACTGATTGATTCTACGGATGGTGTTGAGGAGAGTAATTCTCAGCAAATTAACCAGATGGATTAATGAATGTGGTGTCCTGTCAAACCTCCAATACGGTTTCAGGAAAGGTAGAGGAAACCTGGATCAGTGCCTTAACCTCCATCTCTTAATAGGAAAATATACAGTAGCCAAGAAAGGGACACTTCACCTTGCATTTATGGATCTATCCTTGGCATTTGACCGAGTAACTAGATCCATGCTCTGGGACCTGTTGCTAGACATGGGTATGGATAAAAATATTGTGTATTTCTTGTCTGATCTGCACAGGGATCTCTCGGCAGCAGTAAGGTTCGACCAAAAGGGTAACCAAACTCAGAAGATAGATATCATAAGATGAGTCAGACAGGGTTGTAACCTGGCTCCCTCACTATTTACCCTTTACATTAATAATTTGAACTTGGTTTTGTGTGGAGCCGCCAAAGATATCCCTTGTGTGGGGAATTGAATGATCCCTGCATTGCTTTACGTAGACGATGCAGCCCTACTGGCATGCACAGCGGTGGGACTCCAGCACTTGTTGTCCTCCTTTGCCGATTTCATGGGCTCTCTGGATTTATCCGTACATTTTTAAAAAGTCACACATCATGAGTTTGGGAATAAAGCCAAGTAAACTTAAAACATTTGGTTCTGACGGCAATGAATTAACCAGGGTCACCTCATTCCATTATTTAGGTGATTTATTTGATGACAGATGCTCATGGACCCCGCAAAAGAGGGCGAAGAAAATGCTATGGCTAGATCTACAAGTGCAGTACTCGATTTTGCCCGGAGGCTGGGTACCAGATCCGTGCAGGCTATGCTAAGCATATATAAATCTAACTGCATCACCATTGTGAACTATGGTTCTGCAATTTGGGGTTATAAAAACTGTACAGAGCTCAAATTTGTTGAGAGAAATCTGCTCTCAGCCCCCCAATCCATCCTTTCCTATATAATCTATGAAGAAGTGGGCATCGGCTATGTGGCTGATTTAATTAAAAAATCCCCTTTCTCAAATGGATTTCGATCTGGTGTAACCCTGAATTAGTGCTAAACCAAGAAATTATTCACAACTGTATTGCACTAGATAGGGCTAGTAGTATACTATGGCTGAGATATGTGAAGAGTACAGTAGGGGTGCTAGGCCTCACAGAAGTATTCGATAACCCAGAAATAATAAGTAAAAAAGATCTGGTGTGGGCAAAAGACCTAATTTTTATGCTTAGCATCCGCAGAAAGAGAGGCCACAGATCTATCTAAACCCACTGTTCGTGCTCACCAGATATTAAAAACCTATTTTTTTATGGAGCGTTTTGACCATAGTCACCAAGCCCAACACTATTTTCTCTTGATGAGACTGAGGTTTAACCTTTTACATCCTTTATTGGCTGAACCTTTGGGCTGTTGCAAGATAGAGGATTTGGAACCTTGCTCTTGTGACAGTTTTTTGAGGCAAGGTACTTTGCACTTTGTCATGTTTTGCTACAACTATTTGCAGATTTGCAAGCATTTTATTTTTCCTATTTTAAAGGACAAAGGCTGCCTGCAAGTCAGGCCGCCTCTAACATATCTGCAGAAGTTGAATAGCCCTTCGGAAATTTTTAATATTGCTATCTTTTTATTAGCAGCTGTCAGAGCAAGGAAAAAAAATAATAAGAGTGTGGGTTTCTGGGTCTCGATTTTAATGTCATGTTTTAATGTATATTTAATTCTTAATTGTGAAATGTCTCCTGCTCACTCCATATGTATTTTGTAATATAAGAATGCTTTTCTTATCAGGTGCTGGTCTCTTCTTTTTTAATGTGTAACAAGATTCTCCCCTTTATAATATGTATGTTATATCTCATCGTCGAAGTTTTAGATACCTATTTTTTGTTTCTGTGTATTATTTATTTCTTTATGTGATGAGTTTTTTAAACATGCTTTTATGGTTTTGAATAACCTAATAAAGTGATTTTGACTGACTGACTGACGAGTAGCTGGTTCTGCTTCAGTGTGTCATGAGATGATTGTTGATGATTTTTTCCAGTACCATCACTGGTAATTGGAGCAGGGAGATTGGCCTGTAGTTTTTAAATTTGTTGGGGTCGGTGGGGGGGTTTTTGAATAGTGGTCTGACTTTGGTGTGCCTCCAAGCATGGGGAAATGTTGCAATGGTGATAGAGGTGTTGAGTAGGGTGGTGAGTTCCTGACAGATCCTTTGATTTCTGAAGTTGAAGATGTGGATGTTGCAGAAGGTGGCGCATGAGTCTGTGGGTCGATATGTAAGGGTGCCTCTGATGGTTGTCTTGTCAATGAGTGGAGCTTGTAGTTGAGATGTTCCATGGGGTGATGATGTTGTCGGTGGTGGTGGTACACTGTATGGTCTCTTTGTGGATGATGGCATTTCCTCCTCCCAGCTTGTTAGTGTGGTCCTGGTAAGTGTGTGTTGAGAAGGGTACATGCGTGTTGGTGGTTTTGTGTCTGTAGTGTGTTTGGGTGGGGCTGGTTGGTGGGCTGGTGTTTGTGCAGTGTCAGGTAAAGTGGCAGTGGGTGAAGGTGAAAGGCCTTACCGTGGTGCGTGGGTCAGCTCGGTGACAGTGTTAGTTGCAGTGTTCATGTATGAGAGTGTAGAGCTCAGCGATTGTGTATCTTCAGGTGGAGGAGGGGTGCAGGGGTCATGGCGGTGTGTAGCGGGAGACGGGTGGTTGCAGATGGGCTTGTATTTGGTGCACCTGCTGCACGAGTCCGCTGCACTGCCACACTACAACTTGCAATAATAAGGTACTGGGATTGGCAGGGTTTCTATTGGCAGGAACAATGTGTGAGTGTCTAAACCGAGTTGAGAAAACCCCAACGGGAAAACCCAGGCAACTTAGATCAAGAAGAAACAGGGGGTCATAGGCAAGTGGCAAGCTAGGTGTACAGGTGGCATGTTGGTTTATTATTATTAATTATTTTATTGACCAAAGTATAAAAGTACATCCACAATAACATTGCTGTAGCAATTTGTGCAATTGTCATTTTTTAACTGATGTCCTGTAACTTCCATATGTTTTGTTTTTTGTTTTCTTTTTAGGTTGTGCAATATAGCCTTCAAAATTGATGTTTGATGCAATATTTCTTTTTAAAACCCAGTTTAGGTTTATTAAAACAGGATATTCACCAAGATGAGGAGCGTATGTATTTTCCGAACAATTGAATTCCTTCGAACATGTACAGTCAACCTGAATTTCCTTGTCATTTATGAAATACAATCCTGTCCTTTATTTAAAATGAGACAGAGCTATGTATGCCATTCCCTCTTTGAATACTCAGGAGCCTATGTTAATTAGTGCATAATTTATGTGTAGTCCTTATGATTGTGTCCTGTTACAGCAGAAGCCAAATAAAGAGGAAACTATTGTCGTATAATATACAAATCTTAAATAGGTAAGAATCCTGCAGTACAGCAACATCTTTTTTTGCTCTTTGATGTTGTCAAATTTCAAAATAATAAATTCAATCTCTACGTTATTTGTATATGCAAGAAATTACACTACAATTGCCATTGCTCCATTTACAAGTCCTTCCGCTACATGTAAATTGCGTCGCAAAGTAACCCAGCTGTCTTTACACAAATATAAATCTTTCTCCAGTCCTGCTGTATGTGACACATTTTACATTTTTTGTAATTTGGTAGCAAATATTTTGCTTAGAGGGATGCTCAGTCCATAATTCTCTACTGTATCTTTGCAAGTGAGGTGTACAAAATCTTGTTTTTTAAGATGTAGCATTTCATTATTTATTCGAGCATATTCTTCTACTGTTGGCATTTAGCAAACTACAGACTTTGAAAGAGGGGAATTTATTATGTAAGCAGGAGAATGAACGTTACGAAACAATGTAGTTATACTTTGCTCTTTTAGTGTAAGTTTTGATTCTCTTGTGGGAGTGTCAAGAAGAATGTTTTGTAATATCTTGCCATATTTTTCATCACTAGCTTGCCTCATATTCTGTGTTAGTTCTCTGTATATAAATTGCTAACACTTGATGACATTCCCTATACTTACCAAGGAATTTTGAGTTTGATACTGCAAAAGTTTTTTAAAAATTGGTTCAATTTTGCAGGTGTTAATTGCAATAAGAATGCAGAAACAAAGACATGTTTCTCTCCAAAGAGAACTTCATAAGATGTTCTCAGTACTTCTTGCATCCACAAATCAACAAGTGCCAACATCAAGTTGGAAACCATGTCAACTTCATTGAAGATCAAAAGTTTAACTTTTTTTTTAAACTCTGGCAAGTCCTTGACATGTATCAGTATTAGGGGTGGACCACAGACTTCAGCAGAAAAACTCTGCTGACCTTCAGCAGAGCAGAGTTTACAGACGCGCTGCCACAGCGCTCACCTCTGATTTTGTTGACCTCTTTCTGAGAGAAAATAAGTTGTACACAAGACAAGTGCCTTCATGAACCGGCACGGCTCTCATTTCGGCTCTGTCGTTGCTATGCATTATTTTGTACCTGGCAGGTCTTTCTCTCTGAGCTGTATGTTCTTTGCCATTGTGGCTCAGGAAGCACTATTCTCAGGTGCTGAATGGGGAAGGATGCATGGAGCACAGAATAGGAGCATTAGATTGGACACACTCAGAATGGGGTTTGCCGTGAAGGTGTTTGTCTTGCTGCAGGCAAGGGTGATGATAAAGTCACACTGAATATCAGTGCTGAAAACTACAAACCCGAGGAGTCCATATCAGATTTTTCCAGTTGAAACGCCTAACGTCATGGGCCTTCCAGTTTCAGAAAAATATGTTGGCTGTGGTTAAATATCCACCCACGATAAGCAAGGTGGATGATATATGCTGGTAGTCTGCTGAAGGAAAATGTCTGCATTGGCCTGCCAGTGATCTGGAGGGGGAGGCACACACATGGGGTGCGATGGCTGGTCTGTGTTTACAACATGCCTTCCTGCCACCCCAGCCACGAAAGTGCACATGAAGATGCAGGGCAGAGGTGAGGCCACTGAAGTGACCTTTCCGAGCCCAACGACAACCTGCACATGCTGTATCAGTGTCAGGCACTGGTGGTGGAGAAGAAGTTGCTGGATGCCTGCAGCCTGGTGCTGACACTGCTGCGCATCCAGCTCATGGTGCTCCACACCGAGCTGCTCTGATTTGAGTACTGCCAGGTGAGGGGCGCACTTTACTCCTGTCTTTTGAAATAGAAATATCACATTTTATACAGCGACTGATATGGCACCTAGAGGTTGTTCAGTGTGCAATGGCCTAAAACTAAATAGGATATACTTGCAAATAGCATTTCTTAGGTTGTCCCCGATTTGCTGAATATATTAAATTCGACAAAAAGTGTAAACTAGTCTTCCCAGCTGCGCACACATTGCCCATGCTCTGGATGACATTCCTGGCCTCTCTCAGGCCAACCATCTGTGCGTTAGCTTTAAGGTACATCATTTAATGTGCATGCTTCACCGAAAGGAGGAATCTGGTTAAGAGGGCTCTGGGAACCATTGGGGTTGATCTGACCATCTACACCCTCACCTTATTTGATGCCGGTTACATACACCTTGGGACTTCCAACAAAAAAGGCTGCCTGAAGAAGTCGTAGTGGCTGAGCAATACTCTGCCCTGGGACAGAAATCCACGGAATTCTAAGGAAATCTAAGGAGCTTTTTGGAATTCCACAGAGTGCAAATCTGTGAGCTCTGCCCAGGCCCAATCAGTGTTTAGTTTCAAGTATTCCAATTTGTTATGATGCTCCACAGGCAGCAACAGTAGACGATGTTAAGTTATTCCGAGGATGTTATGTGCTGCTAAGCCAGTTGGAGCAGTAACTCCACATTATAAATCTGAACTTGTAGCTTTATGTACATAAGCTGTAATAACTTAAGGAAGCTTTTCACTGTTCCAACTTGGCCACTGACATTTACTAATGTGGGTTCAAAACTAGTACATAAACATATTCCATTTCCATTGTGAAGTTCATGATCTACTGACTGCTTGATGTCTTTGCATATTTGTGGTTGTTCAAAATTCAGTTGGGAAGCTATGTGATCCAAATTATCAAGGTCCTTTTTAACTTTGTTCATTACCTGTGCAACCCAATCCAAGGCAACCATAGCTTTATTACCATTCATTGGTTGGCCAAGTGGGCCAGCAGTCCTGGAAGTAGAAGTATTATTAGTTGTTGAAAACTGCGTTGTATTGCATCATCAATTTAATTTTCTTCTACTATTTCTTGTTCCAACATTCGTGCATATGTGTGAAATTTAGGTCCTACCCTGTCATGTTTTTATACCTGAAATGCATGTTGGTAGAATTCAAAGGGTCCTCTAATGACTTCATCTCTGCGCCATGGTTTAAATAGTTGTAGAAGTGCTTGGTAGTATAATTCTTTCTTAACTCCTCATTATTTTGATGATTAATAAGAGTAGGTTTAGAATTAAGTATTAAGCATCCATTGGTACCTTGTATCTGATATCTTCTACTATATTATTGTGAAATGTGTTGAATTGAGTCAATTCATATGGAGATATGCTTTCACAACAAGAATCCGAGTCTTTTGAGAAAGCAACGACAACCAAACCCAATGCCCCAAACCACTTAGAAGATTATTGGCTACCCCTCATCCACCTCCAACAACTGATCAGAAAGCAGAGGATCTTCAATGTGTTATCTGTGGGTTAGACAGAACAAATTCAAATGGGATTGATAAAGAACAAACAACAGAGTATGTGAGTTTCTTTTTAAATTTTTTTTTTTATTACCACAGTTGGGTCATTTGGGTCATTTGACATATATTACATTCATAGCATCAAGATATATACATCCACAATTTTTCATTTACAAAATGGTCTAAGACGGCCGGGGAGGATGAGATTACCAAATTCGTATACAGAATATACAAAATATACAAAAATACATAGGTCCATAAACTATTCCTCCAAATAATCTTTAAGTACCCCCCAGATCGATATACCTAGTCGTTTTTTCCTGACACCCTTTAGAGCATACAGATTCCATTCTAATTCATATACAATAAACATTTTCCTTCTCCAAAATTCAAACATCGGTGCTTCAGGATGTAACCATTCTGTGGCAATGCATAACCGGGCAATGGTCATTGTAACGAATAAAAAGTTCTTAAATTTACCCAAATTCACATTTTCATTAACACATTGCCCCCCCCGATTAACATAAGTGCGGGGGATATTTTAATCGCATAATGAATAACTAAAGATATAAACCTTTCTATACTAGAAATGAACGACGATAGTTTAGGGCATTTATAGAAGACATGAACAATATCTGCATCTTCCCCTCCACACCGAAAACACTTTCCATCATACATAGGCCCCCATGTTGCCATTCGTTTGGGAGTGTAATATAATCTAAATATAGTCTTATATACCTGGGTTTTCAGATTGGCTGACAAACACATATCCTTAGCCATCAGAATGGTATCTACAATATTTAGGTCAGTTTCCTCCAACTGGTTCTGCCAGTATACATTGTACTTGTTCAAGTCATTAGGTTTATATTCCGTCAGCAACCGATATATCATACCAATCCCTTTTTTTTTTATTGAATTGCCTCTATTAATTTATTGGTAGTGGGTCTGGTAAGTTTCTTTGAGCAAAAATCTCTAACTTGGAGATATTTAAAAAAGGAGAAATGAGGTAGCTGATATTTAGTACTCATATTTGAAAAAGATCTAAATATTCCGTCCGCGTCGTATAAATCTACAATTCTAACCACCCCTTTCTTACTCCATTCTTTTGCTACATTGTCCCAGAATATCGATGGGAGTATTTTCTCTGCTGAAAAAGGAGTATGATACGAAATTCTCTCTAGCTTCATAATCTTCACAACCTTTCTCCAGACTTTATATGCAGACTCAACCACCTTGAAGCGGGTATGCTTGTAGTAATTCCCCTCCAACTCTTTTAACAAACATCCCTTTGCGTGCTCCCCCAATAATAAATAGAATATCGACGGGGACTCTGCCGGATCTTCAATTTGTTCTCCAGTCAGCAAAATTCTTATTCTTTGTAGAAAACAAACATAATAATAAAACACAAAATCCGGGATCCCACGCCCACCTCTCTCTATTGGTAGAGTAAACCATTTCATTGCTCGCCTGGTTTTTCCGGGTGCCCAAAAGAATTTAATACATAAAGTTTGCAACTTATAAATATGATTTAGGGGTATCTCTAAGGGGATACTACGATATAGATATAAAATCTTGGCTAATACATTCATTTTAATGACGTTGCCTCTCCCAATTATGGATAATTGGAGTCTGCCCCATCTATCTAAGGATTGCTTGAGTTGTTGCATTATCCTTCCCCAATTAACGTCCACTATCTCCTGTGTATGAGATTTAATTACAATTCCTAAATATGTCACTTCGGAGGTGACCCTATCATCGTTAAATTGAACGCTATCTGTGCAGAGCACCTGCGTGTTTGCGGCATTTAACTTATAGCCAGAGCTATTTCCAAAATCAATGGCCAAACGTTCAATCTCTGTCATTGCCTGCCCAGGATCAGTGGTAGTGATGGCTATGTCATCCGCATACGCGAATACTGAGTGGGGTACACTAGAGGCAATAAATGGTTTAATATGTGGTGACTCTAGCAGTTTAGTTAAGAATGGATTGATAAATAGCGCGAAGAGAAGTGGAGAGCAGGGACACCCCTGGCGTGTACCTCTTGTAATAGCTATCCTTTCCGACTTTCGGCCCATAGCTACAACTCTCGCGTTAGGTGATCTATACAATACCTTGATAGCTCTCAAGAAGTTTTTACCAAATCCCATTCTGTTCATTACTACCCACAAATATGCCCACTCTACACGGTCGAACGCTTTCTCAGCGTCGAGTAATATCAGCGCCAAATCTCTTCTCTCGGTTTCTGCTATGTCTATCAAAGTGATCACCTTATTAACATGTGCCACAGTTCCTCTATTTGGGATAAACCCATGCTGAGTCAGTGATACTAAAGATGTTATAACCTTAGACATGCGATTTGCTAGCATCTTTGAATAAATCTTGCTATCGCAATTTAATAAAGATATAGGCCTATATGAGGCGGGCTGCTCTGGTGGTTTCCCTTTCTTAGCAAAAACAACAATTGAAGCATCATCCCATGACCGCGGAGCTCTCCCCGATTGTGCCATTCTAAAAGTCTCCAACATAAGTATTTTTAAAGGTTCAAAAAAGCATTTATACACCTCCCCTGGAATAAAATCAGGGCCAGCTGCCTTCCCTCTCGGTATAGTTTTAACTGCTCTTTCCAGTTCTTCCATTGAGAAGGGCTGATCTAACGCCTCTTTCTCAAGGTCTGTTAATTTACTGAAAATAACCTCACGCAAAAAGGCGTCAGGAGATACATAAGATTGATGGGTATAAAACTGGTATAGTATTTCCAGTATTTTCCCAGGATCTTCAAACATGACCCCATTTTTATCTTGCATTTTCACAATTTGGCGAACAGACTCTTTCATTTTTAATTTTAGGGCCAGAGCCCTTCCTATAGCCTCCCCATACTCATGGATATACCTTCTATATGTAAGATATTTCCGAGCTGTCTCCTCACACCAAACTCCTGTGATATTGGCACGACATTCATATTCCTGAATTTTAATCATAATATCCCCCTTCTCTATTTCTTTAGTCAAGTATTCCTCAGCCTTACACAGCTGATCATATAAATCCCGCATTTTTTCCCTTTGCTGATTTTGATGATAGAGTCCATAACTCACTGCTTCCCCTCTAAAACAGGCTTTCCAAGTGTCCCATATTATCTCAATGTTAGCTGAGCTCATATTATTCTGTATAAATTCTACAATCCATTCACCCATATATTCTCTATAAGGTTCATCCAGGCAAAGTTTCCTATCGAACGAAAAGCTCCTGTTTTGTTTCATTTCTCCCACATTGGCAATCTCAATTATCAGTGGGGAATGATCCGATGTAACCCTGGGGTATAGCTGAATCTTAATGTTGGATTGGATGCAGGTGGAAGTAAAAAAATAATCCAGGTGAACAAATTTCCTATGTGGTGAAGAATAATAAGTATACCCTGGTGATGTTGGATAATTTTTACTCCAAATATCAACCATCATGTAGTCCTTAACTAAGTTGTATAATGCTTTAAAAACACGAGGTTTTCGCCCCTTATATTTCTCTACTCCAGCATCTAGCTCCCCAGCCACCAAATTAATGTTCAAGTCACCACACACAACCAGGGGAGAGCTCCAATTAGCCAATTCAGAATTTAAATGCTCAAATATTTCCCCCTCATCCAAGTTAGATCCATAAATTGAACATATCGTTATGTGTGTGCCTCCTATATTTAGTGTCACTATTACCCATCTGCCCCACCTATCCATTAGACTGCGTACAAGCGTACCTAAACGCGGTCTAATCAAAATCATTACCCCTCTAATCAAGCCTGTTTGCTGAGATGCTGCTAACACTATATACCCTAAATCTGCAGCTAAGCCCCTTTTCTCCCAGGGGAGATGAGTCTTCTGTAAACACAAAATATCCGGTTTCAGGAAACGAATTTCAGAGGCAATCCTCTTCCTTTTATTGATATTGTTGAGACCTGATACGTTAAAAGAACAGGTTTTGATATTCCTTGCCATCACAATAATTTCCCGCTATCTTTGCCTTCCCCACTTATATGATTAATTATTACTTTGGCATATCCCATCCTATCCCCAGCTCCATAGTTTTTTGTCAATTCCATACAGTCATTTGACCACAGCGTGGATTTTTTCCCCTTTAACCCCAGTGCCCCCCTCTACCAGCAATGCCCTAGCCCCCAGGTCACCCTCCCCTCCTCCTGTACTGAGGCTTTCGGACTTCTAGTCCTGGTGATGGTAATGAGCTTCCCCCCCCCTCTGTCGTCACCCCACAGGTTTCTTTCCATTCAGCTTTTAACTTTTAACTTATATGTGAACTGCTGATTTTTACATCATCATATCCATACCTTCCAAAAAACCAAAAAAATAAACAGTACATCTCCTAAATATGTAGCCGTTCCATTAAAGAACATAGAGAAAGATTACAGCAACCATTCTATATACTACATTATACAAACGTTTGCTGTGTCTGTAACTGATACCTAAGGATGACAGATATTCTTTTGCTGCCGTGACATTAGTAAAGAATCGAGTCTTCTCCTTATAAATCACCTTCAGCTTTGCCGGGTTCATTATATAGGCTTGCACCCCTTTTGCTTGATATTGATTGACCAGTTGACGTAGCTGCCACCGACTATCCATTGTATATTTGCTAAAGTCTGGTATAGCAAAGAAGCTAAATCCATCAGCCATGCTCTTACTGTTAGGTCTGGTATGCATATAAATATCTTCTCTGGCACGAAAACTGTTAAATGCAACTAGTACTGGTCTGGGTTTAGAGACGTTTTGCCCAGATTGAAGATGAATATTAAACGGATATCTATGGGCTCTTTCTACCTCTCTGTCCCAATCCCATTTTTTCAAATCAGGAAAGGCCTTTTGGAATAGATCTACCACAAATTTCCGTACATCATGTCCTTCTTTCCCTTCCGGAATTTGCATTAATCTTAAATTGTTCCGTCGGGCTCGATTCTCGAAATCTGCCATTTTCCATAACATATCTTCTTTATCGGCTTTAAAAGTCTCTGTAACAACCTTCTGCTTCACCAGTTCATCTTCAATGTTAGAAACTCTTGTTTCCACTTCCATAAACCTTTCCCCAAACTCAGATTGTGATTTGACTAGCCTGCGAATAGACCCTTGCAGCTTGCGGCATGAATTCTGAATTTTTAAACTATCCTGCTCTGTCTTGTCCATGTGATGCAGTATAGTGTGATATATTGTGGCTAATGTGATGTTCTCCTCAGCACACTTCTGAAGACTACCGGTAGCTCCTTCTATCATTGACGCATCCTCTGCCCCTCTTACAGTGTTGGGACTATCCTCCATATTATCATCTGCTTCATCATATTCTGTCTCGCTCTCCTCATCTCCCATGCGCATCTGTTTGGAGTACTATGTCACCAAGTCCTCACAAGAAGAAGCAGAGTTTTCAAAGGCTGAGTAGAAGTTCCCTGACTCCGGTTCACTAGTGACCCCCTTTCCATGAATTGAAGCGGAGGCCGATTCAGGCATAACCAATTAATTTACTAATTCATTAGTCTCTGCCGGTGTGCCATTATTTAATAATACCTCATTATCAGCGTTATCAACATTATCAATGCAGGTATCAGTCTCAGTGTCAGTTACCTTTTGGCCCCCTTCTTGAAAAGTACTTCGTAAATCAGCTGGTACTACTGGCACCGATATGTGCTCCTTTTGGAGAGAACCCGCAAAAGCTTCTGTTATCCGACTCTCAGCCGGCGCTTTGGGAGTCTTACCCTTTCTTTCCTCCTCTGCCACAGTAAAGATACCCGGGATCGTTTGTCTCTTCTCCGCCGGTTTCTCCATATCAATCCCATTCCCAGCCATATTTTTCTCCGCGATCACCCCACACGGGTCCTTCTCACCTCCAGTATTGGCTGCAATATTCCCGGCCATCTCTTGGGCTCGTGCCTTGCGGACACCCTTGGGAGCCATTGCCGTTACGGATTCCACAGTCCACTTCCTCCTCTCCGTACACCCGCGCTAAAGTCGGCGTTTTCTAAGCCAAGCCGCAACACCTGAGCGTGTTCCCGCCCACCAAGCACGGCGTGACTGCAGAAACGCGAAGAAAATCTCCAGCATCTACGTATCTCCGATAACCAAACGGGAGGTTGGATTGTTACTGTTTTCTGACCGTCCGTTTTCTCCTGATAAATCACTTATTCTCCCAGGAAGTTCCAGCTTTATCACGCATGTATTTGGTGATAAACCTTCTCATATAAGCTCCCCAAAGAGATTTTTCCCCCTTAACCGGGTACTAACAGCAATTCAGCGCTTCAGCAGTACAGCGCCATAGCTTCCACCTGTGAGTCAGCGAGAGAGTTCTGCTCACACGTCCGCCTCGACTGACCGTGCGGACGCCATCTTGCCTCCTGCTGACGCCAGAGTATGTGAGTTTCAAAGGCAAACATATTTTTTTATACAGCTAAATTCATTTTACTTGCTGTTTAGATCAGCTACTCAGCTGAAAACTTAATCTTGGAAGAAATTTTTATATACAGCTAGTTTCTTCCAAGATTAAGTTTTCAGCTGAGTAGCTGATCTAAACAGCAAGTAAAATGAATTTACAGTGACTCTGTATGCCCACCCAAACTGCATGCGTTCATACATTAAAAAATATGAATGTACAATGAGCTCCCAGCAGCAACATAACCAACAGCCTTCAGTTAAGTTTGCACTCTTTGAAAAAGCAAATGAAGATTTAAAGCCACTCTTGAGAAGAGAAATAATGGTTAACATTGATGAAATTGTATTGATCCATAATAATGAAATGAAGATCTCCTGGTGAGAATATACAATGACAGAATTAGGTTTGTTCAGTTTAACAAAAAGATGGTGTTCTCAGCTATTTTGACTCCTGAAGTTCTTGCTGACAAAAATAAGTTCACAGAATTAAGTAAAATCAGCAGGAACCATTTTAGGAAATGTCCTGAAAGATTTAGATTCAGACTTAAAGACAGATTTTGAGATGCACCAGAGCTCTGCCAATCATGGGAGACAAAAAAAATGCATGATGTTGTCTTAACATTTTTTACATCATTGTTTAATATCAGCAAAGCAAAACTGTTCTTGAATTTGCAACAAAAGCCAACAACATTGATGATGGCTTTGAAGATATATACGATGAAGTGGAAGACAATCCCATGAAACAACAGGCTTTTGCTGTGCAAATGTACTGTGTTTTCCAAATCATATTTTAGGAATTACATCACGGCAAAAAGAAAACACTACAAGGCATGATGACTACCCACACAATCTTTGACAAGTGCAAAAGTAGAGAGCTAATCACTTCAATGAATAGTATTGGTGTATCAACAAGTTATAATGACATAGTATGGAACAGGAACTTGTTAGAAGCTCATGCTATAAAATCTTGTGAAACCGACAGCACACCACTTCCAAGTCACTTTACCAAGACAGGATTTACAATCGATGCTCTTGATAATTTTGATTTTGAAGACAACTCTTCTTTTTCTGGAACATCCAGCACACATAATACTGCCATGGTGCTTTTTCAAGACTGTATCGATGAAGTAGATGCTGGAAAAAAGCTGTGTCTACTGTAGGCATACGCAAACAAAGCTTCAAGCTTATAATCTAACTGCCTTGCCAACGTTTGCAAAATCACTACAATTCATCAAAACTTCCCAGTCTACCAGAAAATTTCAAAGAGGCTGAGAACATGAGCCTTATTCTACCTGTTGCTGCGGCCCGCAAAACTGATCTTAATGAAATAATCATATTGCTTAATCATGTGAACTGAAGGATGAAAAAGGCCAGTTCCTCTGTGGGCTGGAGTTCATGATATGATCTCCAAGAATACGGTCTCCTGAAGGAGGTTGGGTTTTTATCAGTAATATCATCTCCAGTCACAAGCTACACAACTGTATACACAGGTCTAAATAATTTCCAAAATATGCAAGCTCAGCTAGAAGACCAGCCTATCATGCCCATTTAATGATCTTTATCCAATGATGGGAATTTTACACATGACAAAAGTTGTGTTACGGTGTGCAGGAAGTTATTTCAGTGGATGTGGCATAGATGATGCACTTATTGAGGCTGAAGTCTTCGGAAACAAAACTGTCTAGTCAGTATTGAGCTGAACTCATTATGTTAATTTGTTACAAGGTATACTCATCATGTTTGAGGCTATAGAAACATTGCATTAGAATGCTTTCTGGAACAAGAATGACGAATTAGGCTTTGCATATCTTATCTCAGAAGAGAACAAAGCACAGGGTGCACTTCTATCAAAAGACTTAATGGGAAGCCAGGCAATGTTCATAACTATCTGTTCAAAATCAGAAAACCTGAAACACAAAGAATGAACTTTGCAAGTACTGGAGAAATGTTTTATACATGATAGCTCTAGTAAAAAAAAAACAGGCAATGGCTGTGGAGTCACTGTTTACTGTGTTTTGTGAATAAGATTGCATAAACCTAAATATACCTGAGATACGGTAACTTGTATTTGGAAAGAGTGAAGAAGCTAGAGATGGAAAAACCATACTTCTACAGAAAATTCATCCAAAAACTTTTTGTGGTGAAAGACAGAGTGGGAAGTTTTAATGCTGTGGCTCCAGATATGAAAGTGGAACATATAATCCAGAGATCACCAAAAAGCTCCAAGAGAATTGTTGGTCAGACACATAAAAGTGAATATGTTGCTCAATGGCAGCTAGTTTGCCATGAAGTTATTTCTATTTGCAATGTTTTTAGGGACATGACAAAGTTAATAGAAAATCATGAAACTGTTCATCACCATGAACTTATGGGAAAGAGAGGGGAATATTTGAATAAACATGTTGACAGCCTTCTTCATTTCATGCAGTAGCAAGGAAACCCATTTGAAATGACTGAGTCTGTGTGACTACACAACTTCATGACCAAACAATATGTGGATAACAATATAAACACACAACTACTAGATGTCCTGGAACATGGATCAAAACAATAAGTAGAATTGAAGCAGGAGAGATTTGCATTGAAAGAGAAAAAACTGTTTGACATAAGCACTAAAGCTAAACTTCCACACTTTAATTGCCATGGTCAGAGCTTCATCCAACCAGCCACTGCAATACAGGTTACAATAAAACAACTTTTGCAAGCACATAGAGTGAAGGATGCACAAAAAGAAAGGGTGAATTTATCAAGGCCATTCTGTCGCGTGATTTTATTCCAATAAATGCATTATTTGATGAAGATGCTGCAACCAAACCAGTGAAGCATAAACTCAAACAAGAGCTAAAAAAAAACCTTTCACAGGAGGAATTTCAATGAAAAAATGTGTGCTCATTGAAAACTGCTGTTGTTGTGGACTATATGTCACAACTGCGAATTGTCAAGATTTCATCGATGCAATACTTCGGAAAGATCATTTAGCCTTTTCTACAGATATCAAAAACCATGTGCACCTTGCAAGAACTGCACATTGTCTTTGACAGTTACCTTGAAACATCTGTCAAAGAATGTGAGAGAATCAGATTAATGCCTACAAGTGGAACAATTGTCCATGCCTGCATCAAAAATGTGACACCTATACCTGTGCAACTTGATACATTCTGGTCATCAACATCAAACAAAATGAACTTGGAGATGTTAACTCGTTACAATATTGAGGGTGCTACAGTAAACATTGAATTTCCAAATATTGCAAGTGGTATGATTGTCAGTGAGGAGTTGGTGCCTGTAGAGATATATTCAAAAGGTACGGGCCGTATCATTCAAGAACTTAACAGCAAATTGGAGCAAGCTGCCCTTCGTGTTGTGCCACATGTTGAGTGGGCTGTTTGAAATTGTTCCAGTCAAGTCATTGTACTGTCAAATGACACAGATGTTATTATTGTACTACTTAGATTTTTGTAATGTTCATAAGTCAAGGATTGTCAGAGTTATGAGTACATTATGCAGCAGGCAAGAAAATACACTTAATCCTGCTTCATATTCTGTACAAGAAACTTGACCCCTTAATTCCCAGTATTTTTATCAAGGCGAGTATTCTTATGGGTGATGACACCATGAGCCAAATTGGAACAAAGATTTGAGCTTTTACTGCTGAAATTGTGAAGTTTTTAAAAGGATTGGCTGAGGCAGAAGAAGAATGTGACTTTAAAGACGAAGAAAAATACCTTGTGCGAGTGTGGAAAATGAGATCTGACTGTCACACATTTGACGATCTTCTGTACAGTGAGTTCAAGACATCAGTCCCGCTAAGTGACCTTCCACTGATGTCATATTCTGTGTGTGAACACATTAAAATAGCATTCTACTCGATCAGAAGATGTGTAAATGTTTTAGATCATGCATATGTAGAGAAAGATCCATGTGAATTTGGTTGGGAAGATATTGATAGGGTGCTAAAACCTACGAAATTGTTAAAGCCTCTACCCACAGAGTGTACAAGTACATGTAAAACATGTGCTACAAAAAGATGTCCCTGTCGATCTGCTCTTCTCAAATGTTCAACTTTCTGCAAATGTAACACAAGCAATTGCGAAAATAAATAAATAAAGTGAAGTATGAAAATGTGTCTAAAACAGGAGTGATAAACATTATTTCTTTTCATATTTCGAGCATAAACATTGCTTGGTGTATATTTTAAAACAATTATTATGTGTTTCATTTCTATATGTCTCTTCTTCCTCTTTTATAGCTGCCATTTTGGAGAATGGCAGAAGGGCTGCTCTGAGGAGTTAATTTCTGTCTCTCTAGGACTACTTGACCCCAAAAACATATGTTTTGGCACCAAAATGAATTATATAGGTCTCATGGTTCCTGAAATATTTCATCATCACTGCAACACATCGCCATTTTAAAAAATGGGATCCAGAAAAATTTGGGCTGGATCAGCAATGTCTACCCAGGCTAAGTTACTTCACTGATGATCCAAAAACACAAATCAAAAATGAAAATCTCTGGACAATCATTTTTTTATGGAGGTCAACAGGGGGTCAGGATTACACCACTTGAAGCCTTGTCTCACTGCACTTAACGTTGTCAGAAACGTTTTCTCAAAATTTCTTCTAAGTGGAAGGTAAGCGCTGACCAGGCCCAATCCACTTCTTGAATCTAAACCACATTCTATAGCGGTCGGCCATATTATTCGATTTTGATCTGGTCTTACGCAACTACATGTCTACCCATGGCACCTTGATCTTTTAGGTGCTAGATTTCATTTTAAACTTTAAAAAATGATACCTCTGTTTCTATTGATTGGACTTTTATTGTGTTGATGTCAAATAATTTATAAAAAAAATTACATTATAACTCTATATTTTTAAACTGGTGATTTTTCTTGTATTCACTTCATTACTTTTTGAGTGCAGTATAAATACTTTACACATTGCCTCTAAAATAAGGCTGACTTTTTTAGGCCAGACTACCAGAGGGCTAAGCCCAGGTTAATTTAGTGACTTTTGCAGTTCACCCTGATAGGGATTGTTGCTGTTGCTTGAACAGGGGAATACCCCATTGAACCAGCAATTCAATTTCTCACATCTGTCCAACATAATGTTTTTAAAAATGTTTTTGTTAGTGGTATCGAAAAACGCAAGGTAATCAAGTTCCAGAACGCTTTTGAGAACTTTTTGGCATGATGATGACAATCCTAATTTAACCCAAATGTTTGCCTGGGATTTTCCAAATAAACTTGAAGAACTCAAATGATCACATACTTTATAGCGTGTAAAATATTTCAAGATAATATTTCAAGTCTACATTGGTGCAACCTTTTACTTAAAGATTGCTCTGCAGACATTTATTCCCATTCTTCCTTCATATCTTTATTTTCAGCTTTTGTAATATAGGAAATAACATAACGTGCAACTGCTGTGGAGTTATCTGCAATAAATTGCATATCCATGTTAGCATCCCATATATGTAGAATTGAAGGATTGTAGTTGTTGGTCCGTTGTGATCCTTGTGATCTCCTAAGATTGCAAACATTCTTTGGTGAATTCCCTATAAATGCATGTTTTACAGATTACATTTAATTGTTTACTGTCCATGTATGTAGAATTGGTCTGAAAAACCCAAGCCATCATTTAGAGTAAAGTTTTGATTTGTTCCAATATAAGCAGTATTTGCACTAGCACCAGTTGCGTTACATGAGGAAACATTAATTTTGTTTTTGTTAGGCATGTGTAGATTACGTGATTTGCTCAGAATCACAGGATGTTGTGGGTTCTTGCCGAGACTCAAACCCGGTTCCCCAGATTTCACGTTGGCCGCCCTAGGCGTTAGGCCAACTCCTCTCCCAAACTTGGTCATAGAGGCCCTCATTCACAAAAGTAAACTTAGACTAAAAGTCTAAGTTTAGACCTGAAGTCTAAGTTTTGACCTAAAGTCTAACTTTACTACTGCTAAAGTTAGACTTTTGGTCAAAGTTGAGACCAAAAGTCTGAGTTTAGACCTAAAGTCTAAACGTTATTACTATTAAAGTTAGACTTTTGGTCTAAACTTAGACCAAACGTCTAACTTCAGTAGTAGTAAAGTTAGGCTTTAGGTCTAAACTTAGACTTCAGGTCTGTTTGGTTTTACTCTTTCTTTTGGATATCGCAAGTGACATCAAGCGCAATAAAATGTAGAACATATCCAAACTTAGGTGCATGTTTCACCCATAGAAGTATATGAATATGTGATGCACCTCATGCTTGATACTCTTTTTTCTTAAGGAAATCAAGCCCCTCTCAAACAGGATTTCTGTCCTTGTTGGTTAAGCACTTAAGCATTGTTTAAAATTGGAGGTTGAAATATCTGCAAATATTAGCAGGATCCAAGAAACATAATTCTGTGGGTATTGTGTTCTGAATGTCTGCAATATTATCATTCACATCTAATAGAAATGGTCATCCTCGTTTTATGCAGCAGAGCTTAAAGTAATAAACCAAATAGGTGGTCTTAAACCTCAGAGCATAGCACACAGTTAAATTCTCCTTGTTTCCTGAAATAATATTGATGTGTCCCCTGCTGCCTTGCCATAATATTGATCAAGTTATATTTCAGATTCTCATCTTTGTCGTGCACCTTTTACACAAAATTTTATTTATTTATTTATTTAGAAGTTTTGTATAGCGCTAGCTGGACCCGAGGGTATCAGAGCGCTTCACAACACGTACAGTTATGAGCAATTTTTTGTCAAAGACAAACATCTGCAGGTTCCCAACTTAAGGGCATTAAAAAAATAAAAAAATAAATAAATAAAGTTACAGTACATATCTTCAGGCTGAGGGGTATCAGGAAGAGGAGTTAGTTGTCTTTCCTAGAGTCATTTGTGGAATTCACGTTACGATCGAGAGCGCTCAAGGAAGAGGACTTTGAGAAGGATCTTGAATTTCGGGAAGGAGGTGATCGTTCTGACGTGGGGGGGTGGAGTTCCAGATCTTGGGTGCATTTCCCGCAAAGGATTTATTTGCGGTTTTGTGTTTCCGTGATTTCAGTGGGATGAGTAGAAGCGTGTTGGAGCTTCTGAGGGGATGTTGGAGTTCCTGAGAAGTGTGGTGAGTGGTTCCATGTAGATGTTGAAAAGTTGGGGAGAGAGTACTGACCCTTGTGGAACTCCTCTGTTGACGGGAAGGGGGTCAGACTCAGAGTTATTGATTTTTATTCTTTGCGTGCGGTTGAGAAGAAAGGAGGAGAACCAGTTTAGTGCCGTCAATTCAATGCCCGCTCTTTCATGGAGGACTTTGAGGAGCAGATTGTGCTCAACAGTGTCAAACGCGGCCGATAAATTTAGGAGAATGAGAAGGCTGCATTGGTCTGAGTCAAGTGATTTGTGGAGATCGTCTAATACATTTAAGTTTGCAGTCTCGGTACTGCATCCCTTTCTGAATCCTGATTGAAGAGGGTCTAGTAACTTGATATTCTCTAGGTGTTTGGTTAGCTGTGGAAGAACACATCTTTCTAGAGTTTTGGATAAAAGAGGAAGGTTTGATACCGGTCTGAAGTTGTTCATGTCCCCCGAGTCTAGCCCGGGTTTTTTTTAGTAGCGACGTGACTTGGCCTGCTTTGAGGCAGTCTGGAATGATTCCCGAGCTCAGTGAGCTATTGATGATCTTGCACCAAATTGGGTCTAGGGTAAGCTTTAGGTCTTTAGCCAGGCTCAAGGGCAGCTGATCTAGGGAGTGGGATGAGGGTTTAGCGGAGGCGATCAGATTGACTATCACTTCTTCGTTGATGGGGCGGAAGGAGGACCAGTGAGTAGGTGTGTTCATTGGGGTGTTGCCATATGTTGCTGGCCTCAAGTTCTCCATGGGAGTGGCGGGAAATGTGTTGAAAGAGAGATCAATGTTGGTAATTTTTTCGCTGAAAAAGCTGGCAAAATTGTCGCAGTGATCTTTGGACGCCACTATGTTGGATGCTATCGGTTTGGATGTTTGGTTTCTAATGATGTTAAAGAATTCTTTGGGGCGGTTTTTTGCATTGTCTAAGGCAGAGCAGAAGAAAGTTGTCTTTTTGTTCCTAATGTGTTTATTGTAGTTTCTGCGTGCTTCCTTGAGTTGATCGCGGTGGAGGGAGGAGGGCTTGTTCCTCCAAATTCTTTCTAGTGATCTGAGGTGTCTTCTTTCATCATTGATATCTGTGGTAAACCAGGACCTGGAGGGTGTGTTTCTGGGTCTTTTTTAGCTTCAGGGGCGCCAGAAGGTCCAAGTTGAGCGTCATGTTGGAGTGGTAGAGAGAGGTGAGTTCGGTGGTTGAGAGGTGCTCCGTCCTGCTTGGGAAGAGCGTGCTTAGCCCTTCTTCTAGTGCAGCCCGGGGGACTCGAGCTGTGTTCCTGACCCATTTGGGAGGGACCTGCATAGGGGGTTGAGGTACGGCCAGTTGGTTGATGTGGAAAAGAATAATGTGGTGGTCCGACCAGTCCACGGGAATGATATAATCCATAGTGATTGTGGTTCTGTCCGAGATGATTGTGTCTAGGATCGCTTCTCTATGGTGTGTTTCTTCTGAGCAGTGTTGGGTCATACCATTCTCCAGCAGGAGGTTGTTGAGAGATTAATTGAGCTGTTTTTTTGTTTCATTCCATTGTAAGTTGAGGTCGCCCAGGATTATACTGTTGTCGTTGCTGAGTGTGCTTTGGGTGATCAGGTCAGAGAGCTGTGTTCCAAATTCGTTGGAGTTGCCTGGAGGATGGTACAGGAGAGGGCAACGAAGCGACCAGTTCGTGAGCGTTTTGATGTTGACCGACAGGCACTCGAAGGTTTTATAAAGGCACAAGGAGCACTCTGAGATGTAGAGATCACTTCTGTGAATGATTGCTAAGCCACCGCCTCTATGTTCATGTTTATCTTTGTGGATAATTGAGAACACGGGTGGCACCAACATGTCCATGTTGGGGTAGGACATAGTGTTGAGCCAAGTTTCCGTGATGAAGGCTATGTCTAGGTCATGGGAGAGGATGGCTTCCGCTATTTCATTTGCATGTTTGGAAGCAGATCTATTGTTGATGAGCATGCAATTAATGGAAGGTTCTTCTTCGAGTTTCAAATTGCTGGGCTGGGCTCTAGGTATGGAGGATAGGTGCGCTGGGGGTCTGGTGTCTCTCCGTGGGGGATGGTCCCTACCCACTCCAGTGATAACTTGGATCGAGGATTTAGGAGTGGACCTTTGATGGATCTATGAACCTTATGGGTTGAACTTAAACGGTCCAGGCATTTGATGCGATACGTTATCAAAAAAACAGTTTCATTCAACAAATGCTTAGTCCACAATCTGTTGAACATATAGGGCCTGATTACGATCTTGGAGGATGGGATACTTTGTCACAAATGTTACGGATATCCTATCAGCCATATTACAAGTTGCATAGAATATAATGGAATTGTTAATTGTACTTTGGTGAACAGGATATCTGTCACATTTGTGATGGAGTAACCCTGTTGCTCGGTACCTCATAATCAGGCCCATAATTTCTGTTTGAGTTTGTCATTATTATTTTCCCTTTTAAATGGAAGATTTTTGAAGCAACATTTTTATAATACTTAGCACTTACATTCCTAATCGTGTCTCTTCTTGTGAAAGTGAATAGATTTTTAGAAGGTTGCTGGACTGGGCCCTTTTTTCAGGGTTATCCCCAAACTTTTTGCTTCTTCCTCCAATGTTTTCCTCACCTGTTGTTGTTGGTTTTAGGACTCTGGGCACTTTAGCACTGCTGATCAGTGCTGAAGTTCATATGCTGTCTCTGTAAATTGTTGTTACAATTGGTTCTCCCTGGTTGGCATATATTTTAAGTCCCTAATAAAGTGCACTGAAGTGTGTCAGGGCCTGTAAATCAAGTGCTACTAGTGAGCCTGCAGCATTGATTGTGCCACCCACGAGTAGCTCTGAAAAGGTAACTCAGACCTGTCACTGCAGTGTCTGTGCACAGTTGTTAACTGCCATGTCGACTTGGCAAGTGCACCCACTTGCCTGGCCCTAACCTCCTCGCATCACCCTACATATAACATCTTGCGCGCACAGTTCACACAAGAAGTAATGCATAGGGGGACACAAGGAGGAGGACAACTGCAAGAAGGAGACACAGCGGCGAGGAGGAGGGCGGCCCGTAGATAGCAGAAGATAAGGTAAGTTTTATTTTTATTGTGTTACTCGGGCTCAGGTGCGTATTCCGATACGCCAAGGAGTCGGAGTTTTGCCACAACTCGGAGCATGGAGTTGGTAAAACTCTGCAAACTATGCTGGCAGAGCGAAGTACTCGGCCCGGGCTTAGACAACTTGCCTTTTAGTCAGTTTTGATGTATTCTTCAAAACTATATAAGGAAGGAAGACTATTTTGCAAAATTAAACATTTTGATTACTAATCTTTCAGTGTGGGGTTACCGTAAATGTTTTCTAACCTGAGCACATTAGAGGGCTTGGTTTTGTCATGATGAATATCTATTGATTGTGGAAAATTAGTACAGTCTGGTAAACATTATCTGCGCCATCTTGCCCTTTTCCCCTGATGCCACACTTTTTGTCGTGCGCACCCGCCATTTTAGGTGCCTCGATCAGAACAAACCCTTTTGCATGCCACTGGCCCCCAGCATAGCCCTTCTCCCTCACAAAGCCCACACTCTGACAACCCCCGCTCGCACATGCCTTGGGTCATAAACCCCTCTTCAGCGCAGCCCTGCCTCAGAACCCCATCCTGTTCCCAGCGCGACACTTTCCTTCATTCCTTTCCTGGTCCCAGGCCCTTTGATGCAAGCCCCCTTTTCCTGTGTGCCCGTTTGTCTTCCTCGTTCCCAGGCCACCACCTAAGCTCTGCGGATACTGTTTATTGCCCCCCCGTACAGTAGGAAGCTTCCCTCATTGAAGGACCCTCGAGTTGATCAAAGCCCCCTCCCTATGAGATCCGATCAAACCCCCCACATTCCGTGAATCGGCGGAATGTCCAGCTGCGCGATAATCATCACCTGTTGTGACCGGGGTGGGGATTTCTGCTGTGTATGTGTGTGGGAACGGGCTGGGAGCGGGGGTTCCGAGAATGTCTTTCCGTATATCAAAGCCTTGCCAAGAATGTGTTGTATGTAATAAAGCAATAAACCTGTGTATAAGAGGCCAGGCCTCAGAGATGTGGGTAGAGCACCTCATGATGATACCTGCTGTCTGAACTGACGTGTTCTCCTCCGGAGAGAATAAACCTTGTTTCCTGCCTTCCCGTCTCCAGTGCCTGCCTCTTCATTGATTAATAATTCGTGGGTTAAAGAGGCGATACCGCCGGGCAAATATCGATTGTCCCTTGACCATAGATTTAACAATTGGCGTCCCAAGCGTGGGGCCCATCAGCGACTCGTGGATCCAGTGGGAGAGGTCCTGACGACAGAGTGAACGACTGCAACGATCGGGAGAGCTCTTGCCCAATAGACCCTCGTCTGGCAGCCGATCATCCGAACTTCACTGGTTCCGAACAGACCTCTCCCGAGTGATCTACGGTCCTGACTGGGAACCATCAGGAGTGCCGCGAGGAACACAAAGAAAAGAGGACGATCGGGCGCTGGATTCGGAAGACAAGAAACTGTCCATACGGTCCGGGTAAGGTCGTGTAGACACGACGAAACACGAAATAATTGTTTAATTGTTCAGAAAATACTAGTATTACTCTTTGTTGACCTATTTGGAGATTCACTGTCTGCACACGAAGAAACAGTAGGCTCTTTCTCTTTGCAAACAGTGAAGGATAAGTAACGCAGCCAGCGTGCCTATCTTTCTCCCCCACTGATTGTTCATTTGTTCACGAATTATTTTCGGGAGATTTCCCCCTCCCACACTGATTAACGGTTTTTTGGCCTCGAACTACTGTTCGCGGATTGTTTTCTGGAGATTCTCTGTCTACAAACAGGAAAGAACAGGTTCCCCTTTGCAGATAGTGAAAGGGTAGAGGACGCAGACCTTTGCGGATCTACTTATTCTCCCCACTGGTCGTTTATTTATTGTTTTGATATTGGTTCATGAGGTATTCACTGCCTGCAAACAACGTAGAATAGAAATATTCTGTCTAGTCTTTGCACACAGTGATAAGATAGGCAGTGCTGACTTTTTGTCCCTCGTTGTGAGCTGTCATGTCTGTCTTCTCCCCACTGGTCGATAGCTGGTTCAGCCCGGACCGTTTATTAGAGGTGGATCATCTAGCTCCGCTGGAAGGCACCCCTAATAAAGACATGTTCATAAACTATGGATTAGTTACCATAGCCTATAGTAAACTGTGGCACAGGTATACCAAAGAAAATCAAGAGAAACAGTGGCCACTGATAGGATCCTTCGATCTTGATAAAATAGAAACGTTAGAAATAGCCCTTCGTGATAATAAGACAACGCCTATTATGCTCGACTGCCTCGGTATGTGGCGCAAAGAAGCAATGCAACGAAAGAAAAAAGACGAGGGCAGAGCAGGTAAAGGAACGTATCGACAGGACGACCCCAGGACACAACGTCCCGAAAGTAATCCCCCGACACTACGCACAGGACGGCCAGACTTAGGGCAAAACCAATGTGCTTTTTGTAGATATGCCGGGCACTGGAAAGCCCAATGCCCGACTCTACTGAACGTGAGTAGGAGCAGAGGACCGACAGGAATAACAGGCCGGCAGAAAGGGAAAAGGCGCGAGACAAAGATGAATTTCAGCGACATGTTCGAGTCCTCATAGATCAAAACAACGATAAGACGGGAAAACCCAGTCTAGCTCTAAATTGACAGACGACAAACCCCGAAGAAACCCGAAAGAATAATGTACACACATGATCAAGCAACCTTACGTTTAGCCAAGTAGGGAAAAGTTTAGGGTATTTCGAGGTAAGGGTTACACAAGTATCCTTCACCGAGAGGACTAGGGATATTGCCAATGTCTGAAAACCTACTACCTCCTTTCTTCCGCATCCTTATAGGCATATAACTAAAGCCTGCCCCATTGCTCTAACAAAAAGTATGCGCAGCATATAGAAATAAGATAATTATAGCCAATAACTGTTTTATGTTTGTCTTGGGTCTTTTTATATAATATTTGTCTCCCCGTCTGAGTTTGTGTGTACGTGATGCATGAATCTGCGTCATCCCTCTGCCTGTGTTACCGTGTTACTTAAACTTCTGTTTACAGAAGCTTTAGCATGAAACTACCTGGAAAGAAAGGAATGGGAAAACGAAATCCATAGGCCACTGATGAACTTGAACTTTTATTTAACATGACGAACAAGAAACAAATAACAGTACGTAATAATAACACCTATCAATGCCCTAACAACAGAAAACGTTTGGAACAAGAATGGTAAACTAGAAAATGAAAGTCAGCAGAACATTCGCCCCCCCCCCCCATTCTGGAACCTTCCAAAGTAGGGCAGGGTTACGGCTACGCCCAGCCGGCAGCAACCCATATAAGGCGGGTCCTGCTGCCAACAGTCGGCCAGGAAATCGTAACATAGGGTGGAGCCGGAGGAGAGACAAGGGCCAGCGGGACCCAGCCAGGGGATCACCTTGACCACACCGGAGAGTTGTAGGGGGGGGAATGTCTATGTCCTCGACCCCCCTCTCTCTCTCTCTCTCCCCCAGTCCGGCCACGGTGGCACGTGAGAGTTGCAGATAGTCCCGCCACATGCTCCCCCGGTCCGGCCACCAATGGCCGGGGACTGGGGCCAACTGGATCCGGCTGCAGCCGATGAGCCAAGGAACCCGTTCATGGGGCCAGAGCAAGGGGCGTCCGGCCGACATCCACCGGAAGCCCGGCCCAGAGAAGGACGGGACACTTCTTTCTTTTCTCCTCCGTAATGGCCGCAGCATCACGCCCGGCGCCACTTGAATAATGGCTGCGACAACTCTGGGGGGAGGGATGTCTTGTACATACCTCCGCGAAAATTAGTCCAGGTCGGGCTGGGAGGGAGAGGCGACGCGGACGAGCCTCTCCCACCTCCACGGATAGGAGGTTTCCCAGCCCCCGGCCCAGCGCCGAACTCCTCCAGCCAGGCGGTGGTGCCAATACCTGCGCAGCACCGAACATGCAACGGTGCCGATACTTGCGCAGCACTGAACATGCAACAGTGCCGATACTTGCGCAGCACCGAACATGCAACGGCTGCGCCAATACCCGCACAGCACCGAACATGCACCGCAGGTGGCCATACTTCTGCAGCACTGGACATGGGTTCACTCCAAAAGGTCTCCTCCACTCTTGCAGACTCGACGAAGGGCGGCTGCTGCAGGCCTCAAAATGGCGTCTGGGCCCCCTGGAAGGCGGGTCTCGGCCGCTAGAGTAACTGTGAACAGCAACATAACTCGGGCGCTTGCCCACCGGGGCACGAGCCCCCACCTCCGACAGCACCCCCACAGCCTTGAAGATTCTACAAAGGTTCCAGGAGCCCTCGGCCCCTGCAGGCTTCCGGTGAGGAACAACTGCCTTGATCGCTAACGAAATAAGCATGACATAGTCACTCCTTCTGTTAGCATGAATTCTCGAACTGCCGAAAAGGACTCTGGTCCAACTGCCGGTTGTAGGAAACATTTTTTCCTTGATACTACTTCCGGACTAACCCGGCCCCGCCCAAAATGGCGCCGGTAACAATAGGAACTTACGAACGCCTCGTGGTGTTTTCTTTCGCTAAAAAAAAAAAAAAAAGACTCGATGTTCCGAGATATGTTATGATCCTTTGTACACTTGACGGAAAAGAGGAAGGATTCACTCGACGAACATGTAAAAGGACCTCGTGAAAATTTTTTTTCAATGTACGATTCATTATGATATTATCATATCTGACATATAACCTCGCTTATGACACACTCCCATAGTATACCTATAGGAATTTGATTACAACTAGTCCAACTGTGTTTCCAATTATGAAATGAATGCCCCTTGGTCCCTCAACTATTCGATAGACGTTTTTAGTTCACTGCGAATGAATGAACGAACCTTTTTTAAACATGTTTTTAATCCTACAAGATAGCCCCCCCCCTCTACTGTACGCACTTTAGCCATTGCCGTATCCGGCCAACCCCGATCACACTGTCCTATCAACATGCTGAACGATTGTGCAAATAAAGGTTTTCGAAACTATGAACGGGTATTGCATGCTTTATTTAAAATGTGGGATCGGCGGGAGAGTTTTTCTTTTCTGTGCACCCTACTCTGCTCTCTCTTTAAGGTTAATAGAAGATGGTCGCCCAGCCCCGGATGGAGGATCGAATCTAAGACACGACACTCTGCCGTCAAATATGCGACTGACTCAGGGACTCGCGCATGGAGAAAGACCTCGATTTCTGGGGTTGGGTAAGGCGAAACGGTGTAAAAAAAAAATGGCGCTTGTACCAAAAGAGCCAATAAATTGTATGACATGATGAAAGCTATCACCCTTAATCCGTGTTGCGTGAATGGACGCCTGTCACGTACGTCCGAAACTACGAGATGATGTTTGTGTATGACTGACGCGTTGACTTAACTGGTTAAAAGACCGAGAATGCAAGAAATGCGACACAATGGTGCCCTTTTTACTCGATGTATGTCCCCTGTACCCGGCCTAATGCTCGTCCATCCCAAACTGCATGCTTTCAAAATTCTAACACAGACCCGTAATGTCTTATGTTATATAACGCGCTGAATAGCCTATCTTAATGCACGGTCACTCCCCATGTTGCACGTGTACTATTTAGCCTGTTGTCGCACATCTCTCTCTCTCTCTCTCTCTCTCTCTCTCTCTCTCCTCTCTCTCTCTCTCTCTCTCTCTCTCTCTCTCTCTCTCTCTCTCTCTCTCGCTCTTCCGAACGACTAGCACCTAAATTGGCAAACCGCCACCCCTAGTGCACCACCCAATTGGCTCCAAATACCACAAGTATTTGCTCAAAATTTATCCTAAATTTAAAAAATCACCCTGACGCCGTGTCACTACCTCTCCTTTCTGCTAAAAATTGATGAAACCGAGATTTGGCCATTAGGGAAAGGACAGGTAAGACGACTGAGGTTCCCTAATCTGACCCGAAATAAGGGAACTACATGTCAGCGGCTCCTGTGTTATAAAAAGATGCCTCAGATAACGCCACCTTCCCCGTCCCGAATTGTCGCAATACCCAAACAGTAAAGGTGATCGAAACATCCTCATGTTCCCGGAACGCCCCCTGTTTCGTATCAGCTGCCCCAGACGAGGGTTATAAAACTGTCCCTCACCCCCGGTCATAAGAGATGGGTCTACTTACGCCCTTACCAGAGTTTTCTATGTCCCTAGTTGTTTCCCATAAGACCTCTGTCTTTTCTAATTAAGTAGTCGGGCCGTAAGAGGTTACGTAGGAACCAGAATGATGTTTTACAAAGTTAAAAATTAGACCGAAGCGAAGAAATCATTGCAATGAACCCTGTTGAAAGCGAAAATGTTTAGGCAGGATGCATTGATAGAATGAAAAATGTTTAGCCTATGTTCGTCCCTCAGCAAGATACCTGTCAGACCATGGTGATAGCCCACAGCACCCTTTTTAAATGTAAAGCCCTGGAGAACGGTATAGCTTCGTAAGGCTCGTATTAAGAAGGTGGGTCTCCGTCAAAAGAACTGACGTAACTGTAATGAAATAAAAGGTGCCAGATCTCGTCCCACGACCAACAAACACCAAAGAAATAACAGTGAAGGAAAGTTATAGTAAATCCAGCAGGCCCATCATCAATCATTTATATGTTAGTTGCGAACCCTAATATAACGGACGTTCCCATTTTTGCCTGGAGCTGGGAGAGAAATAGACTTATGTGATTACCTTCCTCTGCCAATTCTCTAAAGACTGTCTTTTCAAACTCATTTAAGGGTACGACTGTCGGAGGAAAGAAGGACCGGATGTGGGAGCACGTGGCCTGACCACAGATCGTGGAACATCTGCGACATTGGCCAAGGCGAGACCGCGACAGAAAGGAGTTGCAGGACGAGGCACTGTTTCCGTCAAAGTGAGAGGAAAGGGCTGACCTGATGCCCCTGCTCAATGTTCAACGTGTGCCGGAAAGTCCCCGCTCTCTGAATTCGGTCATGAGCCCGCCTACCTGAAATTTCCGCCCCCCCCTGATCTGTTCCCGATTTGGCCCAGCTCCATCCCCCCCCCTTTTTCTCCGACCTACCCTATGGACTACACACTCTTCTTCCATCTGAACCTTTTTTGACAATCAACTCAAAAGACACAGGGTGAAAAGGACCTCTTTGACCAGAAACGCGAGGAAAAGGTCGTGCCCTGCAACGCGGGACCAAGAATAGAGCTGGACCCGTAGCTCCACCGCCGGTGCTCCACAGCGCCAACAAAAGACGACAAAGAATGCTGAGAACTCATTAACCTCGAACATTGACGCCCTCAATTCTCGTTTCTACTACGTCTCATTTCTCTCCCAGCCACCATTGTATTAATTATGCTCCAACCAAACATGAACAGAACTCACATATGTAATGACCTATCAATTTACATTCCGAACGACTATAAGCAGCTATGAAATGTACCCAATGCTCTCACTACAGAATCATCTTTGTCTGTTATTGCATTACTATGGCTTTCCTGCAACGAGTTTTTTATCGATAGACCCGCCTCCTAAGATGAAAGATTTTAAAATGTAATGTTTATAACTCCTTCACCTGGGTACCTACTTCTTTTCCTATGACCACCACAGTCGACATGAATTGGAAATAGGCCAGCAAGATGTCTTGGATATGTTAAAGGGAGGACTGTGGAAAATTAGTACGGTCTGGTAAACATTATCTGCGCCATCTTGCCCTTTTCCCCTGATGCCACACTTTTTGTCGTGCGCACCCGCCATTTTAGGTGCCTCGATCAGAACAAACCCTTTTGCATGCCACTGGCCCCCAGCATAGCCCTCCTCCCTCACAAAGCCCACACTCTGACAACCCCCGCTCGCACATGCCTTGGGTCATAAACCCCTCTTCAGCGCAACCCTGCCTCAGAACCCCATCCTGTTCCCAGCGCGACACTTCCCTTCATTCCTTTCCTGGTCCCAGGCCCTTTGATGCAAGCCCCCTTTTCCTGTGTGCCCGTTTGTCTTCCTCGTTCCCAGGCCACCACCTAAGCTCTGCGGATACTGTTTATTTCCCCCCCCGTACAGTAGGAAGCTTCCCTCATTGAAGGACCCTCGAGTTGATCAAAGCCCCCTCCCTATGAGATCCGATCAAACCCCCCACATTCTGTGAATCGGCGGAATGTCCAGCTGCGCGATAATCATCACCTGTTGTGACCGGGGTGGGGACTTCTGCTGTGTATGTGTGTGGGAACGGGCTGGGAGCGGGGGTTCCGAGAATGTCTTTCCGTATATCAAAGCCTTGCCAAGAATGTGTTGTATGTAATAAAGCAATAAACCTGTGTATAAGAGGCCAGGCCTCAGAGATGTGGGTAGAGCACCTCATGATGATACCTGCTGTCTGAACTGACGTGTTCTCCTCCGGAGAGAATAAACCTTGTTTCCTGCCTTCCCGTCTCCAGTGCCTGCCTCTTCATTGATTAATAATTCGTGGGTTAAAGAGGCGATACCGCCGGGCAAATATCGATTGTCCCTTGACCATAGATTTAACATTGATACCTATTGATAGAACTCCCTCCCTACAGAGACTGACTTTTGTTACACAATTTACTCCACCTTGTACCAAAATAAGAAAATTGTACTCTCAAACTGGTAAATCCTCCAATAGTTAGATGAAAATTTAGTACCATCCCTGTTTTCCTTCAAAATACGGAGAAACATTTGAGATTTTCTGGTTAAAGCTGATACTTTTCTATACCCAAATGTTTGAGACATGGTGTTTGCTGCCTTTGGTTGTCCATTTTAAGTGCAGTACTTGTAGTGTTTTTAATTATACTTTTAACACCAAGGTTTTTCAACATGCAAATGTGAATTTTTCTCTTAGCTGCCATGCGAGCTGCAATTCTCAAAATGTGTGTATTGAAGAACAACAGGTACGCCAACATACTTCAAACCATCATGACTTTGGAATTCATGTGGATAGATTGTTTAAACACTACTGTTACTGGTCTTAACATCAATTATGAAACCATACAGATTGTATCTACTTACAGGCACTGATCTTGTGCTTTTCTTGCTATAAATTGCTATGCCTCAGGGCTTACAGCTCGAATATGCTGATGTTATTGTACTGGTATTTACTTGCTAATTTTTCTTTTTGATGTTATTGGATGTCTGACAGGGTACTCTATTGGAGCTTGTTGTCGGTGTATTCATTAAATCGTCGTTTTGTTCATTCATTTTTTTAAATGTTTTTCCTCGTTCTGCTCTTTTTCACTTTCTGAAGTATATAATCCCCCATTTTACTATTTACCTTGGGTTGCAGGTGAATCTTTGTTCTGAGCATTCTTTTCCAATTAATTCTGGTTTACATTCCTAGTGATTACTCATCTCCTTTTAACGTTGGTTGTCTGTTTTTTTCCAGTTTAATTATCTTTTCACTTTTTATTCTAAATAATGTTCTTGTTGTTTGGGTTTTGCATATATTTGGTTTTATAAGCTGCTATCCCTTGGAATGCACCACATCACACCTGCCATGATTTGGGTCCCAAGTTGTCTGGAATACAATCCCAGAATGTTTTGTTAGAGTGATGCACAAATGTTGTGATTTGGTCAGCCCCTCCCTTCTTATGCCATTCCAATAGGATCCGCTCATGCTACAGGTTAGCTCATGCTGCCAACATATTTACCCTTTAGGTTCCAGTGACCTCTTTTTAGCATGATTTATTCCACTGGAGTTTGTATGCATTTTATTTTATGCACCATGCTTTGAGCACACAGGGGCTAGGACTACATTTCCAGACTTCCTTGCAAGCATTACATCACATGCTGTTCTCCTCATCCCATGAGCATGCTTTGGTTCCACTGGGGCTAGGACTACATTTCTAGATTCCCTTGTCTGTTATACCTCATGCTGTCTGTCCCATTCCATGACTGTTTCATGGTGGCCCTCACATGCCACAGGTTTAGCTACTGCCAGTGTAGCAATGTATCTTAGGGGTGCAGTGTTTACTCATGCTCTTCTTTTTGGGTAGATAAACTTGTCTGGGCTTACCTTGAGTAATTTTCTGCCTTCGCTAGATGCACACACCTTTGATTAGGGGATCATGGTCACATAGGGTGCATTGTCCCTTGTTCCGGTGGCCGCCCTGGTGTTGGTTCCCTTTCCATTAAAGCACTGCCTTGGAACCACTTTTTTTCCTCATACCAAGTAAGGCGTGACACTTTTTCCCCTTCTTAGTACTTTGGGCTTATAACTCTTTTTATCTATTTTTTTCATAACTCCTTTTATTGAGTCAACAGATATTGTAATTGCAGGCATTGCAAAATTGCTATAGCATACAGGCATCCATAGATTGATTACTGAGCAGGTGACTATTATATAATTAATGTAAATCAAGAAATTGAACCATTCGGGCCCATAAACGACAGCCCTAAACATTTCAAAACTCTGTGTTGTATACTGAAAAACAATATCCCGGACATGCCACTCAAGCCCAACCACCCACATCATATCTAACCTTACTGCTCTGAGCTGCGTCTCTAGACATTTTCAATATTGGCAGGGTGTGGCGGAGGAGGTTCCAATAAAAGGTCCTTATAGTCCACCCATCGTTTTCATATTTTAAAGTGCTTCTGAGGGCACCCTCGGGCTTTAAAAATGGGTTGTTCCAGCCCCATACACCAGTCTCGACCCGCCCTCTAGGCACTCAATTTGGGTGGAGACGGATCCTTCCATGCTTTTGCAATATCCCTCTTAGCTAGGGTAAGACCCAAGAACAATAAATGTCTTTTATAGATGTTGCCCCCAATTTCATCCATAATATGCAGAAGAGCTACCCTAGGCGAGTGAGGTATAAACCAGCCCAGCACTTCAGATAAACATCATATAACCCCCCTCCAAAACCAACCCAGTGAATCACAGCTTCAAACAGTATGCAGTAGTGTACCTCCTCGCCATCACATTGTAGGCACCTGGTGAAGTCGATAAGTCCCGCCCCCCAAAGCCAGTATCTAATTAAATAGGTGCAGTGTAAATACCTGAATTGAATAAGCCTAAGACAGGATGCAATTGCTGGGTATCTCGGAACCCCAGAGCTTCGCTCCAGTCGTTACTGCACAGGGAGCCCAAGTCCATCTGCCATTTTTCACGGAGGGGGTCTAATGTCATGGAGAGGATTGTCACCAGCGTTTGGTAGATCTTTGCGGTTTAATGATCACCCAAATCCCCCATAAAACTTTAGCCTCGAAAAGGTTGAATTCGGGAAGGAAGTCTAGGCGAGCAATATATGGGGATAAGGCATGTCTCAGCTGCAGATATTTGTAAAATTGAGCATGTGGCATGTTGTATTCACGTCTGAGGTCTTGAAAAGATTTCATTGTTGTAACATGCATAATGTCTCCCAGGGTAGATATACCTATAGCATCCCACTGTTTAAATCCTACCAGTGTCGTTACCTGTGGCATGAGGCCACTCTGCCAGAGAGGGGTCTCCCCCGTCAATCGCCGTTGCCACTCCACCCGAAGCAGCGAGTAAGTCCACACACCAAAAACAACTTGAGTTGCAGGTGGCAGCTTGTGTTGCTCTCTCTGCATGTAGAGCAACCGGTGTAGCAACATGTCCCCCATCAACCTTTCTCTACCCAATATGCCGGATCATTGCTAATACCATACTACCAGACGTTTAAGACTAGAAGGTGGGAGGCTGCATGGTATGATTGGATTTCAGGGGTCGCAATACCCCTGCAATAATTAAAAGCACATCTTAAATGACACCCTAGCAGCTTGGCCTTGCCCCAAAAAGCGGCTCAGCCAGGAGTTCAGCTGTCGAAACCAGGAGGGCACTATCTGAAAAGGGAGGTTCTGTAGGTGGTAAAGGAGACGAGGAAGGGATGCCATTTTAAAAATGGCTGATCTGCCCAGTCTGGAGAGGGGCATGCGCCACCATGACTCCATCTCTGCCTGAGTGCGTGCCCAAATGGGGGCAATGTTCTTTTCCCATGACATCGATTGAGTGTCAGAGATGTACACCCCAAGGCACTTGAAAATAGTGGTAGCCAGCGTCACCTCCGTCGTCCAGGCGCCCATATCCAGGCCCCCATGTATCGGCCACAGTATAGATTTCTTAGAATTCATATGCAAGCCAGAATGCTGGCCGTATATCTGCATTATGGGAAGAATACGCGGTCCCGTCCAATGCAGATCCATCAGAAAAAATAGGACATCGTCAGCATAAAGAGCGATCTAATCGGAGAACCCCCTGGGCCATTCAAAGCCCTTAACATGGGCATTGATATGAACCCATGCGGCTAACGGTTCCATAGCTAAGGCAAATAAATATGGGGGGTGAGGGGGCAACCTTGACGGGTACTGCATCCTATAGGGAAAGGAGCAGATACTGCAACAGCTATTCGGACAGACGCTGAAAGGTTAGTATATACAAGTTTAAAATAATAGAGAAGTCGGGGCCAAAGTTTAAGCATTGCAAGAGAGCAAACAGATACATCCATCCCAGCGAGTCGAATGCTCTGGCGATATCTACTAAAAGTAGGGCAGTAGGGCCCTCTAAATGATCAATGGCCGCAATCGGATTATGCACCCGTCGGATATTGTAGCAGGTATCCCGCTGGGGTATAATGCAGGTCTGGGTGAAACAGTTCTGGCATGTATGAGAGAATACGGTTGGCCAATGCTTTGGCCAACAGTTTTGCCTCAATATTTAACAATGATGGTACAAGGAGTATTGGTATGGGGGCAAGACAGTAATAGGGTGATACAAGGAGTATTGGTCTTGGGGAAGACAGTAATTTCAGCATGCGCCAATCTAGAGGAAGCTTCCCGTCGTCAAGGGCCGCATGTATTGCTCCCAAGTAGTGAGGGAGGAATTGAGTCTGAAATGATTTAAAGAATTCACAGGGGAAACCATTTAGGCCCTGTGCCTTTCCGGATCGTAGGTCAACCAGTGCCACACCCAAGTCGTCCACCGTCAGCGGGGAATCCAAGTCCCCCCTCACAGTGTCCAAAATGGCCTTGGGAGGCAAGTCATGAAGGTATTTCTGAATCAAAGGTTCCGGGAGAGCGTCTCTGGGCACATAGAGCTCCGCATGGTATGCTGCAAAACTAGCAGCAATCTGCGTAGGGTCCGTAAGTATCTGGCCATCCCCATCGAGAATCCACGGTATGCTCACTGGGCGGAGAGAGCGCTGGCACAGGCGGTGGAGATGAGAGCTAGATTTGTCACCCCATTGATAGATTCTACTGCTGGATGCCAGTCAAGCTCGTCTGGCCTCGTCACACAGCATGTCAGTATAGGTTTGTTGAAGCCTCCCTGTGTTTCTTTCATTGAGCGGCACAAAATGCAATATCCACCCCCTGTGATGGTGGGCTTCATAGCCTCCCAGAGCATAGCCGGAGAGTCTACAGTGCCTGAGTTTTCAGTTAAATATGTTCTGAGAGCAGATGTAGCTGTGACAGGTATTGTGGGACTTGGAGATGCCATGGCGACAGGTGCCATCGAAATGGAGGGGGCGCCACCGCTAACCGCAGTGTTAAGGCCACTGGAGAGTGGTCAGATAGACCTCTAGGTAGGATATCAGTAACTGCAATTCGGGAACAGTTGAAGTGTGGTATGAATATATAATCGAGCCTGGAGAAGGAGTCATGGACGGCCGAATAATACGTGTAGCCATATGTGCCTGGATGCAGGTGCCTCCATGTGCCCAACCACCCCATATCTCCCACTACTATCTGTTCTCGTTTTATCTTAAGGTGCCACAATGGTTTCTTACAGAATATTTCCATGCTTTGTAAGATGGGTCGGTGATGAATTCCCTGCTTCCTCCTTCAGATAATTGCCCTGTTAGGCCTGGCTCTTTGTTGGGCCCTCAGATTGGTGCTCCCCCTCATCTCTTTGTTTTCCCCATATTTCTGTAGGAGTCTTCAGTGTTTCTTGGTTGAGACTTATTCCTATGCATCTTTTGATTTTCTTTATGTAAGTATTTCTTTGTTTTGATTGCTTTGACTTACAGGCCTTGTCCTTGCTTTTCTATAACAACATTGGTTAATTTTTATTTTTTTATTTATAGATTCCTCTTATTGAAATATCTTTTGACATATTGTCCTGATGATGGCCCTGGTTAAGTTAACCATTGGGGTTGCAACATTGATGTAATTTTCTAATATGAACTGCTAAAACTATTGTCCAGTTAAACTCTCATAATTGGTACTCTTGAGACTTTTGAAAGACCTTTCTTCACATTAATTTGTTCATTTCATTACAGCCTATTGTTAGTAAATAAGTTCGACTTTACTTCTATGTCTGCACCTAAAGTTTCAGTGAGCTTTTCACTATGTTGCTACACTTTATGAACTGCACCATTGTAATCTAATGCGATTACATTTTAATTATTTTCCAAATATTTATGTGTTGCTTTGATTGTGATTTATTAAACTGTGATTTATACTTATTTTCGGGGGTTTTCCACTCACCTTTTTATTGGGGGCATTGGCCTATTCTTTGATCTTTCTATTTGCATTTATTAACTATTTTTCTTTTGCTTGGCTTTTGCTTTTTAAATTTCATGAGTGAACCTTTTTTGACCTGTTTATGTTACCTTGGTCCTAAGGTTTACTGGGCTTACCTCGTTTATTGTTATTTATTTTTTAAAGGCTTGGATTAACCAATCGCATTGTGTTTTGCTATTGCCATGTATGGCAGTATAATTGTATTACTACAGTGAAAACAGATATCAATTGTTAAGAGTTTTGGGCTTATAACTTAACTACTGCTGAAGCAATTCAGTTCAAACACTGGAAAGAATCATCTACACACCCTAATGTATGTTCATTCCAAATTTCAATACAATGCGTTCAGTCATTTTTGTGCTATGCATGAGCACAAAGTCTATTGAAAATACATTGGTTCCTAAACATGTTTTGGCCCCTCATTTTTTTGCCTGCCCTTGACCAATTACCACAAACCTTTCATTATACAGCAATGTAGAAAAAGGAATAGATCTGAAACGTTTCATGGAGATTCGTCAGTTGGGCGTGAAGATAATAATGGTGGGATATCCAAGGAAGTCCTATCTTTGGTAACCCTGACTATAACTACAAAGTGGCTACTGCCCAATATATCACTAAGATTTTGTCTCTTGCTTAAAAACAACGACAGATCTGATTACACTTTGAGATATATATTGCCACTCTGTAGATATAGTTAGGATTCCCAGAGATAGGATTTCTGCTTGGAAATAAATTTGTCACCATTTGATGAATCTCCACAAAACTTTACAGACCTATTCTTTTTTTCTTTACATCATCATCATTGGCTGATGATGTAAAGTTTCAGGTGATTAGTTAATTACTTGCACTGAAAGGAGGGAGGTGTCCCAAAACATTATTTTCTACCAATGCATTTTTTATAAATTTTTACGCAGACATAGCGATAACATGGCTGAACGGATTTTTATGAAATTTACAGGAATATAGATTATGGTGTTGAAAAAGTCCTTTTGCTTTTCAATCTGATTCGGTTCAGTTGGTTTTAAGTGATAAGGTACAAATAAATTCTTAGGGTTAAGTTAAGTATTTTATTGTGATGATTATTTAAAATCTTACAACATAGCGCATATAAAAGAGACTTTTAAAATATATGTTATAGCATAAAATTGCATAAAATTATCATTGCAGGACCTTTACAGACAATTAAGTTTTACAGTAGTTACGTCTTCTAGTTTCCTTTTAACCAGCAGCAGGAACTTTACGAAGAATGGGTTTAGAGCAATATCGTTTGGGTCCATACACTTAATCACTGCCTGCCTGCATGTCCGTATGCCGCGTGATTTTAGAGGAAACTTGAGCATTGATTTTCTCTCTTGCAGGAGTGCAGGGCAGATACACAAAAGATGTTGAATATCTTCTTCGCCCATGTTACATAGTCTACATTTCGTTTGAGTTTCTTGAAATTCCCATGGTGGAAGATGACATCGGCCTGGCAGGGATCCAAATCTCGCTTTAATGAGCACCTGCTTATTTTTTTCCGTCCACGGGGTTTTCAGATATTGTTGTATCTCCTTCTTTTTATAGCCATTTAGCACCGTCCAGGCATGTTTTCTGTTGGTAAGGGTAGCCTTGTCCTTTAAAATGGATAGGTGGTCTGCAGCTTTATTAATGATTTTCTTAAATGAAGACTTGGTTATGTTCATTTACCATATCAGCATAACCCCAAATTCATTAATCGCATCTCTAAGATAAAGAGCAGCACTAGAGTTAGTGTCCTTCTTTATTTCTCTCCATAGGAGCAATGATATCTCATTTTGATGGTCACTTTTTATTTGGTTTCCAACTTTAATAAAGTGGCCTTGCCTTGCAAAGTGTTGATTTGTTAGGCCAAACTCCATCCTTACTTGTGCTGGGGAAGCGTTCACTGGGAGATGGAAAAGCGCTCGGTATACTCTGGTCATACTTTTATTCAAAGTATCACTATCTTTACCCATAAGTGCTTCACTCCCATATGTAATAGTGGGTAGGAGTTTTGCACCAACAATGCTCAGAAGAGGACCATAGGTCAGGCTAGGGAGAAACATATGCACAGTTCTAAATGCAGCAATTAATGTGTTTGCTTTCCTATTAGCATCAGCTTTTTGAAGATGGTAATTGCCCTTTGCATCGAATAATACCCCCAGGTATTTGTAAACCTCAACTTGTTCGAGCTCGATTTTATCCATGAACCATTTACTTTTTTGTTTTATCTTTGCGTTTTTAGCAACTACCATAATCTTAGTTTTGTTCTCGTTTATAACCATTCCATTCTCTTTTGAGTAGGTATAGGTCCTTTTCATTAAACGCTGAAGGCCCACTTTTGTGTGACTCATAAGTATGACATCGTCGGCATACATCAAACTTGTGAGCCATCTATCCTCTAATTTCGGCGGATGGGCATTTTCATTGTCCAATAACCCTGGTAGGTCAGCAAGAAACAAATTAAAAAGAAGGGGGGCTAAAACACAACCCTGCTTCAATCCTTCATTTGCTGGGATCTCAGTAGATAGTGTGTGCCCGTCACCCATCCTCACCCTCACCCATGTCGCTGAGTATAGAAGGCGAACTAGCTTGAGCAATGGAGCGGGAATTTTCATTTTTTCTAGTTTGTCCCAGAGTAATTTTCGGTTTACGCAGTCAAATGCCGATTTAAAATCTATAAAGCAAAGATATAAAGGTTGTTTTAATCTAAGCGATTTGTTCATAAGTAAGGCAAAAATCATTATGTTAGTAGTAGTTCCTAGTCCTTGAATAAAGCCTGTTTGGTTTAAAGGCATTCTTTTTTCTTCCGTCACCCAGTCAGTTAGTTTAGTTAGTATTAATCTGGCAAATAGCTTGGCATCCGAGTCTTGCAATGTTATCAACCTGTAATTTTCCGGCAGCGCCCAATTTCCTTTTTTAAATTTTGGAGTTATTAGGGATCCACGCCATGACTTAGGTACCCTTCCAGTCATCACAACTTCTAAGTACAACTTCTGTAGGATTGTTGCCCATCGATCCGGATTTTCTTTCAAAAGTGCAAATGGAATTCCATTTGGTCCTGGGGCGCCATTCTTCTGTCGTTTTATAAGTTTAATTAGCTCTTCTTTTTCTATGGGAAATTGCATATCCGTATCACTATCTTGGTAGATAAAGTCATTCACATTGTCAGTTTTACGCCCCTGTTGCATTTCCATTGAGGAAGTTTGTATAAGTTCTTGATTCAGATGTCTCCTTAGGAACTTGACCCATTCCTGCTCAGTTAAGGGAGATGAGACTACTTGCTTGTTGGGTCTAGCAAGGCCATTAATAATGTACCAAAAGTCTCTTGAGTTCTTCAGTTTACTGGCGTGGAGTATTTTTGCCCAAATAGCTTGTTTCACTTTGTTTTTCTCGCTCCATATTAGTTTCTTCAAGTTCTGGTTTAGTAACTTTAGATTTCCAAGATTTTCCATTTTTAGATACGGTTTTTTGCTTAGTCTGATAATCCTATTTCGTTCTTTCTTCAGTGATCTTATTGTATGTGGGAGGTTTAAATTTGCTTCGTTTTCCTTCTTCTGGTCATTCCAGATAAATAAATTCTTAGGGATATATTGGGCTGGGGTATACTGCAGTACCTCTGCAGCATACTGTAGTACATGACAATGACCAAACACAATATTATTGGTTAAATCGAAGCCCTTGCAAAATGAAAAGCCAGCCATATTTTTAAGAACACACCTTTTCTTTGTTTTATGTTTGCATATGAAATATAGTTTATTACTCTTTTTGTAATGTATAGGAAGACATAAATCTGTGTTGCAAACTCTGCAGAGTTAGGGAACAGTATTTTATTGATTTATATATATATTTTTTACAATGTACCACTGTACTTTCGCAAAATCATCTAGAGCAGCGTTTCCCAAACTGTGGTCCGCGGACCCCCAGGGGTCCGTGACACATTCCCAGGGGGTCCGCAGGACTTGATTGCCTACTGTTGTTGTAAAAAACGAAACGCCCATGCGCCCTCACAGCACTAAGAGGTGTGAATGTTGCTGGCGCCAGGGCGGCAAGACTACAATACAATTGCAGCAACAACACACTGGCCAATCACCATTCCGCTTTAGTGCAAGCTGAAGGGTGTTTGAAGTCACACGTTTCCTCTTCTCTTCTGATAACATACTGATGTCTTCAGGTTTAGTAATGGCAGCTGCAGCGTGGCCTAGCAGGTCACATTATCATTCAATCATCCAGCTCTCTGTACTGAGGTATTCCAGCCTCCTAATCGGCCTGATGGCAATCTGGTTACTTTAAAGACGAGCGACAGCATGAAGAGGAGCAGAGCAGTAGTCACTACAAATAGCATCATGGGACGGCATGTGTTTACATTTATGCAAGGGAGTTAGTCTATGTGACGGTAATAACTTGAGGGAATAAAAGCTGTTTAAAAGTCTGCGAGGAGCACTTGCAAAAGGTAGCGAGATGTTTTATGCTGCAACTGGGCAAATAACTTAATCTCCCCATGCCTGAATGCGTAATGTAAATACGGTGCTCATGTACAGCTACGGTGCTCATTTAAAGCGCAGTGTGGCATAACGAAACTTGAGGGGGCCCCCCTGCAAAGTACATGGAGGGGCCCCCCACGCTGTGGATCCATTCAGGAGCTCTTAGGTCAGGGGCCAGCCACTCATACGCAGTGCTCGAGGGGGCCCTCTGGAGCTTGGGCCCCACCGCACCACTGGGTGTGCGAGGGCTATATTGTTTTGTCACTGGTGAGAGGATAGGTGAATGAGTGGGTCTGGTAGCTCAGTGGATTAATCTGTCAACTGTAGCGGCTTGTGTTTGACCTCATAGTCAGAGATTCAAATCCCAGCAGGTCCACTCAGACTTTCATCCTTCTGGGGTCGATAAAATGAATAGCATTGAGTGGGTAACAATAAACATCTGCAACATCTGCAATGCCAAGATACCCTTCTACTTGAACGTGTGCTTTACAAATACATATGTTATATGAGAGGATAAATAGGTGGATGGGAGGGAGAAAGGAGGAATGAACAGTTGCATGGATGGAAGAGACAGAGGAGCACTACTAAGGTGTTTTAGACTCACTTGCTGCGCTTGCTTGGTGCCGTCAGAGCTTTGGTTCAAAGTGGTAGGATATTCTAATTTTCTGGCTACTCAGTTACACACAGGCATGTCTCTCACACTGCATTCACCCAGCCATTCCTCTTACCATGCATTCAGACTGACGTGCCTCTCACCCTGCATTCACACAGTCACACACTCCCCCTGAACTCACATGACTCACCCTCTACTTAAGCAAGCACACCTCCCACTTTGCACTCACGTGAGTACACCACTCACCCAGTACTCACACAGGCACACCAATCACCCTGCACACACACACTGACGTGACTCACTCTCTGCTCACAGAGGCACCCCTCTCACCCTGCACTCACATGGGTAGATCACTACTCACTCACAGAGACACACCCCTCCTTGTGCACTCACAGGGGAACATCCTCCCCGTGCACTCACCAAGGTTTATCTTTAATCATGTATTTACAAGGGCTCAAATATCCCCCCTCCATTCTCCCTGATGCCCATGCATTTACAATAGCTCAGATCTCACCATGCACTCACATAGGCTCACCTCTCACCATGCACTGTCACACACTCACCTTTTCCCACGCACTAACATAGGTACGTCTCTTACCCTTCATCCACACAGACTACTCTTCCACAAAGGCATGCCACTCACCCTGCATGAACATCTGCTAACGTCTCAACCGGCACTCACAGAGGCACACCCTTCATTCACAAAGTCTGAAGTGCATTCACAGAGGCCCCCCTTTCACACTGCATTCACACGGCTCAGCTGTCACTCTGCACTCACATGGGCTCAAACTTCACTCGGCGCTCGGACAAGTACATCCAGGGCTTTTAGTGGTCCGGGTCTTACCGGTGCTGAGCACCGGCAGTTTTTCAAAGAAAGCCTTGAAATGGGTCTCTGTCGTGTTCTGTTTTGTGCCCTGGCGCAGGCGGGCTGCAGTGACAGCAGGCACATCTATGTGTGCGTGCTCACACTGCTCACTTCTCACTAGTGGAAAAGATATGGCAGGGCTTTAAGTGTGATGAAAAAACTGGGGGGGTCTCTCAAAGGGGCGTGGGAAATGTAATAAGGGCATGGCTTAAAAACACGTATGCAAAAAATCTGTTCATGGCATAGTGTGTTGCCCGACTTGTATTTTGCTGTCTCTGGCAATGCATCCAGATATATGACACAACAAGTAACATCATACCTACAACAAGTCAGGACTATTGCCTATGTCAGTGTTTGCTAGTTGCTTAAGATAAATAAGCAGCAACTATGACTCGTATATAATATTGAAAAAGCTTCCACTTAAAGCCCTGGTGACACCACGACAATGTTGCTGCTCCTGAGTTTCAAAGAGAGAAGGGAAATCCAGAGAGAAAATGACTCTCTTTAAAGGATTTCCCTTCCCCTTCAATGCTCCCCTGGCATGGCGTCATGCCATAACTTCTCCACTAATGAGAAGTGAGCTGTGTGTGCACGCTCACATCCATGTGCCTGCTGTCACTTCAGTCCGGGAAAAAACAACCGCCTGCGCTAGAGCACAAAATAGAGCCCAGTAGAGACCCGTTTCCAGGCCTCCTTTAAAAAAACTGCTGGTGCTCAGACCCGGTGAGACCCGGCCCACTTAAAGCCCTGAGTTACAGCATTACATCACTTTATTACGGCTCCCTCGAGCCTTTGAGCTGACGAGCTCAGGTAACGCCCTACGCGCCCGGAGAGGTACCAGACCTGAGAACACTTTGGCAGCCTGCACAGCAACCCCTGAATATCTTCCTACACTCTGCTGATGAAGGGCAATAATCCTGAAAGACCGGTGTCCAGAGTTGGCCTGCAACTTTGCATTTACACTTCGGAACTTTTGAAAAGCACACCCGCTTTGAGAATACTGCATTTACCATGATGCTCCTGGGGTATACCCGCTGGAATGGTGGAGTAGCGTGCGACCTATGGACCTTTTACTTTACTACGGCTCCCTCGAGCCTTTGAGCTGACGAGCTCAGGTAACGCCCTACGCGCCCGGAGAGGTACCAGACCTGAGAACACTTTGGCAGCCTGCACAGCAACCCCTGAATATCTTCCTACACTCTGCTGATGAAGGGCAATAATCCTGAAACACCGGTGTCCAGAGTTGGCCTGCAACTTTGCATTTACACTTCGGAACTTTTGAAAAGCACACCCGCTTTGAGAATACTGCATTTACCATGATGCTCCTGGGGTATACCCGCTGGAATGGTGGAGTAGCGTGCGACCTATGGACCTTTTACTTTATTACGGCTCCCTCAAGCCTTTGAGCTGACGAGCTCAGGTAACGCCCTACGCGCCCGGAGAGGTACCAGACCTGAGAACACTTTGGCAGCCTGCACAGCAACCCCTGAATATCTTCCTACACTCTGCTGATGAAGGGCAATAATCCTGAAACACCGGTGTCCAGAGTTGGCCTGCAACTTTGCATTTACACTTCGGAACTTTTGAAAAGCACACCCGCTTTGAGAATACTGCATTTACCATGATGCTCCTGGGGTATACCCGCTGGAATGGTGGAGTAGCGTGCGACCTATGGACCTTTTACTTTATTACGGCTCCCTCGAGCCTTTGAGCTGACGAGCTCAGGTAACGCCCTACGCGCCCGGAGAGGTACCAGACCTGAGAACACTTTGGCAGCCTGCACAGCAACCCCTGAATATCTTCCTACACTCTGCTGATGAAGGGCAATAATCCTGAAACACCGGTGTCCAGAGTTGGCCTGCAACTTTGCATTTACACTTCGGAACTTTTGAAAAGCACACCCGCTTTGAGAATACTGCATTTACCATGATGCTCCTGGGGTATACCCGCTGGAATGGTGGAGTAGCGTGCGACCTATGGACCTTTTACTTTATTACGGCTCCCTCGAGCCTTTGAGCTGACGAGCTCAGGTAACGCCCTACGCGCCCGGAGAGGTACCAGACCTGAGAACACTTTGGCAGCCTGCACAGCAACCCCTGAATATCTTCCTACACTCTGCTGATGAAGGGCAATAATCCTGAAACACCGGTGTCCAGAGTTGGCCTGCAACTTTGCATTTACACTTCGGAACTTTTGAAAAGCACACCCGCTTTGAGAATACTGCATTTACCATGATGCTCCTGGGGTATACCCGCTGGAATGGTGGAGTAGCGTGCGACCTATGGACCTTTTACTTTACATCAGGTCAGGGGAGCATTCTAGGGGAAGGCAAATCCTTCAAGGAGAGTCATTTTCACTCTGGATTTCCCTTTCTTTTTTTGAAACTCAGGAGCAGCAGCATTGTTGTGGTGTCACCAGGGCTTTAAGTGGAAGCTTTTTCAATATTATATACAAGCCATAGTTGCTGCTTATATATCTTATGCAACTAACAACCATTGGCAAAGCCAATAGTCTAGCCTTGTTGGAGGTATGATATATATCTGCATGCAATGACAGAAAAAACAAAATACAAGTCAGGCGGCACACAATGCTAAGCACAGATTTTTAAGCCACGCTATTAATTACATTGGACATGCCACTTTGAGAGACCCCCCAGTTTTATCATCCCACTTAAAGCACAGGAAAAAAGCACAGGAAGTGTATGCAAATTTACCAGATTAAAGAAAACGATTCTGTTTGGTTTATGGAAAAAAAGTTGGACATCTTGCATATGTGGCGAGTAGAGAGAGAGCGCATTAACGTCTGGTTTCAGGCTTGCCATTGCTAACATAGTAGTTTTAGCTAAAGGATATCAATGTGTTTCTTGACATGTGACACGCCTGCCTACTACTGCTACACAGTGGTTGAGTTGTAAAAAATAACTCGCCTTGTGGCAACATCAACGGAGGGCCCCCCTGCGCGATGTGCTGAAGGAGCCCTTCACACTTACACCAGTAGGGGCGGAGGGGGGCCCCTCCAGTGTGGGTAAGACTGGGGGCCCCGCACTGCGGGGGCCTTTGTTACGCCCCTGGTAAAGTGCTCCAATACCTTCGGGTCGAGTTCGCGCTATATAAAATATGCAAAAAAACTGTATGAAGGTTCACCGGTCTGAACCTGGAGGAACCAGTCGCTAGGGTCTTCAGGGAGCTACAAGCTGCCCCTGTGTAAAACACCTATTTGTGTATGCCTGAACGGTTGTGGAATATGCTCCCTTATCAGGACCACTTAATAGACACTGACATCAAAGAAAAGGCGCCGAAAAAATTTAAAGTGGGCCCTCAGACGTCATCAAGAGGAAGCTAGAAGATCCAAGCATTGTCATAGTCAGTAGGCCCGGCACTACCTGTGAGTCTTGACTTTGTTATTGCTTATTTTGTTCTCTGTAAAACTTTGTTAGGGGGCTACCGGGGGACAAGGCAATATTAAAAAAAATCTTTGGTTGGAAGCTTTTGTGTCAAGAAATACACCTTTATTACAGTCTGGAAATAAGTACTATGTGCAAATTACTGAGTGAGATTAGCTAAAGTGGGCTGGCACACTGACTTGTGAATGGCGCAACCGTCCAACAAAGTATTACTACAACGAAAATCTTTGCAAACGCGAGACCTAGAAGGCATGAAAGACTGCAAGAAAGGGGGGGGAGAAATGTTTGAGGTAAGTAGGTATTATGAAAGAAGGTCGACTTTGTCAAGAGACAGAAAGGTGGGCGAGTAATGTCTGGGGAGAAGGGAAACGAGGGAAGAAAGGAACACAGGGTGAACAGAAGATAATGACGAACAAGCACGGACGAATTTCAGTGTAATTTTGAGTGACATTCAAATACTAGGAGTTACACTTCAAAAATTCATAGGTTATCACAAGCACTTACCTACTTTAAACTGCAACAGTATGAGTTCCTGGCACTGGGCTCCAGCCTCAGGCCATACCTTCTGCAGTGCACACCAGGCACGCAACGCCCATTGGGCTCAAAGGGCTTCAGCCCCCCCTCCTCCCCTGTCGTGTGTGGCAGCCCAGGCAGAGACAGCTTCCCGGGCTGACATACAGTCGCACCAGAGTACATCACAGGTCTTTAAAAGACCACTTGCTTGTTAATGAGGCCGAGATGCAGCACCATCCTTCCCATTAAAATGTTTTGATTTTTGCAATTTTTTCAATATAAAATAATAAAACCTTTAGTAATGCAAGTATTTATTTGGTGTGTACTTGTTTGTGTATTTTTTGCGAATGACTGTTTGAATTTTTTGAAATTTAAATTGTACAAATTGCTCGGGGGTCCCCGGCTTCCAGTAGTGATTCAGTGGGGGTCCTCAGGAGTCAAAAGTTTGGGAACCACTGATCTAGAGAGTAAAGAGGTACTTTTTGAAAATGTAAAATAAGAATTTATATATGATAAAAAAACTCAGACATAATGTAGGGTAGCTCTTAAAAAAGCTTCTGTTGTTATTTCAACTAAACATATTTATATCTGTTTGTCAAGCTTTTAGGCTTGAAATGAAGACATGGTCTCCATAGCTTGTGAAATGTGCACCATCAGGATAAAACACTGATGCATTTTAATACTTTAAATTGAAATAAAAAATTGAAGACGTTTCATCATCACAAATTAATGCTGAGACTGCCTTGTTCACATGTCTTCGGCACTTCTCACACTTAGCAGCATTTATTGTAGACCACTTCCACTTTTGTCTCTGACAAATATTTGAGAACACAACCTGTGTGTTCGGAATCATAGACATTAAGATGGGTAATATCTCCTTTATCTCAATTTCCTATTTACCTCCTCGGTAATTATCCAATATCATTACCACTACAGTGGATAACCAAAAAGTGGGGATGGTCACATTTACTAACAAAGGAAAGTAGAGGGAGTAACTGTTTCCATCTCAAACCTTATTCACCAATGCATGTTATTTCAACTCATTTCAAACCTAAATAATATTCAACATCTGCTTTCTTGGCATGCTATCTGGTGCAAAAAAAATTAAACTGCACCCACCAAGACAAACCCCAACCATTTGGCACATGCACTGACATGCAAGAATGAGGAACACAGAGGCAGACACACAAATATGTTTAATGAGTAAGATGATTGGACATTAGGAAACCACATTCTATCATAACCTTAATTTTGGAAGGAGGACAATTATTGGCTGAAATACAATTTGGGCTACTAATGTTGCAGAATACAACAAAAACCAAAATGAGGTAACAAAATAAACTCGTCTGCAGCAATGATATTTAACATGTATTACAAATGCATTTGAAACACACATTTCTGGTCACATGACCATGAAAACCAACAGGAAACTAGATGAGAAATACAATTAACATTTACATTTTTCTTTTAAAAGCCATCTTAGGTTGTAACAAAATGAGACATTGACTAAGATGAAGAGCGTACAGAATATAATCATTTGCGAAACAGGTACGCTCTTCATCTTAGTCAATGTCTCATTTTGTTACAACCTAAGATGGCTTTTAAAAGAAAAATTAAAACCAACTACAATGACAAGGAAGAACTGGAAGTAGCTAACAAAAACTGAAAAACAAACACATGGAGATTACAGGACATCAGTTTCAAAATGAGAATGGTGTAAATTGCTGCAGCAATGCAATTGTTAATCTTCTTTTGTACCTCCCATCTGTCAAAGAAATAATCAACCAGCATGTAGATCAATGCTTCTGCAAAACCTTGATAAATCTTCATAAAGCATTCCAAAACACATATGCTAGTCTACAAGTGCCATAAGACATATGGTAGATATGTGTAGAGGTGCTATTTAATTTTCCATCAATGATCAACAAGATGCTCAAGAATTCTGTTTGGATGTTCTAGAAAAATTAGCTACCAAACCTCACCCGGGTTGTGATCTGTTCATTAGAAGCTACTCTTGGGAACATGAATGCTTCCATTGTCTACTTTAAAGCTCCACTGTTACACTATTTGGAAGATTTATATAGCTACCAACACCTGATTGCAAATCAATTAATTACAAAAAATTAATATCTAAAGCTATGCAAAATAAACTTAGGTCCAAACTATAATCTGAGCTTATCTTCACACTTAATTTAACAATGATAATCAAATATGTAATTATGAAAAAAAAAACTTCTATTTCTAACTTTACTGGTTCACAAATTTCTATTTCAGGATGCACTTACGCTACTAGTGCCATACTTTTTCATCCTGGAGAGACTGCAGAATCGGGATACTACATAATCTACTAAAAGAACAACACAGGTTGAACAGAGTGTAATGCTACTACTCTTACTTTTAAGCATAGGCTACCTAAACATTTATAAGACTGTTGCCTTCTTATGTTACTTTAAAAATTCTAAGTTACAATGTTACCATTGTTATAAGTTAAAGTGGCACTTGTGAGATGTAGTCAGATAATTCAGAAGATAAGTTATTATGTGTCAAGCACGGATGATGACATTTGTAAAAATCTGCAAGTTTTGTTGTTTTCTATGCTATTAAATATACCAAATTACTTATCTAGATATATAAACAGTTTGACATGCACATTGTCTATGGATTTTTTCCCATAATCCAGTTGATCTGCTTTTCCCCAGTGTTTCATGATAACTACTTCCTTATGATCATCTTGAACTCTAAACGTTCCAACTGATGATGTAGTAGTGTAACAGAAATGGTACTTGTATCTGAAATCATATAAAAATGAAAAAAATAATGAATTGACTTTGTGTTATGTTTATTAGATACATTCAGATATCACTCTAGTAGTCTATTAGACACTTACCATTGATTGTGCAGGGGCCCTTATATTTCAGTCTTTGGGTATAATCATTAAATAAGCCCCCACCAGTGGTCGTATGGACCTTTGTTTGTCAACAAGGAGAATTTAAAAGAAGCAATCATTTGCATTAACTGTTGTAGTCATAAAATATATTTACATTTTGTAATAGTAAATAAAGAGAGTTGTTGTGAGTTCAAAGGGCTTTATTAACAGTTTAAGTAAATTAAAATTGTTTTATTCAGTAAATATGTCATTCGTCATCAATATTTGAAGCTTAGATAATCCAATAGACAATATTTCAAAACAAGGTAAAATACCATGTTAGTGAAGATTATGAATAAAATAGAAATAATACAGCAAGCATGTTCCATAAAGGAGCTTCCCTTATCTAAAATAAGGATCAGGATGGGAATTTACACAGAAACAAAAGTATCAGTTAAGAAACCCAATAATAAATTTTGATGCGAGAATAGGATGCATACGCATAAATCTTTTCCTTTAAGCAAGAGAATTTTCAGGCTGCAAAGTACTCTCAGCTATTATTCAGCAGATATCCTTTTGAAGGAAAGGGCTAGAAAAGGGAATGTTTTCTGAAGAAAGGTGACCTTATGGATTTCAGTAAAAGAGTCCAGAGTGCTCTTACATGCTAGAAGCCAGAGTACCGAGAAAGTGGCTACTTACTCTAGAAACACACAATAATATAAACTTGCAAGAACACAAGTTGCAATAACTTACACATTCCCTATTCTTGAGATCCAATAGGATTTCAGCAAAACCATGAGAGCAAATACACTCTTTAATTTCTCATGTCTTCACAATAGACCACATAAATAAGTCCTTGAAAAGATACTTCAACCACATCTTGTGATTCAGACAGTTCTTTCTAGGAGTCATGCTTCCTGCCACCTCCTCTTCTCCTGGTGAGAACCTCACTATCAATCGGCTGATACACAGAAATGCTTATTCACCAGCTTATAGAAGGCATCTGGAAAGTAGCAGCATCTGCAGTGGAAAAGAAAAACATCTAGTGCACAACAACAGTTCAATGTGAAAACAGCCCTTTCAATGTGAACCTATAAATCAATGTTAATATGGCAGCCCTAGTTAGGTTAAATTAATTAAGTACATTATGTTACTTCAATTGTGTGCTTGCAACTACTAAGTATGACTATTTTTGTTTACAAAATGAGATTTGCTCCAGCAAGCTCTCTTATGAAGCCACCATAAGTCATGTTTAACTTACCTTTTATCTCTACCAATTAATAATAATGTAATATTTCAGATACCTGAACAAATAGGGTTAATATTGGTACAAGTTTGTTATCTTTTAAAACATTTGGTTAGGTCTGAACATAACCTTTTCTTCTTTTTTTATGTTTTTTTTGTTGATATTTTTGTTTTTCACAAAACAATAGTCTCATCGGGAGACCGGAGTACAATAAATAAAAAAATAAAAAACTAAGGAGGGTTTGATGGTGTCGCAGTAGGTGAAGAAGTGGCCAACGCCAATCTTTCTGCTTCAGGCTCTTCAGTCTCCTTCTGACACCTTCTTTTGGCATGCAGCAACGTGGTGGAATGCATTGACGTAAGGTGTTTCCTCATTCCTGTATGATTGCCTTTTCTCGTTTCCATGGAAATAACTTTGTTGCAGAGGTTGCAGGTTACCAGTTACGGTTCACCTTTTCACCCCCAAGAAGCAATGTGAAAAAAGCCCACACAATGGACTCCTTTAGTTTCTTCCTCCACTGAACCTCTTAGATCTCCTTCTGCAAATGTACCTCTTCTTCCTCCTGCTGTAAAACTCCAGGATCTTCTTGTTTAGCCATTTCAGGTATTGAAACTGTGTAAGGTGAATTCTGAAGAAAAGATATTCACTCTTGCAAACAGCAGTGCTCTTCTTGGAAGAAATCCAATTGAATGGAATTAAGAGGAGTAGATTTCCTGTTTCCTCCATTCGACAGAGTTCGAAGCCAATGTACTGAGGTAGTACCTCAATACTATTGTGGTACCCATATAGTTCACAAACACAACCTGCAGTTATTATATCCACACATATACCATTAAAAACAAAACTAGCCATCAAAAACTGGATCCATTTTTTTAATAAAAAATTATTCTAAGGTGTAGATATAAGTTTACAATTTTGGGGTAGTACCGCAATACTATTGCTGTACCTCTATTGAAAGCCAAATGCTCACGCAGATTACACAGACGTTCATAATGAACGTTGTCCTATCTCAAAGGTACAGCAATACCCCAAAAAATTATTACAAAAATTATTATCATAATATACAACATTCTATGAATACAAACAATTTTTGGTGAAAAAAGCAAAAGTTCAATAATAAAGCAAAGGTTTAAGATTATTTATAATTTATTATTTCTATACAAAACCCGCTTAAACCACATAAACCTTAGAAAGTTATCACTATAACTTAAAAGTACTGTGCATACCTCTCCGCTGACAGGTTGCATAGAGTGGCATTACTTGCCAGCCCAGCATGCTTTTGCTGCTCATGCATCCCTGCTGATTTTTTTCATATGATATGGCCCTGTCCTAGCATAATACAATATTGAGAAAGAGTGGTCATCGAACTCTCTGAACTCTTAAGCCTTGACATAATACTCTCCCCGCTGCGAAGGGGACTTGAGGGTGAGGGGGGACCTGTGCAGACCAGGAATTGATGAGGCTGGCACTGTTGGGGGCCAAGCATGACATTGCGTCCAATCTGAAAGCTTCCAAACCCCCGACGATGTGACAATGGAGGCATGAGGTGGACTGGTGTCTGCATAGCATGAATAGCCAGTATACGAAACACAAGGATTTGGGCTTAACATGCTAAAATATTTACTAAGTGGTATAGGATGGCTGGGATGGACTCATTGTGAGGGCACTGTTGTGAAACTAATGTAATTTCTCCTGTATGAGATGATGCATGCTGTGTTACTATGACTATGATGGACCTAGCCCCTACTAGGGGCCTTGTGTCACTTTTCAATGTGACCTGTTGCATCAGCAAGAAAATCAATAAAAATGTGTTTACAAAAGAAAGTATAATTTCCACTTGGAATTTTTTGGCATGTTTCCCCTGCCTTTTTGCTTTCTGACCTCCTGTTTTTGACTCTGTGTTTGCCAGTTTAGTGTCTCTTCTTACTGTTGTTCAGTGTAAATGCTCCTACAGTAAATTCTGTTTTGGATTGGTGTTTCCATGATTGGCATGTTTGATTTACTGGTAAGCCCCTAGTGAAGTGCACTGTGAGTGCCAGGGCCTGTAAATCGAATAGTACTAGTGGGCCTGCAGCACTGATTGTGCCACCCACAGATGTAGCCCTGTAAAGGTATCCCAGACCTCCCAGTGCAGTTTGTACTGCAATGTCGACTTGGCAAGTGCACCCTCTTGCCAAGCCCTAACCTTCCCTTTCATTACATGTAAGTCACCCTTAAGGTAGGCCTAAGGTATCCCTGTGAGCATGGTGCAGTGTATGTGAAAGGTAAGGCATACACTGGTGTGTGGGACATGACCTGAGAGTGATATACAGTGTATTTTGTTTTTCACTACGGAAAGACTATTTGTCCCATAGGATAGAATGGGAGATACGTTGTAACACCTTACAAGTATAAATTCCCATTGGGACAAGATGGAGAAATGGAGTGTAGTATGCAATAAACTCAGAATATGAAAATGCATCTTTTAGTAAATATGATTTTATGTTGTGTGTTTGAAAATACCACCGAGCATTTTCTTGCTTAGCCATGCTATGTGTCTCTGCTGGGTTGTGGATTGAGCGTCTGGCTTTGGGGTGACAGGGGCTGGGGATGTGCATTCATTGAAGACAGCCACTGGGGGGTTGAGGTTTATCCTGCCTCTTCTGGGTGAGTCAGGGCTGGGCTGAATAGACCTGGGCTGCATTTAGAGTAGTGGTAGGAGATTTCCTTGCACCTGAATTGGCCTGGTGTGCCTTGGACTATGCTGTCTCCATCTCCTGCTAGGAAGCTGGGCCAGAGAGGACAGAACAGGTTTGGACTGAGCACAGACACTCTCTGCCACAAGAGAACACAGATAAATGTGACCCACACCCCAGAACTTTTGAACTATTTTGGATTAAGGACCCTTCCAAGAAGAGCTGGAGAAGCTGTGAGGAGGAACTAACACTTTGCTGTATGCATTGCTGTGTTGGACTGCAGTGGTTGCTTCTATCTTGGGCAGAGAAAGGTCTGGACTGAACTTTCTGCAACTTCTTCGTTTGAGTTTCATCAAGGGCTGGAGGTAGAGCTTGCCCCTTGTACAAGAAGACTCAGGAACAGCAAAGACTTCAAGTTCACCTGCTACCAGCAATGGGAACTGTGTGTTTTGTGCTGCAACAGAACAAAAAGCAACCCGATGCCATCAACGATGCCACTGATGACTCCGTGTCCTGAAGGCGCTGCAGAGGGCATTGCCACACATTGCACTGCAACCCTGGTCTCACTAACAACACTTGATGCTACCACAGAGCCGCTACTTACACCATGACCTGTGGGCACCAAAGATCGCATCGCCTTGATTTGCACCACATCCCTTCATACCGTCTCCCTTGTATCACCGAAGATGCGGCTCCACGCCAACATCGACACCGCTGCTTGCACCATGGCTCGAGGGCACTGCTCGTAAGTTACATGATGCACCACCCTCATCCTACACCGCAGCCTTGGCCTACCAATGCCGGCGCCATCGACTCCAGTTCGTCAGCCGACGACAGCACTTCAAGCAACAACGACGCTGCTACTTGCACTGTGACCTGCTAGCACCGCGACAAGCACCACATCACTTCACACAGCCACCCTGGTCAATGTTAAAGCTCTGTAGAGTTGTCAGGCCACTGTCATTATGATGATTAAATCTGTATTTTACAGGCAAAAATGAAATACTTTCCATACGTCATGGTTTCCGTGATATATGGATTTTTATACCACTGAATTCTACACACTAAAGGCACCAAAATATGCAAAGGTATATTTGATGAAGCAAAGCTTCGCATATTTTGCGGCTTGCCGAAATCAAGAACCTCATTTATGTGTAATAAGGTAACCCGTGTATGTTTTACTAACGTTTATATTAAGATTGAGTAAAGTTTAAGACGCTTGCCTATGTGTATTTCTAATGAAATTAATCCATGTCCTCTAAAAATGGCCGCCGCTTGTATTTTAGTTACTGCGCATGCGTCAGCCACACTCACGTGTCCTGACGCGTCTGCAGAAGTGGAGGGAAAGTTATGCGCATGCGTAATTCATAGCTGTGCTTATCATGTGGTACTGCTCGTGCCACTGCTCTTGTGATCGTGTCAATATAGCTAACATTTAAATTGCATAAGTTTATTTCTTGATGATGAGTTAAAAGTACAAACCCTGTGATGTGTTTTCATAATGACATTATTATGTATTAATTTGTTTTCGCTTACTTTTCATGTACCGCGGGCAATGGGGGTCTGAGTGAGAGGAGAGCCATATTGGAGGTCCCTTCTGCGCCTGTGCGACATCCGGCAGCACGAGGGACCTTGGCTAATGGAACATAGCCAGCTGGCAGTGATGGGCGAGATGCTCCTGAGAAAGTCACCTCTGCCCTGCGAGAACAGCGAATGTGGCTTCTTATATGTTACATTGTATTGATGCGCTACTGTTAGCTCATGGGAACCCCAAACATGCTAGGCGGTACCAAAATATGTAAATGAAGGCTTCAAATCGCATATTGTGATTGGTGTGTTACCCAAATCCTACCTTAGGACCAATCGAAATTGAGGGATTCTGACACTTTGCAACATTGGGGGGTGGTACACTGTCCCAAAACTGTATATCTACCCTGGGTTCACCTAGTGAACCGTCCGACTTGTCTGGTTTAGCTGACCTGTCACTGACCCAACGCACTCAATAGGTGACTGAAGATACAGAGCGCTGCAGTGCACTCTGTCCGAATTTGACCATAGACTAAGGTTTTACTGAACCTTAAAGTGCAGACAAGGCACTTAGCTGGGAGTTCGCTGACCCAATCGGGGTCTTGATCGATATCTGCAGAGCGGGTGGAGCGCAGGCGTTGCTTCCTAACTGTGGGTTCCGGTCCTGTCCTGAAGAGGGTCCTGTCCTGAGGGTTTGCTGTCCTGTCCTGAGGTCCTGTCCTGATTCTTATTCCGAGGGTATCCTGTCCTGTCCTGGGTGTCCATTCTGCACCTGCTGTCCTTTGAGGGTATCCTTCCTTGAGGGTTTCCTGTCTTTAACTGACCCGTGGCCAGGGTTTGGTTTCCACACCTTTCTAGGTAAATACTGCTCTGAAATCTCTTGAAATTCTTGCACCTTCTGAATTTCTAACTTTTGCTTCAATAAAGTTCAACATTGCATATGTGATATTTTCCATGCCTTTCCGCAAATATTGAAAGTCATTTAAATCTTTGCAAAGTGATTCCTATGTCTTCTCATTTGTTAGAAATTATATTTTGCATAGCAGTGTGTCATTTCCTGATATGGTCTAGAACTTCATTGCCTAGGTTGTTCAAAGGCCCTTTCACCTTGAGTGAAGCGTGTTATTCATTATAAGTTCTTCTATAATCACACACACTTAGTCTATCACTGTTTTAGATAATACTGACTTGTATAAGTATCTTTTCTCGTTACATTTTATTAATACGTTGATGATTACTCTGCCATTATTTCTTTATGCATATGTGATTTACATTTTCTTGGTTATTGATTGCCTTATTTTACTGTATCTCATGCAAGAAAATATTGAACTTTAGATAAACATTTTAAAACTTCCAGTTGTCCGTGGTCATTTACACAGTATTTGAATGTTATTGGTTGGGTTTGTATTGTGCTGCTTTTCTTTACAGCTAGCTCCCTGATTCATTGTGGTCATTAGGCACCCGCATCGGTGGATGGTAAGTCGGGTGCACTGAGAATTGGTAGCAGGGAACACACACACACCAAATTGGTAGAGCTCGTGAAGTCACCTGATCGATGTATATGGTGATTTGAAAAGTATATGGGCCCTGAAGCCGGAAACGGCGAAAACTATTGGTCGGGTGGCCTCGCGCGCTCTATCAGTTTTTCTGGTAGCTAGAGGATGGTTAGGGACTAGCTAAAGGTTAGGCAGGATTAGTTGGACTAGTTAAGTCGGAAGCTGCTATTATATTAATGCTGCTATAAGAGTGGCTGTTCTAAGAGACCTGATCAATCTCTTGTGAATACGCACGAATAATATTTTGTAAAAATAATTCATGAATTTTTGTATTGTCATTATCCTTGTTCTTATATTGTTATATGTACTAATCCATGCATTTGTAAATCGACTCGTTAAGTGTTGTCCGAACTCCCCGGGGAATTGAAAGGGCAAGTGGTGAATAGAATCCATTGTCCTGAGGTCACAGGTTCGAGGAAAGTTAGGTGCAGGTTAGGATAACCGGGAAGCACTAACTAGGGTTTTTTTTCTGAATACATGTGTGAATAAATGACAGTAACGGGGTTCATTGGCAAAATTCCCATAGTGGCGTAACCTAGTAAGGGTCACATCGGAAGAGTAGCAGGTTCCTCGGAGCTAGCGTGAAAGCAGAGGGGTCCGCTGAGAAACCTTAAAACTCGGAATATATCCCGGAAAGAAGTGGATGAGTTTTAGGGGAATAACAGGTTCACCGATGCTAGAGTGAAGGGTAGGCGGAAGAGATCTGCCCGCAGCGAGTGAAAAGTAAATGGAAGTAGTTTACTTGCAGTAATAGAATTCATACTCTGTCTAGACACTTGAGCACTGTGGCGAATGTGTATTTGTTGTAAAATAACCAAGCACTGAGCACTTTAAAAGTAAGAAAGTTTCCGTTACCTTGTGAAGGGAGGGAGTCAGTCGCGAAGCGCCTCTGACGTCACTCTGTGCCGCGCTGGGATTGGTAGAAACAGCGGGCGGGTAGCGGAGCTGAAATTGTAAAGGAGGGGTGAGCGCCGGAGCGTGGGAACTGTCTCACGAAGGGGCCGCGCACCCATTGGCAGAGTTTATTTTGTGTCGCGCACCCATTGGTTGCACGATTTTCTGAAGCGCATTCTGATTGGAGGTGGTTTGTAAACACAGTTAGCGCAGAAGTCGTATGTGGCACTCGCGGACTATAGAGACGCGACCTGATCCAAGGCATCTAGGGTTTGAAAGGGATCAGTGGAAGGCTAACAGATACGGTATTATGTACGGAACCAAGAGAAAAATGTCCCTTGTAAATAAGGTGAAAAATTATTTTAAAACGGACAAACCGATTAAATCAAGGGAAGGTGTTCTTGTCCCAGCACCCAATACTCCCGCCTCATTCATGATGTTTGACCGAGGGTACAATACCTGTGTGTGGCTGGAGAATTGGGTGAAATATACAAAAGATGACGGAGTATTGGCTTTTCCGTTAGATGGTACTTTCAATGGTAGGATCTTATTTAATTTAAGAACCCGAATGAATGAACTGCATCCCAGACCGAGACTAACGCAGTATGAGGCATTAGAGGAATGGGAGATTGAGGCTTTTGAAAGAGAAAGACCCCGAATGGACAAGGGTTTGACCAAGTGGTACCCCAGGCTGAAACAGGAGTCCAGGGATAAAAGGATGAAGCAGTGGAGGCAGAGCATGATTGTTGAGGGTCTGTTTCCCATGATGCCGGCATGTCATAACCCTGCAGCGGGGGGGAAAAGTACTGAAAAATGTAAGCATTGGGGGGCCCTAGGGGATTCAGATGATGAACTAATAGATGACATCTGTACCAGAAGTCCGCCACCTTACAGTGAGGGAACCCGACCTGCCAGTGTAGGAGATGTTCCCCGACGCCCCTTCCTAAAAGAAGAAGACAGGTCCCTGGGACTGGGAGGGGGTGGTCAAGTATTACCCTATCCTGAGAAACCCGAACTGGCGGAAACAAGGGATATATATCCCAAAGTGCCCGCAAGTCAGGAAGAAAAATATTCACGTACAAAAACCTTTTTCCCCAGACCCTTGTATGAAAGCGAAGAGAAACCATCGAATTCAGGACTGCCTTTTGTTCAACCTCCATATGGGGAAGAGCGCAGGTCCTTTAATACTGGAACTTTATTCCCGAAACCAAATTATGGTGGAGGACCAAGTGAAACGCATCCTACTGCCCCGAGTTTTACTCCTCCATTGACCCCACAGATATTACATGACACAACTCTAAGAAGGGTACTAGTGGAAAAGGAGCAAGAGGCTCTAGCTAGACAAAGAACAGAAATAATTCAGAAAATTTCTCAGATAAATACCAGTCCTGAGGCATTGACTATTCCAGTAACTATTGGACCGGTGGTCCCATTATACGGAAATGGTCAGGGAAATCCGATTACTCCAGTCATGACCCCAGTCATAGCAACACCGAGACAGGAACCAATCATCATAGATGATCAGTCCAGTGAGTGCGAGTCTGAAGTTGCATTCTTGGAATTGCCAAACAAACAGACCGGAAAGGGAATACAGCAGAGGTATAATCCTTTTAATGCAAAAGAAATTAAATTAGAGACAGCAACAGGTACTAGGAATGTCTCTCTGGTAACTCCGGATGAAATTGAGAGTTGGAGTCGTGAATTAGAAAAGCAGACTCCGCAAACAAAGCCTTTAGACCTCTACAAGCTGAGGGTTGAAATAGAAGAATTAATGGCAGGAAATGTGGGGTTGAATCGATTGAATACCTACTCTGAGGAAGAATTGTCGTTCATATGTAAAAGCTTTACAAGGAACACCAGAGTGCTCCATGAAAAACTGACCGAAACAGCAGTTAGTATGGGGGTAGATATCTCAAAATCCAAGCCCTTACAGAAACCGTACAGAGCAGACTTCTCAGACAAGGATATAGAACACCTGAATGTGGCAGGAAAGAAGCTCCAGATTAAAGAATTAATGGGGGTACTGCAGAAATGGGGAGATGTGGAAAAATGGAGAAGCAGGTGGGCGAAAAAGAGGGAAGAGGTTCGCTCCCGACAAGTGACTCCCGAGTTTGCTTTAAGGGAGGTAGAAAAACCTGAGCAGTTATGCCCCATGCGCGAAGTTCCAGGAGGGAAATATGTGCATGTCCCCTGGTCTAGGCAGGATATTGTGTCCTTCACGAACGATTTTCCAAAATTAAGAGAGAAACCAGTTGACTGGTACCGGCAGGTGGAAAGGTTCGTGAAGGTACAGAAATGTCTGTGGAAAGACCTGGATGGGTTTTTCGACATTGTGGTTCCAGTAGATTTATGGACCCAGTGTAAAATAAACATAAATTGGCCCAGTGAAGAGTATCCCAGAGACAAGGACACAGGGGAGCCATCAAAGGAAGTCATGCGAAAATATGAGCAGGTAATTCAGCACTTGAAAGAAAAGGTGCCCGCCAAGGAAACTGATTGGACAAAAATAGATAGAACAACACAGGAAAGGGACGAGACAGTGCATTCCTTCTATGAGAGGTTGTTGCAGGTATTTAAAACATACAGTGGTATTGACAACATCGACCTGAAGGATATGACACACTTTATTTACAGGTTTGTAAATGGTTTAAGACCTGAAATTTGTCAGTGGATAAAAGACAATAAAATCTGTTGGCATACTAAGAAAATGGATGAGGTCCTGCGGTACGCTAAGTACTGCGAGGACGAGATGGCAGAAAAGAAAAAGGCCCTTAAGGAGAAGGTTATGTGGGCTCAGGTGAAGCTCGCAGAACAGCAGGAAAAACAATTGAGTAACATGGTTAAAAATGCTGAGAACAAAAGTCCTGGGGGAGGGGGTGGAGGAAAGCCCCGGCCCAAATTTAGCAGGGAAGAGGCTATGAAAAAATTTCCCTGCCATCAGTGCGGCGAAATTGGACACTGGCGAAACGAGTGTCCCCAATTAGTCGATGTTAATGAGACAACTCCTGATTTAATTCCACAGACGCAGAAAGAAAGACCAAGAAAGACTCAACCCCAGGTAAAAACAGTTCAGGTGCCTCGAGCACCCAAACAGGTATACAGGGGAAGACAGGCAGAAAATGAAGAGATAGAGGTTTGGGAAAGCGGGGAGAACAGAAATACAGCAACTTCGCAGTATCTGCTGAATGATACCTTCCTTTGTAATGATCAGGACTGACGGGGCCTGAGAGGGGAGGACGAGGAGTGCGTACTTGGCGCTTCCTTGCCGGTAGACCAGTCTGGACCATATATTGAAGGAAAGGTTGACGGAAATGATGTCACCTTTCTGTTGGACACTGGCGCTACCCGTTCTACTGTAAGAACAGTGGACGTTCCAAACCTGCCCCTCTCGGGAGAAAACATCCAAGTAGTAGGTGTATCTAATCAATTGATTAGTACTCCTGTTACCGAACCAATGGAGATTTCAATTGGAAATTTTAAACAGATGCATAGATTTGTAGTCTGTGACACCAGTCCAGTAAATTTACTGGGACGTGATTTGCTGTGTAAAATGAACTGTACCATCTTTTGCACACCAAAGGGTGTCGAAATACAGACCCCAGATGAAGACGGCATTTATAAATTATTGTTGCTTAGACCTGACTCAGAACTTAAAAGATTGACCCTGCAGGACTTGCCCAAAGAACTACAGGAAGCCGTAAAGCCAGAAGTGTGGGATTTCACTGGAAAAGATGTGGGTTTGATGAAAGATGTGGACCCCATACAAATAGCCATCAAGGACAATGCAGTATATCCTAACACTAGGCCCTACCGAATGAATGCTGAAGTGAAAGCAGGTGTCACTCTGGAGATACAAAAATTATTGGAAGGAAACATCATACAAGAAGTGATGAGCAGCCCATGCAACTCACCGATTATGGGCATCAAAAAGCCTAGTGGCAAGTATAGGGTAGTGCAGGACCTGAGAAAGGTTAACAAGATTGTAGTTCCTTGCTGCCCTATTGTCCCGAACCCTGCAGTAATTCTGTACCAGATTCCTTGGGATGCTGAGTGGTTCACTGTGATTGATTTGTGTCATGCATTCTTTTCGATACCCCTGCACCCCGACAGCAAATTTCTTTTCTCATTTGCCTTCGAGGGTCACGTGTATTGTTGGAACCGGGTCCCTCAAGGGTATACAGAGAGCCCCTCTATCTTTAATCAGATCTTGAAGAAATGTCTAGAGACTTTGACATTACCTGGGAACTCTGTATTAGTGCAGTACATAGACGACCTTCTATTGGCGTCTAAAAGTCACAGGGACTGTGTAGTGGACACCATTGCCCTCCTAAATCACCTGTGTGAGAAAGGGCATAAAGTGTCCCCTGACAAACTACAGTTCTGTGCGAAGTCAGTGAAATATCTGGGACACCAGATAGAAAAGGGTGTCAGAAAAGTCACTTCAGAAAGAGTGAGAATAATTCAAAAGATGCAGTTGCCCCGTACGCAAAAGGAAGTCAGAATGTTCCTGGGTGTATTAGGGTACTGCAGGCAGTGGATTCTGGGATTTGCAGCCTTAGCCAGGCCCTTGATAAAAATGACCACGAGAGGAATGCCAGATGTTGTGCAGTGGGACGATGAAAGTCTAATGGCTTTCACCAGATTGAAAAACTGTCTGTGTACAGCCCCTGCGTTGGGAATGCCAGATTATTCAAAAGAGTTTTCCCTTTTCTGTGACACTCGCGATAATTGCGCATTGTCAGTCCTGACTCAAGAACATGGCACAACCAGGAGGCCTGTGGCCTATTTCTCTGCCACACTGGACCCAGTAGCTGCTGGGTTACCAGGTTGTCTGAAAGCAGTAGCTGCTACCTGTGCAAGTTTGGAACAGAGTGAGTCCATTGTCATGGGACATCCTGTGACTGTCTATGTTTCACATGGAGTGGTAATTCTATTGACCAGAACTAAAACACAGTATCTCACCCCTAGTCGGCTGACTAAATACGAGAGGATTCTTGTGGGTGCAGCAAATGTGAGCATTGTTAGGTGCGGTATTCTGAACCCTGCCACCTTACTCCCCGACCCCTCAGAAATGGAAGGTGGGGATGATGATGAACATGATTGTATTGATCTGACAGAGTTCAGTACCAAGCCACGCCCTGACATAAAAGAAGTACCACTGCCTGAGCATGATAAAGAACTGTTTGTGGATGGTTCCTGCCTAAGACATGAATTAGGAGGCTTGAGTGCCGCTTATGCAGTAGTATCTTTTGAAAAAATTGAACAAGCAGGTTACCTATATCACATCAAGTCTGCACAAGTAGCCGAATTGATAGCCCTGATAATGGCTTGCAAAATTGGGAAGGACTTACGCATAACAGTGTATACTGACAGTCAGTACTGTTATGGCGTTGTGCATGACTTTGGCCAATTATGGATGCAGAGGGAATTCATGACTTCCTCAGGTACTCCCATTCGGAATGCAAAGGTTGTTCATGACCTTTTAGAGGCCATCCAGTTGCCCAAAGAACTGGCAGTGGTAAAATGTGCTGCTCATCAAAGGAGCATGGACAGAGTATCACTGGGAAACGATTATGCTGATCGAGTGGCTCAATGGTGTGCCAAAGATCGATATATTATAAATCCAAAACGAGGGGGGCCAGGAACCAGCTGCCAGCTTCAGGTGTTTGAGGAAGTGCCTACATGGGATGAGGTGAGAGAATGGCAGGAGTCGGCTCCTTGGCAAGAAAGAGAGAAATGGAAGGAGGATGGGTGTAGACCGAGGCGTGTGGATGGTGTGATTTTGGGCCCAACTGGTATGCCTGTGTTACCCCGACACTTGCTTGGCACAATGGCAAGATTAATACATGAAGGATCACACATTGGTAGGGATGCCATGATTCTGGTATTTCAACAGACTTGGTACAGCAAGAAATTCAGGAAGGTAGCAGAGTCCCTCTGCCAGAGGTGCCTGTCATGTCAACAGATGAACCCAGGCAAGAGGACAATGGTTGAACTGAGCAAGATTGGGAGGTCAGGGGGTCCCTTTATAAGAATACAGGTTGATTTCATCACCATGCCCCGTTGTGAAGGGAAACGATATGTCCTTGTCATTGTGTGCGTATTTTCAAAATGGGTAGAAGCTTACCCTACTCCCAAGAGTGACGCACTGACAGTAGCGAAGTGTTTACTAAAAGAACTGATACCTAGGTTCGGCATACCATACATTATTGAATCAGACCAGGGTGGACATTTCCACAATGAAATAATGGCTGAACTGTGTAAGGCCTTTGGAATAAGGCAGAAACTCCATTGTGCATACCACCCAGAGGCTTCTGGAATAGTGGAACAAGTAAATGGAACTATCAAAAACAGACTAGCAAAGCTGACAGATGCTACTGGCATGAACTGGGTGAAGGCCCTGCCCCTGGTCCTGATGGGACTGAGAAGTGTTCCAGACCGCAAGACAGGCCTAAGTCCCCATGAAATCATTATGGGAAGAGTGATGAGACAAGCATGGGTGCCAGGAAGCAAACTGTTGAGTATTACTGATGATTTGGTGCTTGAATACTGCAGAAGATTGGGTGACCAAGTGCGTTCTATCTCTCGCCAGATTGGAGACGACGGCATCCTTAATCCAACGACTCCTCTCCACAACTTGGTTCCAGGAGACTGGGTTAAAATAAAGAAGCACACTCGATCAAGCTGTCTGGCACCCAGGTGGGGAAAGAAGCGCCAAGTAATCCTGGTGACAACCACTGCAGTGAAAGTCGCAGGTGTTCCCCAGTGGATCCACGCCGGACACACCCAGAAGGTATTGCCAGACAAAGGATTTGAAGAACCAGGGCAACCAGCAGAGGACCCTGAAGAAGCCAGACCAGTAGCAACTGACAACGAGCAGCCCAGCACCAGTCAAGTTGCAGGAACAGCAGACGTTGGCCCAGGAGTAGTTGACTGCGAACTGCCAAGAAACCAGCCTGCTGAAGAGGTCCAGGAAACTGAGCCAGAAGTAGCTGAAGACGAGCTGCCAAGCATATGGCCAGAAGAATGGATACCGATGATTGATCTGACCGAAGATCCTATCAGAACAAGAGAACGACTTAGTGAAGGTAGAGAGTGGACTAGTCAGGAAAAGCAAGGCACAGGCGAAGAACCTCAGCCACTTGAGATTCAAATCAAAACTGAGGAAGGAGAAGGTCAGACAGGGACAGAGCACGTGATTGATACAGATCCAGTGAATAAGACTGAACAAATATCCGATACTGAGCAAGTACCTGAGACTGAACAAGTACCTGATACTGAACAAGTGCAGGATACAGAACAAGTGTTCGATACTCCTCCATTAACTCCTGATGTGGATAAGGGACAGACTAGACATAGAGTAATAGTTCGAGCAGAAGAAAATCAAGAGATCGAAGTGCTTGAACAGGATCAGATAGGGTTAGAAAAACGGGTTCAGGAAACAGAAACAGAAACGGAGACAATTGAAAGCCAAAAACAAAATATTCCTGAACAAGGCCAGATTAGCAACCAGGCAGAAGAATTCGATGCTAGCCCTGGAACTAGTCAGATAAGGGAAGTAGGAGAAGAAAGTGAAGAAGAATTACCACAAGATAAAGAGAACAAGAGAAGAAGAAAAGAAAGTGAAGTCCAAGTACCGACTAAGAGACTAAAGAAAAGAAACAACCTTGAGCCTAGGTTTGTAAAAAGATTGAGACTTAGGATAAAGACAGTGGAAGAAAAACGTGCAGAGGCAAGAAGAAGTGCTCGGATAGCAGAGCAAGAAGAAGACTCTTCCAAAAGAAGGAGTGAGCGAATAAAAAGACAAAACAAAAAGTACAAGTCTCCTGAATGGACACTGGTTTTGGAAGAACTTGAAGATCTTGATATAACTGACGTGAGCGACGGAGAACCTGTCCCAGAGTACTCAGCTGAAGAAGAAGACGAACCACCGTGAATTTGCACAAAGTAAGCTAGTTGTGTAAAAAAAAGTAAAAAGGGAGGGGTGAGAACACTCCTACTGAGCTAAAATGTCTGATTCAACAGTGAATGGTAGTCCTAGTTGCAGCCGTTTTAAAACGTGTTGCAAGGTGTGTATATGTAGTGTAGTAGTACTGATAGTTATCTGGATAGGATTAACAATTTTCATTCCCTTTGCTGTAAGTAAAGATACTAACATTGTCCCTACTGAAGTTGTAAATACTGACAGTGAGGAGCTGACAACACAGAGTGTAGAAAGACATGAGAGAGCATTGAGACAAACTAAACGAGACTTAGAAGCATCAGATGAGAAAGGACTACATTATCATGGCATGAAGAACAGGACACATTTGAATGTTTTCGCAAACTTGTTAATACACTATGTAGAGACTATGGAAATTGAAGATTGCTATGTCTGCATGAAGCTACCTACCTCTGTGGCTGAAGGCGTGACATACCATCATCTGCCATTAACTTATGGAATTTCCTGTAGCATTTTAGCTAGTTTATTTTACAAAAGGGGACCGTTACAGTATTATTACTCTAACAATGACGTGATCTTTTCTGAACTGCCTATACGTGGGAACTTGAATCCTGTACATACCAAAACTGACACCATAAGATATATGGGAGACTACTTTCTGACTATAGGTAACATTGACATAGCAGACGCACACAGAGATAACTTGACTTGTTCTTTGCGTGAGCAGGAAAAGATGTTCCTGAACATGGCAGAGAAAAGGAGAATTAAAATTCAAAAGAAGGCTAATGACGAAAGTCAGAAAAGGCCAAAGTGGGCAGAGAACATGGAAGGCACCTCATCTGGTGGAGCGGGTCCTGCTCTGTTGCTGGATTTTGAAAAGAAAGGCAAGCTATGTCTTCACCGCGAGAAGACTAGCTATTATAATAATGTTTTCATTGGTTCCAGTGAATGCGAACATAATTACAAGGTAATTGGAGGTTGGGGTTTCAAAAATGGGTCAGAGCCTGTGTTTCCTGGAATTTATTATATTTGTGGGGACAAGGCTTATTTCAAATTGCCGGATCACTGGTATGGAAGCTGCTACTTTGGCATTGTCTTCCCGAAAATATACCATGTGAATGGAAAAGCTGGAAGCAATGAAGATACTAATGGCTTAGTGCGTAGTAAAAGAGAAAGTATAGGTGAAATTATGGGTAGTATTTTCAGTGCACTGATACCTGGAGTGGGAGTGGTTCTGAACACTCACAGAATTTGCAAATTGTCTACTATAGTAGATGTGCTGTCTACTGAAACAGCTCATGGATTTCTGCTGGTCAATACCGAAATGGTTGCGATCAGATCAATGGTTTTACAAAATCGACTTGCTCTTGACACCTTATTAGCGAAAGAGGGCGGAGTCTGCCGGATGTTGAAGGCGCAACATTGTTGCACTTATATTCCGGACAAAAGTGTACAGATCAAAAGATATGTGAGAAACATTACTAATTTGGCAAAGGAACTGAAACCACTCGAGGTTGATAGTGCCTGGAAGAGACTGGTAGATGGTCTTTCAAATGTAGGTCATTGGCTTGCTGGCATAGGTAAAAGCTTATTATTCAAAATTCTGATGCCAATTGGTATTATAGGTTTTATTATACTTTCCATTTTCTTATGCTGTAAATACCGCAAGCGCACCAGAAAGCACGAGGTTAATGCAAGAGGGGTGAAACGAAGTGTGGATGAGATTGAATTAGAGGAAGTGAATGATCAGATATACAAAAAGGTGAAGACTTCTCACCCTGCTAAAACTGAAAGAGAAAAGTTAGAGCGATTGTTGGAAGAAATAGAACTTTATAAAGTGTGAAAGAAAGTTGGCATCTGGTTCCATTATAATTTGTGATGATAGTAAATATCATCAAAGAGGGGATTGATGAAGCAAAGCTTCGCATATTTTGCGGCTTGCCGAAATCAAGAACCTCATTTATGTGTAATAAGGTAACCCGTGTATGTTTTACTAACGTTTATATTAAGATTGAGTAAAGTTTAAGACGCTTGCCTATGTGTATTTCTAATGAAATTAATCCATGTCCTCTAAAAATGGCCGCCGCTTGTATTTTAGTTACTGCGCATGCGTCAGCCACACTCACGTGTCCTGACGCGTCTGCAGAAGTGGAGGGAAAGTTATGCGCATGCGTAATTCATAGCTGTGCTTATCATGTGGTACTGCTCGTGCCACTGCTCTTGTGATCGTGTCAATATAGCTAACATTTAAATTGCATAAGTTTATTTCTTGATGATGAGTTAAAAGTACAAACCCTGTGATGTGTTTTCATAATGACATTATTATGTATTAATTTGTTTTCGCTTACTTTTCATGTACCGCGGGCAATGGGGGTCTGAGTGAGAGGAGAGCCATATTGGAGGTCCCTTCTGCGCCTGTGCGACATCCGGCAGCACGAGGGACCTTGGCTAATGGAACATAGCCAGCTGGCAGTGATGGGCGAGATGCTCCTGAGAAAGTCACCTCTGCCCTGCGAGAACAGCGAATGTGGCTTCTTATATGTTACATTGTATTGATGCGCTACTGTTAGCTCATGGGAACCCCAAACATGCTAGGCGGTACCAAAATATGTAAATGAAGGCTTCAAATCGCATATTGTGATTGGTGTGTTACCCAAATCCTACCTTAGGACCAATCGAAATTGAGGGATTCTGACACTTTGCAACATTGGGGGGTGGTACACTGTCCCAAAACTGTATATCTACCCTGGGTTCACCTAGTGAACCGTCCGACTTGTCTGGTTTAGCTGACCTGTCACTGACCCAACGCACTCAATAGGTGACTGAAGATACAGAGCGCTGCAGTGCACTCTGTCCGAATTTGACCATAGACTAAGGTTTTACTGAACCTTAAAGTGCAGACAAGGCACTTAGCTGGGAGTTCGCTGACCCAATCGGGGTCTTGATCGATATCTGCAGAGCGGGTGGAGCGCAGGCGTTGCTTCCTAACTGTGGGTTCCGGTCCTGTCCTGAAGAGGGTCCTGTCCTGAGGGTTTGCTGTCCTGTCCTGAGGTCCTGTCCTGATTCTTATTCCGAGGGTATCCTGTCCTGTCCTGGGTGTCCATTCTGCACCTGCTGTCCTTTGAGGGTATCCTTCCTTGAGGGTTTCCTGTCTTTAACTGACCCGTGGCCAGGGTTTGGTTTCCACACCTTTCTAGGTAAATACTGCTCTGAAATCTCTTGAAATTCTTGCACCTTCTGAATTTCTAACTTTTGCTTCAATAAAGTTCAACATTGCATATGTGATATTTTCCATGCCTTTCCGCAAATATTGAAAGTCATTTAAATCTTTGCAAAGTGATTCCTATGTCTTCTCATTTGTTAGAAATTATATTTTGCATAGCAGTGTGTCATTTCCTGATATGGTCTAGAACTTCATTGCCTAGGTTGTTCAAAGGCCCTTTCACCTTGAGTGAAGCGTGTTATTCATTATAAGTTCTTCTATAATCACACACACTTAGTCTATCACTGTTTTAGATAATACTGACTTGTATAAGTATCTTTTCTCGTTACATTTTATTAATACGTTGATGATTACTCTGCCATTATTTCTTTATGCATATGTGATTTACATTTTCTTGGTTATTGATTGCCTTATTTTACTGTATCTCATGCAAGAAAATATTGAACTTTAGATAAACATTTTAAAACTTCCAGTTGTCCGTGGTCATTTACACAGTATTTGAATGTTATTGGTTGGGTTTGTATTGTGCTGCTTTTCTTTACAGCTAGCTCCCTGATTCATTGTGGTCATTAGGCACCCGCATCGGTGGATGGTAAGTCGGGTGCACTGAGAATTGGTAGCAGGGAACACACACACACCAAATTGGTAGAGCTCGTGAAGTCACCTGATCGATGTATATGGTGATTTGAAAAGTATATGGGCCCTGAAGCCGGAAACGGCGAAAACTATTGGTCGGGTGGCCTCGCGCGCTCTATCATATTAACATATATACATTTTGCTACCAAGAATGACCTGAAGAGACTTCAGTTTGATTTGACATGTGCTCCTAGAGCTTGGATTTTTCTTCAGCCTTTTTTAGAGGTGGTAGGGTGCGTGAATCTTGGGCGCTAGGCACTGTGGTTGCTTGACAACCTTGTTAGATGTAGAAGAAAGACCCTGAAACTAATATTTTAATTTTAAAAACTTCATTGACTTTTGCATTTTACTACCCTTCAAGGTTTTGAAAGTTTGATTGTATTATGATTAAGGTGTTTTTCATTTGATTAGTTTATCACACCCTGAAAAAGCCACCAAACCAGACTTTTTATTCATGCGCCACCTATATTGTATTAGGCACACAGGCTTTGTTTTGATAGGTGATAGAATGTTCATGCATGCAAACCTTTAAGGGTGCAGTGGTTCCAGGATACATTTAGAGAGTTTCCTGTGATTTGGAACATTTCTTTAGTGAGTGGCCACTATTAGTTGTGAGGCCCTTTACAGGGTGTCACCAAAGGCATTTCAAACTGTAATTCTGTATATAGCTATTACTTTGTGCATAATTATTTAGTATTGAATGTAATAATGTACTTTGAAAGAAACCGCAACGTTTGAACAGTGAATGTAAAGTGTTACTTATTGTGATGCTAAGTTCTGAGTCTCTAATCCACACCACCTCCACTGAGTAAGTGCTAAAAAGGGGTACTTGGGGTCCTGATTGGAGGACAAATTGTTGGGAGCGGAACAGGACATAGGTGGAAAAAAGACACCTGTTATCACAACTTCAGTCGAGAACCTTTTGTCAGCCTTCTATTCGGCTTTTATTTTTTACACTGAACATATATGTTCCTGCCAAATGTACCTCAAATTTGTCAAAGAATGCAAACATTATAAGCATATGAACAACTCTTGCTCCACCCCTTTTAATACTGTCATCTTTTACACATTTACATGAAACTCAACATTTCAGAAATAAGTTAAACATGGCATGTTTTTGACAAACTGTGCAGATCTATGACACCGCATCAATGTTAATAGCAAGTCAAAGATTTTTGACACCTACTCAAACCTATCCTACCCTAATCATATCGCCTCAAAAATTGAAATCCCTGCAGTGCACTTAATTTGGTAACAGCCTGTTAAATGTCGTTTACATAATTTATTCCGGTCGTAGACCATAAACGTTTGTGAAATGTAATACAAATTCATTAACTAGCCCAAAAGTTATCAGCAAATGAACACGTTTGTGATGCCTTCTTGAAGTGTGACCTCCTTGAACGATTTGCATGAAACTCACAATGTCAAGGCCAGGCTAAACTTGCCAAGTGTCAAGCAAATCATTAAAACTGTCCCAAAATGATTAACAAACCAATGCTTTTTCATCCTTCCCACTCACCCAAGTCCACCCTTGTCAGAGCTGCGTGAAAACTGACAGCCCCCAACACTGGCCTTAACTTGCTACCAGCTGAGGGTACAAACTTTGCTGGTAAGGAGGGTGATTCCACCTGTAGGGCCAGTCCACTTGCTCAAGAAGTCAGGCGATGGGCCAGTCTCTGGCGAGACTTTGAGGCTGGGGTTGAGATTTTGGTAGTGGCAGTGGATGCCCTACAAAAGAGGAGTGTGTGTGCTCAAGGAACTCTGAGCACCCTGTGTGATTGAGGCGGGAGGTGGTGGTGGTGATGCACAGTGGTATTGTGGTGCTCATGCAACCTAACTTAGCTCCAATTAAAGATCTGCATTATAATCTGGCAGTAACTGCTTCAGTTGTAATAGTTTATCTATGAATACATTATTAGAACTCATTTGCTCCTGTAAGGAAGCAGTCCTCCTCCAGGGCTTCCGCCAGTGGAACAGGAGACATAGAAGGAAAACATAGATTGCTACAGGGTAACCCAGTATCTCTCAGAACCAGGGCAGTACTGTTTATCATAAACAATGGTTCTGTCAGGTTTGCAGCCTGATTGCTTCAAAGAAATTAATTAAATAATAACAGGAAATACTTTTACAAGGTTTTCATCAGTCGTTGATTACTTCAAACACAATACACAAAACAATATTGCAAATCCAAACCAAAATAGGGTAAAAGTAGAATTCCTTATGAATTATTTGCAGTCATAAGTACCCTTGACTAATTCATGAAAAATCAAATGAAGAATCAATTTACATTTGCAGATCGGCGCTTCAAATGTCGTGAACGTGATCTCAAGTGCGCAATGACATGTTGTGCAATTGTGACATGAAATGAAATGAAATGAAAATGTGTTTTGTAGAGCGCAAAATAGTTGCCCAGAGGCGTCCAAGCGCTATGGCTAGTAGTGTCTAGACAACTGAGCACATGAGCAGAAATACAAATTTATTTATTAAACAAAAAAGTTTTCAGGTGCTTCCTAAAAGAAGTAAGATCTGAGTTGGACCTTAAATACAGGGGCATACTGTTCCATAGCCTGGCCGCGTTCAGAGAAAAGGAACAACCACCAGATCTTGTTCGTTTGACCTTAGGCACGACAGCAAGAAAAGCATTGGTGGACCGTAGCTGTCTGCTAGGAAGGTAGGGGGTGATTAAAGGGCGACTAATCACTGGGCCAGTTTCCCAAAAAGACTGATGAGCAACACATAGGGATTTAAAACTAATCCTATCCCTTACAGGGAGCCAGTGCAGTTTTGTTAACCCAGGTTTAACAGAGATCCTGCGGGGAATTTGAAGCAGGGTCCGAGCCGCACAGTTTTGGATCACTTGCAGCTTCTTCAATGTGAAGTCTGGGGCTCCAAGATAGAGTGCGTTCCCAAAATCTAATCTGGAGAGAATCAGTCCCTGAACAACGATTTGTTTGGCCTCAAAGGGTAGCAAAGGGAGGATCTTTCTCCGCATTCTGATGAGGCCAAAACAAGTGGCAGATAGTACAACAGCTTGATGATCAAGCGTTAGGGACTTATCCAACCAAATACCCAAGCTCTTAATAGCATCCTTAGGGACTGGAGGAGGGCCCAAACAGGCTGGTCAGATCTGGTCGACCGCCGATGGTGCCGAATGGCCCAACAGCATTACCTCTGTCTTGTCCCCATTAAGTTTGAGACAAGACAGGGTCATCCAGCTGCTGACTTCACTCAGGCAACCCACCAGATCCACCGTACCCGCAGGGTCTTCAGCCCGCGTCAAAGAGACCACCAGCTGGGTATCGTCCGCATAGGTTACGATCTTAATACCATATGGACGGACGATCCCAGCTAGCGGCCTCATGTATACATTAAACAGCGTCGGGCTGAGTGAAGAACCCTGCGGGACTCCACAATCCAGGGGCCTGCTGGTAGAGGTAGTTGTTCCCTCAAAAACCTGAAAATTTCTATCGGTTAAAAATGAGCTGATCCACTCCAACGCATCACCTTGAATCCCAATGTCCTGGAGATGCTGCAATAAGATTTTATGGTTCACAGTGTCAAAAGCGGCACTTAGATCGAGGAGGATGACTGCCACCGATCCTCCCCGATCCAAGATGCCTCTTGTTTCTTCCAGGACCGCCAATAAGGCTGATTCCGTCCCATGCTTGGGGCGGAAGCCGGTTTGCGAGGGATCAAGCAGATTGTTTTCCTCTAGGAAATTAGTCAGGAGGCTATTAATATATTTTTCCAGTAACTTACTGGCCCAAGGTAGCAGAGAGATTGGGCGATAGTTACTAAAATTGTTTATGTCCATATTGGTCTTCTTAACAAGTGCTCTCACTCTAGCCTCTTTCCACATGGATGGAACTGTGTTGGTGGAGATTGAGGCATTAAGTACCTTCAGTATAACTGGAAGGATGGTGTGACTAACAGTCTTTAAGAAGCTCGGAGGGGCGGGATTGCTGGGAGAATGAAAATGATGACTTTATGTACAGGTGAGTGAAGGAAAGGGGGAGGGGGCCGCTTAGGCCAGTATGATACTGAATTGCAGTTATTCCAGTAGGCCACTTCCGTTGGCTCGTGTTGTGGAATACTCTCAGCTGGTCCAATGGATTTTAAACCGTCGACGTTTCGACCCTATGTGAGCACAGTTCGTGGGTCAATGCGGGTCTTCTTCAGGACTGTGGTGCAGGAAGAGCGTGGGGGAAGGATGCGCAGCCTTAGGGACCTCTTAGGAGTAGGGCCCGGGCTTGAATGGTGAAAATAATCACGGGTAGTGACAAGGAGTCTGGTTCTCTTTCTGTAAATTTGAATCTCGGGACATATTTGTGTTTATAAATAAGATAGGCGATAAAGATAAAGCTCCTTGTATGTTATGTTATGTTATGTTATAAAGGAATTTATACATCGTGCACTGCTACTCAAGAGTGTCCTGGCGTGTGGGAGAAAGAAAAACATGAGAGACCGTAGGGATTAGAAGACCTGTTTAAACAGATAAGTTTTTAGCCTCTTTTTGAATGCGGACAATTCCTCAATATGCCGGAGGTCCTCAGGGAGCCCATTCCAGAGCGTTGAGGCTTTAACTGAAAAGGACATCCCCCCCAGACGCACTCTCCGAAATCTGGGAATCACCAGCCGTCTTTGCGTAGCAGACCGCAAAGGGCGATTGGGCATGTAGGGGGACAGCCTGGCACCAATATAGGCAGGTCCCTGACCATGAAGTGCCTTATGGGTCATAGTCAGTGCTTTGTACTGCACTTGCTGGGCAACTGGGAGCCAGTGCAGATTACTCAGCTGCTTACGCACGCTTAGGCATCTAGGGATATTAAATACTAGCCTAACAGCCGCATTCTGGATAACCTGTAGTTTTCCCAGACGATATCCTGGGATGCCAAGGTAAAGGGCATATTGATCGTATGTGATTTCAATGCCCAGATCTTTAATGTACTAATGCATTTCGAACAGCACTCGGAGCTGGACTATACCTGAGGTTTTGTTCCCATAAAACAGCAGTAGTGAAAGCCCTGATGCACACATTTTGGAAGGACTAAAGTTGCTGGGTGTGGTAGTTGCAAATGGCCAAAAATACCCCGACATTCCAGCAAAGCTGACAATACATGGAGCTTTCTTATCTAATACTATAGATTACATGAACAAATTGTATGCAGCATTCAACCTGGTATCTCAACTGGCTTCAATATGCCATGCCGCAACCATGCTTTTCTTTAATGCACCTTGGACATATCCCTGGAAAAAAGTACATGGACTGGTCTTTGGAAATGGGCACTGGAATTATTGACATTCGATCAAAAAACAGGAGACTTTATTGGTATCCCCTCAACATTACTCTGCTTAATGAATTGACTGTCTCAATACAAGCCGTATTGAAAGCTATATCCACTGGTGATCCAATTACTACCTATGAATTATTAATGTCTGATGTTGTCAAACATCTAAAAAACAAGGACAAAAACGCTTTTGAAATGAAACATCGGCAAAGGATAACATGAAAATTCAGATATCTTTAAAAATAAATGACCTAATCCACAAATAATATTTTTTTTGCAGTCTTTTTGGCGTATCGTAGCCCTAAATTCTTGCTTGATAAAGAATCCTTCTGCTAATGTGATATCTGCAGAAACTTGGGCTGATTATATTAAAATCTTTATAGGCCAAAAAAGGAGACTCAAGAGTTCAAGCTGATTATTACTGTGATAGAATCTACTCTTCCACCATCTCATGGCCAGATAACTAGGTATATCAATCAAACCTTTTTTAATTTCCATCCTGGAAATTAAAAATAATCTTGAAACGTGGGCCAAAACCCTGGGGCCCTTATTTGAGTTCTGTTTTTCCACTGGCCATCACCCAAAATCCTAGAAAGGAAGTGTTATTGTACCTCTACAAAAGAAAGGTAGCAACAAATGCCCAGGAAATTTGTGTCAAATTGCACTGTTGGATGAAGTTGGCAAGATGTTTGTATTTAGTGTTTTGTACCATCTAGAAAGCAGGCTCAGGATTTGTTTTTTATTCCCAAAGAACAGTCTGGTTTTAGAATGAAACGCAGATAATATTGTAATATTGCAGTTCATATTAGAGACATATGCAGTAAAAATAAAAGAACTAGTTTCTCTTTGCAGCATTTATTGACTTTTCAACAGTATTGGTCACAGTGAACAGACATATTCTGTGAATGAAGCTGACATCATTAGGAATTCCGAGGAGCATATTACGATAGCATCTCTATTTATCAACATCATCCAAACTTTTATTGCAGGGCACTAAAGGTCTTTTGTCTCCTATCTTGACTCAAAACGATTGTGTTGCCACCATTTCTATTTCAACTATAAAAAATGTCCCCAGCAATTCCTGTGTAAAAATAACTTCCCTCCAAAATTAGGATCGAAGCAGCTGCATACTCTCATGAATGCAGATCATATAATTATGTTTGACCAGGCACCATTAGTTCTCCAAAGAAATCTGAGAGTGTAGCAAAAATATGTTGAAAAACATTTTATTTACAGCCTAAAAAAACAAAAACAAAAATCTTACTTTTTAGTGGTAAGAAAACAGCATTGATTTTAAATTGGTTTATGGGTAATGAAGGGCTAAAGACACTTGAAAACAAAAATATTTATACATCGGTAGGACCTGCTCTAGTGATCTAAAATGCACGTTAGAAATTTGGGCAACGAAATTCTAGTTCACGCAAGCTCCCTCCAGCACTTTTACACCTGGGGGGGAAAAGGCAATTTAATCATCTCATACTGATTCATAAAACTAACATCCCCCACACACTAACCTATGCTTTAGAATATACATCAATTGCAAACTAGTCATTTTTAAATGTTTACGAAGGTATGATTTTCAAGACGTTTTGAAGCATAAGCCCAATGATTCCAGTCCAATTGTTCGGACTGGAGCTTAATCTTATTGGAACATATGTTCTAGCTTTCGCTGACATAACTTGATGGGTGTATAATATCCACCTAACTTGTCTTTAGGGTCCTTCCTTAAGGAAGATCTTATCCAGGAATCAAATAATCACACATTTTTTAAGAGAAATTTTAAAAGGGCCTTGGAATATTTTAACTGAAACATGGATGTGCATAATTTATGGTCCTCTGGGCATCTCTGATTATTCCTTGGAACCCCGTCTCCAGTTTATTCTTTAAATATGGGGCATTGCGCTTTGTTAAAATTATATAACATCATATGTTCTGATGTTCCTTTTGGTTTGATACAACTTTATCTCTCCTTTCAAATTTGTCATAGTGTTAGATGTGTTATAATGAGATTTATAGAGGGAATGTTGCTCTTAATGCCTCAATGGGGAGATTGAGTAATAACTCTTCTAAATCACCTCTCTATAATCTTTATCTAAGGGGAACCCGAAATATCTTTAATGAACTGCATTTATACCCAGCTTTATTGGAGCCAAGCAAAAGATACGTATCTACAATATAATTGCTTTAAAAAAAAATCTTTATGAAACTGCAGCAGCAAGTTTACATAAATACATTACAAAATGACAAATTCATTCAATTAACCAAAAATAGGAATTATCAGAAGATCGGCACAGATTAAAAATTAATTCTGGGCACTAACCCAATGCCACTTGTGCCTAAAACCCAGCAGCTATTATTTAAACAGAGACACCCAGGTGGAAAGCAGCCCCCAGATCATCCTCATTTTAATTTTAGCCCTCCTGCCTTTTCGTTCATAAAGTGCATTTTCTAAATTGTAGACATGTAGGAAACATCCCTTCCATTGCTGAATGGTCGGGGTAAAGGATCAAGCCAGGGCTCGGCCACACAGAGCCTAAAAACTGACATAGCTATATAAATTAGCTCGCTCCAACGCCTCTAATTGATTCATCCAACCCCAAAAACATAAGCTGAGGTGATGGGGACATATTCACTTTAAGGACTTTGCCTAAAGAACCTACAATTTCCAAGCCAAGTGATTTTAGACTGGGACAGGTGGAGAACATTTGAACCAGATCTACATTAGATGCACACTATCTTGGACAGTTAATCCCACAGCCACGTCCCATTTAGCAATTTTCACTGGTGTTATTTACAAATCAAAAATTGTTTTATAATGTTGTGATTACAGGTTTGATGAGCACAGAATTGACCCGCCAAGCTCGAGTGATTTCAGGAAGCCAGAGTCCAACAAATCGAGCCTTGCCTGCATTTTTCATTGTGCTTATCCAGATCATCTGGGACCAGACAGCCATATAATTGCGAGATTGAGGGACCAGTACCTTTTGTTAGCATTTCCATCAAGGGAGTCGGCAGAAAGCCAGCTGCACACCCAGCCTTTCTCAAAAGAAAATCCCTCAGATGTAAATATTTAAAGAGTTCCCGAGACCCAATATTAAATCTGCCACTGACCACCTCAAATGACGTAATATGATTGCCCACAAGTAGATCCCCAATATTGCCAAAGCCCCCTTGTTCCCATGTAGATAAGCAGTTGTCTTAAAATATTCCAGGGAGTTGATTCTTCCTAAGCAGATGAGCACCCCTGCTATATCTGCCAACCCCCAGTTTTTTCCCAAACACCTGCCCAGTTTCAAAATACAATGATCAGACTCTTAAATCGTGTTCTTTTAAAGTAGGTCAACTCAAAAATCTTCAACAGACAGCCCTCGGCGGCTGTTCCAGTCAGCAGCTCATAAATTGAGGGCACATTGCCAAACATCTCTCCTTCATTTGCCTTATTATTTAATAGAGGGCCATAATATTGCAATGCTGCTACTAGGTAGTATAGTTTAAAATTAGGGAGTCCCCTCTGTCTCTGGGAAGGCACAAGAATTTGTTATCCCTCCTGGTCTTCCTGTAGGCCCAGATGAATCTAGCCACCAATCTTTTAGTTAATTTAAACCAGTCATTATTAACCTCCAGAGGAACAGTGCAAAATACATACAATAACTTTGGCAGAAACATAATTTTAACAAGATTGCATCTCCCCATTATTGAAAGTTCCAGATAATCCCAGCGACTAAAATCATTCTTAGTTTTTTCATTAATAGGGATTAAATGTAAGTCAACTGTACGTTTCACTTTTGCAGTAATATTAACTCCCAAATATTTAGCTTCCTCAACAATCCTACTATCGGAGGCGGATGTGTGTCTGTTTATGAATACCCAGGTTTTGTCTTTGTTTAAAAAAAACTGAATGATTTCCAAATTCTTCTGCAATCCTTTCCAAAGAGCGGACAGCCCTGTCTGGGTCACTGGTGATTATTGCCACGTCATTGATGTAGGCCCGAATTTTAGTATCCCAGCCCTCAATACTGATGGGCAAGATGGCCAGAGAGGCTTCCAACCTCCTGAGAAGGGAATCAATGTATAATGCAAATAGCAGAGTGGAGGAGGGCCAGCCCTGCCTCGTTCCTCTCTCGATTGAAAAAGGCTCCAACTCATTTCCCATAATTTGTAAACGAGCCATAGGATTGAGATGCATAGCCCGTATTGCATCAGTAAAGGTCTCCTCCCGGCCATTAGCCTCCAAAACAGCCCCGAGGTAAGCCCACGACACCCTGTCAAAAACCTTCTCGACATTGAGCAGGGCGACCCCCATGGGTTTCACAAGGACCTCATGGCATCAAACAGTGAGATTACATGCCGCGCGTGAGCTGCGGTCCCTCTCCCTGGGATAAACCCATGTTGCCGGGCCGACACTGTCGTTGTATTATGCAGCAAACAATTTTGAGTAAAGCTTAACATCACTATTTAGTAATGTAATTGGCCTATAAGAGCCCAGAGCTGTAGGATCCTTACCTTTTTAAAAAATATATAATTACATTTGCCGTACCCCAGGACCCTGGGGGACGTGCCCCATCTCTAACTTCCTTAAACAGCCCCAACATTTTTTTGATGAATTTCTGCATAAAAATCTTGTAGTACTCCAGAGAAATAGAATCTGTTCCTACAGCGTTTTCAGATGAGAGAGCCTGGAGTGCAGCCTGAAACTCTTTCGATGAAATATCTGCCCTTAATAGAAATCCGAGTAATTTTACTGCAGACCCCTGAGTCCTCATATGCCTCTAAGTCCCGAGGTCACCCAATGGGTGAGGCTTTATAAAGATCAGAGAGAAATTCCCTAAATGCCTCACTAACCTCAGAAGGGTCTGTTACCATGCTGCTTTGCATGTTCCTTCTCTGGCTGATATGCCCTGCGGCTTGCTGTTGACTTGCCCTAATTGCGAGGAAATGCTCCACGCATTTGCTATATTCATAGCTTTCCTGATTTGTAGCCAGGAATTTAACAGCGATTTTCTCAGCAGTCTTGGTTATAGCTATTACGTTCAGCACTTTGGTAAAATCTCTCCCAATCGCCATAGCGCTAATCAATTCTGCCTCCAGGACACTGTGTTTTTAAAATAATTCTTTAACCCCCGGCTGTCATGCATCATGGTGGGTGTGTGCAGAGGACGGCCAGGGGCCTTCCGAATCCCGCCCACTATTTAAAACTCCCGCACAGTGCGAAAATGTGTGCAGCGCCAAAGGGGTTAATGTGTCTCTCGCCCCGCTAAAGCTCAGCATTTCCCCTCTCACCCTGGCATCCAGTAGAGGAGATACATTTGTTAATATTAAAATACCCTGGGATCCAACCCTTCATATGATTTATGTATTCTGTGTCCAATAGAAGAGCCCTCTCAAAAGTCCATTTTCTAGCAACACTTCTTACTCCATCAAGAGGGAGTTCAAAAACAATTAGGGCGGGCCTTCTCATAAATGGTTTGGTGGAGCAGGAAATTGCCAAAAAATACTAGAACAGCCCTTGGCTGCCTTAGATCTCTTTTTTTAAATCTTTTTATTGAATAAAACATATACCATACAAAAAGGAAACAAATAATAAAAATCAGGTGATCTCATACAGTTTGCTACACAGGGGTCGTTGTTGCTGGGTTCTGAATCTCAAGCAATAATATACAATACTAGGGTCAAGGGGATCCTTAGATCTTTACTGGCCTGGGTGGACCCTGTGGATCCTGACTCCCAGTTCCATCCTGCAAGTTCGGGAAAGCCATTCCTGAGAAGATCCAGCATGAAAGATTGAATGTCATTACCTTCCAGGCCTTCTTCCATCCCAAGAAAGCGGAGATTATTCCTTCTTTGCCAATTTTCCGAGTCCTCTAGCTTTCACAGGACATCAGTCAGTTGTGCAACTTGCAACTTCAATTGCTCTTTCACAGTTACCAAATCGACCTCCACAGCAGCAGTGCTTTCCTCAATGCAGTTAAGCATCTTGCCAATCTCAGAACAAGCCTTCCCAACCTTCCGGACTGTGCCTTCTAACTTTTTTGTAGCCTGCCTGGCTTTTTTTCCCATTCACTCGGAACGCAGAACAGTGCTATTTAATTGTTTCCAAGATCAAGCCCAGAGCGGGGTTCAAGGCCGCCACCCCCACAGCCGGCAAAAAGAGCCTTCTCGACCAGAGCTCGCGCTGCATCTGGAATCACAAGAATGTTTGTATGGGTATAGTCCCATTTCTGCTCACTTCCAATGATATGTTTCCCTCTGCTCTTTTGGGAGTCTGTGTTGCCCCTGGAGCTCTTTTGATGCTTTTGGCATTTTAGGGGTTTCTCAGGTGCTTCTATTGTGCTGGAGCCAGATGTTGAGGAGCCTCCTGCAGCCTCACTAAGACAAGAATTGCAGTCTTCTGAGCCTGAGCCATCCGTGAGGGGGAACATGATGTCGCCCCTATCAGATGTGAGGTCTGCAGCCGCAAAACTAGTATGCTCTATACTGAGATCGGAACCGTCCCTGGCTCATTCGGGAGTAACAGTTCGAGGAGCATGCATAGCCCTGCCCTCTTTGCCCATAATTCTGTGGATCATATTTTCACAGTTATCGCAATTAGTTACTTTCTGTTCGGATAAATTATCATGAAACTTTCCCTGTTTTATACAAACAGTTGACTATTTTACAGTCATACAAATAGAATTGGAAGAATCTGGTGCTCATTTTACCAAACAATTGCCCTGAAGAAGTCCAATCTCCTTGAATGAAACGCGTTGGCTGACCTTTACACTGCTAAAAAGAAGCATGAATAAAGGATAAATACACTTTGGATTTATGAAAATCATCATGGATAATTGCTATTTTTTCAATAAACATGAATATGTTAAATGTGGTGCACCCTTTGTTGTGATGGTTTCAATCATGGCATTTGATGTCAATGAAGCTTCACTGTGGTACTCTGCACAGGTTCTAGATCCATTCTGTGAATAGGAATTAACTCTGAGAGCATATTGCCCAGTTCAACACATTTGTTGCAGAACCTGTACCAGAGAAGTGCAACCTTCAGGGGCACCTGTATTGGCATGGAAAGTTATGCCCGTGGCCGGAGTTCGGAATTTGTATACTGGCTGTTTTGGCATTGGAAATCTCAAGTGCTAATGGTGAGAGGGCCTTTTTGCAGATAAAAGTTTACATGGGAAGACAAGAGCAAGCTTGCATGACCAAAGACTCTCTGAAGAAGTATTGTATGGTGTAATACAATAAGTCTGATTTGTAAAAATGTATTTGGACCTCATATACACTGTATGTACACTGTCTATATATATATGCCCTATCAGTGCAGCAAGCAAGCAATAATACCAGCAAAATGTCCCATAAACACTGGAAAAACACTTTCTGTTGTCTGTTGTTTTTAATGGTGCAAACATGTGTAACCACTGATAAACATAGTTAGTTTAAGGTGTTGAAATCACTTGAAAACACTGACTCTTTATCTAAACCAAAACAAGACCAAATGATAAAAATGCACAATACAGTACTAAAGATATGATTCTTAAAAGGTAGAAACAGTTCTGTTCCAAGAAAATGTGAGCTACAACACTTTTACACAAAGTACCTTGGATGCGTCAAAAAATGCAATCAAAAAGGGGCGCAGGTAAGGTGATGCGTCGGTTCCTCGCTCCAGGAGAGGTGATGCTCCGGTTCCTTACTGCTGCGTAGGGGAGGTAATGTGTTGGTTCCTTACTGAAGAGAAGGTGATGATTTGGTTTCTTACTGCACGCGGAGGTGATGCGTCGGTTTCTTGCTGCGTCTCCCAACGATGCGACAGACTTGACGCTTCGATGCGTTGAGTGGTGATCCGGTGCGACGGGTCGGTTCTTCTCCAACCTGGCCTGGGTCAGAATCGGTGCGGTGATATTGGATGTTAGAGATCAGTTCACAGGATTCATTGCACTGCCGACACTTCAGCCATGTGCAGGCGCTGCGTCGATTCTTCAGTGGCGGCGATGCATCAGAAATCTTCTCTCGCACCACTGTGATGAGTGAGTCGGAATTAGGTAATGTGTCAATTTTAACAGTTCTTGCAATCTCCAGTCCCAAAATAACCCCCAGAGGCCCAGAACACTGGTAGGCACCTCTCAGCAGGTCAGCACTCCCAGCAAAGGAGTTCAGGGGGGACTGGGGGTAACGTCTTTGTGTCCCTGAGAATTCAGAACAGGATACAACCTCAATTTCAAGCCCTTGGAGATCCTCAAGCAGGAGACACATCAAGCAGCAAAGTCCTTCTCCTTTCCTTGGCAGCAAGTAGCCACAGCAGGACAACCTCAGACAGCAAACAGCACATGGCTTGTATTTCTCCTCAGTTTCTCCAGCTCTTCTCCTTGGCAAAGATTCCTCTTGATTTCCAGAAGTGATCTAAAAGTCTGGGGCCAGGCCCCTTCTTTTAATACAGAAAATATCTTTGTTCTCGTTGTCAGAGAAGCTCTTTGCCCAGCTAAAACCAGTTCTGCCCTCTCTGGTGCAGCCTCCGGGCTGGAGGTGGAAACAACATTGTTTAAGGCAGACCAGGCCCATTCAGATGTGTAATCTCCTCCCCTTACTTTGAATGCAGACAAGTCTATTCAGCCCAGCCCTGAATCACCCTGGAAAGGCAGGACACACGTAACTCCCCCAGGTGGCTGTCTGAACAGAATGCACATCCTCAGACCCTGTCACTCCAAAGGCAGGCAGCCAATACACAGCCTAGCAGAGGCACACTTGATGGTTACGCAAGAAAATACCTACTTTCTAAAAGTGGTATTTTCAAACCCAGAGTGTTAAAAAGCACACTCACTAAAAGATGCATCTTAACATTCAGAGATCAGGCATTCAAACTTTATTTTCCTATCATGTTCCCATGGGCAGTAATGCTCATAAGATGTTATGAGAAAACTCCCCATTCTATCCTATGGGGACAGATAGCTTTACAATAGTGAAAAACATAATTGGCAGTATTTCACTATCCGGACATGCTCTACACATATGGGCATGACCTACCTTTCACATAAACTACACCCTACCCACAAGGGTACCTTGGGCCAACCTTAGGGGTGACTCACATGTAAAAAAGGGAAGGTTAGGGCCTGGCATGTGGGTGCACTTGCCAGGTCAACATAGGAGTACTAGACTGCACATAGGCACTGTAATGGCAGGGCTGAGTTAAATTCACAGGCTGCTTATGTGCGTGGCACAATCAGTGCTGCAGGCCCAGTAGCAGCATTTGATTTACAGACCCTGGGCATACACAGTGCAATATACTAGGGACTGACTACTACATTCAAATAAGCCATTCATGGAATCACCAATCCATAAACACAATTTACAAAAGGAGCACTTACACTTTGGCACTGAACAACAGTAGCAATGTGCCTAAAGCATCTAGACCAGCAAAACGAAGTCCAACACACAGCAAAAACACACGAGGCAAAAGCAAAAATGCAGGGGAAACCCGTGCTAATTATGCCAGGTCTAACATTTGCCTTAATGGGGCACAAGCCCAAGTAGTTATTGTTTGAAAAATCTGATCTTTTTTCAGAAACTAGAAACTAGAAACTGACCATGTGGCGCTACACAGTGAATTCAGAATTTCCATCGGAGACAAATAAGCCTGGGGCATGAACCTCAAATAACCTTAATGAACTAAATCAATCTGTTTGTCTTACTAATTTTTCCTTTATTCCGACATTTGAGGTGTCCGAGAGAAGCTTGCTTATGTGTTTACTAATAATAATAACGCTTGCTGCTAAAGATGGCTGCTGCTACGCAGGAATTTCTTCTGCGCATGCGTCAGTCACACTCACGTGACGTGACGTACTCGCAGTTCTGGTGGGAAATCTTTGCACTTGCACACTAGACTAAAAGATGGCCGCTTTGTGTCCTCACATGCCTGATGCTTGCACTGCAGCTTTTTGCTATGCTGTCTGTCTGCATTAATAACTAAGGCTATAGTTAATATGAAGTAATGGGAGTAATATAGTGATCTCTGGTATACAGTGTAATCATTTATTTCTGTGTTCTAAATTGTTTTCCTTTACTTTTCATGTATCAAATCTTTTGGGCCTGGGAGGTGCTTACTACTCCATCTTAGAAGTCCCTACTGCGCAAGTCACCCTTGCAGAGGGAAGAAAACCTTGTAGCAGTGGAACCCAGCCAGCTGGCTGCCACAGCCAAGATGCTCCTGGGAACCGACCTGTGACCCAGCGAGACGAAACTGAACTGTACTGCATTTGAAACATTTGTATATGAAAATTGTATTCTTCATTGTTATGTGTAAAGCATGTCATGGGAACCCCAAATTCAATAGGCGGTCCCAAAGGATGTAAATTAGGGCTTGAGAAAGTCAAATCCTGGTTGGTGTGAATACCTGTCCTTTCTGTTGTCCAATCGAAATTGGGGATCCTTACACTTGCAACATTTGGGGGGTGGTACACTGACCCGAAAACAGTATAACTAGCCTAGGTTTAGCTAGAGAAATTGTCTGACTTGTCCGAATAGCTGACCTGTCATTGACCCAACGCACTCAATAGCTGATCAAGAAGCAGAGGTGCTGCGGAGCACTCTGTCCGACTGACTCACACACCCATTTTGGGTTTTGCGAACCTTAAGTGCTGGCGGAGCACTTTGCTGGGGAATTCGTGAACCCAATCGGGGTTTTGACTGATAGCTGCAGAGAGGGTATAGTGCAGGCGTTGCAACTGAACTGCTTGTGCTGGTCTTACCTTGGTGGTCCTGTCCTGATCCCAATCTGGTTTTCCTGTCCTGGGTTTCCATTCTGCACCTGCTGGCCTACTGGCGACCGTATTTCCTTGGGGTTTCTCCTGTCCTTAACTGACCCGTGGCCAGGGTTGGTCTTCACACTGTTCTAGGTAAATATAACCCTGAGAGAACCCTTTTTCCGTCTTTTATCTCCTTGTTTTAATAAAAACGTACTTGCTTTTGTTCCTTTTTTCTTACCCTCCCTTTGCTGACAAATGATACAGTCCTACCCTATAGTTGTTATATTAGCATGTTTCATTCTTCCCCATCCTATAAGTGGAATTGTGACGTATTATCCATGAAATAGATGTTCCTTATCCTTACCCTCCTTTAGCCAAAGTAAAGCGATTGCTCTGGATTGTTAGCGTGTTCCACTTTTTACCTTCCCTATAGCTACATGGTATCTTCAAAGTTTCTATAGACTGATTAAATTTCTTTTGCTTTGCCCACCGTCGATGGGTGTTTCAAACTGTGACATTCTAGTATGTTCCTCATTTTTCCCGTCCTTTAGTTACTCTATACCAAGTCTAACATTTCTGAGAATCTTATTAGTGTGTTCCCTGTTCTTACCTTCCCTTTATATCTATAAATGGTTGGCATAATCTGGTTCTTGCATAGTTACACTATCTTTATGATCTTGGTTATTGAAAGTTAGCTCACTGTGAATTTTATGCTTACTGACCTTGAAGATTAGATAAAGGTTTTTAAAACTTCCTGAGTCTGTGGTTATTATAACGAGTGCAAATATTATAAATGTTATTGTATTTTGTGGCTGCTTATCTTTTACAGCTAGCTCCGTGATCCATTGTGATCATAGGTACCCGTAACAAGGACTGGTAAGTCGGGTACATTGGTAATAAATAGGAAGTGTTAGAACTGGGGGTCTCTAATTGGCAGAGGTAAGTACCTTTGACCAAGTAGGGACCCTTAATTCTAGTCAGGGTGAAGGAATACGCACTGTAGATAACCCCTGCTCACCCCCTAGGTAGCTTGGCACAAGCAGACAGGCTTATCCCCAAGGCAATGTGTATAGTATTTGCACCTAACACACACAGTGATTCTTAAACACACCACAAACTGAGACCACACAGGTAGGTATATATAAAAAATATATCTTTATCTAGTTTAGCAAATTTAAAAAGCAATGCAGCACATTATCTCTTCGTTCTTAGATGGTTGCACCATTTCTAGGAAGTCTTTAAAACATTTCACTCTTAGTCTCACCAGGTTCCAAAAAGCAATTGTAGCAGGCTATAACCCTCTCAAGGTAGTTCAATGTTACTCTTTAGCGCTATTTCAACTGAACTGTCTCACTGGACACTGGGGGGGCAGTTTCTGCAGTTGCCGGTGTTTTCCCGCGAGTCTCGCGGTCAACAGTACTATCTTCTTGCCCCCAAAGCCCTTGGCGCTCTCAGCGTGGACGTGGTCAACTAGGCGGCAAGGCAGCTCTACGGCTCACTCCCCCCCCACAGTGTCTAACCCAGGGTGGTGTGGAGTGCAAAAAAACGATAGATTTAGGCCCAGATCCTTGTACTGGGGTGAATGTATGACATTGTTCTACATTCTGTCCATCAACTGTGTTTTTTGCACTCCCCCCCCCCTCAGGCATGGACACACCACGGCTCGGGACTTCTTTCCCGAGCGTTACCTGGGGCTTTGGCTGCTTCGTTAACGCTCGCGGTCAGGCGGCACCTCTGTAGTCACTTCCTTGATGGCGGCTCTCTCTCAGACGGGCACCGGCGCTGAACCAATCCGTGCACGGCTCTCGGGACGAGCCTCTGATGACGCCGCACGCCTTCCCGGTTCTGGGCCAATAGGAGCGCGGCCCCTTCGTGCAGTCTCCGACGATCCACGAATTGCAGCGCGGCCTTTCCAGGCGAGCCCCCCAGAGCGAGCCAATCCCAGCGCGGCCGCTCCGATGCTACTCACGGGCCCCGGGCCTCTGGCGGTGTGTTTCCACAGCTGTTCTGTGTCCCGGGCCGCGGCGGTGATGCGCAGGTCTGGCGATTCGGGGCACGGCAGTCCCCCCACAGGGCACAAGATGTATAGAGGTCGCCCTCAACGTTTGCAGCTTACGCAGATAGCAGCTCAGGGGGGAAGCAAAGCAGTCTCACGGCCAGCGTCGGTTGTGTGTCGATAAACACACCGATTCTTTCACCCGGCTGGCAGATGGTTTGCAGAGCGCAGGCTGGAAATGAAGATGATCTTACAGCGTCTAGGAGTTTCTTTAGGAACCTTTTAACCCTGGGTTCCAGGAACAGGAGGCCAGCTCTTCTCAGGCCCATGGAGATTCTTTTTAGAGACACAGCACACAGCAAAGTCTAAGAGTCAAGCAGGCAGGGTCACAGCACACAGCAAAGTCCCCTTCTTCTCTCCTTTAGATGAACAGCAAAACAGGTCAGCCCTAGAGCACACAGCAAGGGCAGTCTTCCTTAGTTTCTTCAGCAGTCCTTCTTCTGGCAGAGGTTCCTCTTGATTGTAGAATCCAATTTTCTGTTGTCAGGGGTCCTTCTTTTATACCCCTAAAAGTCTTTGAAGTCTTTGTGCAAGTGGGCCCTGAGCCCGGTCCAAACCAGTTCTGGGTGTTGCTGGAGCACTGGGGCTTCCAGGCTTCCTTCTTCTTTTCAGTGTGAGGGGCAGAGGTGACAGTCGCCCAGCGGGAGGTGGAGCCAGCATTGTGGCAGGCAGGCACAGCCCTATTCACTCCCAGGTGCTATCTCCTCCCACCACTCTAGTTGCAGATGCAGTCATTCAAGCACGGGCTGACTCAGACAACCTCCCGGGGGCTCCCCAGCCCCTGTCACCCTCAAACCAGACAGTCAATCCACAAACAGGCCCAGGCACACAGAAGGGTTAGACAAGAGAACAGCCACTTTCTAAAAGTACTGTTCTCAAACACAGAATTTAAAAACAACCTTTCCTAAAAGATGTGTTATTAAATTCTGAGTTCAGGGATATCAATCACTTATGTCCCATCTTGTTCCTATGAGAAGATAGGCTGGTATCCATTGGGACCAGCCTCCCCCATGTTAATCTATGGAGCACACAAAATGGCTGCTGCTCACTACCAGAGCATGTTACCTGCACTAGTGCATGCTCTACCTTTCCTATACACTGCACCCTGCCCAGGGGGGTAGCTTGAGCCTTCCATAGGAGTGACCAATGTGTATATAAAGGGAAGGGTTAGGCCCAGCCAGTGGGGACACTGGCCAGGAGGACATGGCAGTTCACTGACTGTACACAGGCACTGCGGTGGCAGGCCTGAGACACCATTTTAGGGCTACTTATGTGGGTGGCACAATCAGCGCTGCAGGCCCACTAGTAGCATCTGTCATCACCAGCCCTGGCACACACAGTGCACTTTACTAGGGACTTCATGGTGATACAAATACGCCAATCAGGTCTACCCAATCAATATGATAATTTACATAGGGAGCACTTACACTCTAGCACTGATCAGCAGTGGCAGAGTGTCTAAAGCATCTAAACCAGCAAAAACGAAATCCAGCACAGCATCAAAAATACAGGAGGCAGAGGCAAAAAGATAGGGGAAAACCACGCCAAGGGTGTCAGGTCTAACACGTGTCCCCTCCAGCTGAAAGTGGGGAGAACTACCCAACCTCCTGGGAGTCCTCTTCACTAAGGCGGAAGAATCTGGACAGACCATCAGCGTTGGTGTGTTCTGTGCCAGGGCGGTGTTCCTCCGTAAAGTCCATTCCCTGTAGGGAGATGGACCACCTCAATAGTTTTGGGTTCTCACCCCTCATCTGCAATAACCATCTGAGGGGTCTGTGGTCGGTCTGAAGACGGAAGTGAGTTCCAAACAGGTAGGGCCTCAGCTTCTTCAGAGCCCAGACCACAGCAAAAGCTTCCCTTTCAATTGCACTCCATCTCTGTTCCCTGGGGAGTAGCCTCCTACTAATGAAAGCTACAGGTTGGTCTCCGCCCTCGTCATTGATCTGTGAGAGTACTGCTACCACGCCTTGCTCTGAAGCGTCTGTCTGCACAATGAACTCACTGGAAAAGTCAGGTGCCTTAAGCACCGGTGCTGTGCACATGGCAGTTTTTAGGGCATCAAATGCAGTTTGACAGGCCTCGGTCCAATACACTTTCCTGGGCTGATTTCTAGAGGTTAGCTCTGTCAAAGGGGCAGCAATGGTGCCATATCCTTTGACGAACCGTCTGTGATACCCGGTGAGGCCAGGGAAGGCTCTCACCTCTGTCTGGGTCTTGGGGGGTTCCCAAGCCAGAATGGTATCAATCTTTGCCTGTAGGGGCGCCACCTGGCCGCTCCCCACCTGGTGTCCCAATTACACTACTGATCCCTGCCCTATCTGGCACTTACTGGCCTTGATAGTGAGGCCTGCCTTCTGCAGGGCCTTCAACACTTCACAGAGGTGTTGCAGGTGTTCCTCCCAATTGGAGCTGAACACAGCAATGTCATCCAGGTATGCAGAGCTGAATTGCACCAGCCCTGCTAATACCTGGTTGACCAGTCTCTGGAATGTGGCAGGAGCATTTTTCAACCCAAAGGGCATGACGTGGAACTGGAAGTGCCCCTCTGGTGTTGCAAATGCTGACCTCTCCTTGGCCCCCTCAGTTAAGGCAATCTGCCAGTACCCTGAAGTCAAATCAAAGGTGCTGAGGTACTGGGCAGCTCCCAACCGATCCACCAGCTCATCAGCTCTGGGGATGGGGTGCGCGTCAGTCTTGGTGACCGCATTGAGTCCACGGTAGTCCACGCAGAAACGGAGTTCTGGAGGGCCACCAGGCGTAGCAGCTTTCTTAGGCACTAAGACCACTGGGCTAGCCCAGGGGCTGCTGGAGGGCTCAATTACCCTTAGCGCCAACATCTTGGAAACTTCTTCCTTGATGCTGGCTCTGACCTTGTCAGCCACCCTGTAAAACTTTTGCTTCACAGGCAGACTATCTCCAGTGTCCACATCGTGGACGCACCAGTTGGTGACACCTGGGGTCAGGGAGAAAAGGGGGACGAACTGACCCAAGACCTGGCGACCGTCCCTCTGCTGCTCTGGGGTCAGGGTGGGCGAGAGGACCACACCATCCACTGACCCATCTTGCTCCTTGGCTGCCAGGAGGTCAGGGAGAGGATCACTATCCTTTTCCCCTCCAGCATCTGTAGCCATGAGCATAGTCACTTCAGACCTCTCAAAGTGGGGTTTGAGGCGGTTCACGTGCAACACTCTCAGGGGCTGCCTGGGAGTCTTCATGTTAACCAGGTAGGTAACTTCGCTCTTGCGCTCTACCACCTCATATGGCCCGGTCCACTTGTCACGGATCGCGCAAGGCTCAACCGGCACCATCACCCACACTTTCTGACCAGGGTGGAACTCAACCAGAGGGGTATTCTGGTCGTACCATCTTTTCATTTCCTCCTGGCTAGCCTCCAGGTTCTCTTGAGTGAGCTTCCTGAAGCGCTTTGTCTGGTTGCGGATGGCCAGCACATAGCTGAACACTTCCTGGGGGGTTTTCCCCACGGGATTTCTCCCACCCCTCCGTCACCAGAGTAAGAGGTCCTCTGACAGGGTGGCCATACAGTAATTCAAAGGGACTGAACCCTAAGGATTTCTGAGGCACCTCCCTGTAGGCAAACAACAGGCATGGTAACAAGACGTCCCACTTCCGCCTCATGGGTTCTTCTAGGCCCATAATCATGCCTTTTAGGGTGCGGTTGAACCTTTCAACCAACCCATTTCCTTGAGGGTGGTAAGGAGTGGTGAACTTGTATGTCACCCCACACTCCTCCCACAGAGACTTCATGTACCTAGAGAAGAAGTTTGTCCCCCGGTCAGAGACCACCTCTCTGGGGAATCCCACTCGGGAAAAGTTCCCCATCAATGCACGGCCCACCATGGGGGCAGTGATTGTCCTTAGAGGGATTGCTTCCGGGTACCGGGTGGCATGGTACACCAAGACCAGGATAAACCTGTTGCCTAAGGTGGTCTTGGGATCCAGGGGCCCCACGATGTCGATGCCCACCCGCTCAAAAGGGGTGCTCACCACAGGAAAGGGTTGGAGGGGTGCCACGCACTTCCCTCCGCTCTTGCCACTGGCCTGACAAGTTTGGCAAGACTTACAAAAGGCACCGACGTGCTTCTTCATCTGGGGCCAGTAAAAGTGGGTGACAAGCCTGTGATAGGTCTTGTCTTGCCCCAGATGTCCTGCGAGAGGCACGTCATGAGCCAGACCCAGTAGGAAGTTCCTGAAGCGCTCGGGTACCACCAGCACACAGGCTGCACCGGGCTCAGTGAACTTAGGCTCACTATAAAGTAAGTCATCTTCCCAGTAAATCAAATGTTCCTTGGACCCTAGGCCTGCTGCCTGGTCTGCAGCCTGTTGCCGCACACCAATGAGAGAAGGGCACTCCTTCTGAGCCTCGCAGAACTCCTCCCTGGAGGGACCACCCTCTTGCTGCCAATGGGTCAGCTCAGGCAATTCCCCCAGTTCGGCCACCTGCTCCCCTGTAGGTTCCAGGGCATCCCCCTCAGGTTCTGCTTCCTCCTGGACCGTGGGAACGGCGGGGGCTGGTTTCCCACGCCCTCTGCCCCTTCCTCTCTTGGCAGGTCCCTGGGCCATTGTTCCAGGCTCCAGTTCAGCTGATTCACCCCTACTGGCTGCCATAGCACGTGTGGTCACACAGATCCATGCAGGCAAGCCCAACATTTCCAAATGAGTTCTGTGCTCTACATCCTTCCATGGAGTGCTCTCCAGGTCGTTACCTAATAGACAGTCTACAGGCAAGGCATCACTGACAACAACTTCCAAAATACCAGAGACTCCTCCCCATTCAAAGGGAACATGTGCCAACTTGCAGAGGCGCACTAAACTGTCAGCTGCCACCACAGGACGGAGTACCTTGGGAATGATCTGCTCTTCAGACACCCACTGACACCTGACAGATGTCACGCTGGCCCCTGTGTCTCACAGAGCCTCTATCTCTTTTCCATTGATGGTCACCTTCTGCCCGTATTTTTTAGAGTTAGCGGGCAGCAAGGTTTCCTGGACCATCTCTTGGTCTCCTAAAGAGACAAGGGTCATCACTGCTAACCCCTCCTCCCCACTGGAAACCAAATCACCTCCCAAAACTACACTGGCTAACCCTGGGGTTGGAGCACCAGTGGGCGCTGAGGTTTTGTTGGGACATTTGGGGGCAATGTGCCCCACCTCTCTACATGCATAGCAAGTAGGCTGAGCTCTGTTCTCCTGCCTGCCCTTATGGGGCCAAGGCCTCTTAGGCTTGGGGGGTTGGGACTCTTTCTCCTTGGAACTAGTTTGGGGCCCTTTAGAGGACTCCTTACTGTTACCCTTGTCCTCCAGACCCTTCTGCTGGGGACCCTGTCCACCCATGGCCCTTGCTTCCACAAACCTGCCCCCCAACTCTTCTCAGGCACTTCATTCATCTTCAAGGTAAGCTCATAGGATCTAAACCAAGAATAGATATCCTCACCCCTCTGATAATTCTGCACCAAATCTTTGGGTATGTATACTTTACCCGCCTGCACTGGCTGTACGCTGCCACCATTAGAACTGGACTCCCCTTGTTTAGCTTTAAGGTCCAGCTCCCTCAGACTCAACTCATGAGCCAACTGGAGTTTCTTCTCCTCCAAAGCGAGAGCATTTCTTCTCTCCTCCGCCTTCTTCTCACTGTCAAGGCAAAACTTTCTCTCTTCTGCTTGGGTCTTGAGTTTAAAAAGCTCAATCTCATGGGCCCTAGCCCTCTGATTTTCCTCCAGCTCCTCTGGAGAAAGACCCCTACTGGAATGGTTGCTGCCAGCCCTAGAATTTGGCCTATTCACTGGTAAATCCTGAGATTCAAAACCCATCACCTGTGCATCCCTCTCTCCAGTAACATCCTCTGAATCAACATGTTTGGCCTCCCACCAGGCCCTTAGAGCTTTCTGTAGCTCTTCCTTGTTTGCACTGCCCTTCACTGGGCATCCAAGCTGTTTGCAAAATTGCTTCAGTTGCTCCTTTTTATATGTGAGCAATTCCTGAATATCAAATTCCAATTCTACTCCTTCGCTTGCTGCTTTCTGAGACATGATGCTTCCTAGGCCTTCCCAAAAATAGGTTTCACCAACAAGAAAAAATCAGGTGCAATCTGTGGCTGCTAAACTAGACTAGTGGTGTATACAAGATCACTGCAGGTCAAGTGCAAATACTTAGTTCAATGTCCACACCGCTGTCCACCAAAGTTAAAACTGGGGGTCTCTAATTGGCAGAGGTAAGTACCTTTGACCAAGTAGGGACCCTTAATTCTAGTCAGGGTGAAGGAATACACACTGTAGATAACCCCTGCTCACCCCCTAGGTAGCTTGGCACGAGCAGACAGGCTTATCCCCAAGGCAATGTGTATAGTATTTGCACCTAACACACACAGTGATTCTTAAACACACCACAAACTGAGACCACACAGGAAGGTATATATAAAAAAATATATCTTTATCTAGTTTAGCAAGTTTAAAAAGCAATGCAGCATATTATCTCTTCGTTCTTATACGGTTGCACCATTTCTAGGAAGTCTTTAAAACTTTTCACTCTTAGGCTCACCAGGTTCCAAAAAGCAATTGTAGCAGGCTATAACCCTCTCAAGGTAGTTCAATGTTACTCTTTAGCGCTATTTTAACTGAAGTGTCTCACTGGACACTGGGGGGGCAGTTTCTGCAGTTGCCGGTGTTTTCCTGCGTGTCTCACGGTCAACAGTACTATCTTCTTGCCCCAAAAGCACTTGGCGCTCTCAGCGTGGCCGTGGTCAACTAGGCGGCAAGGCAGCTCTACGGCTCACTCCCCCCACCCCCCCTCAGGCACGGACACACCACGGCTCGGGACTTCTTTCCCGAGCGTTACCTGGGGCTATGGCTGCTTCGTTAACGCTCGCGGTCAGGCGGCACCTCCGTAGTCACTTCCTTGATGGCGGTTCTCTCTCAGACGGGCACCGGCGCTGAACCAATCCATGCGCGCCTCTCGGGACGAGCCTCTGATGACGCTGCACGCCTTCCCGGTTCTGGGCAGATAGGAGCGCAGCCCCTTCGTGCAGTCTCCGGCGATCCACCAATTGCAGTGCGGCCTTTCCAGGCGAGCCCCCCAGAGCGAGCCAATCCCAGCGCGGCCGCTCCGATGCTACTCACGGGCCCCGGGCCGCTGGCGCTGTGTTTCCTCAGCTGTTCTGTGTCCCGGGCCGTGGCGGTGATGCGCAGGTCTGGCGATTCGGGGCACAGCAGTCCCCCCACAGGGCACAAGATGTATAGAGGTCGCCCTCAACGTTTGCAGCTTACGCAGATAGCAGCTCACGGGGGAAGCAAAGCAGTCACACGGCCAGCGTCGGTTGTGTGTCGATAAACACACCGATTCTCTCACACGGCTGGCAGATGGTTTGCAGAGCGCAGGCTGGAAATGAAGAAGATCTTACAGCGTCTAGGAGTTTCTTTTGGAACCTTTTAACCCTGGGTTCCAGGAACAGGAGGCCAGCTCTTCTCAGGCCCTTGAAGATTCTTTTTAGAGACACAGCACACAGCAAAGTCTAAGAGTCAAGCAGGCAGGGTCACAGCACACAGCAAAGTCCCCTTCTTCTCTCCTTTAGATGAACAGCAAAACAGGTCAGCCCCAGAGCACACAGCAAGGGCAGTCTTCCTTAGTTTCTTCAGCAGTCCTTCTTATGGCAGAGGTTCCTCTTGATTGTAGAATCCAATTTTCTGTTGTCAGGGGTCCTTCTTTTATACCCCTAAAAGTCTTTGAAGTCTTTGTGCGAATGGGCCCTGAGCCCGGTCTAAACCAGTTCTGGGTGTTGCTGGAGCACTGGTGACAGTCGCCCACCGGGAGGTGGAGCCAGCATTGTGGCAGGCAGGCACAGCCCTATTCACTCCCAGGTGCTATCTCCTCCCACCACTCTAGTTGCAAATGCAGTCATTCAAGCACGGGCTGACTCAGACAACCTCCCGGGTGCTCCCCAGCTCCTGTCACCCTCAAACCAGACAGTCAATCCACAAACAGGCCCAGGCACACAGAAGGGTTAGACAAGAGAACAGCCACTTTCTAAAAGTACTGTTCTCAAACACAGAATTTAAAAACAACCTTTCCTAAAAGATGTGTTATTAAATTCTGAGTTCAGGGATATCAATCACTTATGTCCCATCTTGTTCCTATGAGAAGATAGGCTGGTATCCATTGGGACCAGCCTCCCCCATGTTAGTCTATGGAGCAAGATAACCTTGCAGCAGTGAGCACACAAAATGGCTGCTGCTCACTACCAGAGCATGTTACCTGCACTAGTGCATGCTCTACCTTTCCTATACACTGCACCCTGCCCGGGGGGGTAGCTTGAGCCTTCCATAGGAGTGACCAAAGTGTACATAAAGGGAAGGGTTAGGCCCAGCCAGTGGGGACACTGGCCAGGAGGACATGGCAGTTCACTGACTGTACACAGGCACTGCGGTGGCAGGCCTGAGACACCATTTTAGGGCTACTTATGTGGGTGGCACAATCAGCGCTGCAGGCCCACTAGTAGCATCTGTCATCACCAGCCCTGGCACACACAGTGCACTTTACTAGGGACTTCATGGTGATACAAATATGCCAATCAGGTATACCCAATCAATATGATAATTTACATAGGGAGCACTTACACTTTAGCACTGATCAGCAGTGGCAGAGTGTCTAAAGCATCTAAATCAGCAAAAACGAAATACAGCACAGCATCAAAAATACAGGAGGCAGAGGCAAAAAGATAGGGGAAAACCACGCCAAGGGTGTCAGGTCTAACACGTGTCCCCTCCAGCTGAAAGTGGGGAGAACTACCCAACCTCTTGGGAGTCCTCTTCACTAAGGCGGAAGAATCTGGACAGACCATCAGCGTTGGCGTGTTCTGTGCCAGGGCGGTGTTCCACCGTAAAGTCCATTCCCTGTAGGGAGATGGACCACCTCAATAGTTTTGGGTTCTCACCCCTCATCTGCATTAACCATCTGAGGGGTCTGTGGTCGGTCTGAACACGGAAGTGAGTTCCAAACAGGTAGGGCCTCAGCTTCTTCAGAGCCCAGACCACAGCAAAAGTTTCCCTTTCAATTGCACTCCATCTCTGTTCCCTGGGGAGTAGCCTCCTACTAATGAAAGCTACAGGTTGGTCTCCGCCCTCGTCATTGATCTGTGAGAGTACTGCTACCACGCCTTGCTCTGAAGCGTCTGTCTGCACAATGAACTCACTGGAAAAGTCAGGTGCCTTAAGCACCGGTGCTGTGCACATGGCAGTTTTTAGGGCATCAAATGCAGTTTGACAGGCCTCGGTCCAATTCACTTTCCTGCGCTGATTTCTAGAGGTTAGCTCTGTCAAAGGGGCAACAATGGTGCCATATCCTTTGACGAACCGTCTGTAATACCCGGTGAGGCCAGGGAAGGCTCTCACCTCTGTCTGGGTCTTGGGGGGTTCCCAAGCCAGAATGGTATCAATCTTTGCCTGTAGGGGCGCCACCTGGCCGCTCCCCACCTGGTGTCCCAAGTACACTACTGATCCCTGCCCTATCTGGCACTTACTGGCCTTGATAGTGAGGCCTGCCTTCTGCAGGGCCTTCAACACTTCACAGAGGTGTTGCAGGTGTTCCTCCCAATTGGAGCTGAACACAGCAATGTCATCCAGGTATGCAGCGCTGAATTGCACCAGCCCTGCTAATACCTGGTTGACCAGTCTCTGGAATGTGGCAGGGGCATTTTTCAACCCAAAGGGCATGACGTGGAACTGGAAGTGCCCCTCTGGCGTTGCAAATGCTGACCTCTCCTTGGCCCCCTCAGTTAAGGCAATCTGCCAGTACCCTGAAGTCAAATCAAAGGTGCTGAGGTACTGGGCAGCTCCCAACCGATCCACCAGCTCATCAGCTCTGGGGATGGGGTGCGCGTCAGTCTTGGTGACCGCATTGAGTCCACGGTAGTCCACGCAGAAACGGAGTTCTGGAGGGCCACCAGGCGTAGCAGCTTTCTTAGGCACTAAGACCACTGGGCTAGCCCAGGGGCTGCTGGAGGGCTCAATTACCCTTAGCGCCAACATCTTGGAAACTTCTTCCTTGATGCTGGCTCTGACCTTGTCAGCCACCCTGTAAAACTTTTGCTTCACAGGCAGACTATCTCCAGTGTCCACATCGTGGACGCACCAGTTGGTGACACCTGGGGTCAGGGAGAAAAGGGGGACGAACTGACCCAAGACCTGGCGACAGTCCCTCTGCTGCTCTGGGGTCAGGGTGGGCGAGAGGACCACACCATCCACTGACCCATCTTGCTCCTTGGCTGCCAGGAGGTCAGGGAGAGGATCACTATCCTCTTCCCCTCCAGCATCTGTAGCCATGAGCATAGTCACTTCAGACCTCTCAAAGTGGGGTTTGAGGCGGTTCACGTGCAACACTCTCAGGGGCTGCCTGGGAGTCTTCATGTTAACCAGGTAGGTAACTTCGCTCTTGCGCTCTACCACCTCATATGGCCCGGTCCACTTGTCACGGAGCGCGCAAGGCTCCACCGGCGCCATCACCCACACTTTCTGACCAGGGTGGAACTCAACCAGAGTGGTATTCTGGTCGTACCATCTTTTCATTTCCTCCTGGCTAGCCTCCAGGTTCTCTTGAGTGAGCTTCCTGAAGCGCTTTGTCTGGTTGCGGATGGCCAGCCCATAGCTGAACACTTCCTGGGGGGTTTTCCCCACAGGATTTCTCCCACCCCTCCGTCACCAGAGTAAGAGGTCCTCTGACAGGGTGGCCATACAGTAATTCGAAGGGACTGAACCCTAAGGATTTCTGAGGCACCTCCCTGTAGGCAAACAACAGGCATGGTAACAAGACGTCCCACTTCCGCCTCATGGGTTCTTCTAGGCCCATAATCATGCCTTTTAGAGTGCGGTTGAACCTTTCAACCAACCCATTTCCTTGAGGGTGGTAAGGAGTGGTGAACTTGTATGTCACCCCACACTCCTCCCACAGAGACTTCATGTACCTAGAGAAGAAGTTTGTCCCCCGGTCAGAGACCACCTCTCTGGGGAATCCCACTCGGGAAAAGTTCCCCATCAATGCACGGCCCACCATGGGGGCAGTGATTGTCCTTAGAGGGATTGCTTCCGGGTACCGGGTGGCATGGTACACCAAGACCAGGATAAACCTGTTGCCTAAGGTGGTCTTGGGATCCAGGGGCCCCACGATGTCGATGCCCACCCGCTCAAAAGGGGTGCTCACCACAGGAAAGGGTTGGAGGGGTGCCACGCACTGCCCTCCGCTCTTGCCACTGGCCTGATAAGTTTGGCAAGACTTACAAAAGGCACCGACATGCTTCTTCATCCTGGGCCAGTAAAAGTGGGTGACAAGCCTGTGATAGGTCTTGTCTTGCCCCAGATGTCCTGCGAGAGGCACGTCATGAGCCAGACCCAGTAGGAAGTTCCTGAAGCGCTCGGGTACCACCAGCACACAGGCTGCACCGGGCTCAGTGAACTTAGGCTCACTATAAAGTAAGTCATCTTCCCAGTAAATCAAATGTTCCTTGGACCCTAGGCCTGCTGCCTGGTCTGCAGCCTGTTGCCGCACACCAATGAGAGAAGGGCACTCCTTCTGAGCCTGGCAGAACTCCTCCCTGGAGGGACCACCCTCTTGCTGCCAATGGGTCAGCTCAGGCAATTCCCCCAGTTCGGCCACCTGCTCCCCTGTAGGTTCCAGGGCATCCCCCTCAGGTTCTGCTTCCTCCTGGACCGTGGGATTGGCGGGGGCTGGTTTCCCGCGCCCTCTGCCCCTTCCTCTCTTGGCAGGTCCCTGGGCCATTGTTCCAGGCTCCAGTTCGGCTGATTCACCCCTACTGGCTGCCATAGCACGTGTGGTCGCACAGATCCATGCAGGCAAGCCCAACATTTCCAAATGACTTCTGTGCTCTACATCCTTCCATGGAGTGATCTCCAGGTCGTTACCTAATAGACAGTCTACAGGCAAGGCATCACTGACAACAACTTCCAAAATACCAGAGACTCCTCCCCATTCAAAGGGAACATGTGCCAACTTGCAGAGGCGCACTGAACTGTCAGCTGCCACCACAGGACGGAGTACCTTGGGAATGATCTGCTCTTCAGACACCCACTGACACCTGACAGATGTCACGCTGGCCCCTGTGTCTCTCAGAGCCTCTATCTCTTTTCCATTGATGGTCACCTTCTGCCCGTATTTTTTAGAGTTAGCGGGCAGCAAGGTTTCCTGGACCATCTCTTGGTCTCCTAAAGAGACAAGGGTCATCACTGCTAACCCCTCCTCCCCACAGGAAACCAAATCACCTCCCAAAACTACACTGGCTAACCCTGGGGTTGGAGCACCAGTGGGCGCTGAGGTTTTGTTGGGACATTTGGGGGCAATGTGCCCCACCTCTCTACATGCATAGCAAGTAGGCTGAGCTCTGTTCTCCTGCCTGCCCTTATGGGGCCAAGGCCTCTTAGGCTTGCAGGGTTGGGACTCTTTCTCCTTGGAACTAGTTTGGGGCCCTTTAGAGGACTCCTTACTGTTACCCTTGTCCTCCCCACCCTTCTGCTGGGGACCCTGTCCACCCTTGGCCCTTGCTTCCACAAACCTGCCCCCCAACTCTTCTCAGGCACTTCATTCATCTTCAAGGCAAGCTCATAGGATCTAAACCATGCATAGATATCCTCACCCCTCTGATAATTCTGCACCAAATCTTTGGGTATGTATACTTTACCCGCCTGCACTGGCTGTACGCTGCCACCATTAGAACTGGACTCCCCTTGTTTAGCTTTAAGGTCCAGCTCCCTCAGACTCAACTCATGAGCCAACTGGAGTTTCTTCTCCTCCAAAGCGAGAGCATTTCTTCTCTCCTCCGCCTTCTTCTCACTGTCAAGGCGAAACTTTCTCTCTTCTGCTTGGGTCTTGAGTTTAAAAAGCTCAATCTCATGGGCCCTAGCCCTCTGATTTTCCTCCAGCTCCTCTGGAGAAAGACCCCTACTGGAATGGTTGCTGCCATCCCTAGAAGTTGGCCTATTCACTGGTAAATCCTGGGATTCAAAACCCATCACCTGTGCATCCCTCTCTCCAGTAACATCCTCTGAATCAACATGTTTGGCCTCCCACCAGGCCCTTAGAGCTTTCTGTAGCTCTTCCTTGTTTGCGCTGCCCTTCACTGGGCATCCAAGCTGTTTGCAGAATTGCTTCAGTTGCTCCTTTTTATATGTGAGCAATTCCTGAATATCAAATTCCAATTCTACTCCTTCGCTTGCTGCTTTCTGAGACATGATGCTTCCTAGGCCTTCCCAAAAATAGGTTTCACCAACAAGAAAAAATCAGGTGCAATCTGTGGCTGCTAAACTAGACTAGTGGTGTATACAAGATCACTGCATATGTCAAGTGCAAATACTTAGTTCAATATCCACACCTCTGTCCACCAAAGTTAAAACTGGGTGTCTCTAATTGGAAGAGGTAAGTACCTTTGACCAATTAGGGACCCTTAATTCTAGTCAGGGTGAAGGAATACACACTGTAGATAATCCCTGCTCACCCCGTAGGTAGCTTGGCACGAGCAGACAGGCTTATCCCCTAGGCAATGTGTATAGTATTTGCACCTAACACACACAGTAATTCTTAAACACACCACAAACTGAGACCACACAGGAAGGTATATATAAAAAATATATCTTCATCTAGTTTAGCAAGTTTAAAAAGCAATGCAGCATATTATCTCTTCATTCTTATACGGTTGCACCATTTCTAGGAAGTCTTTAAAACTTTTCACTCTTAGTCTCACCAAGTTCCAAAAAGCAATTGTAGCAGGCTATAACCCTCTCAAGGTAGTTCAATGTTACTCTTTAGCGCTATTTTAACTGAAGTGTCTCACTGGACACTGGGGGGGCAGTTTCTGCAGTTGGCGGTGTTTTCCCGCGTGTCGCGCGGTCAACAGTACTATCTTCTTGCCCCAAAAGCACTTGGCGCTCTCAGCGTGGCCGTGGTCAACTAGGCGGCAAGGCAGCTCTACGGCTCACTCCCCCCCCCCCCCTCAGGCACGGACACACCACGGTTCGGGACTTCTTTCCCGAGCGTTACCTGGGGCTTTGGCTGCTTCGTTAACGCTCGCGGTCAGGCGGCACCTCCGTAGTCACTTCCTTGATGGCGGTTCTCTCTCAGACGGGCACCGGCGCTGAACCAATCCATGCGCGCCTCTCGGGACGAGCCTCTGATGACGCTGCACGCCTTCCCGGTTCTGGGCAGATAGGAGCGCAGCCCCTTCGTGCAGTCTCCGGCGATCCACCAATTGCAGTGCGGCCTTTCCAGGCGAGCCCCCCAGAGCGAGCCAATCCAAGCGCGGCCGCTCCGATGCTACTCACGGGCCCCCGGCCGCTGGCGGTGTGTTTCCTCAGCTGTTCTGTGTCCTGGGCCGTGGCGGTGATGCGCAGGTCTGGCGATTCGGGGCACGGCAGTCCCCCCACAGGGCACAAGATGTATAGAGGTCGCCCTCAATGTTTGCAGCTTACGCAGATAGCAGCTCACGGGGTAAGCAAAGCAGTCCCACGGCCAGCGTCGGTTGTGTGTCGATAAACACACCGATTCTCTCACACGGCTGGCAGATGGTTTGCAGAGCGCAGGCTGGAAATGAAGACGATCTTACAGCGTCTAGGAGTTTCTTTAGGAACCTTTTAACCCTGGGTTCCAGGAACAGGAGGCCAGCTCTTCTCAGGCCCTTGGAGATTCTTTTTAGAGACACAGCACACAGCAAAGTCTAAGAGTCAAGCAGGCAGGGTCACAGCACACAGCAAAGTCCCCTTCTTCTCTCCTTTAGATGAAGAGCAAAACAGGTCAGCCCCAGAGCACACAGCAAGGGCAGTCTTCCTTAGTTTCTTCAGCAGTCCTTCTTCTGGCAGAGGTTCCTCTTGATTGTAGAATCCAATTTTCTGTTGTCAGGGGTCCTTCCTTGTCAGGGGTCCTTCTTTTATACCCCTAAAAGTCTTTGAAGTCTTTGTGCAAATGGGCCCTGAGCCCGGTCTAAACCAGTTCTGGGTGTTGCTGGAGGACTGGTGACAGTCGCCCACCGGCAGGCAGGCACAGCCCTATTCACTCCCAGGTGCTATCTCCTCCCACCACTCTAGTTGCAAATGCAGTCATTCAAGCACGGGCTGACTCAGACAACCTCCCGGGTGCTCCCCAGCTCCTGTCACCTTCAAAGCAGACAGTCAATCCACAAACAAGCCCAGGCACACAGAAGGGTTAGACAAGAGAACAGCCACTTTCTCGTACTGTTCTCAAACACAGAATTTAAAAACAACCTTTCCTAAAAGATGTGTTATTAAATTCTGAGTTCAGGGATATCAATCACTTATGTCCCATCTTGTTCCTATGAGAAGATAGGCTGGTATCCATTGGGACCAGCCTCCCCCATGTTAGTCTATGGAGCAAGATAACCTTGCAGCAGTGAGCACACAAAATGGCTGCTGCTCACTACCAGAGCATGTTACCTGCACTAGTGCATGCTCTACCTTTCCTATACACTGCACCCTGCCCAGGGGGGTACCTTGAGCCTTCCATAGGGGTGACCAATGTGTACATAAAGGGAAGGGTTAGGCCCAGCCAGTGGGGACACTGGCCAGGAGGACATGGCAGTTCACTGACTGCACACAGGCACTGCGGTGGCAGGCCTGAGATACCATTTTAGGGCTACTTATGTGGGTGGCGCAATCAGCGCTGCAGGCCCACTAGTAGCATCTGTCATCACCAGCCCTGGCACACACAGTGCACTTTACTAGGGACTTCATGGTGATACAAATACGCCAATCAGGTATACCCAATCAATATGATAATTTACATAGGGAGCACTTACACTCTGGCACTGATCAGCAGTGGCAGAGTGTCCAAAGCATCTAAACCAGCAAAAACGAAATCCAGCACAGCATCAAAAATACAGGAGGCAGAGGCAAAAAGATAGGGGAAAACCACGCCAAGGGTGTCAGGTCTAACACGAAGGAACTGGGTTACTGGTAGTAGTGTGTAGGTTGCCCGATTAATAAATATGGTGAATTGAATTTATGGGCCCAAGTGTGCATATGGTGAAAATTATAGCTGGGTGACCTGCGCGCTCTATCAGTAATTATCTGGTAGCAGAGCTATGGTTAAGGACTAGTTAAAGGTAGGTAGGACTAGTTAAGATAGGTAGATAGGTAAACTGCTGCTAACTGTGAAATTCTTTTTATTGCAAAAAATATCGATCAAATGACAATTGTGTTGAAATGTTATGAAATGTTTTGATTTTCTATGAAATGCTGCTTTTAATGTTTTAACAAAATTCGTTAGTGACTGTTATATGTTTTGTCTGGAATCCCTGGGGGCAGAATAGCGGGTGCTGAGGAGAATCCACCGCGCAGTGAGGTCAGTGGCTCGAGGAAAATTGGTGCAGGTTGGGCAGAACTGGAAGCACTAATTAGGGTTTTCTGTATAAATGTATGAATAAATGATAGCAAAGAGTTTGCTGGCAAAACTTCTGTTGTGATATCACCTAGAAAGGGTCACACGGAAGGAGTAGCAGGTTCATCTGAGCTTGACTGATAGCAAAGGGGTTCACTGGTGAAACTTTTGGCTTAGTATATATCCCAGAGTGGATGAGTCGAAGGAGTAGCAGGTTCTCTAATGCTTGTGTGAAGAGTAGGCAGAAGGGATCTACTCGCAGTATATGAAAAGTAAACGGAAGAGATTTACTTGCAGTGAAACAAATCTTTTCTTTCTAGACACTCGAGTACAGTGGCGAATGTTTTTACGTTGTAAGATAAACAGAGCACTTGCACTTTAAATAAAGAATTAAATTTGACGGTACCTTGTGAAGGAGGGAGTCAATAGCGGAGCTGCTCTGACGTCACTCAGTGCCGCGCTGGTATTGATTGAAACAGCGGGCGTGTAGCTGAAATAGTTTTGTAAAGGAGGGGTGAGCACAGGAGCGTGAGAACTCTTTTTGAGAGAAACGCCGCACACCCATTGGCAGGAATTATTTGAAACTGCACATTTGATTGGTTGCAGAAAATTAAAAGACGCATTTGTATTGGAAGTGATTTTGTAAACAAAGTAAATTGCGGAAAGGGTATATGTGGTATTCGCATCATCCCGACGCCCGACCTGATCCTAGATATCAAGGGTTTATGAGAGATCAGTGGAGAACAAATAGACATATCGTTATGTACGGAAGCAAGAGAAAAATGACATTTGTCGACAAAGTGAAAAATTATTTCAAGAAAGACAAACCCATCAAAACTAGAGAAGGAGTTATCATTCCACCACCTAATACTCCCGCATCATTTATGATGTTTGAGAGAGGATACCATGCTTGCGTATGGTTGGAAAATTGGGTGGAATATACTAAAGATGACGGAATATTGGCCTTTCCGTTAGAAGGTGCATTTAATGGCAGGATTCTGTTCAATTTGAGGACCCAAATGAACGAATTACATCCCAGACCCAGACTAACGCAATATGAGGCCTTAGAAGAATGGGAAATAGAGGCTTTCGAACGGGACAGACCCAGAAACGACAAAGGGCTAACAAAATGTTACCCAAAGGTAAATAGAGAGAAAAGGGAAAAAAGAATGAAAGAATGGAGACAAAACATGATGGTAGAAGGACTGTACCCTGTAATAACAGTAGGAGAGTCCGAGGGAGGGAAGAGAACAGAAAAAAACAAGCATTTAATGGCTATGGGTGACTCAGACGATGAATATCTGGAGGATTTGTTAATGAAAAATCCACCACCTTATAATGAAGGACCCAGATCCTTAAGTGTGGGAGATACTTGTCTAAGACCACCTTACCAGGAGGGATCGAGATCCTTAGATGCGAGAGATACATGTCTACGACCTCCTTATCAGGAGGAATCAAGATCCTTAAGTACGGGAAATCCCTTCCTAAAACCTAATTATGGTGAAGGACCAAGTATGACACATCCGACTGCCCCGAATTATACTCCCACCCTAACTCCACAGATAGTACATGAAACTTCCATGGAAAAGGTACTGCAGGATAGAGAACGAGAAGCTATAATTAAACAATTAGAATTAATTCAGAAAATTTCCCAACTGAATACAAGTCCTGAAGCTTTGACAATTCCAGTACCTATTGGACCAGTTGTTCCTTTTTATGGGGACAAACAAAGTAGCCCGAAAACTCCAATTATAACCCCGAATGTAGTACAGCCCAGAAAAGAGCCATTGATAGTAGATGATCAGGCAAGTGAATGTGAATCTGTGATTTCCTTGATGGATTTACCGATAAGAGAACCAGCGGGGAGTGCACAGAGAAGAAACACTTCTTTTACTTCAAGAGAAGTACAAATTGAGTCAGCTTCTGGTACTAGAAGTGCAACAGTAGTGACTCCTGAATAAATAGACATATGGACTTGAGAATTAGAGAAGCCAAATCCCCAGCCGAAGCCATTGGACATATACAAATTGAGAATAGAATTAGAGGAACTAATGGCTGGGAATGTGGGTTTGGACAGACTGAACACCCTGACTGAAGAAGAATTGCTATTTATTTGCAAGAGTATCACTCGAAATACCTGAGTATACCATGAGAAATTAATGGACACTGCAGCTAGTATGGGAATAGACATTAGCAGATCTAAAGTTTCGCAGAAACACTACAGAGCCGAATTCTCAGACAAAGATTTGGAGAACATGAATGTGTCAGGGAAAAAGGTACAGATCAGAGAATTGCTAAACCTGTTACAAAAATGGGGCGATTTAGAAAAATGGAAAGCCAGGTGGGCCAAGAAAAAGGAAGACAGTAGATCCAAACAAATGGCTTCTGAGTATGTCGTAAAAGAAGCAGACAAGGCAGAGAAATTATATCCTATGCGAGAAGTGCCAGGTGGAGGATATGTACATGTTCCATGGTCCCGACAGGATATTTTGTCTTTTACAAATGACTTCCCAAAATTGCGAGAAAAACCTGTAGATTGGTACAGACAGGTCGAGAGATTTGTGAAAGTTCAAAAATGTCTCCTGAAAGATCTAGATGGTTTGTTCGACATTGTAGTTCCTGTAGATTTATGGACTGAATGTAAAATTGCTGTTGATTGGCCTAGTGAGGAATTCCCGAGGGACCCGAAGACAGGGGCTCCTTCAGGGGACGTGATAAGGAAGTACGATCAGGTAATGTTGTATCTGACAGGAAAGGTGCCTGCAAAAGAAACTGACTGGACCAGAATAAACAGAACTACCCAGAATAGAGATGAAACTGTGCATTCTTACTATGAACGACTGTTACAGGTGTTGAGATGAAAGACATGACCCACTTTATTTATCGATTTGTGTTAGGGTTAAGGCCTGAGATTTCACAGTGGATCAAAGATAATAAAATCTGCTGGCAAGCAAAACCAATTGATGAAGTCCTGAAGTATGCTAAATATTGCGAGGATGAGCTGGCAGATAAACGAAAAGAGTTAAAGGAAAAGGTCATGTGGGCACAGGTAAAGTTAGCAGAACACCAGGAACAGCAGTTAAGTAAAACGGCAAACAATCAGAATCAAGGCCCCGGGGGTGGGGGAAAGCCCAGAGTAAAAATGAGTCGAGAAGAGGGACAAAAGAAGTTCCCCTGTCACGGGTGCGGAAAGATTGGACACTGGAGAGACGAAGGTAAGGCTGTGCAGAATGGTAATGTGCAAATTAATGATTTGAATCCACAGACGCAGAATGAGACACCACGGAAGACCCAGCAGCAGGTAAAACAGAAACAGTTGCCTCGTGCACCTAGGCCAAATTACAGGAGCAAAGCACAACAGAGTGAAGACACTGAGGGTTGGAAAGGAAGGGAGGATAGAAATGCAGAAACTTCACAATTTTTGTTAAATGACACATTTCTCTGTGATGACACCTACTGATGGTGCCTGAGGGGGGAGGACGAGGAGTGCGTGCTTGGCGCATCCTTGCCGGTGGACCAGTCAGGGCCATACTTTGAAGGAAAGGTTGAAGGAAATGACGTCACCTTTCTGTTGGACACTGGTGCTACCCGTTCTACTGTGAGAACAGCAGACGTCCAAACCTACCCCTCTCGGGAGAAGCGATCCAAGTAGTGGGCGTTTCTAATCAGCTAATTAGTACCCCAGTTACAGAACCTATGGAGATTAAAATTGGGAATTTTAAAGAAATGCATAGATTTGTTGTGTGTGATTCCAGTCCTGTAAACTTACTAGGTCGATATTTGTTGTGTAAAAAGAACTGTACTATTTTTGCACTCCAAATGGCGTTGAAATTCAAACCCCAGATGAAGATGGAATTTACAAATTGATGTTAGCAAGACCTGACTCAGAAATTAAAAAACTGACAATACAGGACTTACCTGAAGAACTCCAAGAAACAGTGAAACCAGAGGTATGGGATTTTACTGGAAAAGATGTAGGATTAATGACAAATGTTGACCCAATTAAAATATCCCTAAAAGAAGATGCAGTCTACCCAAACACCAAGCAGTACAAAATGAGTGCAGAAGTGAAAGCAGGAGTTGCTATCGAAATAAAAAGATTACTGGATGCAGGAATTTTGCAAGAAGTGTTGAGCAGTCCTTGTAACTCACCAATAATTGGCATCAAGAAACCTAGTGGTAAGTACAGGGTAGTACAGGACCTGCGCAAGGTAAATAAAATTGTAGTTCCTTGTTGTCCTGTCGTGCCAAACCCTGCAGTGATTCTATACCAAATTCCATGGAATGCTGGATGGTTTACCGTCATTGACTTATGTCATGCATTCTTTTCAATCCCATTACATCCAGACAGCAAATTTCTTTTCTCATTTGAATTCGACAGCCATATCTACGTCTGGAATCGTGTCCCTCAAGGGTACACGGAAAGCCCATCGATTTTTAATCAGATTCTGAAAAAGTGTCTTGAAACCTTGGTGTTGCCCGGAAAATCAGTCCTGGTGCAATATATAGAAGACCTTTTAGTGGCGTCTAAGAACAGAGAAGACTGTGTTGTCGACACCATTGCCCTACTGAACCACTTAGGTGAAGGTGGACATAAGGTGTCGCCGGAAAAGTTACAATTCTGTACCACGTCAGTGAAATATCTGGGGCACCAGATAGAGAGAGGTATCAGGAAAGTGACCTCAGAAAGAATCAGAATAATCCGAAACATGGAATTACCAAACACACAGAAAGAAATCAGAATGTTTCTAGGAGTTGTAGGATACTGTAGACAGTGGATTGTGGGATTTGCAGTCCTAGCAAGACCACTGATAAAAATGACAAAGAAAGGAGCTAAAGACCCTGTGGAATGGGATGACGAAAGCCTGACTGCTTTTGTAAAATTGAGAGAATGCCTGTGTACTGCTCTGGCATTGGGAATGCCTGACTATTCAAAAGATTTTCCACTGTTCTGTGACACACGAGATAATTGTGCACTTTCAGTCCTCACCCAGATTCATGGTTTGACTCGACGTCCCATGGCATATTTCTCTGCCACATTAGATCCAGTAGCAGCTGGATTACCTGGGTGTTTGAAAGCTGTAGCTGCAACATGCACAAGTCTTGAACAGAGTGAGTCCATTGTGATGGGACATCCAGTAACTGTGTATGTTCCCCATTCTGTTGTGATTCTATTGACGAGAACGCAAACACAGTACCTCACACCTAGTCGGCGGCCTAAGTATGAGAGAATCCTTGCAGGTGCAGGAAATGTGACCATTTCTAGATGTAATATTCTGAACCCAGCTACCTTACTGCCAAGTTCATTTGCCTCAGAAATGAGGAGGGAAACTGAACATAATTGCCTTGATTTGACAGAATTTAGCACGAAACCACGTCCTGACATCAAAGAAAATCCTTTAATTGACGAAGATTATGAGCTGTTTGTAGATGGCTCATGCATGAGACATGAGGAGGGAGGCCTAAGCGCTGCCTATGCAGTATGAACAGTGGGAGGTCCAGTCGAAGCATCCTATTTACATGGAGTCATGTCTGCACAAATAGCTGAATTGGTTGTGGGGTTGTGCATGACTTTGGCCAGTTGTGGATGCAAAGGGAGTTCCTGACTTCTTCAGGCACCCCTATCAGAAATGGAAAATATGTACAGGATATACTAGAATCAATCCAGTTACCAAAAGAATTGGCTGTGGTCAAGTGTGCTGCTCACAAATCTGGCGATGACAAATTGACAGCAGGTAATCAATATGTTGACCAGTTAGCCCAACATTGTGCAAGATACCGAGTATCAATCAATATAAAGGTTGGGGGAAACGGAAACAGCTGCCAACTTTTGATGCTAGAGGGAGTGAATACATGGGAGGAAGTGAGAGACTTACAGGAAGCAGCAGAGCCACAAGAAAACTTTGGTTCTCGAAGGAGAAGTGAAGATGGTGTCATTGTTTACCTTGATGATGTGCCTGTGTTGCCAGACTGTATGCTTGCTCCTATGGCTAGGCTGATACATGGAGACACACATTTAGGCAGGGACGCGATGATTCGCATGTTTCGTCGGACCTGGTTCAATTCGAAATTCAGAAACGTAGCAGAAGCACTCTGCCAGAGGTGTCTGATTTGCCAACAACTTAACCCCGTAAAAGAAAATGGTGGTATTACCAGGAACTATTGGAAAGGCAGAAGGCCCCTTTATTAGACTACAACTAGACTTTATTCAGTTACACCCTTGTCGAGGAATGAAGTACCTACTTGTCATTGTCTGCCTGTTTTCAAAATGGGTGGATCCTTTCCCTGCACGTAGGAATGACAGCATCACAGTAGCCAAACTATTACTGAGGGAACTAATACCTAGGTACGGATTCCCAGTCACAATTGAATCAGACAGAGGAAGTCATTTCCAGAATGAAATAATTAAGCAAATCTGTGAAGCATTCAAAATCACGCAAAAACTGCACTGTGCATATCACCCAGAGGCTTCTGGAGTGGTAGAACAACTGAATGACACAATAAAAGCAAGGTTGGGAAAGATGTGTGAATACACTCAATTGGAATGGCCAGATGCTCTGCCTCTTGTGTTGATGGGACTCAGAAGTATTCCAGACCGGAACACGGGCTTAAGTCCCCACGAGATTCTAATGGGAAGAGCAATGCGGCAAGCACGGGTGCCAGGATACAAAATAATAAGCATATCTGATGATTTGGTGCTAGAATACTGTAAAGAGCTGGCTGACCAAGTGCGTTCTATCTCTCGCCGGGTTGGGGGAGACGCCTTCGCCAGGCCAATGACTCCAGCACATGACCTGAATCCAGGTTACTGGGTCGTAATCAAGAAACATACTCAGAAGAGTTGTCTTAAACCACGGTGGGTAAAGCCGCGACAGGTGATCCTGGTAACCACCACAGCTGTGAAGTGTGCAGGAGTACCTCGCTGGATCCATGCCAGCCACACGAAGAGAGTGACTGAACCTGACGAAACTGAGGCTGAAGGTTGTGCAGCTGAGGGGTCCCAAGATATCGGTCCTGAAGTAGCTGAAGAGGAACAACCGAGCTCCAGTCCAGAAGACAAATCCATTTAGATAGACAGCGGGATAGTGAGGATGAGACAGGTGAAGAAGAAGGTACTCAGATCATCGAAATCCAAGTCAAATCTGATTCTGAGGAGGACCAGATAGGGAGAGAACAGGTAATTGACAAGGAGAGGCACAGATAGAAATTAGGGCGAAAGTTCAAGCGGAAGAAAATCAAGAGCTCGAAGAGCTTGAACAGGAACAGATAGGATTAGACAATTATGTTCAGGAATAAGAAATCGAAACAGATCAAAGCCAAAATCAGCATACACCTGAACAAGGCCAGTTTAGGGACCAGGCAGAAGAAACTGATGAAAGACCTGGACCTAGTCAGTTAGGGGAAAGTACAGAAGGAGAGCCTGAACCAAATGTGCCACAACTGAATGACAACAAAAGAGTGTTTGAAGAAGGCCAAGACACAGTGCCAGTTAAAAGACTCAGAAAAGGTGACTCAGTACCCAGATTTGTGAAAAGACTGAGATTGCGACTAAAGACAATAAACGAAGAGGCTGAACAAGTAAATGAGGTTTCTAGTCAAACTGACCCAGCAGTGACAAAGCCTACGAGAAGAAGTGCTCGTATCAAGAAACTGACTAGCAAGTATCCGAGTCCAGAGTGGACTTACTTTGTGCTGGAAGAATTTGAGAATCTGGAGATAAGTGACTAAAGTGAGGAAGAATTGATTACTGACCAGACCAGTGAAGAAGCAGAACCAACCTGAAAAGTTGCTCGAGCAAGTAAGGTGTGCAGAGTTACAAAGAGGGCTTGGAACTTCTTTTGAGCCAAAATGTCTGATTCTTCTGTGAATGGGAGACCGAGAAGAAGTTGTTTGAAAACATGCTGCCAAGTATGTTTATGTAGTGTAGCAATAGTACTGATACTTTGGATAGGACTAACCATAGCTATTCCTTCTATGATGAGTAAAGACCCGACTCTGTACCCAAATAACCACTTGCCAGAAGACACTGTAGAATCACATACTAGAAATACACCACGAAGAATAAATGCACTAGACAAACCACTTAGCCTTAAGCAAACAACGTTAGACTTAGAAGCACCAGATGAGGAAGGGTTACATTTCAGTAAAATCAAGAACAAAACTAATTTAAATGTTTTCGCAAACCTGTTAGTACATTATGTAGAAGCTATGGAAATAGATGATTGTTATGTCTGCATGAAGCTACCCACTTCAGTAGCTGAAGGTGTGACTTACCACCACTTGCCCTTAACCTATGGAATTTCCTGTAGCATACTAACTAGTTTATTTTATAGAAGAGGACCTTTACAGTATTATTATTCAAATCTTGATATGACGTTTTCGGAACTTCCTGTATGCAGAAACCTAAACCCTGTACATACAACTAGAGATGTAGCAAAATACATGAGTGATTATTTTCTAACTGTAGGTAAAATAAATATAGATGACGCACACAAAGATAACTTGACCTGTTCATTACACGAAAAAGAGAAAATGTTTTTAAATATGGTAGAGAAAAGAAGAGAAAGTTTGCAAAAGAAAGCAAAATATAAGAATCAGAAAAATCCTAAATGGGCTGAAAGCATAGAGAGCACCTCAAATGGTGGAGCTAATGCTGCCATGTTGCTGGATTTCGAAAAGAAAGGGAAACTTTGTCTTAAAAGAGAGAAAACTAGTTATTATAACAATATCTTCATTGGTTCCAGTGAATGCGAACACAATTACAAAGTAATTGGGGGTTGGGGTTTCAAAGATGGGTCAGAGCCTGTGTTTCCTGGAATTTATTTTATATGTGGAAACAAGGCTTATTTCAAATTGCCCGACCATTGGTACGGAAGCTGTTATTTTGGTATTGTCTTCCCAAAGATATACCATGTGGGGAAAATCACTGGAAGCACTGAAAAGACTAATGAATTAATACGTAGTAAAAGAGAAAGTGTTGGTGAAATAGTAGGTGATATATTTAGTGCATTGATACCTGCAGTGGGAGTGACTCTGAATACACACAGAATTTGCAAATTGTCAACAGTAGTAGATCGGTTATCAACTGACACTGCTGGAGGTTTCCTGATGGTCAATACTGAAATGGTTGCGATCAGATCAATGGTTTTACAAAACAGACTTGCTCTTGATACATTATTGGCAAAAGAGGGCAGAGTCTGCAGAATGTTGAAAGCGCAACATTGTTGCACTTACATACCTGACAAAAGTGTGGAAATTAAAGGGTATGTGAGGAACATTACTAATTTGGAAAAAGAGCTTAAACCACTGGAGGTTGACAGTGCCTGGAAGAGACTTACTGATGGTCTCTCTGCCGTAGGTCATTGGTTTTCTAACCTAGGTAAAAGTCTTTTGAGTAAAGTACTGATGCCAATTGCGGGAATAGGGTTAGTAATGTTTATAATAGTAATTTGCTGTAAATGTCAAAAACACCAAAAGAAATACACTGTGAACAAGAGAGGTGTGGGACGGGAAGATGGCGGCCGCTTAGCAGTGGCCAAAAACAGCAGAGCAGTGAAGCTCGCGTAACTGCCCCGACAGAGTCTCCCCTTACCATCACGGATTAATGAACACTATCAACGCGGATCTTGAGACAAATCTAAAAAAAACTCACGGATGATTCTTCAACTTACCTGCCGAAATTCGGCATTCCGGCTGCTTCGGGAGCTGACGCGAGCGGCTCTGTCTGTATGCTCCAGCAACCGTCGGAGAGCGAGGGGGCGGGGCTCGTGTGAGGCATCGCGGATTCTGCAGAGCAGAGCGGCGTTCGTGGCAGGGCCGCCGAGGTTTGCAGGTTGTAACGAGGAATACAGCGCAAGGAGGTTCTGGGCAGTGAAAAGACGGATTGCAATGGCCCCAAAGGTTAACACAGGAAAGTCTGCCGCGGAGAAGGAGAAGAAAAAGAAGGCAGGAGTGGAGACAGCGCAGGGTGACACTGACGGTTAACTACAGACTCCCCCGGTAAGAAAGCAGGCGGTGGTTAGAACAAGGCAGGCAACGGCTACAGCCACAGTCCCAATTGCGGATATTTTCAACAAGGCTGGCAGAGAGAAGGGACAGAAAATTACAATACTAGTAGGGGAGGGAGGTGAGCCTGAACTAGTGCTAGGTGATATAACCACCTCAACTCTCCCTGAGCTGACTGATATGATTGACCCCCCTCTGCCTTTGAATACCATAGGTCAAGATATGATTAAAGGAGCGGATAGGGTTGAGCTTGAGCCTGGTACCTCTGGCAACTTGGATGGGGAGGCTGTGGAGAAAGGGACTATCAGCAATACTACACTGGGCGAGTGTAAGTCAGGGGGGTTTAATGTCGGACCATATACCTGTATCACTCAAGGGAGTCTAATGGACTTGGACGAAGCAGTGAACAAAGCGGAAGATCAAGATGGACAGAAACCTGGAGTGCTCACAAAGGAGAACGTGGTGACCCGTGGGGAAGCCGATAAGGGAAGAGATAATGAAAAGGTCCCTAGTGAATGTTTCTTCCCAGTGTCGGAGGGAGGTGAGTGGTCAGATGATGAAGATCTTGGCTCCAATGTGGCTTCGGACCCTGACGCAGAAAGCGATCTTGAGCCTGGTTCTCCGGTAACAGCAGTTAAACCTCCAAATAGGCGTGAGCTCCCTCAAAGTGGGCTTAGTTGGGACCATTCTTCAGCAATGCCTCTGCAGGGAAGTCGGGGGGGTGCTGCACAGATGTCGCTTTTGGAGATCATTCATGGTGAGATTCTGGCCCACAGGGAGGAAGCCCGGCGGGACAGTCGGAAGTCCCAAGCTGCTGCAAAGAAAATACAGGGGGCTGTTAGGAAACTATCTAAGGCCTGTATAAATCTGGGAGATCGGGTAACTAATCTGGAGGATAGAGTGGTTTCTACGGAGGCGGAGGCAGCAGCCACAGTTAATAAAGTCGAAGCCCAAAACGCGCAAGTCACAGACATTCAGTGGAAGTTGGAGGACATTGAGAACAGGATGCGACGGAATAACCTCCGGGTTCTTGGGGTACCCGAAGGGGTGGAAGGGTCCGATGTCAGAGCTTACATCATTAAATTATTTGAGCAGGCATTTCCGGAGCTCTCAAACTAGGAATGGACAGCAGAGATCCAGAGAGCGCACCGCACCCCGTTTAAAATCAAAAAAGGTTCCAAGGAAGGGGACAAACCCAGAGCTATCCTAATTTTTTTGGGCAACTTTCTGCTGAGACAGGCAATTGCGGAGAAGGCTAGACCGGATGCTAAGAGGAGTGTGGACGGGATCTCATTCTTCGTCCGCCTAGATTTCTGCCATATAACAGTGGAAAGGCGCTGGAGACTCAGGCAACTGATCAGCCCTTTTCAGCAGAAAAAAATGCAGGCCTATCTAATTAACCCGGCCCAGCTGAAAATCATAAATGAGGGGAGAACTATGTACTTTGCCTCTGAGATTAAAGCCAGAGAATATTTGGACTCTTATGGGAAATAGAATTTTCATTACTGTTCATTACTGGATATGTGTGTTGATTTGTTGTAGCACTACTGAAGAACTGGCGAGGGGTCAATCGAATTTAAAAAATAAAAATGGCGAGGGGTAACAGGATGTTGATTTGGTTTATAGTATTAAGGGCTTCACTGCTTTCACTGTGACCATCACAAGCACAGACTTGGTCTGAGCGCCTCACTAGCTAGGGTGCAGGGGTGTAGGGAAAGGGTGGGGGGAGGAGGGGAAGGGGGTGAGGGGGGGTGGAGGGGAAGGGCGGGCGGCCAGGGGGTGGGGAGTACAAGGGGTTGGGGGAAAAATCAAAAAAAGAGAAAATAAGGTGTACTAAGGTAAATATTGTTGATATTAAAGCTCAGCAGGGAAATTCAATACAAAGACATGTCAAGCTTTAAAATTTGTACAGCCAACGTAGGTGGCTTGAAAGATGCGAGAAAACGTCAAAGGGTGGATCATTTTTCAAAATTTAATAACGTTGATATTTTCTGTATTCAGGAGACCCACCTCCCTTGGGTAAAAAGAAATTTGATGAAATTTAGGGGGTTTGAAATCCTAGCTTCCTCATCTCAAACATCAACAGTTAGAGGTGTGGCCATTTTAGCTAAACCCTTTGTAGGGGGAGCCAAGCGTCACAAGGCTGATAGTGCAGGGAGATGGGTGATAGTGGAACTCAATTTAGGCTACACACTATGTGTGATATACGGCTCAAATTAGGATGATCCTGAAATTTTTGACTTTTTGGAAGGGGAACTAGCTAACTGGTCAACACCCATAATAGTTTGTGGGGATTTAAGTATCTCAGTAGATTGGAATAAATCAGCCAACTATTCTGGGCGGAAACCTAAGGTGTTCCGAGCTCTTGATTCTCTTATGAAGTCACATGGTCTTAAGGATGTGTGGGCGGTAAAGGAACCCTTAGACCCAGGCTACACCTATTTTTCTAGCCCCAATCTGAGATATACCAAACTAGACTACTTTTTGATTTCCTCCACAGAGTTGAATAAGGTGTGCATCAAGAAACTCCCAAAGTCAATCTCCGACCATAATCCTTTAGTGTTGTTTTATGATATGCCTAAAATGGAAAGGAAACAAACTAGCTGGTCTTTTGAGAGAAAACTATTGTTAGATACCAGATTTGTGGAACATCTCAGAAAATGGGCTGTTGAGTTCTATGATACTAACCGATATACCACATCTCGGAACGGCGTGTGGGATGCCTTTAAGGCCTCTCTACGGGAGAGAGATTGAGAACCTGATATACATGTTAGTGGTAGCTGAAGAACAGCATATTAAGGATATAGGCCAGGGACGGGAGGGACAGGAGAGTTAAAAAAGAATAACTGTCATTAAAGCTGATCTGCAGAAAATAGTTATTCAGAAAGAAACCAGTGAGTACCAGGTGTCTAAGGCAAGACGTTAAACCAGGGAACAGGCGGGTAGGACACTGGCTCTGCAGATAAGGCAAGAGAGGACTAAGAACTTAATCTCCCTTATACAGGATCAAGATAAGGAGTATACGGAGTCAAAAGACATTCTAAGGGTCTTTCAGAACTTTTATCAAAAGTTGTATAATGAGGAGGGTGTTATTGGTGAGCAGGTCTCAGATCCTGGTTATGCTGATGGTGGCCCGGGTCTAGATGTACAGTCCAGAGAAGAGCTCGACAGAGACCTAGATATGCTGGAAGTAACCAAGGCCCTACAGGAATTAGCTGCAGGAAAGGCTGCAGACCCCGACGGAATCCCCCTCGAGGTCTATAAATGCCTAGAAAAGGAGATCGCCCCAATTTTACTCAATCTATTTAATGGGATCTTGTGGTCAGGTATAATACCCGAGTCTTGGAAGGAGACTAACATCGTTATCTTCCATAAGAAGGGGAAACCTAAGGAACTACTGGGGTCTTATCGCCCAATATCGTTAATTAATGCAGACACAAAATTATATTCTAAAGTCTGGGCTGGCAGGTTGGGGGGGGGATTATTGGCCGTCTCGTTTCCCCGTGGCAGCATGGGTTTATACCTGGGAGAGGCACTACGTAACATACTAGAAGAGCAATAGCGCTATTTGATGCCCATGGTGCCACGGGGGGGAGATGGCCATGATCCTCCTCGATGCGGAGAAAGCCTTCGACCGAGTGGTCTGGGACTTTCTCTGGGGCATCCTGGCCGGTAGAGGCTTTGGTAACAACTTCCTGAGGGCAATTAAGGCTATGTACACTGACCCGGTGGCTCGTGTTATGGTTATGGGGGAAAGGTCTGATAAAATAGTGATTAAGAGAGGGACGCGCCAGGGCTGCCCTTGCTCCCCGATTTTGTTTTTCTTAATCTAGCTGGCCACGCATACCTGTATTTGTGTCCTCCTACACGCACTCTAATTGTTGGAACCACCGCTCTTTGCGGGTCCCTCGCCCTCGTTTTTTTGCTGGCGGCCATCTTTGGTTGGGGAAGAGGGTGCACGAGCTAGTCCTCTCTCTAGGAGGCGACTAGGGCTTAAATTCAGGCAAATCAGGTCAGTTCGCTCTTGACCACTAGCGCACTACACGCAGCGCTTTTACTCGCAGCGCGAACTTGATTGCTGCTCTTTTGAGCTTTTAAAATCCCGTTTTTTGTATTTGTGTTAATTTGCTTTAAAACTGTTTCCCCTGTTCTTAATCTAGCTGGCCACGCATACCTGTATTTGTGTCCTCCTACACGCACTCTAATTGTTGGAACCACCGTTCTTTGCGGGTCCCTCGCCCTCGTTTTTTTGCTGGCGGCCATCTTTGGTTGGGGAAGAGGGTGCACGCGCTAGTCCTCTCTCTAGGAGGCGACTAGGGCTTAAATTCAGGCAAATCAGGTCAGTTCGCTCTTGACCACTAGCGCACTACACGCAGCGCTTTTACTCGCAGCGCGAACTTGATTGCTGCTCTTTTGAGCTTTTAAAATCCAGTTTTCTGTATTTGTGTTAATTTGCTTTAAAACTGTTTCCCCTGTTCTTAATCTAGCTGGCCACGCATACCTGTATTTGTGTCCTCCTACACGCACTCTAATTGTTGGAACCACCGCTCTTTGCGGGTCCCTCGCCCTCGTTTTTTTGCTGGCGGCCATCTTTGGTTGGGGAAGAGGGTGCACGCGCTAGTCCTCTCTCTAGGAGGCGACTAGGGCTTAAATTCAGGCAAATCAGGTCAGTTCGCTCTTGACCACTAGCGCACTACACGCAGCGCTTTTACTCGCAGCGCGAACTTGATTGCTGCTCTTTTGAGCTTTTAAAATCCCGTTTTTTGTATTTGTGTTAATTTGCTTTAAAACTGTTTCCCCTGTTCTTAATCTAGCTGGCCACGCATACCTGTATTTGTGTCCTCCTACACGCACTCTAATTGTTGGAACCACCGCTCTTTGCGGGTCCCTCGCCCTCGTTTTTTTGCTGGCGGCCATCTTTGGTTGGGGAAGAGGGTGCACGCGCTAGTCCTCTCTCTAGGAGGCCACTAGGGCTTAAATTCTGCCATGTCCACGCGCAGCGGAGACGCGCAGCGGGGATGCCGGAATATCGCCGGAGTTTCGCCAGAGTCAAGCCCGTCTGTGCCCGTCCGGGCCCAGACGGGCTCAGGGCATGCCACTCTGCTCAATCCATCTAGACCTCTGGCCCCCTCCTACAGGTATTCACGGGATACTCTGCTCTCGCTTCGCGCGCCTAAACATCCTAGTTGCCGTTACTATTGGGTAGAGGGTACTGTTTTTAAACACTGTCCTGGGTGTCGTCCGTCTAATAGTTGTGTGAACTCAAATTCACTCACTATGGCTCTGCTTAACTGCAGATCACTGCCTTGTCACGCTATGGAAATACACTCCCTCCTTTTGGACCATAGTCTGGATGCTTTGTTCCTGACGGAAACGTGGTTGACCGCGTGTTCTGGTCCCCATATTGTCAACGCTCTCCCGCCGGGATACCTCATTTTCCATCTTGATCGGCCGGATGGGAGAGGGGGTGGAGTGGCCATTGTGTATAGAGACACATTTGTGTGCAAGGCAGTAGATTGCGGCATTATTAATACTGAAAGTTGTTATTTCTCACTCGGCATATCTTCTTCCGTTTCCATCTCCGGCCTCCTTGTGTATCGGCCTCCTGCTACGCTGGGGAATTTTGTAGACTCTCTCATTGAGGCCATTATTCCCTTAGCGGCTGCCTCGTGCAACTTTGTACTTCTTGGGGACTTTAATCTTCATTTTGATGACCCCAATGATGTAGTAGCAAGAGATTTATTGAGCTCGCTTGGTGTACTTGATCTTCATCTCGCTCACTTGGGAGCTACTCATAACAGAGGTCATCAGCTTGATGCTGTTCTTGCCAATACTGTCAACCTGCAAGCCCTCCAGATGTTGGCTCTCCCCTGGACGGATCACCATCTTATTCCGTTCAGTTGGTTGCTGGGGAACCGGAGAGATCCCGCACCTAGACAGCATACTGTGGAACGACTCTGGTCGAAGCTGCCGGTGGACAGTTGGGTGGAAGAGCTAGCTAGAACCCGCCCTTATCCTGTAGATGACCCCAACATTGCTGATCAGCATTTGGGCGAATGGCTTACTAAGTCTCTTGATTTACTGATTCCTAAAAAAAGGAGGCTTATCAGGGAGAGAAGAATCGGTTCTGCCCCCTGGTACACCCCGGAACTTAGGAGTTGCAGAACCTCTTGCAAAAGGCTTGAACGTGCCTGGAGGAGAGAGCAGACGGAAGAAAGCCGGGCCAACTATAAAAGAGAGATGAGGAAATACAAAAGTGCACTGAAGGATGCAAAAAAGAACTTCTTTAGTGAGAGGATTGAGAGGGCAAGTAATTCTCCTAGAGAATCGTTTAAAATGTTTAAAGAACTTTTGAAAGCCCCTGTCCCGCCAGTTGTGCATGCTAATCCTAAAGACAAATGTGAAGAACTTGCTAGTTTCTTCCATTCAAAAATAGAGAAAATACTATCCTCTCTGCCCGCTACTCCTCAAATCTCTGAGCCGGCTGTTAGTCCAATAAGTTGTCCGACCGAACTTGCTTCCTTTGGCCCCTTCTCGGAAGAGGAGGTCACAAAAGTCCTGTTGGAGATGAAGAGTGGATCTCCGAGTGATCCAGGGCCTATGAAATATCTTAAGCTTGGGGCTAATACTTTGTCAACTCCGCTGACCGACCTTATCAATCTTTCTCTCTCTCATGGCATAGTGCCACAGAGATGGAAAAGGGCAGTGGTAAAAGCCCTATTAAAAAAACCAGGTTTGGATCCCTCCAACTTGACCAACTTTAGGCCAATTTCGCTTCTGCCTGGGTTCTCAAAAATCGCCGAGAAGCTGGTTAACCGTCAGCTCTCCTACCATCTAGAGTCCAACCGCCTGTTGGGAGACTCCCAGACTGGTTTCCGCCCCGGCCAGGGAACGGACACAGCCCTGCTGGCAGTAGTGGAGGAGGCAAGGAGCACTCTTGATACAGGAGGATCAGTGGCAGTGATCCTCCTGGACTTGAGTGCTGCCTTTGACACCGTGAGTCATCAGGTGCTCCTCCAACGCCTGTCAGAGGTAGGTGTCTCAGGGACGGCTCTGAAATGGCTGGGATCTTTTCTCTCCAACCGTTTCTACCAAGTCTGGGAAGGAGCAGAGCAGTATTCCCTATTCCCTCTTCAATGTGGAGTCCCGCAGGGCTCATCGCTGAGCCCTACCTTATTTAATACATATATGACTCCACTTGAAAGAGTGGTAGCCCCTTCAGGAGTGAAGATCATCAGCTATGCTGATGATACTCAGCTGGTGGTCGGCCTCACTCAGCTGGCGGACCAACCCAAGGTGCTACATGACTGCCTGGCCAATGTTTACCGTTGGATGTCCAACTCTGCTTTAAAGCTTAATGGAGGAAAAACTGAGCTGATGCTCCTGGGTAACTCCAGTCCCTCCATTATTGCTAGCTGTTGGCCCCGGTCTCTTGGTGATCCACCATCCCCCAAGAAGGAGATCAAGTCCTTGGGAGTATGGTTGGAGGAAGATCTGTCCTTCAGGACCCACGCCAGGAAGACCGCGGGGGTCTGCTTCGGTCTACTGAAGTCAGCCCGAAAGGTGTTACCACTGCTTCCGGATCCAGCTAAGAAGCTTCTGATACGTGGTTTAATCCTCTCGAGGCTCGACTATGGGAATGCCCTGTTTCTTGGCGCCCCCGAAGCGACCTTTAAAACCCTCCAACAGGTGCAAAATGCAGCTGCCAGAGTCTTGATGGAGATTCCTAGAAGGCAGTCTGCCGCCCCGGCCCTCAAAGCGCTTCACTGGCTCCCCGTGAAGGAGCGGGTGAAATTTAAGGCGTTGTGTACGGCCCATAAAATTTTACATGGCAAAGGCCCCCCCCTTCTTTTTAATATGGCCCGTCCTTATAAACCCCCACGCCTTTTGCGCTCGGACCAAAAACACCTTCTGCAGTCAGCGAGAGTTAGGAGAGCTCGTACTGGGGGCAGGCGCTTCTCGGTGCAGGTGGCGACTTTGTGGAACTCTCTGCCCTTCAAGATTCGCTCTGAGCCCAAGATCCTACTATTTAGGAAACTTCTTAAAACCTATTTGTTTCCACAGTAGTGATTAATCGAGCCTCTCCTTTTTTGGTCTGTCGCGCCGGGATGCCCCCGGGTAAGCTGAGCGCGTTATAAGTTTCATATTATTATTATTATTATTCTTATATATAGATCCTTTTATTCAATAAATGTTAGCCTCTCGTCAAATTAGTCCTGTAGTGTTTAATGGCTTCACTACAAAATTGCTTGCCTATGCCGACGACTTGGCGATAACTAGGTCTGACCCACACCAAGCAATGCCTGCATTGGTACAACTAGTTAACGAATTTGGGCTTCGATCTGGCTATCGGTTAAATGAGGGGAAAACACAGATTATATGTACCAAAAATATTGCGAAGACCGACTATAGATTTGTAAACTCAGCCGTATATCTTCGGGTCAGAATAAATGCAGCCGTTGAGAAGATGGTTGGAGAGAATTACCTTCCCCTCATTAATTCAATCGAAAAAGATCTGAAAAGAATTGACGTGTTACACTTATCTTTGATTGGTAGAGTGAATGTTTTATATCTGTTTAGGGCTATCCCACTGCTGCTAGAGGAAGGTGTGTTGAGGAAAATTGAATCCACATTTGTTAGGTTTGTTTAGCAGTATGGTAAAATTAGACGCTCAATTAATCTTATGTCATTACCTTGGTATAGGGGAGGCCTGGCTATGCCGAACCTTAGATTATATCACCTGGTATGCCTCCTCACGCAAATGAATATACTGATTCAATCTGATCCCCTACCATCTGAAGGTCAAACTGAGAGTCAGGACCCTCCCTCTATATTCGAGCTATTATTAGGGAGGAAGGCCTATGGATTACTGCAGTGTGAGGTGGATCAAAGGTACTATAGGAAGGCAAGGTATAAGATCATTGAAGGGATTTGGGAAACCTGGAAAGCAATTAGTAAAATTTGGAAGATCCCCAAAATAAACGCCTATACAAACCTTTGGAAATCTAACTTATTTCCTCATTTGGGCCAAAGCGCGTACTGTACAGTATGGAGAGAGCATGGGATAAGATGCCTGGGCGACATCATGACAGGCGGTGTTGTCCTTAGCTTTGATGAGATACAGAAGAAATATGGGATTCCCGGTAGCCACTGGATTTTATATGGACAAATTGCTCAAACCCTATTGGCATATAGACCAAAGATGTTGCTACCCCCAGACAGTCAATTGGTTGAATATTTAAAAAAAGGGGGAAAGAAGATAGGTACAGCCTACAATCTCTCCCTGCCAGGCCTCCCGGATGATCTGGAGAAAACAGAGGCCACATGGGCACTAAAATTGGGGGATCCGGATGTTGATATAGACCTTGCCCTAATCTTAAGTAAGAAAGTATTTCGAGCATCAAATTTGAGGTCTCAACATTATAAGACTCTGTTTAACCTCTATTATACTCCAGCGAAATTGTACGGGTGGGGACTTAGAGAAAACGATAAATGCCCTAAATGCAATACAGGTCCTGCAGATCTACTGCATATGTTTTATCACTGTCCCAACTTGATTTTAATACGTAGTGAGATAACCCTGTTTTTGGAGGGGCTGCTAGGTATTAACATCAACCTATCCCCTACCTTGGTTCTCACAGGGACAGATGATAAACATAATGTTGGGAGAGATACCCAAGCGTTATTGTTCATTGCAGTAGCGGTATTACGAATCCTTATCTCAGCTGGGTGGAAGGATACCACCGCTCCCACGTTTCATATGTGGCTGTCCAGGTTGCTAGGTATGCATAATCTAGAGGCATGTTTATATGAATTTAAGGGGAGGATAGTGCGAGAATTTGGTAGGTACATCTGGGCGCCACTGAAGAGATGGAGGAACTAACAACAAGACAAGTTTTATGAATACATTATTTATGAATGTTTTAAAGCTGATTAATGTTCTTGTATTAGAAATATGAATTTTCCATGAGCTATGATTGTATTTATATTGTTATTGAATTATGTTGACTAATTTATTGCACATTATGAATTTTATATCTTTATAATGTATAAATTGAATATGTATTGGATCTTAATGAAATTACACCTTATTTCTCAATAAAAAATAAAAAAATAAAAAGTGAACAAGAGAGGTATGAAAAGAAATGTTCATGAGCTTGAATTAGAAGAATTAAATAATCAGATTTATAAAAGGGTGAAAAACTCTCACCCTAATAAAGAGACTGAGAAAAAAGCTGAACAGAATGTTTGAAGAGATTGAACTGGGAAAAATGTGAAAAGTTGGCATCTGGTTCTATTAATTTGTGATGATATAAAATATCATCAAAGAGGGGATTGATGGAGCAAGAATTCGCACGTATAGCGTCTTGCTCGTACTTCTGAACCTCAAATAACATTAATGAACTAAATCAATCTGTTTGTCTTACTAATTTTCCCTTTATTCCGACATTTGGGGTGTCCGAGAGAAGCTTGGTTATGTGTTTACTAATAATAATAACGCTTGCTGCTAAAGATGGCTGCTGCTATGCGGGAATTTGTTCTGCGCATGCGTCGGTCACACTCACGTGACGTGACGTACTCGCAGTTCTAGTGGGAAAAATGTGCACTTGCGCACTAGACTAAAAGATGGCCGCTTTGTGTCCTCACATGCCTGATGCTTGCACTGCAGATTTTTGCTATGCTGTCTGTCTGCATTAATAACTACGGCTATAGTTAATATGAAGTAATGGGAGTAATATAGTGATCACTGGTATACAGTGTAATCATTTATTTCTGTGTCCTAAATTGTTTTCCTTTACTTTTCATGTATCGAATCTTTTGGGCCTGGGAGGTGCTTACTACTCCATCTTAGAAGTTCCTACTGCGCAAGTCACCCTGGCAGAGGGAAGAAAACCTTGTAGCAGTGGAACCCAGCCAGCTGGCTGCCACAGCCAAGATGCTCCTGGGAACCGACCTGTGACCCAGCGAGACGAAGCTGAACTGTACTGCATTTGAAACATTTGTAAATGAAAATTGTATTTTTCATTGTTATGTGTAAAGCATGTCATGGGAACCCCAAATTCAATAGGCGGTCCCAAAGGATGTAAATTAGGGCTTGAGAAAGTCAAATCCTGGTTGGTGTGATGACCTGTCCTTTCTGTTGTCCAATCGAAATTGGGGATCCTTACACTTGCAACATTTGGGGGGTGGTACACTGACCCAAAAACAGTATAACTAGCCTAGGTTTAGCTAGAGAAATTGTCCGACTTGTCCGAATAGCTGACCTGTCACTGACCCAACGCACTCAATAGCTGATCAAGAAGCAGAGGTGCTGCGGAGCACTCTGTCCGACTGACTCACAGACCCATTCTGGGTTTTGAGAACCTTAAGTGCTGGCGGAGCACTTTGCTGGGGAATTCGAGAACCCAATCGGGATTTTGACTGATAGCTGCAGAGAGGGTGTAGCGCAGGCGTTGCAACTGAACTGCGGGTGCTGGTCTTACCTTGGTGGTCCTGTCCTGATTCCAATCTGGTTTTCCTGTCCTGGGTTTCCATTCGGCACCTGCTGGCCTACTGGCGACCGTATTTCCTTGGGGTTTCTCCTGTCCTTAACTGACCCGTGGCCAGGGTTGGTCTTCACACTGTTCTAGGTAAATATAACCCCGAGAGAACCCTTTTTCCGTCTTTTATCTCCTTGTTTTAATAAAAACGTACTTGCTTTGGTTCCTTTTTTCTTACCCTCCCTTTGCTGACAAATGATAAAATCCTACATTATAGTTGTTATATTAGCATGTTCCATTCTTCCCCATCCTATAAGTGGAATTGTGACGTGTTATCCATGAAATAGATGTTCCTTATCTTTACCCTCCTTTAGCCAAAGTAAAGCAATTGCTCTGGATTGTTAGCGTGTTCCACTTTTTACCTTCCCTATAGCTACATGGTATCTTCAAAGTTTCTATAGACTGATTAAAGTTCCTTTGCTTTGCCCACCGGCGAGGGGTGTTTCAAACTGTGACATTCTAGTATGTTCCTTATTTTTCCCGTCCTTTAGTTACTCTATACCAATTCTAAAATTTCTGAGAATCTTATTAGTGTGTTCCCTGTTCTTACCTTCCCTTTATATCTATAAATGGTTGCATAATCTGGTTCTTGCACAGTTACACTATCTTTATGATCTTGGTTATTGAAAGTTTGCTCACTGTGAATTTTATGCTTACTGACCTTGAAGATTAGATAAAGGTTTTCAAAACTTCCTGAGTCTGTGGTTATTATAAAGAGTGCAAATATTATAAATGTTATTGTATTTTGTGGCTGCTTATCTTTTACAGCTAGCTCCCTGATCCATTGTGATCATAGGTACCCGTAACAAGGACTGGTAAGTCGGGTACATTGGTAATAAATAGGAAGGAACTGGGTTACTGGTAGTAGTGTGTAGGTTACCCGATTAATAAATATGGTGAATTGAATTTATGGGCCCAAGTGTGCATACGGTGAAAATTATAGTCGGGTGACCTGCGCGTTCTATCAGGGGGTGATGTCAAAGCAGGATTGATTGATTACTTTGGCCCAGGGAAGGGGGTGTGGGATCCCTCCCCAGAGCATGACTAGGCAAGTTTAAATGGGCCATTGAACCCCTTCCCTTGGCCACCAAAGGCAGGGTCCTGGAATCCCATCCCTGGGGCCCAGGAGCACCAAGATTGCTCCTGGGCCAATGTTGGAAGGCCCCCCATGCTACCCTTAACAAAGAAAATGATTATGGGTGATCTGGATAGGTCCGCTGCTCCCATCTTAAAAAAGGAAAAGCTGGCCAAAATACGTGGTGTGAGACAGCGCAAAGGAAAGAAAGCAGCGAGAGCCACTCCTATATTATTCACCCTTCCCAGTCTGGAGCACCCAATAATGCCCTATGGGACTTCCTTTGCATAAGGTTTTCTTCTCTGTGATGCCCCAAGGAGGGCACGGGCTCCCCCAACATAATTTAAAAATGTTGTGGGGATTACAGGGTGCACAGGCACCCCCCACGCCCAAAAAGTAACTTCAGATCCTCAATCTTCAGGATTGCATGACCTGTGCAGACGTTTTCATCATTTCAAGCACTTCTAGAGCTGGAGTTTTTGTTCTGCAGTTCAAGAGGAGTGAGACCCTAGTGGATGGTCCTATGTCTACATTTTGTGGCATGAGTCTGTCATTTTGTCTTATGTTGCAATCTTCAGGTTCTGGTGACAGCAGAACCTCTTCATGGCACAATGGCTCAGTTCACACAGCGGTGACCAAAACAGCATCTGAAGTGCAGTGACTGTGAACAGGCATTCCTGCCTTCAACAATTGCTTGATTTTCATAGAAAAAAAGAGTAATTGGCCAGGAAAAACAAATGGCTACTCTACCAGAATGTGGCCCAGACATGTGGAAACTAAATACCAAAGCTATTGATCTGGAGGATAGGTGGGTTAATGTATGAAATGTAAGAATGTCCAGAGCATTAGATTGCTTTCTTGAAAATCTTTTGCTAGCCTTGACAAATATTGTGTTTGCTTCATCACTGGAATTTAAAGGGCACAGATAGTAAGGAGCCACAGGGATCAGATACCAAAAACTCCAAAACAAATACTGGTATGCTTTTAAGACATAAATAAGCATGTCAGATTATCCATGCAGAGTAAAGTAATGGCCCTTTTAAATACGAGAAAGAACAAGTGTACATCACTGCAAACATCTCACATGAAACCAAACTCAAGAGGAAACATGCTGGTCTTATGAGCTAAATTATGGTAATGGTACGTTAGATATGGACTTTCGGAGCCAGCTATTATACCAATCACTTTGGAAGGATACATTAAATAATATGATGAGCCGGGCGTGGTTGACAGCCTAAGATGGCTGACGTGTAGCTAGTGGGCTCCTGAACCCAGGACTAACCGTGGGCGGAGTGCGCTATGCGGAGTTCCACGGAGTCGAAAAAAAACTCTGTGGAGCTCCGCTCTGCTCCACCCTAAAAAAAAGGAAAATAAAATCGCTTACCTGCTCTGGCATCTTCGGGCTACCCTCCTCGCCATGGTCTCCTTCTCGACATCTTTGTGTTCTCGCTTGTCACAAACCCCTATGTTGTATGTCTGCGGATGTTTATTTCCTACCTATGGGGCGTGGGCTATGGGGCTAACTCCACTACGCCACGGAGTCTGAGTTTTTGCCTGAACTCTGCATTCCCAATCGAGCACAGAGTTATCAAAACTCCCCAAACTCTGCTAGCGGAGGGGAGTTTGCCACCCGGGCCTGCCCTGGACCAGATATTCCTATCTATTTGTTAGCTGGTTGCTGCATCTAGCTCAGACCCTAGCACGGATACAGCCCTTACCCTGCTGCAGATGCCCCTGTGGTCACTGTGGGCCTGCGGGGCAGCCAGGAGCGCTGGATTCTATTGCCCTCACAACAAGAAGAAGATGGTAGTGGAGATCATTGCACTCCTGACCAATCTGGGCAAGTGCTGTTGTGGACATAGCAGTGGGCTCAGTCTTTCATCGCTCAAAGGAGCAGGCAATCTGAGGGCCTGGCGATCCCGCTATTGGTGCCTGTGCTGGACTGAGACTTATGTGACTTGCCCACCTGGCTGCAGTTCCACATACTAGAGGCCTTTTGGGCATCCTGACCATACCGGAGGACCACTGGGCTGTGGGTATCTGCCTGATTTGCTCTCCACCACTGGGCACTAGCGTTGGGTGTGTGGATTCCCCGGATGATTGTGCACCCTGGCGCTCGAAGGAGCAGGCAACCTGGGGGGCCTACAGACTATGCTTGTGTGGCCGGGTCTACCTGGCAACCAGACCACATATGTGAGGCTTGCAGAGGGTCCTGGCAGGCAACTGAGCTGTGGGCCCCTCCCCACCAGCAAAAACACAAAAGTTGAGAAGGGTCCCAGGCCTCAATACCCTCACAATGGAGTGGCTGCTACATGAGCTGATGGGGGAGACCTAGATGAATGAGAAGGCCCAAGGCTATCATTTATGGCCAATAAACATTCTGACGTGCCCTGTGGCTGCAGCCCTGAGCCTGCTTGGGAGGCAGACTGCCTCATTTCTCTGGCCCCCCTGGAGCGGGGTCTGGTTCTGGGTGTGAGTCTCTTGTGCACTGTTGGCTGCCTTATAGTCCCCGGTGGCTGGAGCATTCACCGGGCCCATGCCCTGCCCCTGATGACGGGTGCCTGAGCTCCCCGGGCTACTGCACTGCACCACTCGCGCCCCCCGGGTGCATGGGTCATTATATGTGTTCCCCATCTTCATACTCTACATCTTGGGCCCGGCGAGCAGACACAGGGGTTTCGGACTGTGCTTGCTGTAATATCTGCATAATATACCCTCTACATTAATGGACTGGTTCATACTGGGCTTTCCTTCAACTGGATTTACCTCTTGAACTGTGCTTGGTCCACTCTGGGCTGACGCCACTGATCACAACATGCTGAGCACAAGATTTCCCAGGGCCTGTGCTGGAGCTGAAGCCTGATGATGTGCTGTGGTCCTTGGTGACCCCTGCCGCATCTCCCACCTGTAGTGTAGTTCCTATAAATCTCTATAGGGTCTGCGTGGGTAGACAACATAAACTGTGGGATTGGTGTCCAGACTGATTCCAGACACCCCCACTGGATATGTTTGTCTGTATATCAGCTAGCAGTCAGTGCCATTGTAAACACTTCTTGCCAAGGTGAGAATAGTTCCTGGCAACTATTGAAGATAACAACCCTGTCCCATCAGCGATCGTGGAAACAGTACAATACTTTTCGCTCAGTCACTCGTGCTCACTTTGGTTCAGAGAAATACACAGAATAAATGGTGGGGACGTTTTTAATAAGTATTTATTGAGCCTGCATCATTCTAGTGTAAAATATGTGTGCTAAACAACAATAAGGGAGAAACAGCTAAAAAACGATTATAAGCACCAACAGAGTAAATGGATAGTAGATTTCTACCACAGTGGTAAATCAAAGAATATATGCAAGCATATAAATACATGGAGGTAATAATGCATACTCCTAAAATGCAACCCTAACTAGATGTACCAAAGTGTACCTAGCATGTATGTAGGTGTAGAGCCAAGAATCCCCCTTGGATGAGGCCACCCCATTTCCTGGTGCGAGAGCATGAAGGACCCTGTCTTGGTCTCGAGATGGACATCCCGCGAGGGATGTCAGGACACTGCATGCTAGAGTGTCTGCATGCAGGAACCCCAGTGTCTCACGTCAGTGTGTCAGCATGAAAGTCCTTCTCCTCTGCCTTACCTGGCAAATATATGGTGTTATATACCCAAAAAGTACCCTCAGGGGATTCTACCTTGCTGTGTCATGTCGGCTGAGGATGACGAAAGGGATCACTCTTATACATAGTTATTATTCAGAAGATGGTAATCCTGCTGTGATTCTGAGAATCCTCACGCATAATTGAAGAGGCTAGTTTTGCGGGAAAACCACACAACATTTATGCAGCGCTTAACTAGGTAAATGGTCAATACCAAAATGTGTTATATAGTGCAATGGTACGGTAAATGCGTGAGTATAGCCCTTTATGGGGCAGGAATTTGGGGGTTCCAAGATTGTACCCCAATCCAGCGTACTGAAAATGCTTTTTTGAGGTCCTTACTGAGCGTCCCAATTAGCGCATCTGTTTTTAACTGCCATTCTGAGCTGGGAGTTATATACATGTCTGAGTTGATTAGGGACCAGCCAGTCCTCTTATGGCTTTGAATTTGGACCAAGAAGAATGCTACATTAAATAGGGAGATAATGAGGGATGCCATGAAGCTAGATAACACTCGTAAAATTCCATGGCTAAAATACGTGGAAATTTTATGCATGATATCGGCCACCCTGAATATTTTTCCGTGCCCGACAGCCTAAATGGTCATCAAACGTAAAGAGTTTAAAGGGATCATTATGGCCCATTTAGAAGATAACAGGTTAGCTTTTGCCTTGAATAAACCAACAGTGATTAACCATCAGCAGATTATAACCACGTGTAGCATTCAACCATACTTGCAATATGTACCGAGCAGATACAAAAGATATCTCCTGGCCAGATTCAGATTCGGAACTGTTCACCATCTGATTTCATACCCAAATATCAATGATTGGTCAAGAAATTTATGTCATTGCCCGTGCGACAACGTATCGCAACAAAGTACGATTCACGTGGTTTTATTTTGTAAATTTTATCTTACAGAGAGGCAAAGGTGGTTAAAACCTTTATTAAAAGAGGGAGGATGGAGACAATGTCGGCCTGCCTTCATTCACCTGCAGATGTTAGATAGCTTCTACTGTATTGGCTCTATGGCAGGGTTTTTAAAGAATGTAATAAGAATCAGGAAAGTCAACAACCTGTGAACTTTGGGGAGTGCTCGCTTGATAACTCTTTTAAAGGACGATTTATTTGTCTGAAAGTAATGTCTAAAATTATTACTGTAATTTAGCCGATTGGTGTATATAGATGTTTTTAGATTGTGTTACCAGAAGATGAATTTGTTTTTATATGCATGTACGCTTTTATGATTTTATTACTTGAAATCGAATAAAGCTTGCTTTGATTGATTCATTCATTCATTCATGTTGTGTAGTTCCTAGGACCCCCCCCAAGACCTGCGCGTTCTGGATGACCTAAACTGAGGGCTTGGTGTGCAGACATTCTCTGGACACCCCCACCGGATGAGTCAGCCGTTAGACCTGCTAGCTCTACAATGCCACTACCACCCCCTGTATTATGCAATGTGGTAGGTAGTTTCTGGCAACCACTGAACATGACAACCCTGATTCCTCAGGTATCATGGAAACAATACAGTATCTTTCGCTCAGTCCCTCGTGCTTACTTTTCTCAGAAAACATAAAAGGACGATTTGAACAGTTTCAATAATTATTTATTGGTCAAGCGTCAGTCTAGTATGAAACATGTTAGCTGTGACAATCAAAAGACAGGAGCAGGCTGGAAGAACAGGACTAACTTGATTCTGTGTTCTTCTGTGGGACCTGCCTCTGCAGGAAAAACGCAAGTAGGGGGTCTATGGGGGGGAGGGACTGCGATTCCTTGAACTAAGAATGCTCCTTGTTTGTTGCTGCACTCGGGGTAAATGATGTGAACAATCTGTTGAATATAATGATGTGATATTATGTTCCTCAATCTTAAATACTGCAATGACGGCTGAGAATGTACATGAAAGTTTACAATATCCGTGGGTAGTGGGGTTGGTTCCCTCTGCATTTCTAGCATGTTATGGGGGGGTGAGAGGCACTCTGCCATGTTTGGGGGTGGGTAGTTCTAAATCCACAGGCAGGGGAGCAGGGTGGGGGGATGCTAGGGAGATTGGGGGGAGAGGTGGGGGTTGGGGGGATTGTTGTTGTTCCCACAATATTGATCAACGTAAATATTTCTTTGTCAAAGATCTGAAGGACAGATTTTGTTGTAAATGTAACGAGATATATTGTTTTATTTTTTATGGTTCATTTTCAAATGACAGACTGATAACTGGTGCTGATCCCGTTCTTTGCAGAATGCTCAAAATATTGTTGACCCTGTTTCCGATCTATACGACGATGTTCATTTCATTATTCGATGGTGGCTGGCCGTGATTCAGTGCTCTCTGTCCTCACCTAGAATTTTAATGGGCTGGGAGATAAAATTAAGAGAGGAATAGTTCAACAATACCTAAAACGACAATCTACGGACCTGGTTCTCTTGCAGGAAACTCACTTTGTTGGCAACAAAAGTAAGGCCCTAAACAGTTGGGGGTATAAGCTCCTTGTGTACGCTGACTATACTACTGGCTCCAGGGGTACGTGTATCCTAGTTAAGAGAAATGTTCCCTTGATAGTTTTTAACACATGGGCGGATTCTGCTGGACGATTTGCAGTTATTGAGGCTCAGTGGGAGGGGAGAGCCTTAAATATAGTCTCAGTCTATCTGCCGCCGGCGCTGGGTAAGGCGGCCCTACTAGAGCTAGGCCGGGTGCTAACGGATCTTCCAGATGGGGTCTTACTAACGGGGGGATACTATAACATGACAAGGAACGACTTAACAGACAGACACCCCAAAAGACAGTGTATGAGACCGAATGAGCTTATGACGGACTTCACCACAGCGCTAGGGCTTTCAGATGTGGGGCGAGAGTTGCAAGGCGTTCCTATAGACTTTACTTACTTTTCTAGTGTACATAGAGTCTCTACCGGATTGATTACTTTCTAACATATGCAGCCTCAGTGAGTAACTTCAGGCGGCCCAGGACATACCCTCGAGGCCTATCGGATCACTCCCCAGTGGGAATAGATTTTACACACGGTGCCCGACAGCAGAGTCGCACCATAGTCATTAAGCCATGGCTGCTCAAAATCCCAGATATTAAAGAGGAACTTGGTGTGCAGACTGGCTATTTTCTAGAAGAAAGTCTGGGCTCCGTAGCGTCAGCGCGAACGATCTGGGAAGCTTATAAAGTGGTTATGAAGGGATATGCCCTCTCGCTGAAAACGCAATACGTTGCAAAACGGCGTGAGATTTTGACACAGCTAGAGGACGCACTTAGAGAACTTGATGCGGAATATGCACTTCATCCTTCGGATGAGAAACTGCACGGCCTGACGCTCAAGAAGGAGGAGTACAAACTGAAAGCCCGATAAACTATGCTAGCTAAGCAGGCGGCTACCCATCATCGGTTATATGAGCTGGGAGATAGGGCAGGGAAGACGCTGGCTTGGCTGGAGAGGAAGGAGCAGGGTTCAAGGTGGGTGCCCAGATTGCAGACGCCTAACGGAGAAGTTATATCTCGCCCGGGTGAAATAGCAGAGGCATTTGCTGACTATTTCGAAAACGTATATTCGTCTTCTGCCATATATACCACGGAAGAGTCGCAACAACTTTTGGCAGAATGTGAAGTGCCGACTCTTTCGGACGAGGACAGGGAGTCCCTAGAGGCAGATCTCTCTGATGAGGAAATCCGGAGAGCCAGTGGCCAAATTAAATCGGGTAAGACAATGGGGCCAAATGGTACCCCGGTGGAGTTTCTTAAGGTAGTGGCTTCCCAGGTGGTCTCACATTTATGGGGCATGTATCAGGAGAGCTGGAAAAAGGGAACCCTACCCCCAGATCAACGGTTGGCAAGCATTGTCGTTATATATAAGGCTGGTAAACCAGTGGAAGATTGCCGTTCCTATAGACCGATTTCTCTAATTAATGTAGCGGCGAAAGTTCTGGCGAAAGTGCTTGCTACGCGATTAGGGACAGTGATATCCTCCCTGGTGCATCCAGACCAGTCGGGCTTTATGCCAGGAAGAAATACAGCTCTTAATATCCGTCAACTCCACAACGTACTGGCTCGACAGAAATACCTAGAAGAAGACGCAGTCATACTATCCCTAGACGCTTCCATGGCTTTCGATTCAATTGAATGGTCATATATGTATGGGGCCTTGGAGAGAGCAGGATTGGGCCCTAAATTCATGTGATGGGTGCGGCTACTTTATACTGATATCTCGGGACAAGGCAGAGTGAACAACTACACATCCAGACGTTTTCTCTCCCCTCAGAGGCACCAGACAGTGTTGCCCTCTGACGCCATTGTTGTTTGAGCTGATGTTGGAGCCCTTGGCGGCATGGATACGGCGGGATGTTATGACCAGGGGTCTGTGGTGGTCCCATGATTGTGAAGATAGAATATCACTCTACGCAGATGATATAGTGTTATATCTTGTGAACCCGTACAGATCCATTCATATGGTCCTTAACATTTTTACTAATTTTTGAAAGTATTCTGGATACGCTATTAATTGGGGCAAGTCAGTATCATATGTACTTCATGGACAGACCCCACGTCTTCCAAAAGACTGTGCCCTGATGGTTGCGGAGGAAGGTTTTAGATACCTGGGGATCTTTGTCACGCCAGATCCGGCCCTCTTTTATGGTCGCAATTTAGCGCCCTTGTTGACGCGACTGCGAGCAGATGTCCAACATTGGAGATCCCTGCCATTGTCACTGATTGGCTGTGCTGCCCTCTTTAAAATGCTTGCTCTTCCGCGGTTTTTATATAATTTACAAAATTGCCCACATAGAGTTCCAGATGCCTACTTTACTGCGGTAGAAGGGGAGGTGCGTACTCTGCTATGGGATTGAAGGGCCCCGAGAATAGCGCTTCAAAAACTGATGAAGGGATGGTATGATGGAGGCATCACGTTACCTGACATGCGGTTGTACTACTGGGCCTCGCAATTGGTGACTGTAAATAGGTGGAGATACGCCCCACCGGATGATCCGGCATGTTCTTTAGATTGATATCAGATGGATAGGGCTGGCTATCTTGGGCCACTTTACTCTTGTCCATGGAGAAAGCAGTTTGTAGGCCCCACTCAACACACGCTGCAGATATGGAGACTGGCCAACTCACGTTTGGGTTGGACTGACAGGCTCACTAGAATGACGCCGTTGTGGTATTCACAAAAGCTGGGTATGCTCTGCCATCATCCGGGATTCGATAACTGGGACATGATTGGTATTTCGACGGTGCGCGATCTGATTAAGAAGGGTAGGAGTCTTCGGTTTGAAGAGGTACAGTGAGGCCTTTCGCTATCTGCAAATAAGGCATGCTTTGATGGCGGCGTTTCCTAGCTGTGTAGACATACCGGAGTCCTCGCCTTTGGAGGACCGTCTGTTAGATGGACAGCTGCACACCAAGGCGGTCACCCTCACCAATAGGAAACCTAGCAATAATATGCCAGACTCTTTCGGACAGCTCAAGGAGAAATGGGAAAGGGACCTAGGGGTAATTGAGGATGAGGATTGGAGGCAAGCGCTAATGTCTCCCAGAGAGGCTGCCATCACGCTTAGATTCCGCCTTATTCAATTCTGTATCTTCCACCGCTCATATCTGACTGGGATTACTCTAGCAAGGAATGGGTCTAGGACAGACGATCTCTGCTTTCAGGAATGCAGGCAGTCAGCCAACTTTTACCATATGATATGGGAGTGCCCAATGGTGCAAAGCCAATGGGACAGAATTACAACACATGTACATTCTGCCCTGGGAAAGAAACTTACCTTGACGTCACGACTGGGCCTGCTAAACATATGGGAGGCGACGGATCTTACAGAGACGGAACAACAATTTGCAACGTTGGGCTTCACGTTATTTAAAAGAGAAATTGCTAGGGGTTGGGGTGGAGTGAGGCCACCTGAAGTCGCGGTATGGAAGAGGGAGCTCGATAAGTGTATGATAGCTGAGAAAGAAGTGTTTATCGCAAGAGGGTGTCCAAAGAAATGGAACAGGAAGTGGTCCAAATGGAATTTGTACAGAGGAGAGGTATGTGTGTCCCCTGTGGTGGAGTTAGTACTGCGGAGAAATAAGGATGGGGAGCACAATATGTAATTTATATGTCTGATTGAACTTAATTGTCAATGTGATAATAACTGTACCCAGCATTATGGGATTATTTGCACAAAAGTAAATTGTCCGTCACTTTCTTTATTAAAAATATATATTTTTTAAAAAGACAGGAGCAGACAAATGTAATCGCTAGTACCAAAATCGTAAAAAGTAGATACATTTCTACCATAGTGCTAAAAGACTAATAAGAGCATATTACATAAAACAATAGCATTGGCATACTCCTACGATGCGTAGCCTACATAACAGTGCCTAGCTTACAGGTGTAGGTGGAGAATGTATGTGTAAGGGCTAGGATATGTCCTAATCGAACCTAATGGAGCACAGAATTCCCCAGGAAGTGCTAACCCCTCACCTGATGGTTCTGAGGGAAGGACCCCGTCTCTGCGTCAAGGATGATACCCTGCAAGGGATGTCAGATCACTGCTTGTCGAAGGATCAGCTGGCAGAGCCTCATCTCAGCTTGGAAGGAATTCTCCTCTATTTAGTTAGGGGGAGTGTGAAGGAAGTGGCCCGATTAGGGTCACCCAGGTCACTAAAAACCACATTTCAGCCTTCCATACCAAATGAAGAGTTGGTCAGACAGTAGAGAATACAAACCAATAACAGTTCATTCAAATTACACTCAGAGCAGAGCCCTGTCTGCCCAATCACTAGGAGTGCTGCACAGGGCTGGCATCAGCAAGCATAACGATACATTATGTACACTTCGAAACCAACGAAAGCACGCCCACCATGGGATATTCCAGGGAGATGCAGTTGGACAGTAAATTACAAAGGAGTAAGTTTCAATTCTGAGGCTGGGCACAAATTATCTACTATTCAAGGTCACTCTGCCTGTACCCACCACTAGACAAGTGCGAGAACGCCTATATCCAACAGGAAAGTTATGCACAGTACATTCATTAGTGTAGCAGAACTCAGCTTCACAGAAACATAACCTAGAGAAGACCGTTTCTCAGAAATGGAAAAGGATTGGTTTAGATCAAGATCCAAAATTGTGCCCATACACAAAATGGCGAAAGCATACTTTTTTTATTCCAACAGACCCTCCTTTTAGCATGAGCTAAACATTTTGTATAATAGCAACAAGAAGTAAATCATGAATACATTGTTTTAGGCGCACTCCATATCTTCAGCTTCAGGAAGGTAAACAATAAGGTGGAAAGAAGTCTCAAAAATACCCTCATCTATTTGCATGAGGTCTTCTACTTGCTTTTGAATCATAATTGTTGCATTGGTATCATGAATCGATATTCAGCGAGAAGGGTGGTGCAATAAGAGCAATATAAGGGAAGACACTGGACCAGGACACAGCAAGAAATCAAACTCACAATGTAATAAATCACCATTTCAAGGATCCAACCCCATCCACCAAAAAATGACCAACTCCAGTTCCCACTCTCCATTCCTTTAACATTTTCTAGGATGTCTAAAATGGGTTGGTTAACATTATTTTCCATATCAGTGATCCCGACAACACACTGGTCTCCTACTACAGCACACACACCACCACTTTTTGCCAAGATGAAGTCAACAGCATACCTAGTCTGCTTCGAATAGATCCGCATACTTTCCAATTGGGTGGCAATATCATGCAAAGCTGCTACTGTAGAGTTTGCAGCTTACATCTAAAATATTCTCTAGCGTTCTCTCCCCTGGCCATAGCAGTACCACCAAAGGTAATGGTGGAGGAGAGAATATACCCAAAGGTGATCCCATTATTGTAATTGTTGCCTTCCAAATCTGTTGCTCCATCACAAAACTCTGCAGTTAAAGTTTGTTTTACCCACCTTACATTTGGCTTACTGTACTTGCAAGGCACGCCCAAAGGGAGGACCATTCCTAGAGCAACATCATCTGTACCATTGTAAACATTTGAATAAGTACCATTAGACAGGAAATAAAATCCTGGGTGTGCATACAGTGGACCATGATAATCTACAGGAGCATATCTTGTGTTCATTCCAAAAGTATTCGGATCCTTCTTTTTCACTAGAGACATTGTATATTTGAACAATATTTTCCAGAACAATTGACATACAAAAATGCAACATTACTATTTACTATCGGACAACATGCAGGGTAATAACCAGCTTTTCGGGTAACCGTTAAATCTTGGTAATGCCAGCCCCCTAAGGTAATGTTCTGCTCTCTCATGTACAAAGGATCAGGTGCACATTATTATCACACCCCGGATACCCCTTTTCTCGTGGCTTTCTGTAATACAAAGAAGGACTGGTATATCCAATCCCTCACTCATTGAGTGAGGGATTGGTTGTCAATATTTATACTTACAGCCAGTATGCCTTTGGAGTTGCGCATAACTTTGGGTGACTCTGGACTGAGAGAGGGTTTCTTACTATGCATGGCATAAAAATTCAGCATGGGCACCTTATATTGAGGCTTTTGTCTGCTTTGACACTCCCTAAGTTGGCTATAGTAAAGTGTAGTGCCCACTGGAAAGTCACTGACGATATAAGTAGGGGAAATGCTCGTATTAAGGCAACAAGCTCATCAGCTTGGGCCGACTCATAAGGAACTTGTGCTGTCTCAACTACTGTACGCAGCATGGTGATAGCATAAGCCGCAGTTGTAGTGCCATCTGGTTTTTTAAAACAAGAGCCATCGACATATAGTTCCCCTTGTGGGCCAGATAAGGGAACATCAGTCAGTTCTACCCGTCCTTTTGTTTCTTCTTCCATCCGGGAGATACAGTCATGTTTGTCGACTTTATCACTCTCAGAAACGAAGGACAGTAATGTGGTTGTATTCAGAGTGGCACATCTTTTGATAGTAATATGCTAATTCATAGCCAGTCAGACATGCACTGGTGAGGTGCTGTGTCTTTGTCTTATTAAAAAATGTATCCATAGCATGGGGTACCATAACTGTGAGATCAGTATCAAGTACGAGTCCAGAAGATTGTCTTATCGAGGCACCCACGGCTCTGACTGCTCTTACACAGCTCTGGAGGGCTCTTGCGACAGGGTCAAGAACAGCAGAGAAATAGGTACACAGCTGTTGCTTATCTCCACATTTTTGAGTTAAAACAGGAAGTGTGCAACCAGTCATCTCATGGATGAACAACACAAACAGTTTGTTATAGTCAGGGGTGCCAAGTACTGGAGCTGAACAAAGCACAGCTTTCAATTGCTCAAAAGACTGCTGACATTAAGGAGTCCAAACCGAGGGCTCATACACATCTTGGTTAATGCAAGCAAGGGTTTGTACCTGCTATATGGATGAATAGGAATACTAAAGAGTGCATTTTTCAAGTCGATGACAGAGAAGAATTTAGAAGTAGAAGGAATCATTGTCAAAAGAGCAACAATGTCAGGGACCACTGGGAACTGGGGAACCACTATTTTATGAACTTCGCGCAAATCAATCACAAAACAGTAAACATCTTCATGTTCTTCGAGGGAACCTGAGGGTGTCCATTTAAGAATTGGAAGGATAGGGCTATTACAAACATTAGCAGTTATCTCTTCAACGACTCCCTCTTAATCAAAACCTGAATACATTTGGATAAGGCTCGCTCTCCTGCCTGTGGTATTTTATACTGAGGGATATGGGCCAAAATAGCACTATCCTTAACTTGTATGAAAACTGGAGTATTCTGCAGTAATCCCACGTCTGTATCACCTGTTGCCCACAAAGTGGTTGGCACATTAGCTAATTCAACAGAAAGGGGCACATCTTTGGACAAACACTGTTTAGCAAGTACTACATCTGATCCCATTGTCATATAAACACCTGCTGGGGAACAATAAATAGTAGCATCATGCAGTTTCTTTAACAAATCCAGACCCATCAAATTTTCACCACAGTTGGATGTCAGCAAGAATGGCGAATCCACAGTGAAAGGACCAATGGTCAACGCAAGGGGTCTTGAAATGGGGCTTACAACCAGCACACCAGAAAAAGATACCGAAACATTATTATGGGCAGACAGAGCTGCCCTAGGGACGATATTTCAAGAAACAGAACTTTCTGTCGCACCTGTATCCACCAAAAATCCCTTAGTCGAACCTTGCAGTTCCGCTGATACATAAGGACCAGGCTGGTCTACAGGTATGGCAACTGGTCCCTCACTCTGTTCCTATCTGTCCTAGTGGTAAGACATTCCTGACACTTCATCCATATCATATTCATCATGGTAGTATTGTCCCTCCCGAGAGTCATCTAAGTAATTATTATCAGAACGACCCTGTGAGGCTGCATTGTTTTGAGCCCTGTCTGCCCCATCAGCTCCACGACCCCATCTGTGAAAACCTTTTCCTCTAGGGACAGCTTCTGCAAAAGCACAGGACACTCAATACGCCAATATTTCCCCTCTTTGCAGTACTCACACTGATTCGGACCCAGAGGCATAGTGTTTGGCTGCCTACTAGTGCTTGGAAACTGTCAGGCAGGACCACCACGTCCTCTGCCATTCCCTCTAAAAGCTTGCTTTAACAACACCTTTGTCTTTAAATCCTTTTGCTTTTTCTCTGTCCTCTCCTTTTCCCCATTATCCTTATGCTCATAATACTGTGCAAATTTACATTAACAGAGGGGGAAGAGGTGGACCAAGTACTTTCAGAGGCCTGCAATCGAGTCGAAATTTCAGGAAGCAGATTATAAACAAATCTATTAACAAATAACCGAACACCTCTCTCAATAGACAAATCCTGCCCACTGTAATCTAAAAATGTACATTCAAACTGAGTGAAAAAATTAGACACACTCTCATCTTTCCTTTGTCGACAAGCCGATAATTTATCCCAATCTACTTTTTTCGGCAGAATAAGGGAATGCATATAGGTAATAATACGGCCTGGCAATGCCAAAATTTCCGCCCGGGGCTTATCACCTGGCTTTCTTTCCTGGTCCCATGCATGGTCCCATGCTTTAGTTTGATCCCATGTACCTCCCAATTCCACAACATGATCTTGCGTGGGCACCTGCCTCCAAATATCAACCGGAACCAGTAAACCAAAAAATCATTTCAATATCAGCAAGAGACATTACAGTGGAAGAGGCAGCTTCAGTCAATTCTTTATATTATGCAGTCAGATGTTTCCTAGGATCAGGCAAATGAGTCGTAAGAGACAAAACCTCACTTCTTTTCCACAGAGTATAAACCCATTGCTCATGAAAATGGGCCACCACCCTCGCCCTAGTAATATAACCATAGCCATCCATTAATTTCGGCAACTCATGATGATATATAGGATGAATCTACCGTATCGGAAACTGGGACACTGACCTGGGACATTTCTCATGTAGTCTTCCCCTATAAGCTTTTATTATCGTAACATTAGCAAAGACTTGCTCTGGCCCCAATGCACTACTATACACTCAATCCCTAATGTCATATGAAATTTGAGGTGCTTCCGCTTCAAAATTCTGTTGCCAAAGACCAATTAAAGTAGAGGACATGTTTAAGGGCATGCTGCTGTATAAAGGGCCCGAAATCTCTCATAGTCGCCCAGACATCCTCTAACCTATAAATAGGTTTACGAGCCCACTGTGCAGCCTGATTGACTATTAACTGTTTCTCATCATCTCCCACATCAGATCGCACTAACGGTCCCATGTGCTCCTTAAATTTTGTTCAATCCCTATCCTCAAATCTGTATACCCGTGTCCCACTTTTTACTAATGTCGGAGGATAAAAAACCACAGTGGGAGAAGCAACAGAAGTAACAGGCACTATCGTTGCTGAGGGTTGTGTCGCGGGAGAAGGAACTGGTGAGAGGGATACTGAGAAAATAGGTGTGGCAGGAGTAATAACAGTCACAGTGGCCACAGATGGCAAAGAAACAGAAGAAAGAGGAGGAGGAGGAGAAGGAGGAGCCGAAACCGTTGACGTAACAGTGGTAGACACAGAGACAGAGACAGTGGACACAACTGTAACGGGTGGCTGTGAGGGCACCGGAACAGTGGGATATATTCTTTGCGGGCATTGGGAGGCGGGGTTGGGTATCCAACAATTTTTCCACAAAAGTATCATCTTTTTCCTGAACCACATACGACTTATCAATTTGTAATCAAAATCTTCTATATTTCCATTCAACTCCCTTTTCCTGTTTTTCCCTGTCATATGCCACCGCTTTCTGAGCCACTGTCCACATTTTCCCTTTCCGGGCCTGTTTCTCTGCTTTTAATTGCCTCTGCCTAGCTGCTTTCAGCCATGTTCTAAGGGAATCAAACATAGATTGCCTACTTCATCTCTTAACCACATCGCTGCTTAAGAGTTTACCCTGCTTTGCTGGACAGCAACGGAAACGGGTGTGGTCATGAGCATGGAAGGGGTTAAACAGCTGTTCTTGTAAATACTCAATCTTCTGTTCATCGAAAGTGCCCGTCAACAGCCACTGCAACTCAGCATTTTCCCTCGTATATTTGTTCCATAATGTACTAAACATAATAGGGCCAAGACCATGCTTCACATACATATCAAAATTCAGAGTGCCTTCTGGAGGCGCCGGCTGAGCTTCTTCCAATTATGCATCAGAAGAACAGCGGCAGCACAAGGAAAACAGTTTACTGACACCAGGCATTCTCTAAAGAAATTAAATTCACTATTTTATGCCTGGCAACACATTTGTAAATGCTTTTATCCAAAAGACGGCCCTTAGACCGTACCAAATACAAACCAAAATGATAGCATATCAACAAAGAACCAAAATAAACTCACCTGATGTATGAGGGTCAAATGAATTGATTCCCCACTGCCGACTCTTCAGAACAGTCAGATCCAAGGGTTTAGCCGTCCAGGACTCCAGTTTGGAAGCCCACTGGGCGAGGCAACGTCCTGCGGGACAGAAGGGGCAGCGCAAGTATCAGGAACTCTTCGTGCAGGATTCCCTGATCCATCCATCTGACCCGATGATGGCCTCAAACTCCCCCCATCCGCTGAAGGGGATGGGTCACTCACCTGAAGGAGTCCTTGTTCGGGCGCCAACTGAAGGAAGTGGCCTGATAAGGGTCCCCGGGTAACTCACAAACACCTCTCAGCCTTCCGTATCAAATGAAGCTACTAGGTAAAAGGTCTCCTATGTAAGACTGTTATGTCATGTGGATGTGACATTATGTCTGTAATTGGTATCTACATGATGGGTCTAACCTATGGGACATGACAGTAGGGGAAGGTTTAGGTGACTACTCAAGCCTATATTCGGGTACCCTACGAAGCATATCACCCCGCTGCATCGCAACACCATTGTGGAAAATTCTAGAGACACAGGCATATCTGCCTTCAGGTTGAGGAGCCCTAGCGGTTGCCACTGATGAGAACCCTGGTGGTTGTAATGCTGGGGTTGGGCCCTCGGTTCTCTCATCACACTGGCACAGCAATCTGGCAGTTGCACTCATGGGGCGTGCCAAAACCAAGAGTGACAGGCCTTCTGTGCATTCCCACTCCCAGTTCATGCCTTCCGAGGGTTCACCGGACCAATCCCTTCATGAAGGTATGCCTTCCAACGTGACAACACCTCTCCCGGATAAACTTGATGTTGTCCTGCAGTAGATCAGAGGATCCAGAGTGCCCATGGTGAAGCAGCTAAGTGCCATTGCAACAGACATCAGTCTGCTAAAAGACAACCAGCATAAGTTATCTGACAAACTCAAGTCAAATGAATTGGTGCTCTCAGCTTTATCCCCAGGTCATAAATAACACCACTGTGCAAGCAAGTAGAACAGCTCTAGGAAAGCGCAGAGGATGCTGAGGGTAAATCCCGTAGAAACAATGTGTGACTGGTCGGGATCCCTGAGGGGACTCAGGGCACCCGAGTTACCCAATTCTTGGAAGACTGGCTTAAGAGAGTGGTAGCTCCAACAGGACTATCAAACCTATTCACATTACAGCAAGCCCACCATGTCCCCTCGAGAAAACCTTTCCCCGGGACTCCACCAAGACCCATTGTGGCCAAGATGCTCAACTTCAAAGATCGAGATGTCATATAACAATTGGCCCACGACAAAGCACCCATCCTAATGGACAACATGTGGATCTTCCTCTTCTCCAAATACTGTGCAGCACAAGCAGGCACCCTTTCAGGCCGAGAAAAATCTACTCCACACTCTGGGTCTTAAATACGCTTTAATGTTGTCCATCCAGATTCAAAGTACTGCAGGATCAACATGCTCATTTTTTTTAGACCCCTGATTTGGCTTGAGGATAGCTGGAGCAGCTTTTCCCAGGCTCCCAGGAATTGGAGACTGCTAAACTTGCCCCAGCGTTGACCCAATGCTCCAACCAGTGGCAGAGGCAAAGGACGGCTGCCCGAGGTGCTCCCTCACAGCAGCAGGTTTTGGAAGGACGATTGGCAACTTTCAGATCAGCAACCACATTGCTAGGCAGCTCATTAGCTCCAGCTTTTCACAGGGCAGTGACTCAGACTCAGAATCAAACGGCAGCCTAGCCCCATTACCCTCAATTACTCCACAGACTACTAAAGATCTACAAGGTTGAGTATTCGTAATGCTGCATGACCGCTCACATCCTTTTCTCTGCATGTTTTCTAATTTAATATGATTAATATATGCCATTTGCCTTTATACATTATTCAGGGTTAACGTCCAGTGTAGCCCACTATTAGTGACACTTTGCAGAATCGGTTACGGCACCTACAACCTTGCCCTGGACGGGTTGCACATTGCATGATTTCTTACGTAGCGTCCAGCCTTCTTGGCTATTCACATACTGGGGTTCTGGGTCTGATTGTCCCATTGCATTACCAATGTACACACACAGTAGACCCCATACCCTGAGTGGGAATGTTGTTATATGCATCAATAGCGAAGGCACATGTTTCTGCATACTCTGTTATGGTTTGTTCTTAAGTTTGGTTGAACAATGATGGATCGCTGGACCTAGTATTATGGGGACGTTTCTTTTTGTTTGAGAGTGTCATCTGATTTATCTGTAAGAGACACTCGGAAGATGTGTGGGAAGGTGGTTTCTACACTGTTGGTACATGACAAACATGTCTACAGTAGCTATATGAGGCGAAACACAAAAGGCACAGGATATTGGCCCAATTGCACAGATGTCATGCTCAGATCGCATTCCTACAGGAGACCCACTTAGACCCACTTAGTGACTTCCGAAGCTTGAAATTGCACAAACAATGGCGAGGCCAACTATTCAACACTTTACTCAGCCAGCATGCCTTTCACGGCACCGGATACTTGCTTCCACATGCACTACATTCCTGCATCTACAGATTCCTTTGCCCTGCACCTCTTCAATTCAATTCACACATGCTGCATACCTCAGCATGACTACATCTGATCATAACCCCTTGGAATTACTCTGTCATAGGACTGGGTGGCAGGCGCAATCCCAATCTGGTACCTACAACCATGTCTCTGGGAGGATGTAGTGTTTATGGCGATTCTGATTTGACCAAAGTTGTCTCCTTCTCCAATCCTGGTGATCAATGCTCCCACTCGTGGACTCATGGTTTCCCAATTGGAGATCAAAGCAGTGTTCTGGGACTTTTACACTGCACTGTACACTGCCCCACTGGACCCGGCGGGGTCAGCAGCATTTCTACAACTCGCAAAATTGCCCCATGTTCAGGCGGCTGATTGGGAGTTGCTAGCTGCCTCCATCATGTTGGGTGAAGCACGCAGTGCAATAAGTGAATTGCCCTGAAATCAAATGCCGGGCACAGATGGGATACCGGTGGAATTCTATTCCACCTTTGCAACAAAACTGAAGAAGCTCTACAATACCTCTCTAGAGGCTGGCTCCTTGCCCCCTCCACTAAGGAGGCACTTGAAATGTCCCTGCTCAAACCTGGTAAATACCCCTCTGAGACCATCCTCCTATAGACCTTTGTCGATTTATTTTGAACATGGAATATAAAATACATAGCAAGATCCTAACCCACCAGTTACTCCTGTTACATCTACAATTGATCCATTCCAATCAATGTGGATCTGTCCCACACCGCAATACCTCCTTAAATATCTGGCAGCAATTTAGTATAATGGATGCTGTCAGAGACCTTTTCCCACATGCACTATGCTTAACATTGGATAATAAGGCAAGCACTTGATACCTTGAGCTGAGATTTTATGCTGGCAGCCCTGGGTAGATGTGGAATACCTCCTGCCTACATCAGATGGTTTTAAGTTACTGTACACAGCTCCAATGGACAGAGCTAGAACTGGACCTTACATATCAGCCTCCTACCTGGTGGGTAGGGGTACACTGCAAGGCTGCCCCCTTTCCCCGCTTCTCTTTACACTGGCAGTTGTATACATTGCACAACATATACGTTAAGAGGTGGGACATAGGTGGATTCCAAACAACCACATCATGCATTCCATTTCATTATTTGCGGATTAAATGATCTTGTATTCCATGGACCTTCAGGTGGACAAAGGAAAAGTGTCCCAGTTATTATCCGAGTTTGGCCACTTGTCGGACTGCATATACACACAGACAAATTGTGTACCTCTACATTTACTGACTCCCACATTGAGTCTATAGGATGGCTCGGGAAAACACGAATGCAGGTGGCACCTCACACATTTTCGCTCCCTCTGGATTCAGATTTATAGCAAAACGCAACACCTATTAAATGGAAATCTCTTGCGCATAATCAATTCACTTAAATCCCAGATCACCTTTTGGGTAAGTCTGCCCTTATTAGTGGTGGATTGCCTCGCCTTTGCGCAAATTGTAATGCTTCCGAACCTATTGTACCACTTTGTGAACCTACTACTCATAATTCTGGCAAGGGTGTTCTGACAATTGAACTCTCCTCTAATTGACCTCATATTGGGTACTGGACGCTGCAGGATTAGTCTGGCCAAGTTGCAGTTACCAACTACACAGGGTGGCTTGGGAGCCCCCGACTGCATGGCCAGACAGCTCCATTGGATCTCCTATTGGCTAGCCGGCCACAACCTGCTGGAGATTTGATACACCATGACCCACCTTACTGAAGGCTTCTTCTTAAACAGGTTTATCTGCCCAGGAGCTTCATCCCTACATAAGGGTTCGATCCTCCTGCGCACGGTTCTTGCTTATTGGAAGCTAGCAATGAAATAACAAGATTGCCGTCTTCCTATTCCCTAAACAGTGCATTGTGTGGTCTCCCGACTTCTTTGGGCACATTGAAGGCCCTAAGACTCGGCCCATGGGAAGAAGCTGCTGTGACTACAGGGGGTGCCTTGTTTGCCGATGGTGCACTGTTGTCACATACAGACTTTGTACATGCTCACAGACTGCCTGAAAATCTGTTATTGACTCATGCCAGCATTCTCCGATATATTCAAAAGCACTGGGCCATAGACGTCACTGAACCCAACACCCATGAGTTCCTGCTGACATTACACACAATGGGACACGGTAGGCACTTAATCAGATGGTCATATCTGCATTTTCGGTGTGCTTACAAGGGATGTGACATTCCGGTAGTCTGTTATCACTCTCATGCAAGTCCTCATAGATCTGTGTGCCACTTTTAAGTACGGAATGATTGCCTTACTTACCCATTTCCTTTCCGGTGTCTTCTCCCGACATCCGCTTTCCTTTTCTGTTTTCCTGGTACCCACTGATCGCACAATCTCGTGAAAGTATGATGCCAAGGTCCCTGAATTCTTACCATGTGACTTGGGGTTAGCGGCTATAAGAGTGCATGTCATTTGTTGCTCAGGGGCTTGGCTTTAAGTTATTTTCTTCCTGCTGGGAGATGGATTTTGCTTCACCCTTGACATGTGTGTGTTTCTGGCATTCCTGCTGCACGCGCACAATGTCCCTTACCTTTGAGACTCCTGGAGAAGCTCCTCACTGTGGCACCCTTGTGCTCGGCATCCTGCAACACATGCACCATTTCACTTGCCTTTGGGACTGCTGGAAAAATAACAATTGATGGACAGAATGCAGAACGATGTCATACATTCACCCCAGTACAGAGATCTGGGCCTAAATCCATCATTTTTTGGCTCACCATGCCATTCCAGTGTGGACCCAGCCATATGCAAATCAGTCTTGACCCTGCACCCAATGGGACCAGTCCAGCCCAAACTGCCAGGCCAGGTCCTCTCTTAACTGGAAACAAGCATCCTAGGACCGGTTTCGGGCTTTCAGTCCTCATCAGCCAGGATAGCTTGACTCCAGTGGCATGGAGAGCACGCTACCCACGTCTGGGCATACCCGTCCCACTTGGGGTGACGAATGCAAAAAGAACAATTGATGGACAGAATGCAGAACAATGTCATACATTTACCCCAGTACAGAGATCTGGGCCTAAATCCATTGTTTTTTTGCTCACCATGCCATTCCAGTTTGGACCCAGCCATATGGAAATCAGTCTTGACCCTGCGACCAATGGGAACAGTACAGGCCGAACTGCCTGGCCAGGTCTGCCTTGACTGGAAACAAGCATGCTAGGACTGGTTTGGGGTTTTCAGTCCTCATCAGCCAGGATAGCTTGACTCCAGTGGCATGGAGAGCACAGGAGCCATGTCTGGGCATACCCGTCCCACTTAGGGTGACAAAGGCAAAAAGAACAATTGACAGGAAACTCCGCTCCACTGACCACGCCCTGGCCGCGGTCCCACGCATCCGGAGAACTACTTCCGGAGGCAGATCCTTCTCCCATCGCACCGCCAGGACCTGGAACACCCTCCCCCTCTACCTGTGACAAACCAAAGACCTGCTGACCTTCAGGAGACAACTCAAGACCTGGCTCATCGACCAATAGCAGCAGCACCCCCTTCCCGAGCGCCTTGGAGCCCTCACGGATATATAGTGCGCTTTACAAGTTATGTGATTGATTGATTGATTGATGGAGAGAATGCAGAACAATGTCAAACATTAACCCCAGTCCAGAGATCTGGGCCTAAATCCATCATTTTTTTGCTCACCATGCCATTCCAGTTTGGACAAAGCCATTTGCAAATAAGTCTTGACCCTGCGCCCAATGGGAACAGTCCAGCCCGAACTGCCTGGCCAGGTCTTCCCTGGACTGGAAACAAGCATCCTAGGACCGGTTTTGGGCTTTCACCTCTCATCAGCCATGATAGCTTGACTCCAGTGGCATGCAGAGCATGGGATCCACCTCTGGGCAAACCCGTCCCTTGCTCACTTTGACACTGGATTCAAGCTAGCCTGGGTGATGAAGGGTGTTACCCAGTAACCGGTCCCAGGATGCTTGTTTCCAGTTCAGGGAAGACCTGGCATGGCAGTTCAGGCTAGACTGTTCCCATGAGGCACAAGGTCAAGACTGATTTGCATATAGCTGAGTCTGAACTGAGGTGGCTACAGTGAGCTTAAGAATGATGATGGATTCAACCCAGATCTGTGACTGGGGGAGTGTCTGAAAAGTTTCAGCACTCTGTCCATTATCTCCTTGTGTTTGCTTTGTTCGTCCTAAGTTGGCAGGGTATGCCCAGACGTGGGTCCCTTGCTCACTTTGGATTCAAGATAGCCTGGCTGATGAAGGGTGTTACCCAGAAACTGGCCCCAGGATGCTTGTTTCTGGTTCAGGGAAGACCTGGATTGGCAGTTCGAGCTGGACGGTTCCCATGAGGCACAGGGTCAAGACTGATTTGCATATAGCTGGGTCTGAGCTGAGGTGGCAAAGTGAGCTAAAGAATGATGATGGATTTAACCCAGATCTGTGACTGGGGGTGAGTGTCTAAAAAGTTTGAGCACTCTGTTAATTATCTCCTTGTGTTTGCTTTGTTAGCCCTACGTTGGCAGGGTATGTCCAGACGTGGGTCCCTTGATCACTTTGCCACTAGATTCAAGGTAGCCTGACTGATGAAGGGTGTTACCCAGATAACCTTCCCAGGATTCTTGTTTCCGGTTCAGGGAAAACCTGGCTTGGCAGTTCAGGCTCGACTGTTCCCATGAGGCACACGGTCAAGAATGATTTGCATATAGCTGGGTCTGAACTGAGGTGGCAAATTGAGATAAAGAATGATGATGGATTCAACCGAGATCTGTGACTGGGGTGAGTGTCGAACAGTTTCAGCACTCCGTCCATTATCTCTTTGTGTTTGCTTTGTGATGCTTGTTTCTGGTTCAGGGATGACTTGGCTTGACAGTTCGGTTTGGACTGTTCCCATGAGGCACAGGGTGAAGACTGATTTGCATATAGCTGGGTCAGAACTGAGGTGGCAAAGTGAGCTAAAGAATGATAATTGATTCAACCCATATCTGTGACTGGGGGGGGTGTGTGTGAAAAGCTGCAGTACTCCGTGCATTATCTCCTTGTGTTTGCTTTGTTCGTTCTAAGTTGGCAGGGTATGCCAAGACATGGGTCCCTTGCTCACTTTGCCACTGGATTCAAGCTAGCCTGGCTGTTGAAGGGTGTTACCCTGAAACCGGTCCCAGGATGCTTGTTTCAGGTTCAGGGAAGACCTGGCTTGGCAGTTCGCGCTGGACTGTTCCCATGAGGCACGGGGTCAAGACTGATTTGCATATAGGTGGGTATGAACTGAGGTGACAAAGTGAGCTAAAGAATGATGATGGATTCAACCCAGATCTGTGACTGGGAGTGAGTGTCTGAAAAGTTTCAGCACTCTTTGTGTTTCCTTTGGGACTGCTGGAGCAGTTCCTCGCCGTTATGCCCGTGCGCTCGGTGTCCTGCCACACACGCACCATTTCCCTTGCCTTTGGGACTGCTGGAGCAGTTCCTCACTGTGACGCCCATGTGCTCCGCGTCGTGCCGAACACACACCTGGCTCCTTTCTTTGGAGACTGATGGACCAGGTCAGAGTTTGTGACTCTTGAGTGTTTGGCATCATTTCCACGCACCCTTCACCGTCCCCGCCTGGTCCGATCTCCAACAAAACGCATGTTCTTTTTTCTAGCTTGTCCGGTCAGTGCACTGTCCAATGGATTCATAGTCATGGTTTCTTATTGGGATGCTTTCTGTTCCCTTATGGGATATATTCTTTTGGGGGGAGAAAAACTATTTTTCTTTTGGACTCCCTCTGAGAAAATACAATCTCCCTGCTGCTACCGGTGGGATCCAATCCCCCTATGACTTTTAATAGGGATTATTGCTCATAGTCAGTCGTTTCCCTTCTCTGGATATTTTTTTGGGTGGCTGTTTCTCTTTCTTAGTTTTGGTGAGCAGTCTTATACGAAGAAAAAAACGGGTGGGGGGTTTTAGGGTTACCCGAGCTAAATACACAATGGTTAGTAAAATTAGATGGTGTCACGGTACAAAAATACATCAGAAGAAGCAGCACTGGACGTAAATGAGATATACCTAGAACAGTTTCATCTTATCCCTTGAAAGATTTGCATTAAAAAGAAATTATTTCTGTTTAAGGATTAATTTTTCCTCCAAGTTAAAGGCACTGTGATGGGCTGTTCTTCTACTCTGGAGATGGCAATCCTCTTCATGGCATTATTTGAGGAAAGGAATGCATACGAAAATAACCTTCTCTGCAAACCTAACCGTTTGGCTAAGGTACATCAATGATATCTTCTGCATATGGACCAGCGGTGAATCAGACTAGGATTACTTTTCACAGTGGCTAAACAACCAAACACCAGACATGAGGGTTAAACATTCATAAACTTTTTGGACACTGAAGTAACAGAATCTGGATCCACTTTGTACATGTCGTTATATAAGAAACCGATGGACGAGAGCAGAGCCTTGAATTACTCGAGTTTTCACCAAAGCAGCATATGTGACAATCTCCTGTATGGACAGTTCTTGCGAATTCATCACAACTTCTTCCACCATGCTAAAGCACTATATGAAAAAACTGAAGATTGTGTAACCAAAGAAAAAACGAAACAAAATTCGCTGGTTCGCTCCATTTGACAAGCTCCCTCAAAAAACAGAAAAAAAGTCAGAAGCTGGCACGATAATCTGTGTATCAACCAAGTTAATTAACAACTGGTTTAAAACAATCTTTTGCCAAAATGAGCAAATTTTTTGTATCAAACCATGAGTGCAAACCAGAGAAACCCTTATTTGCCCTGTAAAAGAATCCCAGTGATTGGAATCCAACTGAAACATGCTCACATACCAGTGGAATCAGCACTTAAAAGGATATTGAGAGGTCAGTGGGTTCCAACACCGCTGCAAGGATCATCACACATGTGGGGCTTGTTCTGTGTGCGATCAAACCTTTGAACTCAATATAATACAAGCAATGGCATAGCCAATAGGTCTCGCCTTTGGGACCTTATGTGTTTAGCCATGCAACAGTTGATGTTGCTGCACCAAGGATATTGCACTGGATAACTAAACAGTTATAAGGTCCCAAACGCGAGACCTATTGGCTATGCCTAAACCCTCTACTATAGCAGCTAGAGGTGTGGTGGGTGTTGCAGTGAGCCACTTGGCTGATAAGGCACTAAAATGTTGACTCTTTTGTGGGCTTCGTCTGTCTTCAGGTTTGCAGAACAGAAAGAGCTGAGGCGTGTAGGTCTACGGCTGACAACTGAGCCAAGTGCATGAAGGAGACAAAAGATTGAATGAATAAAATTTGGAAAACCAGAAAAGTAGAGGCATGAAACAGATAGAGGTACATAAAAAGATAAGAAAGTAAAAATCAAAGAGGGAAGAAAAAAAGATTGCTAAATATAAATGGTGAAATGAGGAAGGGAAAAAAGGAAGGAACGAGGAAGGATACAAGTATGAATGGAAGGATGAAACAAAGAAATGTGAAGGGAAGAGTGGAAGGAAGTGTGAAACAAAAGAACAGTGCAAAGAAGGAAGTGTGGAAGGAAGAATTAAAATAGGGATAAGATGAAAGGGGGTTGGAGGAAAAGAGGAAAACAAAGAAGGGTGAAAGAAGGTTGGGAAAGATAGAAGGACGAGTGAAGGGATGGATGAATGAAAATAGGGCTGGAATAAAAGGATGAATGGACGGGTGGAAAGATGGAAGGGTGCATGGAAGGGAGTTGGGTGGCTGGATGAGTTGAGAATGGAAGGAAGAAATGATGGGTGAATGGATGAACAGAGAAAGGATGACTGGGAGGATCAATAGAGGACAGGAAGGAAGGAAGGGTGAAAGGATGAATTAGTGAATAGATAGATATTAGGTGAAAGGATAATAGAAGAGAAAATGAGTGATTGATAGAAAAATGTGTGGGTGGAGGGAAAGGTGAAATAGTGGGTACATGAATCGTGAATTAATTAAATGGATTAATAGATGGATGGGCGTATGAAGTGGAAAGGACGAATAGATTAATTGATGAAAGGAAGGGTGGAAGGGAAGTTTTGTAGGAGGATTGGGCTAGCTTGCTGTGCTCGCTCGGTGTCATTGGACATATGGTTCAAAGTGGTAGGTATCTTAATTGTATGCCACTTTCTTGGTTTAGAGTGAAAGTATCTTGTAGTTACTGTGAAGCAAAATCTCGCAGGGGCAAAAAGGTGAGTAGACTCAGAAACTTTGCAAACTTTTGCAAACTTCACAAATAAAAAAAAATTGCAAGTTCTGCCAGGTGTACGAAATTGCACAGTTGTAAGTAGCATCTCGTTGGTGACTAGAGGAGCGGTTAATGCAAACGTTTATTTATTGAATTTAAAAAAGGGTACATTTAGCACAGTGTGCACTATAGCAATGAAATGGTCAATTGAACGCAGACAATAATATACCAAGAACGGTTCATGATGACAGGGCTGGCATGTGTTCCTTCTGAACAGAATGAATAGAAGACAACTGTAAGCAATGAGGAGCATGAGATTTCAAACCACTGAACTGAGTAGAGACAAAGCACCACATGCATTGACAAAGCCAAAAGGTTTCGCAAATGGGAGAGCTATTGGCTTTGTCATTGTCTTTTACCCATGTTGTACAGCACCAAGGCTGCCGTGTAGCATGACTGAAAAAAAAGACAAAAGTGGTATAATGCGGACAGTGCTGGCTGTGTAATAACTTCTGTCAAAGCACTACAGTGGAGGACTGAGCTATTTTTAAATAATTTTCAGCCATGAAACATGGCTAATAGTTATGGGGAAAGTACTACGACGGTGGGCACTGTTTATTATGTTATTAGAGAAAATGTTTGAAACACGTGTACTTCTGTATTGGTTTCCATATCGTGACAGTGAAATGTGCGTGCCTTGCTTTGCCTGCTGATGCACACAATCCCTACACATGCACTCAGTGGACAGAAGAGAATGTGTGTGTGTGTGTGTATATTTATATATATATTATATATATATATATATATATATATATATATATATATATATCCAACAGGGACTCGCTATCCCATCCGTGGCCCGCCTTTGGATAGCGGCAGGGTTTCAAGCGACTCGTTTGGCTGGATATATATATATATATATATATATATATTAGCACTTGTCATGCTTTGCAATATGAGCTCCTCATAGAACCCGGGGGCCAGCTGGTGAGTGGTAAAGTCCCTGCGCTGGCCTCTGCTTTCTGTTTGGAATTATTAGCACAGGCAAATTTAAAGGGCGTCTGGGCTCTGCTTTTCTAAGCCCCATCCATAAATTATCATCTATTCCCTTTCAGACCAACACCATCCACAAACAGTCACCCGTGAACGCAGGTCATTTCACCTAGCAGTATAGTGTACTACTATTCTAAGGCTCCTCAGCTGGGCTACAATCTGGAGTATCTCCTGCTTGACATACTGCAAACATAGCTAATAGCACCAAGAGCTCTGTGCTCGGGCCCAGCCGGGTGCAGCCAAAGATGTGTGTGTTGTGACTCCATTCATTCCAACTAGCACGTTATAGCGCTTTTTTCATAGCGCTCTAATGCACCTCAGCGCTATTTCATCATAAGTTTCAGCTACGCAACACAGCTAAAAGTTATAGGAAAAGCGCTATGACGACAGGGTTGTGGGGTAAAGCAGCATGAAATAAGGGATGGTAAGGAGGGAAGGGGGGGAGGGGGACAGTAGAAGGACCCAGCAGGGGCAGGGCGGATAAAGAAACAAACAACTTGTGGGTGGGGTGGGGGAAATAAACAATGGCTAAGAAACACGAACAACGTGCGGGGGTATAAAAACACGAATGAAGGACGGGTGGGCGGTATAAATAACAACAAGAAAGAAAGAAAGAGGAACAACATAAAGAAACACGAACAGGCGAGTGGGATAAAGCAAAACAGACACGGCAAACAGTACCTGAAGTGGAGGAACAGAAATTAAAGGTAAATACATCTGGGGTTGGTCCACGCTCATAGAAAAAAAACGCATTTGTAATGCAATCGGTCCCTCTTTTTTGAAATTACAAGTATTTTGCGATGCAGCACATTAGATGCAGGGGAAGGCGAATTGATTTAATATGTGAGGTCATAGCAGTGTATTGCGGGGGCAATGCAAGTTTTCTCCAATGTCACGTGTCACGTTAAGATGCCAAAAGGAAAAGCTGGACGTACGCCTCCTGAATGGAGTGCCTTTTTATCGGCCTTGGAAGGATGAAGGAGCGATTCTGCATCATGGGTCAGTGTGCTGCAAACGATCTGCATCATACACATTATGTCCCCGAGCACCTTCACATTGACGGCACAGGGTGTCTTTGACTCTGCACCAGTGGACTGCTCAAGGGCACAAGATGGGATGGGGGGGGACAACGGAGCACAGCGGTGATTGCAGGGGCAGAGTTCGGGGGCTGATGGAGAGCCGAGACACGAGGAGCACACTCCGCGGTAAACCGGCCCACACTACCCCTGGAGGCCCAGTGGGGACTGACCGTGGGTGAGCCTGGGGGTCGACCCGAGGCTGTGCTACATCTGCCCTCCCCGTCCTACTTCTCCTTACCTCATCCTGCCGCCCCAGTGCTGCGGAGACATGTGAGGCCATTGGGACCAATCCTGGGAGCCCTGCCGGGAGCGGCTGGAGAGATCAGCCCCCTGCCACGCGGGAGGCCGCAGGGAGGAGTCCGGCCTCCGGGCTGGTGCCCTGGCTCACCTTCCACTACAAGCTGGGGACTAACGCAGTGGAGTGAACAAGCACTAGCAGCACATCGGGCCTGGAGACCGGGGCCGCCGGAGATAGCTGGGACTGCATCAGAGGCGTGCACATGAGACAGGAGTCACATTACACAGGCCCCACAATGGTGCCAGCACCTGGCCATTACACTGTAGGCTATGGTCCGGAATGACGCAAAACAACGTCGGCTGCAATTTAACACAAGTCGGCCTGGAGCAGGGCTTGAAAGAGACGCGCGAGGGCAGGAGCGTGACGCCGTGAGCATGCACGTTGGCGTTCCCTGCGGCTCGCGCGTTCACAGACCTGAGTCGGCTCGTGCCCAGGTCTGGATCGGCTCGTGCCCAGCTCTGTCTCCCTTGGGAGGGAGCAAGGCGACTATAAGTCTCGTTGGCGGCAGCGCTTTGCGCTGCAACGCCAGCGAGACCTAAAAATTCCCTGGCTAGTGGAAAAAAACACATTTTATTCACTTCCCTAGCTCCTTTAAAACACTAAGTGCTTTTCCCTGACATTTCATGGATTAGCAACACACACACCTTTTTTCATAATCACTAGGAAAAACTAATATAGGGTAGAATCATATTGTTTAATGAAAGTTGAACTGGAGGTAGATTCTACGTTTAGACCTCTTCACTCCCCCTTTTGTTATTTTCTCCATGTCATTGTAGGTCTACTTAGGTATCTATTGGCAAACATTCAGACTTCCTGTTTACTAATTTTAGATCATTATTATCTGTCATACTGAGTAGTGACTGGAATACAGGCATTGGACCCATTCGTCAATCGATCGATTAAGTAGAGCAGACCTTAAACGCACTAGAGACAGGAGTATATTACAAGATATTGTGGCCAATCATGCTTTAATTGATCCCTGGTGACTATTTAACCTAGATGAAGGAGACTACATATACATATCCTGTGTGCACGGAACATGCATTAGGATATATTTCTGCTAACGCAAATGTCATTATTTACCAAATATTTTATTAAAAGTACAATGTGTAGAATTAACATTTAAAATGAAGAGTGCTTAATGCAAAAATTGTAAGTAGACCACCATACTTAGAACCTGTAGGCCTGTAACTTAGTAATGAGACCTGAATTTTATTTTAAGTTGACACATGTAATGATCCCTTGTTTTACAGTGAAGGCCCAATAATACTGAAATGCTTTTTTTCAATTTATTCAACATTTTGTGCAAATAGTTTTTCTTCTCTTTCCTGCAGACATTGTATTTTTTAAACTGATTATTAGTTAGGGAATAGATGTGTGTTATATTAGGCGATAATGTGTGCAACATGCAAGAACACATGGTTGAAAGATAATTGTACTCTGGTGAGAAGATGGAGCATGCTGAAATTGTATTGGTCGACCTGAAGATGAAAATACATTTATGCTACAAACTTAGAAAATATGGTTTATATTAGTGCATGTTCTTAGACTAGTTAGTCAGTTTCTTCAACCCCATGATGCAGAACAGACTTATTGAGTTTTCACTCATCCTGTTCCCTTTTTCTGACTCTGAGGGGAAACTCTGTATTGAGTTTTCTGGACATCTCTTTATGAGAAGTCTTAGTTTATTCCTTGAACTGCTGTTGTTTGAGCTGAGAATATTTTCCAGCTTTTTCTGCTGAAAGCTTCATGCTTATGCTCTATTCCTTCATCAGAACTCTTCATGGGTTTTGGACTGACAGCTCCAACCATTTTTTCCAAATTTTCCTCAACTTTAGCTTAGAATAGGGATGTTTGTTTACTGGAACACACTTGTTTTACTTACTTTGTTAATGCTTATTCTGATTAATGAATAGATTTATCTTACTCCTGATTATCGATTTATTGATTGTTAATCTTTACTGATGATTACTGGAGCATAATACCTTAATAAAAAATATTAATAATATTATTATTATAATGACAAAAAGAGATAAAGTAACACCCTTTAACTCAACTAAACTCTCTTTATTGACTCAAATAAAGTAACGACAATTGATAATGATTTATGTTGAGATTTAATTTGATGTCTCAGCTGAAAACAACAAGATCCATCTGTCTGAGACTGTGCGCATGGCTCTTGGTGAGTAATGGCGGAACCCCATGCTCCAGCAGTTGGTAGCAGAGGGACGGTTCATGTCACAAGACAAGAACTGTAATAATAATTAGCCTTAGTTTAGAAATGCCCATGTACTTAAGTCCGAAAGCCCAAACTTAAAAATGTACAGAGTTGTGGTTTCAAAGGCAGTTGCAGTAGTGAAGGCATGAGTATCAGTAGGGTAAATCATCACTATTGTCTTCATTGAGATTGGTCGTACTGTTGTGCTTTAGAATAAGTGGTGTGTAAGTGCTAAATGCTGAGAAGTGTGAGTGGTTATCAAACTCAAGGTAGTTTCTGATCCTGGGGCATAGAAAAATGAACAGTTGATATTGCCTGCTAAGATTTGTAGGGTATATTCATGAGTTAACATCGAATTGCACATTTGAGATAGGGACTATAACTTTGTAGTGCTTGTAGGGGATGTATGGTCAAGATGGTGGCCGCATCGGACACTTCCTAAAGGAGCTCCATGTTTGACCTGGCAAAAATCCTGAATCCAGGCAACATCTGCCATGAACGAGCCCCTTTGACCCGCTCGGGCTCCAGCAAACACCTCCGCAGTGTGGGCTCGCCATCCGCACCTGGGGAGCGCCTCAGAAATGGAAGGTTAAAAATGTGGACAGGCACGGCCTGTGGCACACTCGCCAGATGCAGGCACCCAGGTGAGGCTGGAGTGGTCCTGCAGCATGGTGGGCAAAGGAAAGTAAGCAGCTGTGGAGAGATCAGTTTGTGGTCCTAAGCCGCTCTTTTGGGTGGAGACTTGCTGGCAGTGGAGTGTTCAATGGAGGGCCGGGGTGGTGGAAACAAAGAAGCAGCCTTGGTGTGCGGGTCACCCGGCTCCTGAGAGGTGAGATGTCCCAACCACTCCCAGAACGATTGTGCCCTCCAGATGGTGAGCAAGCGGTGATGGCATTCTGGCATGTCTGTGCTGTTTTCCAGGCTTACCTGGATGTGCCTAGCTGTGGCTGCTGTACCCTTTTTTCCATACCGGCAGCATTCTGGGTGACTGTCAGTGGCTGCGGCCCACTCTGAAGAAGAGGTCCATGCTCATTGCGGGCTGGAGCAGCTTGTGCTGATGCTGCTGGAACTGCTGATGCTGTGCTAACCGGAGAGCTGCTGCTAACACCACCGGCATCCATGGGGACTGCAGTGGTCTTGGATGCCCTGAAGAGGCCTGGAGATGAGAAACAGGCCCTTTGACTTTTCTATGGGGCCTAGGGATTGGGGATGGATCTGTCTCCCCAGATATCAACTGCAGTGAGGAAAGGCAATATGGCGTTGGAGGCCCTGGCGGGCACCTGAGGATGCTGCCGAGAGGTGGTGTCTTCGTGGGCCTCTGATGCACTGTTGAGGCCTTGAGGACTGACGGTATGACCAGTGGAGTGCCAGCTGTGTCCTGCTTTAACATCCTGTGGCCTTGCGGTTGCCAGAGAGCCGCGGGGGGGAATTACACACTGCCCAGTTACTACGCTGAGTAGAGCAGTGGCAGATAGCTCCATCACCTTCATTACATCTCCTCTGTGACTGGGACACCTTGCAAGCCCTGCAGAGTGGGATCTTTCATATACCCATGACGCCTGTTGGGCTTTGAGACGCGATTGATCACATCACTAACATAGAGTCCTAGGCAGGGGCTTGCCTGAAACACATCGCACGGACTGTGCTAGGATGCGCTGGCCCTCCTTATAGTTTGAACCAGCCTGTTTTCCCTCAAGTACTGCACTCATGGGGAAGCCAAAACCAAGCCGGCGGAGATCCTGTCTGATCCAACTGATCACCTCTGCAATCCCTCTGTCAATGATTAAGACGCCAACGAAGTCATAGACCCCATCCTCCTTCAGCTCGACAAGATACTGGTGACCATAGCAGACACCAAGGCCACTCTTCAGCTGGACATTGGCACAGTATCAGTAGGCCTTGGCCTGTTGCAGGCGGAACATCACATGCTGGCAGACAGAGTCAAAGAGGTGGAGATCTTCTTAAAAGATATCCAACCTGAGTTTTCAGCGCTCACAGGCCAGATGTCCAAGCTGTGGGACAGGGTCCAGGTCCTGGAACTGTGTGCGGAAGATGTGGAAGGACACAACCAATGCAAAAACATCAGAGTGGATGGCATTCCAGAGGGAGTGGAGAATGGTTACATGGTAACTTACCTTAAGAACTGGTTGAGGTCAGAAGTGGCCTAGGGTTTACTTACTCCCTTCTTTGCACTGGAACAAGCTCACTGGGTTCCAGCATGTCCGCCAACCCAGGATAGACCTCAGACGGTTGTGGCCAAGCTATTACACTACAGTGACAGAGATATAATACTGCATGGGGTACGTTCGGAGGGACCCTTCGCAGTGGACAGTGGCAAGGTCTTGGTGTTCCTGGACTTTATGGCAGCAGTACAGACCAAGGGACCCTCCTTCTTGGAGGTTAAGAAAGCTCCTTGTGATAATGGCCTACAATACTCTCTAATGTTTCCCTCCAAACTTTGAATTATCCTAGAAGGAATTGTACACTTCTGCAAAGACCTGGAGTTGGTCTGGTAGGAGGCATACAAGGCGGGAACTGCTCTCCCGGTGACATGCTCAGGGCAGGGGGCATCTGGGTTGAGAGTGCAAAAGTACCTGCGCAAGACTTTACGTTGTGGCTGTAGAAGAGACCCATCTCCCTCACAAACTGAACTGGAATGAGCAGCGTCCCCCTCACATTCCAATCTGGAACAAGCAGCGGCCCACCAGGCGGTGGGGGGCATTGTGGTGGTGCACAAGCCAGTCTAGGGGGCTGGGACCCCTTCAGAACACAAATCCGTCTTGTCTCATTTGTTGTCCTTTCAGGGCCATGACACTGGACTTCCTGTTGTGACCCCCCCAATCAGCAGAAGAACTGTAGGTGATCCTATTGATGCAGGGTTGATGGGTTCTTTAAGGGGGTAGTGGGACAGGGGGCTTCTGACCTATGTTTTACTTACTTTCGAGACTCATGATTGCAATGTGTGTGGGTGTGGTTGATCTCTGGGTAATCTGTTCATTATGTGCTGGGCTGGTACTGCATGGACCTGCTGAGCTCACCTTGGTCAGCCCCTTACCAAAAAGCCCTTGCCGGCATTTTGGGGGAATCATTCATTCGGACATTTTTCAAATTATACAGATTGGATGGCCTGCAGTTGCTATGCTGCCATTGGTATGGGGAATTCATGGTTGTGGGTTGTTCATGCTTTTCCTTTTCTCTTTTTATTTTGTCTGCACAACAATGCATGCTGATTTCCAGGTGGAGGGGAGGTTTTGGGTGACAACAAAGATTCGAAGGTTATTGGTGACTTTACATGATGGATTGCAGGCAGACATTAGCCTTTATGTCCTGGAACATTAGAGGGATGGCATTGACCTCCAAGAGACACACCATTCATAGATACCTGGACAGAGAAGGTGTAGGTGGCTATGGTGCATCTAGCTGGGGAAGAAATTGATTGGTTTTGATGTATCTGTACGATACTGCTTACTTGGCCTATACCTGGGGAAACCTGATATGGATCCGGGCAGGGACCCCCTTTGAGCTTATCTGCTCTCTCATAGACAAGGAGGATAGATATGACTTCTTGAGAGACAATTGTTTGAGAGGGAAATAACATTGGGGAGTATCTATGCTCCGAACCAAGACCTGGTGGCCTTCTTTCAATCCCTCTTGGTTCACATAGAGGGTCTCCTTGCTGCTAGTTTCATGCTGGGTGCCGATTTTAACAGTGTACTTGATGCGCTGTTGGATTGCTCTACCCCCCTCAACCCCGCTGCTGGGAGCTTCCTATTTCTCCCATATCCATAAGCTTCACACCCAGATAGTCGGATTTGTATGTTCACATAACCCAATGCAGTACACATTCTGAAAATATAGGGCATGCATTGTCCTACCAAAGTCCTGTCCTGTTTGAGTTCAAATTGGTTGGGGACCGACCACCTGCTCACACTTGGCATCTTAACCCATCCTCTCTGGAGGACACACGGTACTGTGACTCCTTTGCCGGGGTAATCCCCAACTACTTGGCTCATAACCAAAGCTCCACATCCTCAAGTATAAGGGAATGGGAGGGCGTTAAAATCTGGTGTCTGGTCAGACAGTTAATGTTCAGAAAGAATCAAATGGGGCACTCCAGACTTTGCATGGTACCCTGCAGGCTTGGATAGTGCTCTTGGTATTAGGCCAGAAATCCTGGATGAGTTTCAAGAGACTAGGGAAATATATAATACTACATTGGGATGGCTGCGCAGTCATGAAAATAAACAGTATATTGCCTGGGCGCATGAAGAAGAGGGAAAATCTGGCAGGTTACTAGCATGGCTTATTAGACCAGAGTCCAGAGTGGCCCCCTTCACACATATCTGCTAGAGGGATTGCTGATCTCTGTACTCCCCTGCTTCCATTAATGTTGCATTTTATTAAAATTATTAGCACTCTGCATGCTGCCCCTGAGCCCCATTCGATAGAGGCAAGATCTGTTTTCCTGGTTAATATACCACTGAATGGACTACCGTGAGAACGTGTAGGGTCCTGTGTCTGTGCAGAAAATGTAGGTAGCTATAACGGAGATGGGAAGGGGCAAAACACCAGGCTCTGACAGCCTCCAAACTGAGTTTCTGCAGCATATGCAGGGGCCATAGGCCCATAGCTGGAAAACTGTACGTAGACTCCTGAAAACATGGAACACTTTATGTCACACAAAAAGGAGGTAGGAATGTGACATCGGAGGTGGCACGTGCTCAGTGAGTAAAAACTGCTCTCATTCACAAAATCGTGACATGCTTCATCATCGGGCTTGCTTACTGACACCCCTATGCAGACCAATGCCTGGGGTGGAGCAAAAGGGAAGGGGAGACAATACAAAAATAGAGTAGTGGGATCACCAAAGAAAAATGCAGCTTGTGAAGGTTAAAACTAGCTCGGATTAGTCCCTAATGTTAATTTTATTCCTAACCCACCTGGCCAGGGTTAAAAAAGTGAAAGATGGTGGTGATAAGAAAAGATTAGGATCACTACAGCTCTCGTCACAACAAAGCTATTGACATGCTTCTGTCGAATAACCTGTTCCACAATCTTGGGTCACTCGGGCATTCATCAGGACCTTCAGGATCACAAATACTACACCCTCTAATCCTGATTTAGGATTTGATGGGTTCTTCTGTCCAAGATAGGGTTTTAGTAACTTACTTTCTCGTTAAACCTGTAAAAAGAGGAGGTCTTTCATGAGATCCTCTTGCTCTAGAACAATTTAATGTGTAAGAGCAAGAAAACCCATCTGGTTAGTGCGCATACATACATCTCACTCAACATCCACACATGACCACCACATAGAGACCCATGTTGTCACACATGCAAGCTATCACTGTCCAAGTCGGAATATTAGTTGTGGAAAATTCACCTTTTCATTCAAGCGCAAGTTTCCAGCCCTCCCATTTATTAAGCACGTGTCCAACACACGTCTGCTAAAGCAGTGCAAATCCTCACACTCACCGAGTTCCATCAATCGGAAGGCTTGAACGAACGAGGGAGTGGGAGCAGCTCCCTATACTCACTACACGGAAAAAACATGTACATGTTGAATTTAGTGGTAGGCAACTCAACAACAGTGCCACATAAGTCATAAAACAAGTACAGTTGCTTAATTTGATGAGGTTATGCCTCTCCACGCTCCGGATGTTGAGATAGTCTGGGAAGCCCCCACTTATGAGTACAACTAGCGTTTTAAGAGTATTTCTACCTCCCTTGTAACAGCGTTGTCTATAACACACAAAATACGTATGCGGCTAGAGTAACTTAGTATACTTGTCATCACTAAATCACTCCCTCAAATGGAGACATCACCGATCTGGGTGACACCCAATTGGCTGTCCACACCTTGCAGTCGGCACTCGGTAGGGTAGTCTGTTTTTACATGGATAAAGTCCCCAGAATTCAAAAAGCTCCATGCGCCAGGACCATTCTTGCGTTATTGTGGAGGTAAGTAGTCCCCGACCTCGACTCCTTACTTCCACAAGGTGAACCCGCTGCCTGGCGACTGCCTGCCTCTCGCCGTGAAGGAGGCGGTCTCCCTTCTCTGTGGCTCTCTATAATGGGAGTTTGTTCTGGTCACGTTGGGAGACATTCCAACACGTGACCGGGACGTGATGACGTCCTTGTTACTCTCTGTTCCTGACTCTCCAGTGGTCTCCGTCCTATCGCCCTTGTGAAGTGGCTTGTGTGTGTTTTTTCTCAAAAAGAACAATAAACTTTATTACTGTAGTATCACATTCGAGAATGGGCAATATTCATACATGTTACTAACTCTTAATTAGTACCAATGTGCCCTCACAGTGTAGCACTAATACGTAAACAAAAGGAGAGATGAAGCTTTATTAATGTATCTGGCCACAATGAAAGTGATGAGGTGCTTGACTGTTATGCTGATTATCACCATATCGGATATAATGTATCAAACTTCTCAAACATGACGTACATGTACCTGAGTCTGCCAAGGGGTTCACAGCACGTGTGGGACAGTTGATAGACGTTCAGCTCTCAATCACGTAGCCCTAAGTCATTTCTCCATATAAAATGAGACATCAGACATCTCATCGCATTCTAAATTATGTCTGATTCAGTAAGGGACACAATTGCGTTGTTAAAAACACCCTATTTGCGTAATGTCGCAATGGTGTGTATCCGATGCATTTTTGCAGATAAATGCTGTCCAATATTCTAAGGAATGTATTTGTTCAGGAAATTCCAGGGGATGTCATCATTGAGCCCCACCTCATTACTACGTAGTAACTATAAGTGTGGAGAATTCTGGATCTGTGTTTTCTAGTGCAAGAATCAATAATTGTATTTCCTCTAGTTGTGCAGTACAATGCAGAGTATTGGTAACTCGTGCTTTTAGCAGGCTGGGCTGAACCATCAGTATATATTATGGACCTTATTTATGAGGAAGTGACTCAGCACTGTGCCGCAAGCCACTTTCAAAGCACAGGGATGTGTTATATCTACAACAATATGCTGGATTCCTGTGCTCCTACCTGCACTGTTGCACAGTTAGCTGCCATGCGCTGACACAATAACACAACAAAAAATGTTCCTTAAGGAATCACTACACGTTTTTTTTAAAATTTAAACAGACACATATACAGAACAAATCAAAACTGTACTCGCATACACAGATGGCACTATAATCTGCCTGTGTATAATCTATAGAGGAAACACAAACGTAATGTACTTAGGTCAACACAATGTTAAATTGTAGCACTCTTAATACTTTATCTCTCATGTTATTAGTTGAAACTTACCTTTAGGAAGGTTGTCTTAATCGATCATTATTTCACTCGCTCGTCGCATCAGTCGAGTGTTTGCCCGCGTCTTCTTGACTCTCTATGACCTCTTTCACGGTCATGTGATCAGACCTCACAAAAGCGTGTCGGCCATCTTAGAATTTAATCTGATGCCTGACCTTCCAGAGGCTAAACTGGGCGTTCAGGCAATATGTCCAAAAATTATTTTTTAATCGTGATGACAACTTAAATGATTTCTCCCTCGTATTATTTCTAACAATATACTTTTAGGGACATCCCTCTTACAATCGCTCGTCGCATCAGTAAAGTGTTGCTGCCAACTTTCTCACTCTCTATGGCTTCTTTTTTGATCATGTGATCGGGCCTTGCAGAAGGGTGTCGGCCATCTTGGGGTCTAGTATACAGCCTGACCTTCCATAGACTAAACTAATCAGTCAGGCAGTATGTTCAAAGACTAATGTTAATTACGTGTATAGACACTAGCCACTTATCACGAGCAACAAAAGGGCAGAATGACATATTCCTTTCTGATTCTAATGTTCACAGTTAGAAATGAATAACTCGTCATTTTTTGCATATTATTATATTAAGATGCAAGAATAGGAATTCACTCAGATGTCACATTAATCTCACTATAGGTAAGAGTACCACAAAACTAACTCTGTCACAGCATTCTTCTTTGAAACTTGTCATATATTAAAGCTCACAATCATATTAACGGAGGGTTGCCAGCATTTGCCACTCCACAATAGAATTTAATCCCTTGTCAACTGTGTTTGCTGACACAGGCATACTTGCACCATTGTGTAAGGGTGCCTGCATTGAGGGGAGATTGTTGCATAGAAAGGAAAAAACAAGGAGAAATAAAAACATTTTTCCTCGTTGCGCCTCCCTATGCATCCCCTGGGGAGGCGCAGCATTCTGAGGCATTGCCAGGTTTAGGATTTCTCGAAAATCTGGGAATGTGTCAGGTTCCATGGGTGTTGTGTGGGAACACCCATAGCAACACCCATGGACCGCCCCTATCACAGTAAATGTTGCATGAACAGGGGCCGCAGGGTGGCTTTACATGTCTATGTAAATATGGGGCAGCAAAATGCGTCACCGGTCCCTCGCAAAAAGTGACACACTGGCGGCGCAAGGGGCTTGTAAATATGCCTCTATGTGTGTATCTTGGTCAACAGGCAATATATTACTGGGCATGGGGTATTCATGTTCATATTGGAGAAATTCTAGAATTTGTAAAGTAGGGTCGAAGACATAGTCTACATCAGTAGCCATCAGGGAAGTGGCCGATTGCATCCATGTAGAATGTAAGGCTTTTGCATTAGAAATGTTAGCCATGGTAACTGCCTATAAGGTTGGGATGAGAGTAACAACAAATATGCGCTTACCTTTGTACAAAGATATTTCCTTTAGGACAGCCATCTGAACTGAAGTCAATATTTTTTCAGTGGATGTAAAAGAAATTACAGCATTAGAATATAGACATGATATATATGTAATCGGCACTGTGTCACCTTCATTGAATATGGCATATGTGAAGCCAATGGCACCCACAATTAAAATGGATTACCAAGTTTGGTTTGTTGACAAGGGTGTGTAAGTGTCTTAATGCAAGCATGTCTGTCTGTAGTGATCTTCGTATTTGTTTATGTTATGATGTCCAATGTGTACTGGAAAAATTAGGGTGAATAAAATCATATAAAGGTATTATTTGCTGTGCACAATCTTGTACGTATGTTCTGCCAAAGTTGAAGAATCCTAATAAGGATTGCAATTTTGTAATGGTGTTTGGAGGTTGTGAAAGAGCAGCACCTTGCTCTAGGAAATGTTGTGCCAGGCTCTTGCCTCCCTCATTTGATAACTCGTGTCCTAAAAATAGTACACTGAGGAAGGCAATTTCTGGGTTTTTTTCAATTGAATTTGAAGCTATATTCAGCAAATCCCAAAACATTTTGATCTACTCTGGCTAAGTGTGTGTTTAAGTCATCATCTATTAGATATATATCATCAACATAGGACAATGCTTCTGGGTCAATATCATGTAAAATTGACATTACACAGGCAGCAAACATTCCAGGACTGTTCTTATACCCCTGAGAGAGCCAACAAAAGTGGTGTTGTGAGCTCAGTGTGGAGAACGCTGCTATTTCTGATGCCATGTTTTGGCAAAAAAAAAAAATTGGGAATATCCAGGGTTGTTTTATATTTTTAATGTACAAAGTGGTTCATTAATGACATTCTGAATTTTTAATTGCCAATGTGGTGTATAACTGTTTAGGTGTCTGTCGTTTAAGACTATGCGATAGGAATGATCTGGTTTATCTACCGGAAATAAAGGATTAACCATAGGAGATTCACAGGGTTCAACTATTCCGTGGTACTCTAGCTGCAAAAGAATTTCTCTCACAGGAGCCTTCTGTTCATTTTTAATTGGTTATGGTGGTTGAATTTGCGGGCTGGAACTTATGCGTATAATGTTATATGGTGAGTCCTTATCCCAGCCTACATGGTTGCTGTATAATATGGTGATTGTCCAAGAGCCCATTCTGTGGCATACGCTTGTTTAGTCTCTTCAATGACAAGCACAGAGAAAGAAAGTAAAATTACCTCCTCTCCTTTTGGAGCAGTTCTTACAAACTCCAGTGGCCAATCAAACTCTGCCAAGAGAATGTCATAACTAAGTGTTGCCTTTTCCCAGAATATTACTCTAATGGTCCACATTATGTCACCCTCAATCAGTGTATGTTTAATTTATAAAGTCTGTCTGAAGGGCTGATACGCTGATCTAGGGTTTCAACTTCAATAAAGTCGTTAGTTGCTTTTGCATCCAGAAACTCTTGAAGATTCTGGCTAACTAATGTGACCTCTCCCATACTGTTTAGCAGAGTCACTTCCCAAGTCTTGTTCTGAAGGTGAGTTCTCAATATGTGTAGCTTTTATAAATGGGGGTCTCTAGTTGACAAGGGCTTGCACCTTTGTCCAAATAGGGCCCCTTCTTCCTAGTCAGGATAAGGGAGTTGCACTCCTAAAATAACACCTGCTCACCCCCTTGGTAGTTTGGCATGAGCAGTCAGGCTTATCTAAGAGGCAGTGTGTAAAGGATTTGCACATAACCACCAGTAATACAGTATAAGCACTACAAAAGGACACTAAACTAGTTTTGAAATATATCCAATATTTATGAACAAGACCAAAAACGATAAAAATCTACAATACAGTACTTCAAAATCCTCACTTATCGAAATATGCTTTAAAAATAGTTATTTGATGTCGATAGCTCTGTCCGAGGCTAACACGGCATCGTGAGCAAACAAATCCAAACAGTTCTGGCTGACTGCAGTGTCGCGGGCCAGCTACGGTGTCGGGGAAACCCGCAAACAGTACCTTTTTAGAAATATAGGGCGTCGATGACCTCTCGTTGAGCTTCTGAAAACACGGCGTCCGCATGCGTCAGTTCCGGAGGTCGGTGCAGGAGTCATCGGGACACTCGAAGTCGCACGTGTTGCAGGTCGACCTCCTCTCGGATGAAGTCAGGAGCGCTGGCATTGGCAGGCGTCGGGTTTTGTGGTGCGAAGTACAACGGTGCGGAATGCGGTGCCCCAAGGTCGCGGTGCGAGCAGTGGCTCGGTGGTGGCGTCAGATGGCGTAGTCGGTGAGACCAGGGTCACAGTGTGAGATGAAGGCAGTGCTCATCACAGTGCTGGCAGGTCATGGTACAAGCAGCAGCATCGTTGTTGCTGAAGCGCTGTCGTCGGCTGATGAACTGGAATCGATGGTGCCGGCGTCGGCAGGCCAAGGCTGCGGTGCGAGATGAGGGCGGTGTGGCGTGTAACTTTACGAGCAGTGCCCTCAAACCATGGTGCAAGCAGCGGCGTCGATTTCGGCATGGAGCGGTGTCATCGGGGAGGCCAAGGTGTTGTCATGAAGCGAGGCGGTGTGGAGTGCGGTGCCCACAGGTCACTGTGCGAGCAGCGGCTCGGTAGAGGAATCAGTAGGCATTGTTGGTGAGAACAGGGTCGCTGTGCGGTGTTGCGGCGGTGCTCTCTGCGGTGCACAGGCTTCAGCGTGAAGTGAGGCGGTGCGGAGAATGGTGCCCACAGGTCGCAGTGCGAGCAGTGGCTCGGTGGCGGCATCAGGTTGGCATCGCCAGTGAGATCCGGGTATGAGTGCGGCATTGCCATGGTGCCCACTGTGGTGCCATCAGGACACGGAGTCGGCAGCGGCGTCGTAGACGTCGTCAAGTTACTTTCCTCTGTGGTAGCACAAAACACACAGTCCCCAGTGCTGCAGGCAGAACAGCTTGAAGTCTTTGCGGTTCCTGAGACTTCGTGAACAGGGGGCAATCTCTACCTCAAGCCCTTGGAGAGACTCACAAATTAGGATGCAGAAAGTCCAGTCCAGGCCTTTCACTGCCCAAGACAGAAGCAGTCACTGCAGGTCAGCCCAGCAAAGCACTCCTCCTTACAGATTCTCTGGCTCTTCTTCTTGGCAGTCTTCTTGATCCAGACAAGATCTAAAATTCAGGGGTCTGGGCCCCAGTATTTGTATCCAAAAACCCTTTAATACCCTAGGCAGAGGGTGTTGGTGCCCAGCCAATTCCAATTTCAATTTATTTTATTATGATTTGGATTTCCGAAGAATTCCACATAACATTACAATAAAACATAAATTCATAAAAAACAGTATTAAAAACCCTTGAGATTACACCCTGTAATGACCCTACATTACACACAGTACATAATACATTTTTCATTAAACCCCTAACTTTAGTTACGAATAAATACTGAAATAAACAATTGTCCTAAAATTACCTCCTCCCTAAAGGGACTAATCTCTGATGATCATTAAATACGTCACTCCGGGGGACTGAAATCTTCTAATCATTATCTAGTGAGGAACACTATTAGCTCACTCCCTAATTTAATGAAGAGATCTAATCTAATCTACAATTACATTTGGACAGCGCATGGTTAAGAAATGATGTATAGTTCATCCAATGTACGTTTAACGATAATCTAAAATAATAATTAAAATCTTATTTTTTTAAATCTTATTTTTGGGAGATGAATTTTAAATGAAGATAGCGGCCGGTTTTTATAAAATATCATGTAAAGTGCCCATGCAATCTACATTGTGCTGACGCAATAAAACCTGTCCAGCCAGAAACAGTTCTGTCTTCTCTGGTGCGATTTCCCGGCAGGAGGTGGAAACGGCATTGTCAGAGGCAGACCAGGCCCTTTGAGGTGCAAGCAAATCTCCTCCCTCTTCCCCCATCGCAGCCCAGGTCTATTCAGCCCTTTCCTGACCTACCTAGACTATCGGGAGCCACCCTGGCTTCCTAGCCATCTGTCGTCTAAAACCCAGACATGCAATCCACATTCCAGCAGGGGCACACAGTATAAACAGAGCAAAAAAATACCTACTTTCTAAAAGTGGTGTTTTCAAACCCAGAATGTAAAAATCACCTTCACTAAAGATGTATTTTAACATTCAGGGTTCAGACATACTAAACTCGAATTTCTACCTTGTTCCCTGGGTCAGTTTAGGATTATTAGATGTTATAATCAAATTGCCCACTCTGGCCTATGTGAACAGGTAGCCTTGCAATAGTGAAAAACAAACTGGGCTGTAATTCACTATCAGGACATGCCACACACACCAGGGCATCTCCTACCTTTCACCCAAACTGCATCCTGCCCACAGGGGAACTTTAGGCCTACCTAAGGGGTGCCTGACATGTAAGAAAAGGGAAGGTTAGGGACTGGCTAGTGTGTGCCCGGGCCAAGTCAACATGACAGTTACAAACTGCACGCAGACTCTGCAATGGCAGGTCTGAGGTACCTTTTCCGGGCTACTCACGTGGGTGGCACAATCCGTGCTGCAGGCCCACAAGTAGCATTTGATTCCCAGGCCCTGGCACACTCAGTGCACTTTACTAGGGACTGACAAGAAAACCAAACAGCCAATCATGGAAACACCAATCCATAACATACTTTACCACAGGAGAACTTGCACTTTACCATTGATCAGCAGTGCAAAAAGTGTGCAGAAAACCGGGAGGGCAGAAAGCAAGAACTCAGGGGAAACACGCCAAAAGATGCCAACTCTAACAGAAGTATATTTAGCTGAAACTCCAACAACATTCTTCTTTTTGAATTGGGGCTTTTGTTCTGGAAGTTTCTCTTCCTTTTTTATGATGACGTCAGACAAGCTTTGCAAGTCCATTTTCGGTTTCACATAGTCTTCTACGATCTGATCGTCCCCCTCTCCCAGATCCTTTGTCCCATGAGTCATGAAAGGAACAAGAAGATCATGCACTGATACCTATCAGGCTCTTTTATTGTATCACGTAAATTATACCTTCAGTCAGAGGTCTCCAGGTGCAGAGATCTACCTGGTGATTTTATTTTTTGTTTACTTTTTAGATTTCCCCAGTGTTTTTTAGAAGATTCAGTTGCTTGATTGGTATTGTCCTTTTCAGAACTACCTTTAAGCTGAGGCTTATTTGGTCTGGCTTCCAAGTTATCTCAACCTACAGATGTATTGGATTATAGGTGTTCACAATAATTCTTGGTAACTCGTGCTCACGGTCGACTACCACAACTTGCAGGAGATATTGATGAATGGCCAGTGCTGCTGCTTCCCCTTTAATGTTGCTTAATATAATTGAGGCTACTGTAGCAAAATTTCTAATTAATTTCATCCCAAATCCAGGGCAGGGGCAGCCTCGTATGTGTTTTGAATCGGTTTTACACTTATGGTAAAACAGCAATTGATGGTATACCATGAGTTATAGTATTGATTGCAGCAAAAACTGTACCCCAAGAGGCACAGTCATCAATTGGTGAAACCATCCTAAGTGGGAAGCCCATAGTGAGAATTCTATGTTTATCCTGGGTGCCCGTACGGTGAAACACTGCTTCAAGCCGATTTGTTTTTTGTGCAATTTAGAACGGAATTTTCTTCCGGTGGGAATCTTACTCGTAATAGCATTGATTGTTACAGTCTTAATTGTAGGTACAGCTAACTGTGGCTAGACAGCTTGAACAGTCCTCACTGGAGCAGTTGTTATTGTGCGCATAACAAACTATGTTAAACATCTGTAAAGTCTAACTAGGCCATTCTAGAGAGTGAGCAATTCACCCACATTTAATTGTTGTATATTAGGATAAGGTGTGTAGCCTGCTAGAACTGGCAATGTAGCCCCATCATTGCTGAGGGGACTAAGTTGAATATTGTGTAATACATGTGGTAGGGCACTTTGGAACCAATTTTGATGTTCCTTAAATTGTAACGGTATTACTTAGTCATTATAAGCTCTGCATTGGCCTGGTAAGGTAGCATCAATATACGTGTTAAATGTTTGTGTCTTAGCATTTATTGATGAAAGGGTGACCCATGAGTAAAATACTTCTGTTTTGTAGGCTTTTTGAGCCTCAACCACAGAGGTAACATCTCCATCCACATTGGGTAGCCCACGTCATTTTAAATGTTCTGTAGCAGCAGATCTGCAATTCACAGAAATATTAATTACATTTGCTATTACATTAAATGGAATTCAAAGAGGAAATTTCTATAGTGGGGCATCATTTTAAATGTTCAAGCTTGAATAACAGACAACAATAGGTCCTTCCTATAATGCTGAGGAGGGTTCATCCATAACACCACAGACTTCTCAGTTTAAAGGTGAATAGGGGACCTTGGGCACACACAAAAACTACGCAGGTGACCAGTTAAATAAGAAGCTGACCTATAAAAGGTGAGACTGCGTATTAGGATGACAGAACTTCAGAATGTAGGGACTGAGTCCATCTACACCATCTAAGACTGTTGGTTCAATTCCTAGCAACCTCACAGTGGCTTTATCAGTGACCCATAAAAGGGTAGTGCACCATTTATATAATAAAAACACATCCTGTTACAGGTGCAGCTCTGATGCAATGATATGTGTAGATGTTAGAAGCTGTTTCCGAATGGGCAACGCAAGCACTAGGATGTCTTCTTCTATCTTGTTCTGTGTTCCTAGCCTTAAACGGAGTGTACTGATTATGTAGCGAGAAAGGCTTTCTAAAAGCATGCAACATGTACAGCATATTCTCAGAAGAATATAGTGCAAGCAAAACATGTAAAAATAACATTGCTAAAATGATGTCTGCTAAAATGTGTAAAAGAAAAAAGAGAACCAATGTGGGCCCAAGAAGGCCTCATAACAATAGCAATTTCTGTGATTTTTACTTGGTAGTAACCTTGCCACAGTTTGACAAATCTCCACAAAACTTTTCAGATGTATTCTTTTTTCTACATGGGAAGATGATGTAAAGTTTGGTGGTTATTAGTTAAGGGGGTACAGAGAATAAAAAGTGTCATGTAGTTCCTATAAACCTATATAGGATCTGCACATTTACACAACACAAACTGTGGGATTTGTGTCCAGACTGATTACAGACACCCCTAACAGATATGTTTGCCTGTATACCAGGTAGCTCACAGTGCCACTGTAACCTCCTCTTACCAAGGAGAGAATAGTTCTTGGCAACTATTGAACATGACAACTCTGTCCCATCAGGGATCACGGAAACAGTACAGTACTTTTTGCTAAGTCATGCGTGCTCACTTTATCCCTGAGAGATACACTGAAATAAAAGGTGGAGACATTTTAAATAAGTCTTTATTGAACCAGAGTCATTCTAGTGAAAAATAGGTGTGCTGAAACAACGATAAGACAGAAACAGATATAAATGATTATAAGCACCAACAGAGTAAATGGATGGTAGATTTCTGCCATATTGCTAAAAGCTGTGAATATATGCAAGCATATTAATACATGACAGTAACAATGTGTACTCCTACAATGCAACCTTAACTAGATGTACCTAAGTGTACCTAGAATGTTTGTAGGTGTAGCATCTTGCATTACTGTGTCTCCATGGAAGCCTTTTCCTCTCTCTACCCTGGCAACGATGTGATGTATATATACCCAAAAAGGTACCCTCAGGGGATTCTACCTTGCCGTGTCATGTCAGCCACGGATGACAGAAGGGATGACCCTTCTACATAGTTATTATACAGAAGATGGTAATCCTGCTGTGATTCTGAGAATCCTTATGCATGATTAATGAGGCTAGTTATAGGGAAAAACCACATGACATTTATGCATCACTTAACTAGGTAAAAGGTCAATACCAAAACCTGTTATGTAGTGTAATGGTACAGTGAATGAAGGTGAAGGGTTAGGTGACTATTCAAGCCTATATTGGGGTACAGCACATTTAAAATATATTGGGGTACCCTATGAAACATAAGGCCCACTCCTCATCCGACCTGACATAATACTAAAAAGGGAATGCCCTTCTAATCAAGCATGTAAACATTATTAAAAAAGGCGGTTAAAAAAATCCCATATATAATCGTCCGAGCAGTTGAGTTTGTTTGAAAGCCATGGAGCTCCGTAATAGCATAGAAGGAAAAACATTTTTGTTCAAAATTCCAATTTTTGGTTGTTTTGAAAAAGGCTGAATTCTTCCCAGCACACGGAGAGTCAAATGTTTATGTGACCAGAGTGGAAGACGCACCATCACTGCTGCTTGCTTTCGCAGACGACGGTCCTTGTAACACCTCACAGATCAGGTCAATTGAGCACATATGATCTTCCTCAGTTCCCACAGCCAATGCTGGGGAAGGATTTGTAACATCCAAAGCCTGTGTGCCTGTAGTAGAGCCAGTATCTGCTCCAACAGGAGCTGAAGCGTCCCGTAGTAGCTATAAGAATGTCAACATCAACATTGGAATGCGCTAGCGACACTGCAGTACATGGGCCGATAACGGGTCCAGCAATGCATCCACATCTGAGGGCGCAATCAATGGAATTGTTAGACAGAGGTCCAACACGCATTCATAGCTACAGAACAAGCAGAGGAGGACATGCACAACACAGTCAATCCAGACTGGTCGAAACAATAGGAACCAAGACTCGGTTAGCTCCCGAAGTCGAGGTGTGCCGAGTTGGAGTACCATGCGATCAAAGTAACGTCGCTCCAAGAGCGTTTTTTCAACTCCTCGGTGATTGTGAAGTTCATTGCGTAGCAGAAAAATTATAATCAGAATACCCACTGTTAGTAGCAAGATTAGCGGAAGCTCTCCAAAAACGCTTCCGAATACGGAGTATAAGAAGGCTGGAATTACTCCAAAGATTGTCTGAAAGGTACTTAATAGACCAGAACTTACGGTCTTTAATAGGTGAACAATACCCTTCGTATCAGACATGTTAAAGATATGCTGTACCATTTCTCTGAAATGGAAAGGGCAGTTAGTTCGTATTTTTGCCTGTATCTCAGCTGAAGACCTTGCAACCTGGAGATCAAAAGTCTCTTGGGCTAAGGTTAAGGGCACATCTTTCTGTAAAAGCATGGCTTTCATTCGACTCAGAGTATCAAACCGTATATAGGAAACATTCAACGAAGACCATGACAGCGCCTCCCTGACTGTGTGGGTCGGTGGAAGCAATACTTGCATACAAGTAAACCTGGAACTTACAATGACATGATACGCGATGCCTGGAAGCATCCAGCAACAACTTTGATCATTCAGCAATAAGTAACTCCCATTTGAGAGCAGCCTGAACACTGGATTAATCACATCAGCTGGGGAACCTTTCAAATGACATGTTAACTTAGCTACTGAACCGTTACAGGCCTGTGTAGCATAATACCTTGGCAAATGAGAGATCCACTCAAAGAATTCTCGCTGTCTGTACCGCTGAGAAATACTTCAGTGTCCCTGTTTCTGCATCACAATTTATACAGTAGGGGGCACTAGGTGGCGCTTGACCAAGATGGCCGCGCTACTGTGAGGCTCCAGCCCTACTGAGCTTATTCCATCCTCCAGCCTATCCTCAAGTGCATCATTGGGCCTGCAAACATCGCGGCTCGATCCGTGAGGTGGTAGGGATCTTGGCGATACCACACATGCCATGGTTCCAGCGGTGAAAATTGCACCAACACAGTCTTCATCGCCCAGCGGACCAAGCCTGCCCTCCTTGGAGCTCCGGACTCGGTCGCACCCACCACTAGATGCCGCGGCTCCTGGGCCTGTCTGTCCACGAGGGGTTACCCGCCCGGGCTCACCAGCGCACCGGAGCTCCCATTCTCCTGTCCAGTGCCGGCGACTGCCCAGAGCGACACCCCGGTGAGACCCCTAACTGCTTCGGCACCCCACCCGCTGCTCTGAGGCCCGCGCGGGAGCGCAATCTGCCGTACCCCGCCGAACCTGGCCATCTGCGGCGGACAGAGCCCCTCTAGCCCGGTGCTTGGGCCTTCTTCCTTGCCGAACGGGACGATCCACTATACGACCTGATTTCCCCGCGTGAAGCGGGCCGGGGGGACAAACGACTCACACGCCACGAACAGGGGTGCGCTGGATCACCCGACTTCTCGGAGGAGGAGGTAGGAGGACACCGAGACGGGGGTTTGCACCGGACCCCCCCCCCCAACACCAAATGCAATAGGCGGCACCTACCAGATTTTTGGTGGACACCCGATAGCTTCCCATCCGGGGCCTGGCGTGAGTGGCAGAAAGAGTACTGCATGCAACCGCCTGGAAGGCAGCGAACACTCCCATATGGTCTGGCTCCCTCTCCTCCGCACTGACTTCGGCCCGCCGTGACTCCCTCAGTCTGCGCGACCGCGCTGGAGCCCGGGGCCTTCTCACAACAGCAGCACCGCTTTTGTGCCTCAGCACTGCCAGTGGCCCTTGAACTGCCCGAAACTCCAAGGCCTACCTCTACATTGGCCGACCTATACCTACTCTGCCGCCACCGTTGCTACTATCTGGAAGGCACAACACTGACCGCGTCGGTCCAGCTCTGAGGGCCGCACTTCCCCACCCCGGTCCCCTGGGTGTTCAAACAGGGGCCCGGAGGAGCACCGCACGGACCCCGACCTACGGTCCTGAATGGCGCCATTTTAATCCCGGCGCCCATTTATGCGCCTCACCCACTTCCCAGCTGGGACACCGCCGGAAATATCAGCTGGCGCTACCCGGGCCACCAGGAGTTAAGCTTCCACCACGTCCATGGCCCGACTTTCATCCTCACCTTCCTCAGGTCTTGGTGGTCTCTTGCCGGGCATCATCGGTTGCTGCTACACTCACGTCGCAAACCAAATTCTGCCGCCCAGGGCACCCGTGTCTACCAGCAGCATTGCGGACACCCTACGATTCAACCCCCCCTCCCCAACACCTCCAGGCCACACACAGACCCTCCACAAGCAGGTGCGCCCGCACGAACTCGCAGATCTCCTGCAGCCTACATAGAAGCTTTTACATCGCGGGAGTCGACATGGGGCGGTACGATACCAGACAATCTAAGCTGCCCTTTGAATCTAGGAAAACCCCAGATTCCCAGCCAGAGGATCCGGCCGCTACTGGAGCGGCAGCCCCACCAGATGAAGACTGGAAATCAATGCTATTGGGAATCAAACAAAGCCTTACATCAATAGACTCCAAAATTGACGCACTCAACTCCAGAATGGACACTGTTGTGGCGAAACTAAATCAACATGACACCCGATTAAAGGATGCGGAGAGTAGAATCTCGGAGCTGGAAGACACTGCCACTGCCAACGGCCGCCAGGTAATCCAAATGGACAAGCTCCTCAAAATTATAGCTGATAAGAACGAGGACCTTGAAGCCAGATCACGAAGAAACAACGTACGAATTTTAGGCCTTGCGGAGACAACCAACACTGGCCGCATGGAGGACTTCATTGAGCGCCTTCTGGTAGACCTGTTTGGCAGAGACTCCTTCTCCGCACATCTTACAATTGAGAGGGCACACCGCTCCCTTGCGGCCCGTCCTCCTCCTGGTGCTCCGCCAAGGCCCATTATTGCTCATTTTCTTAACTACCGGGACCGGGACACCGTATTACGGCAGGCACGTGAGAAGCAAAATGTCCCATATGAGAACACCTCCCTGTCTTTCTACCCGGACTTTACAACTGCGGTGCAGGAGGTGCACCGTAAATTCGCAGGAGTCAAGAAAAAACTGCAGTCCTTTTCCATCCCATATGCTATGCTGTATCCGGCCAAACTTAAAATCACTCACCGTGGGAAACAACACTTCTTTACTTCACCACAACAGGCCGAGGACTATCTTAAACGTCACAAACGAGAGACCTCCAAACCAACGGACCCCGGCAGCCACTCCAGGTTGCCCTCGCCACTGTCTCAGCAGGACTGACTACCACTGTTGCCATGTCTCCCAGAAGCAGACCTCGCCTCACTTGCCATGATGCGATACCCTATACTATTTGGTGATGTATAAGACTATCCAAACATTTTATCTCTGCACTTGTTATAATGCTCAGACTTCCACCTCTGTCCCACGACCCTGTGCTAGGCTCTTAGCTATAGCACTAGTGGGTGAAAGTAGGGAGATGGATGGGCAGGTGAATGGCCCCTAGCGACTCTCCCCCTGTCACAGGGCGAACCCCTGATTTTCTTCATTAAGTTCTGTTCTCTAAGCTCAAAGTTTTAAGATGAATGGTTGTTTCTTGGGAGGGAATGTGATACCCGGCAAGTTGGGGAAGCCGGAGTGGGTGGAGGGAGGGTTTATTGTACGACATACCGTACATTACACCATAGCAATGTCTGACATAGTGCCACGTTTTAGAACGGATTCGCGAGAACACTTGCTATTTCTCACTGCACTTCTCACAGGTTCACCCTTAACACCACAAAGCTCACAGGGTCATGGGCTCTTCAGGTGAGACTGGGACACCACAACATTTTAAGGTAGCCTCTTGGAATGTACGAGGCTTAAACAACCCCAGAAAACGCAGGCAGATTTTGGGATACCTAGATAGGCATGGGACCCACGTCGCACTCTTGCAAGAGACGCATTTGACCCCTGGGGGGACCCAGCAGTTTGCGTCCAGATGGGCAGTCAGCCGAACCTTTTCCTCCTTTTCCAGTTACTCCAGGGGCGGTTACCGTCCTTTTTAAGCAAGGGGTGGTGTTCACACCCAAAGGTGTAGATAAAGATGTAGAGGGCAGGTTCTGTCTGGTATGGGGACGACTGCACAATCATGATATCCTTTTTGCCAACTACTATGGGCCAAATACGGACAACCCTGTTGGTCTGCTCGTACTGTGGGGCAAGATTCAGACACTAGGCATCACACACGTCATTTGGGGGGGGACTTTAATACAGCACTGCATCCCTTAAAGGACAGGTCTAGATCGCTACCCTCCCACTACAACTCCACACAGAGGACACTACGCAGCATAGTGGATGACAATGCCTTGATCGATGCTTGGCGACACACCAGCCCCACCCTCAGAGAAGGCACACATTACTCATCCGTGCACTCCACCTGGGCGCGACTAGATTACATTTTCATATCGGCAGGTTTAACATCCTTGCTGCGGCAAGCGACACACCTAGCCCGCACATACTCGAACCATTCCCCAGTCCTCCTGGAACTCCAGATCCCGCTACCGTGTTCCCCCTACTTAAGTTGGCGGCTAAACCCGGCACACCTTCAGGACGCCTTTTTTAAGGCAGACATGGAGCAGGACATTAAAGACTTCTTTGAACGCAACTTATCCTCGGTCGATAGCGTTACTACAGTCTGGGAAACCTTTAATGTCACAGTCAGGGGGTGGTGTATAGCTAAAGGTGGTGGTATCCTAAGATCCCTTCGCACAGACCTACATAACGTAGAAAAAGACTTGCGAAACCTTGAACGCTCAGCTGCTCAGAACCCCAATGACAACACAACACAAGCCCACCTTCGAGACAAGCTTACCGAATACACCCTGGTGGCTGACAGGGAATGTAAGTTCCTTGGACGCCCACACATGGCACCGGTTTATGGCGAGGGAGACAGACCTGGTAGGGCCCTAGCGAATTCGATCAAACCCCCTAGGTTTCGCAATTACATCGCTGAATTGCATGACCCTGACGGCAATGTACACAGAAATCTCCCAGAACAACTCCGCATATTCCAGGAACACTACCGTGAGCTATACTCCTCGCACAGGACGGAGCCTCTTGACCTCCCTACATACTTCAGTGACGTCGCACTGGCCTGGCTGGGCGACACCCAACTGAAATTTCTGCATTTAGAGCTGGAGTTAGATGAGATATCTGAGGCCATTATGGGCATGCGATCTGGCAAAGCCCCCGGGTCTGATGGCCTACCTATTGATTTTTACAAACTTTTTGCTCCCATCTTGGCCCCCATCTTGAAACAAGTATACTATGCGGCATTGGAGGAAGGTTGTCTCCCCCAAACCATGCGAGAGGTGCTCATAACTTCCCTGCTCAAGCCTGGTAAGCCCCCCAAGCAATGTGACTCCTATTGACCCCTATCACTTTTAAACTGTGACACTAAGATTTTAGCTAAAGTATTAGCCACCCGTCTTAATCTTCTCATGGAGCGCTTAGTCTTGCCGGATCAAGCAGGCTTTGTTCCGAACAGGTCAACTTTGCACAATCTCCGCACCCTTCAGGCAGTACTGCAGGACATTGACCCTAAATGTGAGGCCGTGGCGGTATTCTTAGATGCCACCAAGGCCTTCGATTCACTTGAATGGGACTACCTACTAGGCACTCTTCAACACATGGAGATGCCCTTTAGCTTTTTAGACTGGGTAAAGCTACTGTATTATCAACCAACGGCTACTGTCTTGCTTAATGGCGCCAGAGCTGCCCCCTTCACTGTCCAGAGAGGTACGCGCCAAGGCTGCCCCTTATCCCCTATTCTATTCGCTATCGCGATTGAACCCCTAGCTGCAAAACTCCGCCAAATTCACAACCATCGTGCCCTCATCTACCCATCTCGGCAACTACTTGTGTCGCTCTACGCGGACGATATGACGCTCTAGATTAAGAAGCCCCAAGTTAATCTAAACCCTGTGCTCCGTGAAATCACCAAATTCGGAGGACTAGCGGGCGTGCAAATCAACTGGGCCAAATCTGCTATCTTCCCATTGACCGACAACACTCTCCCGTACCAACTTGATTACCCTCTTGTGTGGGAACAGGATGACGTGAAATACCTGGGTATCCACATCTCCAGACAAAAGGATGTAATGATGTGCGCCAATTATGGCACCGTTCTGGATAAAATAACGGATAGTGTCAACAAGTGGATCCACCTTCCACTATCAATGGCCGGGAGAATAGCTCTTGCTAAAATGATAATCTTGCCCAAGCTATTGTATCTCTTTGTCAAAATTCCGTATAATCCGGGGAGTTTTTTCTTTAGCTTCATGCGGTCCCAACTCACGAGACTAATAGGGGAAGGGAAGCAGGCACGCCTCAGTCTCGATACGCTCATGCTCCCCTTCCATCTAGGGGGCTTTGAAGTTCCCAACTTCAAAAGGTATTACGATTGCACCCAAGCACACTTTGCTGTATATTGGTACCATCCTCCAACGTACATGGCTCATCTAGCCGTGGAAGACGGCCACATGGCCCCCACTTTGATGACTGGATATATTCATGTACCGGTGGGGCCCAGAGAACGGGACCAGACAACTGTGGATTGCACAGTGGCTGCATGGGACCGTATTGCACGTACCCTTGACTGTCCATTCCTATATTCACCCAGACTGCCACTAGACAACAATCCCAGGCTTCAAGTCACTTGCGAGGCAATCGGTCGCAAACTACTCAAGGAACTAGGTTACGACCTGTAGGTTGACCTATACGTGAATGGGACCTTTCGGACTAGGGAACAATTCTTTAAGGGAGGACCAGCATCTGTTATGGGGACCTTTTTATATACCAGACTACGTCAGAATTTGCGCACTCTCACTCCCTCTTTCCCTACCGAGCCCGACATGTTTGGGCCTCTGCACGCCATTGTGCACTCAGACGCACCACGTCACACCATCTTACAGCTCTACAAACATGTACAAGACGCACCACGACCCACCTCATTGAAGGCTAGACTTGACTGGGACAGGGACCTAGTAGAGCCGTTGACGGATGAACAATGGGAGCTCAGCTGCACACATACAAAAGCGGTCCCCGGCAACAATAAACTGAGGCTCATACACTACAGATTCTTGCACCGGATATACCATACCCCTGCTCGGTTACACAAATTCCACTTGCGCGAATCGGACTGCTGCCCGCGTTGTGGATCCGCCCGACCGGACTTCCTACAATTAGCCTGGTCCTGCCCCAGGGTTGCTTCCTACTGGATGCAGGTATTTGAGGGACTCTCCACTATGCTGGGCGTCACAGTGACCCCATGCCCCGTTGAAAGCGCTTCTGAGCTTGACAAAAGACGTGATAACTCCGCATAAAAAATTCCTGGCACTTGGCCTCCTTCTGGCCAAACGCTTGGTGGCGTGCAGATGGGGAAGAGGCAGAGCCCCAAAATTTAAGTGCTGGCTAGGGTCCATGTCCACGTGGCAGGAACATTTACACAACTATGCAGAATTACTGCTCTCACGTTCCAGGCCTAAGGACATATGGGGTCCTCTCACATCCTATCTATTACAGCGGCAGGAGGAAATTGAGGAAAGACGGGAAGAGCTGCCCACTGGGGAAACGGGAACACCGCAAGCTTCAAGTCCATGATCATACTAATAGAGACATACGCTCCCGTAACCTCATGACGACGCACGTACAAATGGCCATCGTTACACGCGGGTAACTAATATGTCTGTATAATTCAGCAAACTTATGTGTTATTATTGACTGGGGTCATACTGTACCTTGTTAATTATGTTTTTGAACTGTGCACTTATGAGAGTCTAAGATCGGTCAGAACATGGCAGTTTATCGTGCACCTGGATGTGCTACTTGCTTCGGACATGCTCATTCTAATAATTATGTGATGTACGATTGGGGGGAGGGAATGAGCTCAATGTTTTGTTCCGTAAGTATAATACTCAACATGGGAAGATGCCCATCATTTATTACCTAACTGACATCTATTTGCCCAATTGCATTGCATTGATGTACCATGTCATATTCTCTTTAATAAAGGTTTTTGAAACTTAAAAAAAAAACAAAAAAAAAAAACAATTTATACAGTAATTCCCAATATTCATGGATGAATTCCCTACACACTGCTTCGTACCTGCCTACCTAGTAGTATTCTAGGCAATACTGAAACTGGAAAGTTGTTACTGGTAACGTTATATGGCCATGAATTAACTATTCTGTGGACAGTGATTCTGCCATGTTGAAAGGTAATTGGTCTACTTTTTCAATGCACAACATTGTATATTTTGCATCTCTTTGCTCAATTGCTTTTCAGTCAAATTATATGCAGAGAACAGAGATGTACTGTTGATATATCTCCAGGGCACATAACCATAGTGCAGGGACTGTAGCGTCCAGCTTAATAACATAATAAAACGTAACTGTGATTGTGCGTGTTGTAAGATGGACAACTCCTGTTTCATTATATCTATAGCAGAAGATACAATGTTGCCCAGTGAATACATTCTGGATGTTAGTGTTGCCATGCCATTGTCAACCACAGCCAAAGCCTTTTCCAAATTAAGTCTGTCAATTTCGCGTAATCTCTCTGCAGCTTTCTGTTGGAAGATTTTTCAAATTTCATTATAAACAGCGTATAAGAAGTGTTTCTGATGTGGCTTTCAGCTACCTTGTAAAACATCCCTGAGATCCATGTCATCTGACAGTAAGGACATGTGTTTTTTCACCTGGGACAGTGTTGAGGTTATTAGCCAATCTAGGCATAACTTTCCAACACAGTATGATGTCACCAGGCCCCAGATGTTCTCATTGTACATAGCATAAATCAGGCTTATTGATACTAAACCCTTTGTTGGTTCCCCTGAATCTTGGCTGACACCTATTGACACCTTTTGTGTTGATAGGCCGGACTAACCATCCCATTCAATTGGGGTCTGTTGAATTGTATGAAACACCATGCATGATGTCATCTGGTGTACCCTCACTCTTTTCTGTATAAATTTGCCATCCCTCCGAGTGTGAACACAAGGGAATGCGATGTGTGTTCACATCCTTGATTTTGGCTAACCCAAGACAGGAAGTCTGTTGCACAGTGTTGTTCAGAAAAATCATTTGTTGCGGTATGAGGCATGCTCTAAATAGAACCTTGGTTTCCTGAACCTGTCATTCTTTAGTCCCCCAGACTGAGTTAATGTCTATAATGTCTTTTCATAAGCCGAGTGTGGATCTGATGTGTTGAATCCAGAAAAATAAGCAAAATCGATTAAATAGCCAGATGCAGTTTGATCTGTTTTTGCTAGCTCAGCGTTTTTTTTTAGGGGTGGGCGTAGTTTGCGAAGTAGCGCTACGCGAAGCTACGCAAAGTGCACTTTGCACTACGCGAGCTACGCATAGCACTACGCGAACTGCGTAGTAGCATGTTCGCACTGTGCAAGATGTCGTTTTCAATGATTGCACAGTGCGGACAAGCATCCGGCACTGTGCAATCATTGAAAATCGCATCTTGCACAGTGCGAGCTGTACTTTTCTGCCGCTTGAGTAGATTTTTACTCGAGCTGCAGCTTTTTAAATGCGGAGCGGTCGCGAGCATGCGCGACCACTCCCAATGAGAAACCTGACCTCCCCGCGTTGAGAATCTCGCCGGGAGGTTTATTTTCCATGCTCGCAATCGGCAACTTGATGTTGCTGATCATGAACAAGGAAAAAGTCTCGCGATGATGTCATTTTGCTTGCTCGCGGTCGCCAACTTGACATTGAGGACCGCGAGCAAGCAAAAAATGACTGCTGCACCACGCTACGCATGTTTGCGCTGTGCTACGTGCAGTTCGCGTAGTGCAAAGTTGCGCAAACTTCGCAAACTACGCGAGCGTAGCGTAGTGCTTTGCCCAGGGTTAGTTTTTTTGAACTGGTAGATTTCTCCTGTAGAGGCATATTGATGTAGGTGTCGGTGGTAGGCCGGATTGGTATTTGTGTTTCAGTTGAATTTTGTCTTTCTGTCTGAACTTCGTGTATGGTAGAAAGAGGAAAGCTGCGGCTAACCAGGAGCCCACGTGGCCTGCTATTCAGGATTGGCAACATGGTGTGGTTTGATCAGATCAATTGAGACGAATATCTTTTCTTTCTTGCCGGCAAGAGGCAGAAGAAGTACTGTTCTTGTTCTTTGGACAGCCAGGACAGGTACATGCTTTTTGTATGATGGCACAAATTCCTTCTTGGCCACAATATTTTCTCTGACCAGATCCCTGACTTTTGGGATCTTGGTAGGTCTTGCCATGACTTATTTTACTTCCCCAGTGGCAGTGCGTTTTACTTGCACATTGTTTTGTAGCGCCTGGAATGCATTAAGATCCTATAAAACTGGAAAACGTTTATCGATATCAAAAGGTTTTTCCATCTGCCACTCTGCTTTCATAATTAAGATCAGGTACCCATATTCTCTTTCCAAATAGGAATTCATAAGGGGTGAAACCTCCAACGGAACTTCTTGGCATATTATTTAGTGACCTCTGGACCCCATATAGGTGAGTGACCCAACTACCACCCGAACCTAATACCCTTGCTGTTAAAGATTGCTTTAAGTACCTGCTTTTCCTCTCCACAACCAAATTTCCCTTGGGATGGTATGGAGAGGAGTACCGCAAAGCAACACCCAAACTTCCCATAGCTTCCTTGTAAGCCCCAGAGCTAGACGCGGGGCCATGGTCAGATTGTGTAATGTTAAAACTGCGTATGTCCCTATGAAGACTCGCAAATCTTTCATAGCAGTTTGAGAGTCAGCCAAGTGCTGAGGCCAAACCCACAGGAATCTAGAACATGAATCTACTGCCACCAAGATGTCCCTATAAGCCTCGTCAGATTGTAATGGGCTGCAGTGGTCCAAATAGACACAAGCGAGAGGTCCGTCTGATATCAGTAATGGTGTTTGTGGTGGGCATGCTATGGTTGTACCCTTCATGCGCAGACAGATGCCGCACTTAAGTACAAACGCTTTTATCTGTTTGGTTAGACCTGGCCACCAAAAGTGTTGTTTCAGCAAGGATACAGTCGCAGTAACCCCTGCATGTGCAGAGCCCAGACCTTCATGTGCAGCTAGAAGTAAACCTAACCTGAGATCCTTGTTTGGTATTACTCTATCCCCCACTCCTGGAAGTTAAGCATATGGAATATTTTTTACATCTAACTTGTAGGAGTAGTTGAGTGGAAAACCTTTCGGCAAGGCTAAGATGTTTTTGCATGAAGCAATGAGAGCTACCATTATGCTTCCATCTTTTCTCATTCTAGAACAAGTGATTGCAGCTACGGCAGCAATTCGTGCTGCCCTTTTGCAGCTTCATTAGCCAATGAACCCCATCACGTTGATGAGTCAGCGTATCATGTGAGCTGTCGGCAAGTCTTTTTTCAACTCTGGCACTTGTTCCCAAAGCATTTTATGCTTTATTGTACAACCTTTTGAGTCTTTAAACCCATTCTGGCCCCAGTAATGAAGATATTCATTGTAAGACTGGACACAGTAAAACAAATCGCACACTATGAGTATGGGGAATCCTCGATCAGTTTGTATTAGGGCAGTAATAGTGCTTTTAATTCTGCAAGCTGGGCCATGCAATCTCCTAGAGACTGCATCTTCATACTGCTAGGATGGAACGTGTAAGTAATGTATTCATACTGATCTAGAGGCATTAGTTCATGTGGAAGAGGATGTTCTTGTTCGTATTGCAGAAATGCTTACTTTTTTAAGGTAGAATCAAATTTGCAGTCTACATCTGCAGCAGTGAGAGAATTAGCCCATTGTATTCATCTCGGGTGTAAAGCTTTTAGCATTTGGATTGCGTGCCTTTGTGACAGCCTCTAAGGCTGGGACTGGAGTTATGACAATTATTCATTTTTCCTGAGACAGTGCTCTCTCTCACTACAGCCGTCTGTACTGCTGTCAGAATTGTCTCTGTTGAAACAAAACGCATTCAGTGATTGTGTACAAGTGTGATTTGCTACGGGTACTGTTCCGCATTCATTGAAGGGTAGTAAAGTGTAGCCTGACTGTCCTGCTATTACACGTATCACCAAATTTGTGGTATTTACACACTTGTGTAGGTGTTTTGAAGCTATCATGTCAGCTTGTAACGAACAAGGTATATCTGTGTGTTCCTGTGTTCAATTATTTAATTGAAAAATCAGGTGTGATCAAGTCTTAAAAAGGTTTTACTTTTTCTGCGTAATCCAAAATGTTTTCAGTCAAAATCTATGAATCCCAATATGGATTGTAAGTTTTTCAGAGTTTTTGGAGGTAGGAGCAGCGCAAACTTTTTATTTATTTATTTGGAAACCTCATATATTACATCACAGTTCAACACAGGCATGGGCCTACAACCCCTCGGGCCGGCCGCTAGATAGTTCCAAAACCTTTAGAAGCAAAAATAACGTCAGCATTGCGTCTCCGATCGGAGTCATGGCAAATCAGAGGAGCAGGATTTATACGTAGACTAGGCCACAGAATAACAGGATTCAAGAGGAATCCATTTTATAATATGGGAAAAAGGATCCTATGACATACAATCAAGCAAAGTCTTATTCGAAGCACGTCGGGCAACAGGATATTCGTAGTCAATGTAAGCGTGATTAGCAAGCTGCCGGAAAAGCGTATCGATCAGGACATGAGGCATACAATAACTGCGCACTAACTCGGTGTCCTACCGGTAAGGTCAACAAATAATGGAAAAACACATGAATGCACATTGCAAGATTCTATCCCAAAAAGAACAGGACTCGACCCCCCATCTTAGCGAAATTATATAAGAGACATAAAGAGAAATATAAGAGAAACAAAGAAAAAAAAGGAAGAAAAGAGGCCATAGAAACAAAGAAAAACGAAAACAAACCCCGCCCCCAAACCCCACTCGGCAATAGTCACTGTCAAATAGCGTGAGGGCCCAGCGCCGCTGTTTGGTGGCGAATACACAAGTCTGAAGGGTAGGATGAGTGTCAATCGTGCAAATCCGACTGATAAGCTCACTGTTCCCAAAAGCCAGTACCCTGCGACCCAGGGAGTCCTCGGTGACCAATGACTGAGCATAGATGCGCACCCAACCCATCATACACCCGGCTGCGTCTCCAGGCACGACTTCGGGAATAATAGACGCCAAGGAGACATGAAGGGCCATCAATCCACGGCACATGGAGGAGTAAAGATCATCGACGGCCAAAAGAACGTCTCTTAATGTGTACTCCCTTCCTCCGTTCTCGGCGGTCGCAATGCCCCTCACCTCAGAGGACTCCCCAGGCAAGAGAATAGACATCACATCAGGCAGTCGGGGCCCCATTGATACCTGGTAGTCTATGTTGGGGTCGGTGCAAGGCCATGTAGAATCCTCAGTAGTGCAGCGTTACCGATTTCCCACACACCGTGGCTGGGAGAAAGCCTGACACTGGCCACAGCCGGCGGACGACCACACTGAGCGCTGGATCGCCCCGGGCAGCCCACCGAAGAAGACCGATGTGTCGTTCAGTACCGGGTCCTCCAGTGCTGGAAAGTACATCCAAATGCGTGCTGCGGGGCTCGGGGCACTTGCAGCGTACCCCGCTCGTGTCCGCCTGCAAAATCGCGCAAGCTATGACTTTCGTCGGGGTCCACCGGTTCTCTCCACCCGGCCGCGGCCGCTGTTATTCAACTCCACTCCGGCCTCCTCTCAACTCGATGTCCCGGATTACCACTAGACCAGGCCACAAACTTCGCGACGACGTTTCTAGGTCATCCGAGGTGATCACAAACTCAGGATTACGCGGTCGGGCACAGCTTCACCTCAGCTGTGCGGGGGTATGGGTCAGAAGCAGGATTAGTGTCAGGATGCTAGGGAGGGAGAGGGCGACCGGCGGAGCCGGGCTCCTAAGCAGCCATTTTTGACAACGTCTTGGCTCCTCCCCAGCAGCGCAAACTTTTCTAAAAAGTTAGCTGCTAGGCTTTTCCCTTTACTTGACAACTTTTATCACAAAACTAGGACTCTGAGGTCGGCTATATTTGATTTTTTTAAAGTTGAATTTGTAGCCCTCAGAGGCGAACCCCAAAATTATGTTGCTCACCCTGGTAAATTATCCTTTAAATCATCATCCATCAGATAAGTATCATATACTTAGGACAATGCCTCCTCATCCAATTTTTGAAGTAACTCTCTAACCCTAGCTGAGAACAACCCGAGGCTATTCTTATAGCCTTAGGCCAGTCTACAGAAATGACACTGGGAACTGAGCACTGAGAATGCTGTTGAATATCTGCTTTGAAGTGCTATATTTGGCAGAAAAATCCATTTGAGATATCTAATATTGTTTTGTATTTTTTCCGCATAATATTATTCATTAATGCGGCGCTGTGTGCGTTCTGTACGGCAAATGTCTTTGTGCATGTGTTCATATGTCTGTAGTCTAAAACTTGACAATATGAATTATCAGGTTTCATTATGGGAAACAAAGGATTATTCATTGAAGAGGTGCAAGTTTCTAAAACACTTTGGTATTCAAGTTGAACTAAGATCTCCCTGACTCGTTTCTTCACTTCTTGTTTAATAGGGTACTGTCTCTGTGGAGTTGGAGCTGTTTTTACTGGGATAACATGGTGAGGTGACCCAGCATCCCACACTTCTTGGTTGTAATATAAGGCTGAAGCAAGTGACACTGCCTACTCCTGCCCATATGTATGTTTTAAGTGTATTGGAATGAGGTCAGAAAATACCTGTAAAATTAGTCCCTTTTGGCACTCCATCACAATTGTAGGCCGCCAATCTTTTTCAGCTAAAAGGATGTCATAGTCATAAGTCAGGTTCTCACAAAAGAAACCTTTAATTTTCCTGGGTTTGTCCCCCTCCATTTGGAGTGTAATTTCATATAATGGGTGTGGCACACTTACTCTAGTATCAGCTGTCCCCTCCATGATATGTTATTCAAAGCCGCTGCCACCAGAAATTCCATCTGGTTCTTGCGAGCTATTGTAACTTCTGCTGCGCTGTCTAGCATGTTCAGAAGTTGAGTCCTCAGAATTCTGGGCAAGTCTAACTTTAAGACCTGCTACCTTCTTCTTTTTAAATTAAGGTTTTGATTTGTGTTTATCTTTTTTGATAATATAGTCCAAAATACACTGTGTGTCTCAGGGTTTTGTCAGTTTTTCTTGTCTGTGTTCTGACCATCCTTCTCGCTCAGAGTTTTTTGATGAACCCTGAAAGGAATGAGAGGAACATGTATCAGTCTCCTGATACCTGTCAGGTTTTTTAATGTTATCACGATTCCTAAGGATGTACCTCCTTTCGGGGGCTCCTGTTGAGGAGACCCATCCCTAGATTGTGACCTATACTCTCAATTCTTTTGCTTTTTAGTGTCCCATTTCTTCTTAGAAGAATCAGGTGCTTGATTGGTGTTATCCTTTTCAAGGCAACCCATGAGTTGAGGTTGTGTTGCTCTACCTCCCAAATTATCTCTACCTAATTAGGCATATGTGTCTTCCATAATTTTTGGTAAATCACGCTCCTGTTGTAAAGGAGTAAAGTCCCTCAAGCGTTGACATTTGCCACTGCTGCTGCCTCCCCTTTTACATTTGCTAATATAATAGTTGAAACCTGGGGACAATTTCTTAACAATTTAATTCCTATGCTCAGAGCAGGTTCTGCTCCATACTCATCTGTATTTGTCTTAATACATCTGTTATTACTGCTATTGAAGGGATACCATGATTTCTGGTATAGATGGCAGCGAAAGCTGTACCCCAAGAGGTACAGCCCTCGATCTGGGGGGCTATCCCCATTGTAAGTAGATTGTTAGCATTGTGTGTTTTTCTTGAGGGCTTGTGTGTGGAAACACTGCCTCTAGCTGTGATATATTCTGAGCTATCCAGAACGGCATTTGCTCATGTCTACTGGGCATTTTACCCATAACTGCATTTAGCGTTTGTGGAGTCATTTTAGTTGTAGATCCCTGAATCTGTCCTGCTGGTGTCGCCCTTGTTGGCTGAAGTGTGAGTGTTCTCATAATGAACTGTGTCAGTTTTCTGTAAAGTTTTATTATTCCTTTGTGTAGCGGATGTAGGTCTTCTACAACCATTGTGTCAATGTCTGGGTGCGGTGTATAAGCCGCTAGGACCAGAGAAGTCGCTCTGTTTCTGGTGAGCAGATCGAGTCTTACTTTATCTTTTGTATGTGGGAGGGTAGCTTTAAACCAGTTTATGTGCTCCTGGTAGGTGAGCAGAACTTCAATGTCCTGATGTGTCATTTTCAGTGTAAGAATGAAATGTCTTTGGGCGTGCTTCTGTTGGTGAGAATTTAACCCCTGAATAGAATACCTAAGTTCTATATGATTTGTGTACCTCAATCAGAAATATTACTGTCCCACCCCTAGCTGTGACTCCATAGTCTGCTAGTTTAAAAGTAAGGGCAGTTCTGACATTTTCAAAAATGTTTATCTTGCCTTCTTGTTCTCCTTCCTCCCCTGCATCTGACGGGTTGTCTTCATCAGCCATTGTTGAAAAAGTTTCAAGGGAACTGGGATAAGGTTTTATGCACAATAGGAACTGTTTGTCCTTCAAGCTTGAATAAAAATACACCGAATATATAGGATATGCCTACTTAGCTGTGGCAGACTTTTTCCCTCCCACACCAGACATCTCTGGAATAATGTGAGGGGTCTCTGAGAAAAGCGCGACTGAACTACTCAGATTGGAACATTAAATGGCGCCATGTCGTGTAGTTCCTATAAACCTATATAGGATCTGCGCGAGTTTAGACAACATAGACTGTGAGATTGGTGTCCAGACTGATTACAGACACCCCCACCGAGTATGCGTGCCTGTATACCAGCTAGCTCACAGTACCAATATAAACACCTCTTACCAAGGAAAGAATAGTTCTTGGCAACTATCGAACATGACAACAGTGTTCCATTAAGGGATCATGGAAACAGTACAGTACTTTCGCTAAGTCACGCGTGCTCACTTTATCTCAGGGAGATACACAGAAATAAACGGTGGGGACGTTTTCTATAAGTATTTATTGAACCAGAGTAATTCTAGTGTAAAATAGGTATGCTGAACCAACCATAAAACAGAAACAGATATAAATGATTATATGCACCAACAGAGTAAATAGTTGGTAGATCTCAACCGATGTGCTAAACACAGTGAAAATATGCAAGCATATTAATACATGACAGTAACAATGCGTACTCCTAAGATGCAACCCTAACTAGATGTACCTCAGTGTACCTAGCATGTCTGTAGGTGTAGAGCCACGAATCCCCCTAGTCTGAAGCCAAACTCATTATCTGAAGTGAGAGACCGTGAGATCCCGTTTTGGTCTCGAGCTGGACACCCCGCGAGGGATATCAGAACACTGCATGCTGGAGTGACTGCGTGCAGGAAGCTCAGCGTCTCGTGTCAGTGTATCAGCATGGAAGTCTTTCTCCTCTCTCTACCCTGGCAAAGATGTGATGTATATATACCAAAAAGGGTACCCTCAGGGGATTCTACCTTGCTGTGTCATGTCGGCCGAGGATGAAAGAAGGGATGACCCTCAAACATAGTTTTTGTACAGAAGATGGTAATCCTGCTGTGATTCTAAGAATCCTTATGCATAATTAAAGAGGCTAGATTTCGGGGATAACCACACTACATTTATGCAGCACTTAACTAGGTAAAAGGTAAATACCAAAACCAGTTATGTAGTGTAATGGTACGGTAAATGTAGGTGAACGTTAGATGACTACTCAAGCCAATATTAGGGTACCCTATGAAACATAACAAAAGGGGCTCCTAAAACACATTTTTCCACCAACGCATTACCTATAGACTTTTTAACAGATGTTGCAGCAAAATGGTGGTACAGATTTTCATGAAATGCGGCAGGAATAAAGATTATGGTGTGGAAAGGGTTCTTTTTGTTATTTGATCTAAATTGGTTAATTACCTTTAACCCGTTGGCTCCTGCTGTCGGCCAACGGTCGTCGCGAGCACTACCTCGGTAGTGCTGCGCACGTCCGTTGGCCAACGCGGCCCCATCCATTTTTCGAACGTTCAGCACTGGCGCATAACGTTCGAAGCAGCCAACGGGTTAAGTAATAGGGGAGAAAAATGTAGAGATAGATTGGCCGCGGTATACCCCCTGTACCTTTGCGGCATACTGTGTAACCCTGGGCGAAGTTTGCGTCTTCGCGCTCAACGAAATTCCGCAAAGTCGCAAAAAAACTCTGGGAGCTTCGCGGAGTTCCGCAAGCACATGGGGTTGCTTGTTCCGCTCGATCGCGATGCATATTTCCAATTCGGGTAAACGTATTGCGTGTTCAGGGTCACTTTTTGCGTGCTCTGGGTGAAATATTGTGCAAACTTCACCATGCGGTCGCTAATGGGCGAGGCCATCTAGGGGTCCGACTGGAAGCTCAGCTATCTATGAAGTACCAAATTTGGACCACTGTAGGACCTGTTTCCATACTTTGAGTCTCTAGCATAGAGTGTTTTTATGGCTGCCCCTCTCTGTATGCAGAACCCTAATTCAGGCACTGATCATTGGCCACCTGGACTACTTCAATGCTCTATTGGCAGCCGCAAACGAATCTTTGCTTAACAGATTGCAGATTGTCAAAGATGTCAAAAATGTGGCCGCAAGCCTCGCCCTCAGGAAACCTCCACAAACTTCCCCCGGGCCACTGTTGAAATCCCTCCACTGGCTCCCTATCCGCCAGAGAATAAAATATAAGCTCCGCTGCCTAGCCCACAAAGCTCTCTATGGTGCGAGCCCAAGCTATCTGGCTGACAAGGTTAAAATTCACTGCCCGAACAACTGTCTCAGATCAGAAGGTAAGGGGCTGCTAGTCGTCCCACGCGTTAGAAAAATTTGATCAGGAGGCAAAACTGTTGCCTATTTGGCTCCAAAATATTGGAACACCTTCCGAAAAACTTGGGCAAATGCACCAGTCTTACTCGCTTCAGGAAACTCCTGAAGACGGAATTGTTCAAAGCCTAGTGTGGTGAATTATGCCCGTCTGACTCTCGCTCTTCGACAGCGCAGAGATACCCCTTTGGGTGTGATTCCTCCGCTTTACAAATACAATACATACATACATACATACGTCTTGTTTTTTCACTTTTTGCCATGGTTCTGGGACAGTTTTTCTATCCTCCCTATATCTTTTCAATCCTTTGTTTATATAAACTTTGTTCTGATCTTTTTATTTATTATTTATCCCTCTCTATTCCTGATTGTATATTTTGCAATTATTTCCTACTTTTTGAGCGTTTTTTGTGCTTTTTTCACTCTTTTTCTCTTACTTGCTTTTTTCATTTCTTTTACTTATTTTCTTACTTCCTACCTTTTCTTTTCCTCCCCCGCCTGCCCACAACCATGGCAAAGAGCCTTAAAAATAACCAGGGGCCAGGGGAAGAGGAGTGAGAGCCCCTACTGCCTTCCTTGGCGGAAGGCGGCTCCCACAAAGGGTGCAGCCATGGGCCCTATTCAGTTAGGTGGAGGTGGCCGCACTATTTTCATTTGTCCTGGGGCACCTCCCCTTAACCCTGGCAGCAGGAGGCAGGCCTGGGTCCCGGTATGGGCTCAGGGAGTGTCACCGGCGGTGGGAGAGGATGCGCCAGGCAGTGTTTGCTGCTCTGAGGTCTGGCGCACCTGTAACCACTTGATGCACCGCTGGTCCGACATCCTGGACCGGGAGCAGGACCTGCTGGACCTGCTAGGTGTTGAGGTCCTGGGGTTTGGTGAGTAGCTAATTATATTACCATTGTATTCTTCTTTTCTGTGTTACTGCGAATATTTTTCGGGGGGCAAATAGCTAACATGCTACTTCTGCTTACATGCAGGTACCTGATCATTGGCCACCTGGACTACTGCAATGCTCTATTGGCAGCCGCAAACGAATCTCTGCTTAACAGATTGCAGATTGTCAAAAATGTGGCCGCAAGCCTCGCCCTCAGGAAACCTCCAAGAACTTCCCCCGGGCCACTGTTGAAATCCCTCCACTGGCTCCCTATCCGCCAGAGAATAAAATGTAAGCTCCGCTGCCTAGCCCACAAAGCTCTCTATGGTGCGAGCCCAAGCTATCTGGCTGACAAGGTTAAAATTCACTGCCCGAACAACTGTCTCAGATCAGAAGGTAAGGGGCTGCTAGTCGTCCCACGCGTTAGAAAAATTTGATCAGGAGGCAAAACTGTTGCCTGTTTGGCTCCAAAATATTGGAACACCTTCCGAAAAACTTGGGCAAATGCACCAGTCTTACTCGCTTCAGGAAACTCCTGAAGACGGAATTGTTCAAAGCCTATGTGGTCACTCATGCCCGTCTGACTCTCGCTCTTCGACAGCGCAGAGATACTCCTTTGGGTGTGATTCCTGCGCTTTACAAATACAATACATACATACATACATACATACGTCTTGTTTTTTCACTTTTTGCCATGGTTCTGGGACAGTTTTTCTATCCTCCCTATATCTTTTCAATCCTTTGTTTATATAAACTTTGTGTTGATCTTTTTTATTTATTATTTATCCCTCTCTATTCCTGATTGTATATTTTGCGTTTTTTTCCTACCTTTTGAGCGTTTTTTGTGCTTTTTTCACTCTTTTTCTATTATTTGCTTTTTTCATTTCTTTTACTTAATTTCTTACTTCCTACCTTTTATTTTCCTCCCCCGCCTGCCCACAACCATGGCAAAGAGCCTTCAAAATAACCAAGGGCCAGGGGAAGAGGAGTGAGAGCCGCTACTACCTTCCTTGCGGAAGGCGGCTCCCACAAGGGGTGCAGTCACGGGCCTTATTCAATTAGGTGGAGGTGGCCGCACTATTTTCTTTTGTCCTGGGGAACCTCCCCTTAACCCTGGCAGCAGGAGGCAGGCCTGGGTCCCGGTATGGGCTCCGGGAGTGTCACCGGCGGTGGGAGAGGATGCGTCGGGTAGTCTTTTGCTGCACTGATGTCTGGCGCACCTGTAACCATTTGATGCACCGGTGGTCTGACATCCTGGACCGGGAGCAGGACCTGCTGGACCTGCTAGGTGTTGAGGTCCTGGGGTTTGGTGAGTAGCTAATTATATTACCATTGTATTCTTCTTTTCTGTATTACTGCGAATATTTTTTTGGGGGCAAATAGCTAACATGCTACTTCTGCTTACATGCAGGTAACTTATGTTTGAAAATCTTATTATTATGTGATGGTTACTTTCAGACAGGTGCTCGTGCTTAACGCTAATAACTAATCGTACTTGTTTGCAACTTTGCGCTCTCTCGGGCTGGTTATGTAAGAGAGGTTAGAGAATTTAAGTAAGTATAGTGAGTGAATAGAATAGCAACCAACCAGTGGTGACTACAATATGCATGTGTCCATTTATTTTTATTTTTATTGGTTTTTCCACACAATAGCAAGCAGATAATACAGCATTAATAATACTCAGTATACATCATGGCAACATCCCCTCTGGTCAGGTGTCTCACTATAGTGTAGTTCCTATATTCCCAATAGGCTCTGCGCATTGGAATAATATATCCTATAGATTAGACGTAGAACTGAGGTCGACTAGGTCTCTATCGACCATATTAAACTTAATAGTGAATGCCAGCTAGCTCAGAGGTCATTAGAAACTTTCTCGAATTCACAAGAAGGGATTAGTTTCTGACAACCGCTTCAACATGACAACTTTGTTTCCCAAGAATAAGAAATATATCTCTCTGTCGAGGAAACAATAGATAAGTATTTCACGGAATCAAACGTGCATGCTTTGTTTCAACAGAGTTGCAGAGAAACAGAGAGACTGGCGTTTTCAATAAAAAGGGTTTATTGAACAGTCTTCTTTCTCATGCAAGAGAAGTGAACGGCTACAATCGTTATGCAGACTGCAAGGTATAATGCGTACAGCGAGAACAATAATATAAAATAATACTGTAGGAGCATGGTATGGTTTCTAAGCCATAAAGAAATACATACATAAATAAAAATGACTAAAATACTCAACTGGTGTTTTCTAAAATATGCCTACCCCAATGTACCTAACCTAAGTCTAGAATGCGCGCAGAAGTAAGTATTGTGTAGCATAGGTTTAGTATTCTTTGCCAAGAATCTATCCAAGATTTCTCTAGGTTCTAATCAGCACCATACCTTAGTTAGAATGAAGGAGGTCTGGTATCTCTGTCTCGGGACTCGATTTCCCAACACCCCGCAATGGGAGCTTGGAAACACTAGAGCTGGTTTCTCGGTGAGAGAAAGGCAGCCTCTTCATCAGAGTCTAGTTCTCTATGAATAGTTCTACTTTAAGCAGATTTACTTTGTGCAAAAAATGAAAAAATACAAATATTGGAAAAACAAAAGTTTGATCATAGAAAAAATAGAGTTCCAAAGTTAGAATTTTGTTATGAAAAAATGAAGGTCGAATTCAGAGTCTCTCAGAGCACTGCGTGCCAAATCAAAAGTCAGTGTTATTGTTTGGAGAAAACATCAAATCTTCTAAGTCTGAAAAGAATTTGTCAATTACTGTAGGTGAAAGTTGGACTTACCTCGTTAAGCAAATTATCCGCACATAGATGAGAAGCATCGCCGTCAGTTGCATTTGCAAAGTTCGAAGTAGATGGTATCTGTGCGCCTGTTGCTCCACGTATCTCACCGTCTGCATTTTTCGTCTGTGAGATCTCAACGAATGCAGTCATCAGGATTGGTAGCCGCTGGGGACAACACAGTGCATGAGCCGTCACTGGTTCAAGCAAAGTATCAACTTCCGTTGGCAGGACTGATGGGCATGTCAGACAGATGTCTATCACGCATCCTTCTCCACGTAGCATAGGTCGGAATGACAGAAACCGTGTGGTATTCAAATCTCCTAAACGATTCAATCCCAGTAATTGTATCATACGCTCACTACACTTCATTGCCAGGAGAGTGTTCTCCAAGGTGATCTGGGTGTTGACGGTGAGTTGGCTTGCCATATCGGAGCAGAAGGAGCAAAAAATAGTATCCATCCTACAAGTCTAAAAATGAGAGGCAGTCCACCAAACACAGAGTGCACGAAGTTTGGAAATATGCCTAGGACTGCTTCAAAAGTTGCTAACAGTCCAGAAAAATCCTCTTAAATACATGTACAATACCACTCGAATCAGACATGTTTAAGATACAACCTGCGAAATGTATGGGGCAGTTTGTTGATAATAGGGCATGAATCTCTGCATAGGACCTTGCAACTTGCAGATCATACGTCTCTTTGGACAAGGTCAGTGGCACAGTTTTCAGTAAAAGGATGGCTTTCATTCTGCTTAAAGTATCCATCCGTCTAGAAGAGATGTTCAGTGAAGGCCATAATGGTGACTCCCCGTCTGTCTTGGTTTCATGAAACAGTACTTGCATACAACAAGTGACCCTGGCTGACGCACTTACGAGATAGGGGGTTCCTGACAACATGCCACAGCAGCTGTGATCATTCAACATAATGTAACTTCCATTAGAAAGCTGCCTAAAAATTAGATCAATCACTGAAGCTGGAGAACCTTGCAGGTGGCAGGATAAGTTATTCGAAGAACCATCGCGGGCCCCGTGTAAATCAATACCTTGACAGGGGTGGCCCGCTTAGTGCATTTTCGCAATATGTACCACTAAGAAACACTTCTTTCCCCCACTCCAACATCTGTGTGTATTAGGTGAATCCCAGGATGTCTTGATGTTTTCTTTACCCAACCTTTCATATACGCCTGCTGGTATAGGTTTTAAGCAATACTGAAAATGGAAAATTGTAACAGGCAGAGTGATTGCACCGTGTATTATCCATTCCGTTGCTGGTTTCTCAGAAACAGTTAATGGCAATCTTTCCAGTATTTCAATGCTCAGCACCATATAGTCTGCTCCCCTCTGTGCCAGTGTGATTTGTTTATCTGTAAGGTTAAATTCAGAAAACAATGACGTGGTGTTGATTAGACGCAAAGGCACATAGCCTGAACAAAGGTTTTGTAACGTCCAGCCCAATAGCATTATAGAACGCAATTGTGACTGACCATGTTGTAACATGACCAAGTCCTGTTCCATTATGTCTAGGGCAGAGGATACTATGCTGTCCAAAGAACATATCCTAGATGACTGAGTCGTTAACACATTGTCAACTACAGAGACAGATTTCTCTAAGTTAATATGATCAGTTTCTCGTATTCATTCCGCAGTCTCTGCTTGTGTAATTTTCCATGCTTCATTATAAATGGCATAGATTCTGGCGTATATAAAACGTTTATGACGCAGATTAGTAGGTCACTTGTAAGAAGTCCCTCATTTCAACACCATTTTTAAGTAAAGATAAATGTTATTTTACTTCCTTCAGTGTAGATTTTTGCAGCCACTCAAGGCACAGTTTTCCCACACTGTATGATGTTACTATCCCTGGATGTTGTCTCTGGATATATCTTGGATCTGGCCTAGTGAATTTGAACCCTTGTGTCTTATTCAGGAATCTATCTTGACCGTTGTTTGTGTCTGTCGGCCAGATTAACATTTTTTTTCCATTAGGATCTGTTCTGTTTTGAAGAAAAATAGTAAGTACATTGACCACCTCCTCTGTAATGTTTTTACTATCAGGTGTAGGTGGAGGTATGGACGGTTTGTTTAAATCTTTTATCTTAGCTAATCCAAGACAAGATGTCTGTTGAACAGTGTCATATAAAAACATTATTTGTTCTGGGATAATGCAGGATCTAAATAAAGCTTCTAATCGCTGCATCTGTCAGTCTTTTGTGCCCCAGACAGTTTTTGTCTCAATGTTGTCTTTCCAAAAGTCAAAACCTAACGAAGACAGCTGAGCATAAAAGGCCGCAGAATAAATTTGCTTGGTATTTGTCAACATACTTTTCATTCCTGTCCTATTAACATTTTTAAAGTAAAATGATTCTGGATCTGAAACATTAAAACCTGAAAAGTATGGAAATTTGTCATAAAATGTTTTTGAGCTACCCTTTGGTGGCGTTGGACAATGTTCCCATTGGTTAAATTTAAGTACATTTCTAGGGTTTGCAGATTTATGCAAGAAATGATGACCATAGTGATTATAACAGTATATTTGTTCATAATCTAATGAACCTTCTAAGTATTCATGATTTGTAAATTTTGCAGACATTTCTAAGTCCCAATCATCAGAAAAGGTGCTGGATGAAACAAAGTCACTCAAGGAAACCTTGAATTGGTGTGGAATCTTCAACAGCTCTGCAGGATCAAAGATGTCATAATCAGTTCTGTCCCAAGCTATACCACCAGGTATAGGAACGGTTGTGATGTTCACTCATGACAAGTCTCTTTGTTCACGATGGGATGATTTGTGTGGTTTGAGGAGTAAGTTGATGTTCTTACTTGCTGTGTCTTTTTTTACTATATCTCCCATTGATCAGCTTTCCCATGGTAAATACAAGAGTCAACCAAAGTTGAAGAAAAAGTACACCCAACACAATCCAAAGTTCAATCCATGGTGAAACCAGATAAGTCTTTTCCAGTTGATGAAAAAGTTCTGTTCCTTGTTCTTTGAAAGTTCTTTTAGCTGGCGTCGTTTCAGGCTCACTGGGATCCTCGGAAAATGTATCAAAGTTAATGAAATAGCCAAAGGCAGTTCTGTCAATTGTGGGGATTGCATCAGGCTTCCTCGAAATCGCTGGAATCACTTGTCATATTTGTATAGTCAGATGCTCTTTCATTGTAGACAGGTGTTTCTTGACGAACTGTTATTTGGGTCTCAAGAGGTACAAGTTCCATGACTTTGATCCATAGTCCTTTATTCTGTACTGCAGAGTCTTCAAATGTTATTAGTCCCCAGTTTGAACCTCTTGGATAGTAGCTAGATTCGGGCATCTGCTACATCTTTGGAGTCCACTTGGCCTACTACTTATGATTGGCCACATGATGTGGTTTGACCAGGTCGATGGGCACAAACTTGTTCTCTTTTTCACCAGCAAGGGGCGACAGTATTACTGTTCTTGATCCGTGGATTGCTAGGACAGGTACTGGGTGTCTGTAAGTAGGCCCAAATTCCTTCTTGTTCGGAATCATTTCTCTGACTAGATCCCCAATCTTTGAAAATCCTGGCAGGCCTTGCTGGGACGGGTGGTTTCTCTTCAGTGGTTGTTGGCTTCTGGAACACGTTGCTTTGGTTTTTCCTTATTTCATTTGATATCAAAAGGTTTTTGTTCTACCACTGAAGTGTGACCATCAAGGTCCTGGACAATCATTCTAGTTCCAAAAAGGATTTCATATGGAGTGATTCCCCCTAGAGAACTTCTTGGCAGATTATTAAGACTACGTTGGACACTGATTAGATGTTTGACCCACCCGTCACCCGAGCCTAATACCCTAGCTGTTATTGATTGCTTTATGGACCGGTTTTTTCTCTCTACAACCAAATTAAATAGCTACATTTTTGAGCTATCCAGAATGGAATTTGTTCCCTTTTTGCGGGTAATTTATCAATGACTGATTGTATAGTCTGTGGTGTGATTTTATTTGTGTTCCCCTGGTAAGGGGTGTGTTGTGGAATCCTTATAGGAGGTTGGACTGTTAAGAGTCTGCATGACATATTGAACCAATTGTCTATGGATTTTTATAAGTTGTTTTAGTTGAATCAATAGTTCCGCCCCTGACATTACTTCAATGGCAGGATGTGGTGTATAGCTGGCTAATACCGGCCATGTTGCTCCTGGTCTACCTAGTGGACCGAGCCTGGTAATGTGATTTTGATGTTGGAGGGCGCCTTTAAACCAGAGCTCATGCTCTTGGTAAGTTAGTGGAATTTCAATATACTCGAAAGGAATGTATTCCGTTGGATGTTCCTCTTCTTTGTAAAAGTGGAACACATGTATTACTGGATTTGCTTCAGGGAAGATAATCCATGAATAGAATACCTCTGTCTGACAATATTCATGTGCCTCTATTACAAAAATGACCCTACCACCTCTTGATGATAGGTCATTTGTTATAAGTTTTATAGTGATGGTTTTCCTTACATTTTCTGGGATGATTATAGCATCTGCATCTGTCTCATGGAATCCTGTAACGTCAAAGCCTGCTACGACATTATTGCGTGTAGCTCCACCGTTCTCGGGGTCACTCATTTTGTTGACTGTAAGTTTGCAGAGCAAGTTTCAAGGAAATAAAGATAAGGTGCACAATATTTTGGAACACTGTATCCTTCAACTTTGAACCAAAATACAAATACATAGGATTTTCGTCCTACTCAGTTATGGCGGATATTTTATCCTTTTACCCACTCCAGACGTCTATTGGAGTATTTACGGGAAAAAAGGGGTCTCTGAGAAAAGCATGACTGTGTTACTTTAGTATCTAGCGTTAAATTAGTGCCTTATCAAACGTTGGGCGCCATGTAGTGTAGTTCCTATATTCCCAATGGGCTCTGCGCATTGGAATAATATATCCTCTAGATTAGACATAGGACTGAGGTCCACTAGGTTTCTTTTGAATATATTAAACTTAATAGTGAATGCCAGCTAGCTCAGAGGTCACCAGAAATGTTCTCGAATTCACAAGAAGGGATTCGTTTCTGACAACCGCATAAACATGACAACTTTGTTTCCCAAGAATAGGAAATATATCTCTAGAGTCGCGGAAACAATAGATAAGTGTTTCACTCAGTCAATCGTGCGTGCTTCATTTCAACAGAGTTGCAGAGAAACAGAGAGAGGGGCGTTTTCAATAAAAAAGGGTTTATTGAACAGTCTTCTTTCTCATGCAAGAGAAGTGAACGGCTACGATCGTTATGCAGACTGCAAGGTATAATGCGTACAGCGAGAAGAATATTATAAAATAATACTGTAGGAGCATGGTATGGTTTCTAAGCCATATAAAAATACATACATAAATAAAAATGACTAAAATACTCAACTGGTGTTTTCTAAAATACGCCTACCCCAATGTACCTAACCTAAGTCTAGAATGCCGGAAGAAGTAAGTATTGTGTAACATAGGTTTAGTATTCTTTGCCAAGAATCTATCCAAGATTTCTCTAGATTCTAATCAGCACCATATCTTAGTTAGAATGAAGGAGGTCTGGTATCTCTGTCTCGGGACTTGATTTCCCAACACCCCACAAGGGGAGCTTGGAAACACTGGAGCTGGATTCTCGACGAGAGAAAGGCAGCCTCTTGATCAGTGCGTCAGCTGGATAGTCGGCTTACTTCGGCACTTACTGTAGCGAGCTGCGTCAGGCAAGTAGATAGTCGAACTGCTCCAAACCACCGTGTCTTGCTAGGACAAGTGAAGGAATATTTACACCTTGAAGGTGTCTAGGAATGCCAGAGATTGACATAAAGTCGGGCATAACAATGTCAGGAAAGAACCCCTAGGGAATAGTCGTTCTTTGCAAAGTACATGAGTACTTGGACAAATCAATATTCAAGCAAAGAGAAGTTCCCTAACTGCTTAAGCTGATTTTCCAAGAAATCATTGTGACGTTTGGTACGGGTGGAAGTAGCCATGCCAGTATTTGGACTGCATGGGTTATGTCTAAATAAGGGCTTGATTTCTATGCCTATATTAGGGCAATGTGAATTATACCAATATAAGGGCATGAATCTGGAAAATTCACTCGGACCCTAAAGCACCACACAATATCACTGCCCACTATCGTCATGATCACGTGGATTATATGCTTACAGTCTTTAGGCTATCTCTCATTAGCCCCATACCATTATAACGTACAACAATCGGATAGAGGCCCATCCCTTGCTAGCAACCAAGGTGTGCAAGTGCCATGGTAACTGAGTAATATAACAAAAAGTAAGCCGACCCCCTCCCACCCCCTTCCCAACCTACCCTCTTCTACCGGTGTGTCCCACCTACTAGTTGTCTATAAATTATAGAGCAACAATTCCCTCAGCAGTACTTATTGTAGTAAAATTAATATGGTACGTCTTAACCTCTAATGACTCCGTTGCAGTGGTTGCACAGTAAGGTTGTACTAGGGGATTTCTTCCTGCCCTTGTATTTTAGGGCAGTCACATCTGTGCATTCAGGACCGAGTTTGCATCTGAATCTGCCTCTGGTGCTTGCAATGACATAACTATGTCCTCCCACGCCCTTGCAGTCCCAGCGCCTTATCATTATTAGTCCGCTTGGCCTGCTGAAGCCAAACTGTACTTTCACTCTTCGCCCATTTCACTAGTTCTGCTTTCCACCTCTCAAAGTTGGGCCCTCGCCTTGACTTTCAGTGCGCTGTGATATCTCTTTTAGCCAGCAGCAATCCCAGGTCTAAAAACTTGCTCATTACCTTCGTTTTGGGGGTGTGTGCAAACCAGTGCAGTAAACAGGTACCCATGTCAGGTTCTACTCATTGTTCCTTAACTTCGCAGAGCAAGTCAACTACCTCCTCCCAGTGCGTACCCAGTTGTGGACAGCCCCACATCATGTGATGAAACTCCGCCACCTCTAGAGTACACCGTGGACACTGGGCAGTGTCTATTTTAAAAGACTTATTAATCTTAGCAGGAGTAAAGTATGCCCTGTATAGTATAAAGAAGTGAACCAGCTGAAAGCTGGCGTTCCTGGTACTTTTCCACGCTCTCCTGACTATTTGAGCCCATGTCTCCTAGCCTAGATCCACCTACCATGTCCATTGCAATTCCCTCAGCGGCTGCATTCCCTCACCCACCATGTGCCTGTATAAACATGTAATTGCTTTGAAGGTCCCCGCTGCTATAACTACATACTGGCACGCCATAGCCGTCCATGGTTCCAGGAGTCCCTCCCTCCAATGACGCTGTATTGAGGAAACCAGGGCAGAATGTAGTAAGTAATCCCCACAAGGGAGGTCATATCTATCCTGCAGGGCCTGATAGGGCAGCAGGGCACCATCTTCATACAAATCCCACAAAACTTGTACTCCCAATGCCTCCCACTTGGCCACCGCAGTCCAATCCCCTCCGTGCGGGAGGGCGATACACATACCCAAAGGTATCTCCGGGGCATAAGGATGGGCAAGTCCAGTGCTGCGCTGGCTCCGGTTCCAACATAGCCTCAGCATCAGCTCCTCATTAGAAAGCGTCCCAAGGCGCAGCCGCTGCTGAAGTACTATATAGGACAATACATGGCGTGGAATCCATCATCTATCAGGGCCATCTGGGCCCCTAAACTCCAGTGCCACTGCCTGGGTAAGCCACTGCAGCTGAGCAGCCAAGTAATATAGCTTGAAGTCCGGCACCGCCAGTCCCCCATCGGCCCTCAGGCGCATCATCGTATCCAGTGCCACCCGCCAACTTCCATTCCCCCACAGAAACCCCCCGACCTGAGCTGTCTAAAAATTGATCCCGGAATCCAAATCGGCAGTGCGCTAAAATAATACTACAACCGGGGGAGCGCTACCGACTTTAATAGGGCCACCCGGCCGGCCACTGAAAGTGGCAATGTGCCCCAAAATGATAAGCTACCCCTAAGCCCTCGCACAACCGTGCTATATCCCCTTCTAACAGGTCATCAGGTGCATGATAGATGTTGGTTCCGAGATCGGGCAAGCATCGAGACTTCCACCGAATGCCTTTGGCCAGGGTGGGGCCAGCATCCGATGGGGTCACCGGAAACAGGCAAGTCTTCATCCAATTCACCCCAAGCCCCGAAACCCTTCCAAATTCGTGAAGTAGTGTTGTTGCTCCATTCAGAGCCACCGCTGTATTAGCCAGAAACATAAGTAAATTGTCGGCATAGAATGAAATATACTCCACAGCCCCGTGTAAGTCTAGCCCGAGATAATTCCGTCCCAATCTGGCAGGTGCCGCTAAAGGCTCAATGGCCGAGTAAAACTCTATGGGCAGCCCATCCGTACCCGGTGTTTTATTACGTGCCATGTATTTAACCGCACTCCTAATTTCCCCTAGTGTAATCTCCTGTCCAAGCAGGTCTGCCTGCGTCTTTTCTAGTTGCGGTAGCGCATTGTCAGCTAAGAAAGCCCCTATGGCATCCACAGTAACCCGTAATTTGCTCCGGTACAGCTCGTTATAATAGTCTAAAAACAGCCCATTTATCCCCTGTTGGGTATACACCGGGTCCCCCGTCGGAGAGGTCACATTTAATATGGGTGTATCTCGAGGGGCCGGGTTGGTCAACCATGCCAGCAGTGTGCTTGCTTTGTCTCGTTCCGAGTGCCCTTGCGCCAAGTATTTCTTGTGGTCAAAACAACGCAACCTCTCTGCTTGTACAACCACTGCCTCTCTAGTGTCCAAGACTTCCCCATGTTCATCTGGGTTCTCAGGGCGGGCCCTTTCAGCCGTTCGCAAGCGTTGCTCTGCAGCATCTATATCCCGTAATAGTGTCTTCCACACTCCCGCCACTTTAGTGATACACAGTCCCCTTAGTACCACATTAAAAGCGTCCCATTCCATTGCCGTCTTCAACGTCGTTCTCTCATTTTCAAGAAAGTATTGCGTTATTCCTGTCCCGACCTCTTCACGGAAGACCAGGTCTTCCAATGCCTCTGGCCGCAACCTCCAAGCCAGAATTGCGGGTCTCTCTTGGGCCCATTGAATCCTCAACAATAACAGGTTATGATCCCAGAGTGTTCTTGCAAGATAGTCACTGTGACCCGCCTTAGTATGTATATCTGGGGTGCATAATATCACATTCAGCCGCACATGCAATTCGTGCAGCGCAGAGAAAAAAGAATAATCTCGCTCCCCCGGGTGCTGCGCTCCACGTGTCTATTAGCCTCCATCTATTCTGCCAGCCCCGTCTGACTTTGGAAATTCTATGTATGGGTGCTTCAGGCAATGGGGGATGAGACCTAGCCATGTCAGTGTTTGTTATAGAATTGAAATCGTCGCCCATATATACCGGGCCAGTCAAATATGGCGCTAACCTCCCTGACGGATGGGTAAAAAAGGCTGCCTGGTCTACTTTGAGGGCATATACACTACATAACGTCACATCTTTTTCATTAAGGCGACCCGCCACTACCACGAATCTCCCTTCGGGATCCACTAAATGCTGCATCGGCTGAATGGGGACCCCTGCTCTAACCCATATCAGTGCTCCCCTGGCAAAAGCTGAATATGTTCAGTCAAAAATGAGCCCTCTCCATCTACGCTGCAACACCAAGCCTTCAGCGCGGCTAATATGTGTTTCCTGGAGGAAAGCAATTTGGGCCCCCCTGAACACCAAATAACCATGTACCCTATGGCGTCTCAGCATTGTAAGTAACCCCCGTAAATTCCATGTGATGTATTTTAATTCAAGTAACGTCCCCATATTGCAATCGAGGTCCCATAAGGGACTGCTCGCTCCCTTTGGACACACCGGCGGCCCCAACTTCCCTAACATGAACCCACAAACCCCCCAACATTCCACCCCAAATCCTCCCAGTCCCCCACCCCAGAACAGGCACTAAAACTCTTGTTCCCATCCAAACTAAAAAAAAAAAACTTCCTCCAGTAGGTACTGAGGACCAACAAACCCAAAAAGCAGGGAAGGCGGCTAAGAGCCAAGAAGACCAGACTTACTGTGTCGCCACTATCTGGTGGCATATCCCCATTAATTGCGAAGCCCCGATTTCTCAGGGGGCCCGCATCTCTTTGAGAGCTGCCACATTGCAAATGGCTAATATCCCCAGGGTCTACCAACCACTATTATCCCTGTACAATAATTGCAAAGGTATTCCAATGTGAAGAAAGTAGCAAACAGAGCTTAGACCCGCGCAGAAGATATCTAATCAATCTCTTACAACATTAAACATCAGCAATCTCATCTGCTGTCCCAGGCGTAACATGCGGCAGAGGAACACGTCCCATCTCAGTCCCATCCGAATAAGACACTTCCGAGCCCTTCTCCGATTCCGTGTCCATCACCGATTGAGAGAGCCTTTCTTGGGAAAATTGGGACACGGCCTGCAGCGCTGCCGATCTTTCCATCTCTATTTGGGTCAACGTAGGTCCTCTTAAACCAGGACGACGCCGTCCGACACGCTGCAATCAGTGAGAGCGCAGTCCCTCCGCAGGAGGCCTCATATTGCCCCCTGCTTCTCCTGTACCCACTCAATAAGACTCCAGCCAAGCCCACACCTCCTCTGGACTATCACTAAAGTGTGTTTTACCATCCAAAATTATTCTCAGGAGAGCAGGGAATATCAACGGATATTGCAGTCCCTCATCTCGCAGTGCCTTCTTGACTGCCAAGAATGAAGCGCGACGTCATTGTACTTCGAGGGTGTAATCCGGAAACAGCGTCACATTGCCATTTTCCACCTTGTAGGGGCCTGATGAGTGGGCTTTGTGCAGCAACAGATCCCTGTCTTTGTAATGAAGATGTCGCACCACCACCAGCCTAGGGGGCCTTCCGCGTGCCAGCGGGCGTGCTGGTACCCTATGTGCTCTCTCCAGTGTGTAGAATGGGGACAGGCCCTCTGGCTCTACCTCGGTTCTCAGCCACCTTTTCAAATATTCCACCATATTGGCCCCTTCCATTCCTTCCGGCAACCCCACCACCCTTATGTTGTTCCTGCAGCTTCGGCCTTTGGTGTCCTCAGCGTTCCATTCCATGGCCTGTAATCGGTGCATAACATCCCCCATCTGGGCCACCAGTATCTGCTGGGCCGGATCCATGACCTCCAGCGTCGCTTCTGTCTGCTTCACCCGATCAGTCAGTTTCCCATGTTCTGTTCGAAGAAGGCCCGGGCCTAATGCCACATGCGCAATGTCCTGCTGTAGGGCATCCCTTGTGTCACTGATGGCCTTCAGTATTTGGTCCACTTGCTGCTGCATTAGGGCTTCAAGTGGCGATTCCACAACATCCTGCTTCCTGTGATCTAGTGCCGAATCTTCAGGATCTAGGGATACGCCCCCATGTTTCCCCCGTGGCTTCCCCAAGTCCTGCAGTGCTCCCGGCCACCAGCTCGACTTTCCGGGTGGTTCTGCACTCTGTCAAAGTTAGTCTTGAGCCTCAGAGTGAGCCAGCGATGTGCAAGGCCTGTCCCAATCTGCACTCCTGGCGGGTCACCCTTCGAGCATATAGAAAATAAAAGATTGTGTTGCTCCTGGTGGATCCCGTGCCCTTGCGTTCACAACAATCCAGGCCGTTCAGAAGGACCTCCTGTGCATGGGCGATCCACATGACTCCCCCAGGCAGGTGATCCCCCTTCGGGGGTCCACTGTCCTCCTCCAGCTAAGCAGAGCTATAAGAACTTCAGTCGGGGCAGCACTTTTCAGCCAGGGCCCTGTCCGATAGTGTCACTCCCCTCGTGAACCTGACCCAGCCATGTAATCCTGCAATGACAGGGGATTGCGGCCCTCCGTCCAGCCTGATCACCCCAGCAGTAAGTTTCGCCCCTTATGCAACAGTCCTGAATGGCCACCTCAGCCGACTCTGTGGGCACACTTCTACTTGCCCTCTAACGTGATGTTCACCAACCGTTGCCTTAACCAAGATGGCGGTCATGCCCCCTCTCAAGTCCTCCAGCAATGGCAGCAAACCTGGTCTCAATTAAGGGAGGCACTGCCAAGCCCCATCTAGTCCCCGCTCATCAGGGCAGCCACCGGTCCCTCCTCCACCCGCTCCTCTCACCTCCACAATCTGTGGCTCTCTTGGGCTCCCCCGCAGCCAAGCCAGCACTCACTGTGGTCGCGCCGCGGCGGCCCCCACTCAGCTTGCACTTCAGGGGTTCCGCTGTCGTCAAATACGGGCGCGGACAGTTATATTCAGCAGTCCGCCTTGGGGGTAAGCCTCTACTTTTCCCCAGTCACACTGCCCACTGGATCATTCAAAATGGCGGTCAAGTCCGTTCTTGGCACTCCGGCCAGGCCAAAACCCTGGGTCTCTGTAAAGAGAGGCACCTTTCAGACCCCCTAAGGGTCTCCGCTCACCAGGGGCTATCACGGGCCGCTCGTCCACCCTCTCTGCACCTCACCGCGATCCGCAGCACAGTCGAGCACCTCTGCAGCCAGGCGAGCCCTTGCGGCGTCTGCAGTCCTCTGGCCCCCGCTTAGCTTTTACTTCAGGGGTCCCACTGGAGATAGGAACGGGTGCATCCAGTCACGCTCTGCAGAACCCCCTCGACCTCCAGGGCTCTGCTCCACTCCATCCTCCGAGAGTCCTACAGGCTCCGAGCTGCCACTGCCAGCACCATCTTGAAGGCACGCGGGCCGGTCTCTCCGTGTCGCTCAGCCGCCAGCGGGGATTTGATCTCTGCTAGTACCGTCGCCCGCAACTCCCAAGGCCAGCAAGTGCTGTCCCAGGTCCTCGGATGGATCTCTACGGCTCTCAGCACAGGATAATTATTGGGGTCGGCGCAGAGCTCCTGGCTCACGCGTCCGTCCTCATCGTCTCTTTAGGTGCGTTCCCTCATGCATGTGTCCATCTATGCATTACGAAGAATAAAAATGCAGACTTGGTAATTGGCCCGTTAAAGGGGATTTGAGTTGGTGATTGAGAGATGATTGGGAATGAGATCAGAACTTAGTAGAAGCAAATATAATTTTTTGCAATTCATTCCAAAGACTGGACTAGGCTGGCTAGGTATGTTTAGGATTCAGGAATCCGAATTGAACTGTGGAATAATAATAATGATCAGATGGTAACCGGCTGCGATACATACTAGTCGACTACTACTAGTCGAATAAGTCAGTCTTTAGGTCAATGTTATTGCAATTGCTGTTTCCGCTATAAAAATATTTTTAGAACAATTATATTTATTTATTTAACACAAATGAGTTTTTGTCTCTTAAATTATGTCTTACATGATCACCATCCAGGAGCAAGAAGAAGACTGGGTCAGCTGGCAGTGCGGCCACTGCAGGAGCTGGAGGGGCCTACCAGGAGCAGTAGGAAGCGGCCTCAGGCGCAGATGGCTCTGCTGCTGGCCCCAGTAAGTCCTCCTGGTGTTGTTATATATATTAATATTTCCTTAACTTTTACCGCTCTAGTATTTCCATTTACAAATTTTTTTTTTCAAAAATCCTCTTCAATCTATATGTTTCTAAATTATTGTTTTTGCTACATCCCCTACTACTAAGTACTAGTACTAACATTGTTTCTAGTGTCTGTTTATTTTTTCGTCAAATCGAACTGCATATAACTAACCTCTGCTCTGACTCTGTATTAGTTTGTCTGTAGCTTGCTTTCTTCTGGGTTTAACTCAGATTTCCCTCTCCCCTTTTATGTGGATTGCCTAGTAGTTTTACTGTAAGACTCAGAGACCCCATTGGTCCCAGGCTACTACTAGTACTAGTAGGGACTTCATACAACTACTGGTACTAGTAGCATAAATCTGCTGTGCAGATTGCATGCCCAAGTAAGGAATCCTCTGCAGGTTTCTGAGATGAGAAGGCGTTAGTTTCTTTTACTGTCTCATCATGCTCAATCAGTAATGGTGGTCACTCACGTCTGACAGGACACCTCAAAGTGGTGTTTTTACTTTTTCTAATCCAGGCCTAGTATTTATTTTAGTAGCAACAGTTGATGGTGAACACTGATCAACGGATTACTGTGCACCATGGCTGGAAGGAAGTATGAGGAGTAGGAGGACAGCACCATTGCCAACTAAGATAGACCTCATGTCCGCCCAGTTGGCCACTCTTTTTTCTTTTCAAAAAATGAGATGCACCAATAGATCTAGTCACTGAGTCCAGTCCTTTGGGTTGTCCTCTTCTTGAGAGGCTTTTTCAAAAATTACCACCAACAAAATGCCCAATCGAATAATGTTATTTGATAGGACATACTGTCTGCTCTACTCTAGTGTCTGAATTGGAAATAGTGATATCGGTGGTGTATTATTAATTATGTATTTTTAATCTTGCTAATGTAAAACATAAATAGAGGAGGCGTATATGATTTGAAATGTTTTTCCCAGGCTTACCGACCACCAGTGCTGGAGCCAGCGGTGAGGACCATACCTCTCTGGAGAGAGAGGTGGAAATGGCAGCTGCATGGGGTGAGCCAGCAGCAGTGGCGGGCGGTGGTAAGTCATATTCCTCACGTATTGAGAATGATGAATACACTCGCTGCAAGGGTGTACTCTCAGTACTAGGACACTGTACTTCTGCTGAGACTAAGTTGTTGTGAACATTGAACAGTTGAAGAAGGCACCCTTTACTTAACATTAGTATTAGTGGCGGGGGTTGAGCAACTAATGGCCTATTCTATTCTATTCTATCTTCAACTCAGCAGAGACAGTTATATGACGAAGACAAAGAGTCAGACGACATGTATGACTGGCAGAGAAAGATGCATGGGTGAAGGAAGGGACCCGGGATGCATATAGGTGGTGGATGAAGATTAGATGATAGGATGCATGGGTAGTTGAAGGATGGGTGAAAGGTGAAAGAGAAAGCAGAAAGGATGTCCCTGGGGGGTTTGAAGGGTCCAAGGCAAACAAGGATGCATGGGTGGTGGTTGGTTATATCTATGACAAATGTATGTTGTCGGTGAAAGCCGGTTTAAGATAGCCATGTTTGGATAAATGGATGCCTGGATGGTATCATAGATAGTAGGAGAGAACAGAGCCAAACTGGATGAAGAGAATGTAAAGGATAATTAAACTGTGGCAGAGTACCAAAGCCAAGGGTGAAGATTAAGAATAAAATAATAATAATGCTAGAAGAGCAATGTACTGATAAATGAAAAAAGCCCTGGGAAGAACAAGGACTGTTTTTTTGCAAGGTTTTTGATTCAAAGGTTTCAGGTTGTACTTGTATTTCAGAATAGAATACTCCCTTGACTCACAGTAGTTTGCAAGCGCAACATATATATTGTACATTACTATACTATTATTTATCCTACCCACCCATCATTCATAGGCATGTCAACATTAACCATCATCATGTGCCTTATTGCAGTAGTCAGGTTTAAGTCAAATTGTCTGAGCATTTGCCATTGATTTAATAGAGTATGGCCATAATGGAAAAATATATAATTGTGTAGTACAGCTGCCCCACATACAGACAGTAGTAAAGTAACATGAGTCTGCGACACAAGTATGTCTGTCTAGTGCACAAGCTGACTGAGCTGGCATGCCTAGAAGATTAATTGTGCTAAACTACTAGTGCTACTGTGCCACTATAATATTTATGTGTGTAATTTTGTGTTACTATTTTGCTAAGAGTATTAGTTACAATTGTCTTTTTTTTCTTTCTTGATATAGCTACTCCTTCCCAACCTACCAGGCCGCAGTTAGCAGCCAGGGCACAGCAAAGAAAGCTGGAGGCTATCTGGGATAAATATCGCCGGCTGGTTGTCCTGGCGGAGGTGACGGCAGCTATAGCTTCCTCCAATGCCCTGGGCCCCAGCCAAGCCCCCATGTACATCTGGTGATAAAGCACCGTGCTCTGGCAGTCGCCCGCCACCCATCAACTTCATCATCATCTAGTGGTGCACCCCACCCCTGCTGTTCCTGCGGGAACTTTAGGCGCTGCATGCTCTTCAGGATGGCGCGCTTGGAGGCCAAGCTGTAGGAGGACCCTTGCTCCTTTTTAAATCTTTTTTTGGTGTGTGGGATGTTGGGAGTTGGGGAAACGAAACTTGGGGTTTACTTTGTTTTCTTCAACTTCAACGTGGATGGACATTCATTTAATTTACTGGACATTGGTTGAGGTTTGGTAGAGGGGTGGGCAGGTGGGTCAGGTTTTTTCTTCTAGTTTATATTTGTTAGGGTAAAAAAGTATTTATAATTTTCCAATAGATATGATGCAAATCTTTTCTTGGGGGGTACTCTTTTACATCATCTTATTTTTTTCCTCCTTTTGCTGCAGGGCCGCAACCAGTTTTTGAAATCTGCCAATTGTGTAACACACCGACAGAAAGATGCAGTATCCTCACTTGTCCTACTACTGTCAGTCTCTCCTCCTGGTCTATGCATTCTGCAACTAAAACACCTTTGTAGTATGTACTCGGAAGGATGTGGGTGTGTGAATTAATTCATTTCCATAGTATACATTGTCTCCCCACACTTCTTCTCTTGCCTGTGATTGATGATTATTAGGCAAAGCGATGGCTGCATGGGGATGGTTTGGTTTCTCACTTTTTTTATTGCTCTATATTATTTTCATTATATTCTATTCATGTATGTTCTACAGCACAGTCGCTTATGATAGCCTCGTGTTCGAAAGTACTCCAAGTCATTTTGAGAGGCTGGTCATCAACCCTTTCCTTGGCTGTGGCTTCATGAGGAAGCCCTTATTTGGTGTGTATATAATTCCTTTACAACTTTGTGGCCTCTAGGAATTGGGATATTACCCCACTTTAGGAATTTCCCTTTCAAACATCTTCATATGTTCTTTTGTCGACTATTTTAATGTGTATATATACCTCTTTTGCACGTAGTTTGGGAATTTGCACTTTTATTTATTGCATGTATGTGGATGAAGTGGTTTTAGGCTGTTTTTGAATTGCTTTACTCCATGTATTGACCATTTTTTCACCCTTCCCTTTTGTAATTACGCTCGTTCTTTATTTTTCTATTTCTGTTTTGCCCACAGACTTGCTGTTGTTTGCCCAGAACCTATGAATATGCTCTAATAAATTATCTACCCGGACATCTGGAAGATTATGTGGTCCTTAGTTAAATGACTTACTGGCGCCCTGATGAAGGAAATCCACATTGTGGCACTGTTCCGAAACGCGCGTCGGCGCTTTTTTCTGTCTGGCTGTTGAGAGTTCTGAATGTGTTAGAATTTGTATGGTTGCAGTGGTGTTTGAATGAGTTTGTGATTGATAGAATGAGTGTTTGATGTATGTATTTGTATTATGGTTCCTTTTTGCTTCTGGGCTGACATTACAAAAATTATAATCGTTGTCCTATTTATTGAAGTATGAATTTGTCTCTATGAATTTTTTACATGAATGACAATAAAATAATTTAAATATAAACAACAGCTCTGTGGGCAATTACTCTATTGGAACCTTTCGGTCCTGTATATCATTAGGAACTGCCTTTTCATGTTGTTTTATATTTGCTCTACCCTGGTGGGTGGTTCCCTTCTCCCTTATCCTTTTTAGGCTCAGGGTCCCTCTTTCGTTTTTTACATTGGTTTCCTAAGGTGCCATGGTGGGTGGTAGCATTAGTAGACGGTTGCATTTTCAAAAAAAGAAATGAGACAGTCAGTCACCTGAGGGAGACTAGGGAATGAGTACTTAATAGAAGTACAGTAAGTAGTAAGTACACAAGAAAAAGACTGCCAAAAAAGAAAGTGATGATGAATGATATTGATAAGCAATGCTAAAGTAAAATAAAACAGGGATAGCCTCGTACAAGTTACAACAAACTGAAATTAACTCGACCTATGAAGTGGACAAGTGTAACCTTTAGTGCAGGAGGGATAAAATCGACGCTGGCAATTAATAATTAATAATGGGTTAATTATTATGTTCCTTTGGAAAAAAAAGAGAATAGCAAATATTGCTGAGCATGGGTGAGCAATAGGCAATCTAATCTGTTGCCAGAGTGACCGATATTTATATACTTTGAGCAGAAGAAGATAGCAGATGATCCTCACCCTGCCTTGAGTTAGTGTTGCTTTCACCACATCCGCCCCAGCTAGTGTGTGATCAATTATTGGTGTACATTTAATATAGTCACACCTCAATATAAATCACACAGCCTGGGGGAAGAGGGTTAGGGTTTGATGAATGGTTGGGAAGGGGTATTTGAGGGAAAGGTTTGACAAAGACAAACACTACACATGGACAACACACAATATTGTCAGATGACCATCATAAATCTGTTAAGGGAGATAAAGGAAATGCATGCATGATGATGGCTTGATGGTTAATGATAAGAGGTATAGACTAGTAGTACAGGGCAGCTATATATTATTAATTATTATGCAATTGCCTTGCCTGTCTGCCCTCAGAGAGACCCAAATTGCATAAATGTCATGTTCTATTGTACCGGGCTTCCTTTTAAAACTAGCTGAGGAAATTAAAAAATAGCCGTAGGGGTCAAATTCAGCAAAGAGCAAACATTATAAACAACAACACACAGTTGTAATGATTGAAGGGAAAACATTAATCAAATTAATTAAAAGATGATAAATTATTCTAAGTTACTATGTTATGGTCAAATTGGGGAGTTGCATCTCAGCATTCCTCTTGGTCATTTCTTCCATGGACGCTCCATCCGTCAATCTTGGGTGCCACTGCCTGCCTGGCGGTTGCGGATTGGTAAGATAAGTGTGAGTTGTTTTCCCCAGTATAGCAGATAGTAAAGGCCGGCCTGTAAGTGTAGTTGGAAAAACAAAAGGGATATTGAAAAATCAAGGAGAAAATTTAAGTTAAAATGCATAAATTACAGAGGAGTGCAACAAGAACACTTTCAGAGGCGGAATGGCTAAATCATGTCTACTCTGTTCCAATATTAACCTACAACAACAGGACAGAGCAGGCCCTCAGTGCCCACCCAACCTCAACTTAGTGTAGATTTTGAGCCAGAGCACACATATATAGCAACATAGCATTTTCCAAATTATGTAACTAAATCAATGCACCACTGTCAATTATACCACTACACTTGTCTCCACCACTACAAACATGTAGGTCTGTTGTGGTTGTTGTTGACTTATTTACCTATTAGGCCACTTCATGAAACGCCCGAGTTATTCCATCAATCATTTGCGACCCTACTGACTGACTGCAATGAGTATAGTATGGTCATCAAGTGTCCAACTCTGTAGTGTACTGAGTGAGTCCAGATTCCATATTCAAAAATTCAATGGATTGGCCTGCAGTAGAAGTACAATTTTGTTATTAAACAACAAGAAGGGAAACAATGACTTGAGTCACTTTTTTGTGTGTAGATGAAATACTAGTACACTTCATGCACAACAACAACAACACAAACACCTATCAATCAGAGTCAGCGTCCAATGCATGCCATCATTACCTGCTCTTAAGGGGCAGGCCCTCTCGGCTTGGAAAGAAGGATAGCTATAGTCATGTTCTTTGGAGGGACTCAACAACGCAGGCACACATTTCTTGTACTATTCTCCATCCAATGTCTGGCTTGAGGGAAATGGATTTAGGGTGAGTCAGGATGGAGCAGGACTCAGAGGAGTGGACTTACATCTTTAATGACTGCACACAGTTGCAACTCCAATCAGGCAATAAAAGAGTAAGACGGTGGTGATGGATTTGTTGTGATTCGAACCAGAAAGACAGGGACACACAAAAATATTAAAGGACATAAGGAAGGAAGAAAGTATCACGTTGAACTTGAAAGCCTAGCTCTCCACCAACTCATATGCTTTTTTTCTCCCACACCTGTGTACATTGCAGACACCCCCTTCCTTCAGCTGTTCCTGTAGCATGTGCAACAATGGAATAGCTTGGCTCATAGTACAGTCCTCCTTGCTGACTTCATGTGTGATGAGCTCAAAAGGAAGCAGCATCTCTGTCAGGCTTTTAGCTAGGACCCATTAATCCATATCAATGGTCATGCCTTTCACAGTAGCATCCCCTCTTTGCATGACATATTCATTGATTGTTCTGTACTGCTCAAACAGACATTCAAGCATATAAAAAGTTGAGTTCCAATGTGTTGCACCTCCTGGATGAGTGCTTTAACTGGCACGCTATGCTCACATTGAATGATCCTCAGATACTTCCGGGCTTTAAAAGAATGGCTGAAATGTGTGCAGATTCTTCTGCAGGTGGTCAGTAAGTTGCTGACTCAGTCTTCTTTTTTCAGAAAGTCTTGAACAATAATGTTAATGCAGTGCACCAAACACAGGACCCTGAAATAGCCACCATCCTTCATGGCCTTAACTATATAACTGCCATTGTCCGTGGCAACAAAACCAATGTTAAACCTTCTTGAGTGCAGCCATTCAAAAACCTGGCTGTTAAACTCTTCCAAAATGTTTGCAGTAGTACGAGATTTCTCCATGGCAAACATGGCTACAGTTACATGTTTCCGAGTGGCATTAAAAATCTCAGCAGTGTCAACACCTGCAGATATCTTTTCTCGAACCCCCACAAAAGAGATCCAGTTTGCAGAGATGCACATGTAATCAGTGGCTTGGCAACTGGTCCACATGTCTGTTGTCAGGTGGATAGTTTGAACAACACTCTGCTGCAAAGCTTGTCCAAGGAACTCCAGCACATCGTGATGTAGAGCTGGAACAGCAACTCTGGCAAATTAGGACCAGCTGGGAACCTTCCATTTTGGGCAGATGGTTGTCACAAATTCAAGAAAACCCACCCTTTCCACAAAAGGAATAGGGAGAAGGTCCAGTGCTAACATTTTAGCCAGCTTCGCATTGTACAAACTTGCCGTTGGGTGGTTCATATGTACTGCCCCTTCGACCTAAGCATGCTGACAATAGTAGCCTGTTTTTTTTTTTCTGGTTCCCCCTGATGCAGGTGACATCTTGTCGCCAGATGATCTAAGGCTCAACACACGTTTTGTTGCGGTACTCTCTTGCCTGGGACCCCTTGGTGTCTCAGACTGACTCTTACTCTTGTGCCACTGCGATGTTGCTGATGTGGAACTGGCTGGTACCACTGCACTGCTGGGAACAGGGCTACTTTGTATACCAGAGAACATGTCTCCCTCTTGTTCACCTTCCACCTTGATCGGATCTTTTACTCCTTCATCCTGCCAACAACAATGGGTGCAGTTTTTTGGCCACTAAGGTGCGCCTCCAACTAGATCAAGTGGTGTTTTTTTCAGATGGGTTGTTTGGACTCTGATACCATTGTTTATATCAAGCTTACCTCGACTAAAACCTTGTCTACAAATGGAGCATATCGCAATGTTCACTTTCTTACTGCTAACCAAAAAGAAGTCCCAAACTGGGGAGCTGAACTTTCTGGGGCTGCTGGTGCCATTTTCAATGCAAGATGAACTGGTAGGTGGGCATGGAGTTTGACTCTCCAGCACCCACTGCTACTGCGGTGTTTGTGCTGGATGCAGGTCGCTGCTGGACCTTTGCAAATGCAAATATGGAAGCTGGAGGTGGTGTTATCTGTGTTGGTGGTATCCACGCCACATCCCTAACAGCAATTTGAGATGAGGTAATTTTGGTCTCCACTGGGGCGGGACTAATGTCCATGATAACTGGCTCATCATCATCATCCTCTTCTACATCTACCTCCATAACTCTAAGGCTTTCTGGAACCTTCCTTTTCCCTAGCCTTGTCTTGTGGCTCATGTCCCTCTCAGACTGAGGTGGTGGCTTCCAAGTGGCGTCTAGATAATCAGAAGGGGGACTTGCAGAAGAACTTGATGAATCAAGCCTCCTTGATGTGGAGTAGTGTGGCTCACTGGTTAGAGGCAGCAGGCCTGAGAGCAGAAGTCAGCCCGGGACCAGGGTTCAATTCCCGACGCGGCAGGGTCGTGGACCTTGGTCAGCGGACTCGATAATTCTCGCTTCGGTGCTTACTCTAATCAGGGGTTCCACTCGGCAACTCTGGGCATTAGCTTGCCTAATCTCCACAACGGCCCCACCAATTCCGGGGATGCCTGGCTCCACCTTGGGGACTCCCAGCAAGGGACCATCCCACAGGGAAAGCCAGGACGGGTTCCCCAGAGTTATACAGCGCCGGGACGCTCCGTTGCTGGGGCAGCTGTGCGCTTTACAAGTATACTACATTACATTTACCTTGCTGGGGATCTGGAAGACAATGGATCTTCTGATAGTGGGCTTGCTCTTCTTTTTCCTCTGCAGGAAGCTCAATTTCCTGAACTACTATTGTGGGTGGTGGTTGTGGCTGTTCTGAGTTTCCTGCGTTAATTGCCTACTACTTTGCGATAACAATAAGTCAGTTTCAATATCACTGCTCATTGGTGTTGTCATGATTAGACTGGCTGCCTCTGTGACAAACATGTGCTTGAGTCTAGGTTGGTGTGCTGAGTCCACTGATGCAGGGGTTCTGCTCCCAGCTTGCTCCCAGGACACTGCTACTGCAGGTGCAATTTTTGGTTTCCTAAAAAAGATCTTGGGCGGCACACCAGTCTTGGTAAGTGGCAGTTTCTTCTTCTCACTGGCTTCTTTGTTGGTACTGGAGGACCTGGAATCTTTTTTGGGGCCATCTTCTTCAGATGTCTGCAGCACGGAGTGGCACAAGTTGAAGAGATGTCTGTGGTCACACATCACATGACGTCATGCGCAGCAGAACTTCTGTCTGGCAGTACAATGGGTGATGTAATAATGTATAATATGAAAAACCTCTGAACTTCATTTGGACAGGCTCAGAACTGGACTTAGAGGAATTTGTTTCTTGGTTGAACTTGGCAGACAAAATCTGAGATTCACCAGTAACTATTCATCTGCGAAAGTAGAATTTTTGAACATATGGATTAAAGACATAAAAGGGGAGCTGGTGGTGAGCCTTTTCAGGAAACCTACAGCAAAGAATACCATCCTGTAACATAGTAGTTTCCACCCTTCATGTCAAAAAGACTCAATCCCCTTTGGGGAATTTCTACGGATTCGTAGAAATTGTACCAACATGAGAGACTTTCTGCATCATGAAGAGAAACTAAAAAATCGTTTGTTACTTAGAGGATATCCTAAGAGGCTAATACGTCAGTCTCTAAAGAGAGCAAAGTATTACAATAGAGATACGCTGTTTAACACCACTCCCAAACAAGCCACAGAAAAACTTGTCTGTGTGCTGGATCACTCTAGTCTGAATTGTAAAATCAGACGAGTGATAGAAAAAAACTGGAAAATCCTTAATACCAACGAAGAAGACACTGTTTTGGACAAACCACTAGTAGCATTTAGACGAAATCAAAACCTAAAAGACAAGCTAGTCCATAGTAGATTCAAGAATAATCAACAGCTCAATAAAACCACCATGGCCGGACGTCCATTACCAATGGGTAATCACAGATGTGGAAACTGTCATGCTTGTGACCAAGCAATAACGAGTCATAATTGGACATACGATGAAAAATCAGGCAACATTAAAACTATGCCAAACTGTAGAAGTTCCAATATAATCTATCTTAGCCTATGTCCGTGTGGACTCGGATATATTGGGGCAAGTTCAAGAGAATTTCGGCTGTGATTCTCAGAACATAAATCAGCTATAAGAACAGGTAAACTGAATGCACCTATCGTAAGCCACTACCAGAATCAAAATCATACAGAATCAGACATGCGTTGGCTAATTCTGGAAAAAGTGAGAATAATACCTGGCATAGACACTACAAAGTTAAGAAAACAACGTGAAACGTATTGGATCTACACATTGGATACAGTACGCCATGGGCTGAATGAGGAAATCATTTGAATAGTTACCAAATAAAATATCCATTACTAGCGGCCCAATATAGCTACCACCCCAAGATATTATGCTTATTTATGCACAGAAGGCTATCATGCTTACCATAGATAGCATAATGGTCAATATTTTATAGAACCTTTAAATTTCTCTCTGGCCCATTTATGTACCTTTTCGAATGTTTTTCGTAATGCTAATCTTTCTAAATATTAAACATACATTTTGAGTGCAAACATTTAGGGCAGGCAACAATAATCACACACACATCATATTAGGCATAAAGGTCAACAGTAACCATACAATTATAATATGGTGAAAAATATAACGATATCTTTTTGTGGTAACACTTTCTACTTTTTTAGATTTAGAATCTCGCTATACCGGGCCAAATTACCCGATAGTATTACCCCACAGACTCCGTCTTCACTAACCAGGTTACATCATGGCAGCACCTTTTGAGATCGAAAGACATCGGAACCTGCAAAGTAGAAAGTCATATTTCTACTCCGGTGTAAATACGGGAATACGTGATGGACACACGGCGTCTCACACTTATCAACTTCCGGCCTCCTGCCATTACAAAAACCTGCTTTAACCACTCCAAAAAAAAACCTGACCTGGAGAAGTAACCGGTTGAGATGCGGACGGTGAGACCACAAAACCCCTAAAGGTAAAAGATCGCTATATGTAATAAGTCACGCCGTTTTTAGTTACTCCTTGCCCGTCAGCAATACAGACAAGTAAAAGCTTAGGGCTGAGAGTTTTTGGTATTTAAACCAACAAATAAGTGTCGTATGTTGGTTTGTTTTTCTTTTTAGTACATGTAACCTGTGGCGTCTCTAGGGATAGTAAACAATGAGACCCCAGTAAAGCCCACGGTCACCTTAGGCACTTTCACCTGCCAGTTTAAAGTAGTACGAGGTTTTTCATAAATTAAAATAGAATAACCGTGGACATAATAGCGTAAACCTTAGCGTGTCATAAATAGAACGCTATTTAGATTGTTAATAAAATCCTTACCGACGGTTAACCACTTAGATCTGGGAACGGCAGGATATAATATTCGGTATATTACATCCGGTAGTACTGCTAACTCACAGAGGTACAGCCAATTAGAGTGTAAACAGCAAGTTATGTGAGAGGTACTAAAAAGAATGATATCAATACAACATGTGATTGATCCAGACATTACAATATGTACACGAGTGTTAATCTGATATAGGAAGGAATTGATGTAAACATCATACTTTCTCCTTTTATCCAACAGCTGAAAAGCGTCCCGTTTTCTGGTTCCCACGAATAATGAGGAGTGGACCAGTTTTAGAATATATCAGTATTATCCTCCATAAGGTGATACAAGGAATAAGGTGAGACCCTAGCCAATAATATTATAGGCAATGAATTTAATTAAGATACTACACCATAAAAAGATCCTCATATATCCATTGGTATTTCTATTCTTGCATTCAGGATAAACATTGAAAGGAGTGTGACACAGAATATCTAGGACCAGACACGGCACTACCCACGTCCATTCCCTAATATAAAAAATGATATAACTTGAATCCATGGAATTTAAAATACATTCCCAGGTTCTGATGTTTGAACATCTGGAGGCATTTCATTTCTGGTGCTGTTTTTTTGAAACCCTGATAAATTCTAAGGTGTTTAGACCAAATGTTTTATGGGAAATTATCACATCGTTCTTTTCATCAAATGCTAATTCTTGTGTATATAACAACAGGATATAGAGATAATCTGATCAACATAAGCTACTGGTAGAAGTCTATGTTGGACAAATAGAAATAGGTACTCATATTAGAAGATATTTCCTCTCGCCTTGGTGACGGTCTGAAACAAACTTTCAATCTTAATACTCCAGGGGAACCTTTGGCAACTTAGCCTTGCATGCCAGATATAAACCCTTCTTTGCTCACAACTCATGTCTTATCATTCACCCCTTTTAAACTAATTCTATTAGACACTCACTAAGGGTATCTTAGCCAATAGATTCCTTCCTTCCCTTGCTTTTCTCTTTCTGTGGAGCACATGTTTTTTATAAAATAAAATGGAACTCTATTTAAGAATGATTTCTTAGGAGAACGTACTTACACATATATATTCTCATCACATTGGTTGCAGATGAGAAGAACCCCCAGCTTTTCAAAGGAAGGAGTAGTTTCTGTCCTGTAACTCCAGTTCTGTAGTAGGGGTATCTCTGTTATAGTCATAATCTAGTGAATAGTCCCGCCCATGTGCGTGGACCCCGGAGCAATCAAAAATAATCTCTTACAGTGTCAAAAAATGCAGAAAAGCATAGACACTTAAGAGAGAATTTAAAGACAGATAATGCAGCCTAAAAGGCTACACTGTCCAGTACTTCAACTAGAAATTCCACCATAAAATCCACAAAACAGCAAAAGCCTGTACAGATTTCCATTGCTTTAACAGCAAACTCCCTCAGGAATGATAGAGAGAAGAACCTGGACAGACAAGCCCCATAGGCTGCCATTATGTGGCTCAAAACAGGATACTGAGCCTTTAAGAGAATCTTCCAGAACCTTCTCCCAGTATCCCAGAATGCATAGCAGGTCCAACTTACTTTCAGTTCTTTTTGAAGGCGTAACACGCCAGACCTGTAGCATTCCGTACATGAATATCTCTCTCCACCGGGGAGGAGGGAGGGCGCTTATGACTATAACAGAGATACCCCTACTACAGAACTGGAGTTACAGGACAGAAACTACTCCTTCTGTAGTAGGGGATCTCTGTGTATAGTCATAATCTAGTGAATAGAATGGCAAGCCCACCCCCACACCAAAGCGGCGGTGGAGAAAAGAGAATCAACACCACTATTGTGCGAACAGATTTCGCAGTGAAGCCTGTCCAACCTGAGCATCTGCCCTAGCATCAGAGTCCAGGCAGTAATGCTTAACAAAGGTATGAACCGACTTCCAAGTGGCCGCCTTGCAGATTTCTGCAATCGAAACATTACGGAGCAATGCTGTCGTGGCAGCCTTGCCCCTGGTGGAATGAGCCTTAGGCTTACCTCCTAAGGTCTTATTAGCTTTTTGGTAACACAGCTGAATGCAGGACACAATCCACCTAGAGATAGACTGCTTAGAGGTCGCAAGACCCGTCCTGACAGATCCATAATTGACAAACAATTGGTCTGACCTACGAATATCACTTGTTTTATCCAGATAAAATTTCAGCACCCTCCTAACATCCAGGGAATGCAAAGATCTTTCTGCTGGAGATGAAGGATTCTGAAAGAACGTAGGCAAAGAAATAGTCTGGTTGATATGAAAATCAGAAACAACCTTGGAAAGAAACTTAGGGTGCGTACGCATTACAACCTTAGCAGCATGAAATACAGTATAAGGTTCTTGGCAACACAACGCCTGAATTTCACTTACCCTGCGGGCCGATGTAATGGCCACGAGGAACGCCGCCTTCCAGGACAAGTGCTGCAACGAAGCCTTATGAATAGGTTCAAAAGGCTCCTTCATCAATCTGGACAGCACCACATTCAAGTCCCATGAAGGCGAAGGAAGCCTGACAGGAGGGAACACTTTCTTCAAGCCTTCCAAAAAATCTTTGATCACAGGGATCTGAAAGAAGGAAGTCGGTGAAGGGCATTTCCTGTAGGCAGTCAAAGCAGCCAGATGAACCTTAATGGAATGGACATTAAGGCCAGACTGCGCCAGATGTAGCAGATATGGAAGGATGACATCTTCCTTGCATGTCGTAGGGTCATAGTTCTTAGACTTGCACCAGATGCAAAACCTCTTCCACTTGTAAGCATAAGAAGTCCTAGTGGAAGGTCGCTTAGCCTCCATCAGTATGTCCATACAGACCTCTGGGAGATTCAAATGGCCATATTGCACTATTTCAGGAGCCATGCCGCCAAACTCACAGACGAGAGGTTGGGGTGCACCACCCGCCCCCCGAACTTCGTGAGAAGGTCCGGCCTGCATGGCAGCTTCATGTGAGGAAGGAGAGACCGGTGAAGCAGGTCCGTGAACCACCACTGTCTGGGCCATTCCGGGGCAATCAGAATCATCTTCGCCCTGGAGTGGGAGAGCTTGATGAGAACCGCTGGAATCAGGGGAATGGGCGGAAAAGCGTACAGAAAGCTGTTCGACCAGTTGATCCATAACGCGTTCCCCAGCGTCCCCGGCTGGTAGTACCTGGAGGAGAAGTCTCGGCATTTGCTGTTTTCGGCGGTGGCGAACAGATCTACATCTGGAGTTCCCCACCTTGCGAAGACTTCTCCTAGCACTTCGTCGTTTATGACCCATTCGTGGTTTTCCTGAATCAGTCTGCTCAGCTCGTCTGCCTGAACATTCTGCACACCTGGCAGATGAGTAGCCGTTATCGAGACTCCTCGAGCCAGAAGCCAATGCCAGATCGCCTGCGCCTCCTGAGACAGAGTACGTGATCTCGAGCCCCCCTGCTTGTTGAGGTAATACATCGTGGTCGTATTGTCCGTCTGTACAAGCAGAGAGTTGGTCCGGAAGGACGGTTGAAAGGCCTTCAGCGCCATGTGAACAGCCCTGAGTTCCAGGAAATTGATGTGGTACGTGGACTCCGATGGGGACCACGTCTCTTGAATCTGCAGGTCTCCGGAGTGCGCTCCCCATCCCAGGAGAGACGCATCCGTCACGATAGTCTGAGTGGGAATGTCCTTGTGGAAGGGAACCCCTCTGAGGAGATTCTCCGCTGAACACCACCACTTCAGAGACTGAAGAGCATGCAGAGACAGTCGTATCTTGTCGTCCCAAGATCCTCTCCTCTGGTCCCACTGATCTTCCAAGCACTCCTGCAGCGGTCTCATGTGCAGCTGCGCATGTGGTGTCAGGAAGATGCAAGAGGCCATCGATCCCAGCAGAGAAGACTCCGTCCTCACTGTCGTGGATGGAGTGGACATGAGAGCCTGAGCCTTCCGAAGGAGTGATAAACGTCGCTCTTAGGAAGGAGACACGCTTGCTGACAGCGTATCGATGGAGGCTCCCAGGTACTGGATGCACTGGACCGGAGTCGGGACAGACTTGGACATGTTGATGTGCAACCCCAGCTTGTTCAAGAGAACGCACGTCTTCTGGAAGTGTGCTGGAGCTTCCGAGAAGGAGGAGGCCTTGATCAACCAGTCGTCCAGGTATGGGTAGACGAACACCTTGTTCTTCCGCAGGTGTGCCGCTACCACTGCCATGCACTTCGAGAACGTCCGGGGCGCAGACTTCAGCCCGAACGGAAGTACCGTGTACTGATAGTGATTGGTGCCGACTTGAAATCGCAGGAACTTCCTATGTTTGTGTGCAATGGGCACATGGAAGTACGCATCCTGTAGGTCTATGGCGCAAAGCCAGTCTCCCCGCTGCAGCTGAGGATAAATCTGATGCAACGACAGCATGCGAAACTTTTCTCTGCGAATCCATTTGTTTGCCTGTCGCAAGTCCAGAATGGGCCTGAACTCGTTCTTGTCCTTCTTGCGGACCAGAAAGAGCCGGGAGTACAGACCTCTTCCTCTTTGAGACAGAGGTACATCTTCTATCGCCCTTTTCCTTAAAAGGATGTCGGCCTCCGCCTGGAGCTCGCGCAGTTGATACTGCGAGCTGACCGGAGGAATCGATGGAGGAGGGCTGATGAACCGAAGACTGTATCCATTGCAAACAATATTCAGCACCCACTTGTCCTGAGTAATTTTTCTCCACTCTGCCAGAAAAAATTGAACGCTTCCCCCCACCGGAGCGGGTAACGGACGAAGGGGAAGTAACCGCTCAGGGGCGAGACCCAGCCGGGCCCTTGGTCGCGGTAGAGGACTGCTGTCCACCTCTACCCCTCTGACGATTCTGGAAGGGTCTTCTGTATTGCTGCTGTTGTTGCTGCTGCTGCTGTTGCCCAGAAGACTGTCCCATTCCTCAACCCTGCGACCCGAACCGTCGTTGGAACTGGCGGTAGGGTTTCTTTCCTTTGGGCTTCTCCAAGCCCACAGCCGTCAGGGTTTCAGCCTTCATCCTGGCCATTTCGTCATCTGCGTGTTTCCCGAAGAGGGTGTCGCCGGAAAACGGCAGATTTGCCACTCGTTGTTGCGCTTCAGGCTTGAGCGACGTCAGCCGGAGCCAAGCATGTCGTCTCTGATTGATACCGTGGCAGTATCCATGCGCGGCCAACAGGGAGATATCCGCCGCTGCGCTGATGGCCTGGTTCGAAACCAGCATCCCTTCCTGGACGATCTCCATGAAGTCCTCTTTCCTGTCACGCGGGACAAGGTCCTCAAACTGTTCCATGGAATCCCACAGTGCACGGTCGTACCGCCCCAACAACGCCGAGTCACTGGAGGCCTTCATCGTCGTGGAAGCCAATCCAGCGGGTTTCCTTATCCGGAGGCACAGTGGAGGACGGGGAGGTAGCATGAAGTTTCCTAGCCGCCGTCACAATCACCGAATCAGGCACTGGGTCCTTCCGTAAGAAGGCCGGGTCCGACTCTGGAGCCCTGTACTTCTTGACAAGCCTGGAGGGAGTGGCTTTCACCACCGCCAGCGTAAGGAAGAGCTATTCAGCAGGCTCAACCAGTCCTGGCACCAAAGGCAGAAGGGGGCGAGACAGATGCTTCGTGTGCAAAGTCTCGAAGATCACAGAAGTCGTGGGCATAGGGGCCGTCACCTTGATCCCCAACTTCGCCGCCCCTCTCAGGAGAACCTCCTGGAATGTGCCAATGTCATCTATCGGAGATACCCTCGTCTCCGGTGAATCCGACAATGTAGGTGAATATGAGCGGGTCCCAGAGGCCGAGCGGGACCTGGACCTATGCCTCCTATGGCGATGTCTGGATCTCGAGGAGGATCCATGTCCACTCCTAGATCTGTCTCTTCTCCCTGAGCGTGACCTCGATCTCCTGGGTCTGGGACGCTCCGCCGGCTTCCCCGGGTCGGACGTCTTGGGCTTAGGAGGAACCTTCGGCTTAGGAGTTTTCTTCGGAGGTGTCAGAAGTCTGGGCATCGACACCGATCTCGGTGGAACCGGAGGAGGAGCACCAGGCACCGGGGCCTGTGGTCCTGACGGAAGAGCAGGTAGAGGAGGCAAGGGAGGACCTCTAGGCAAAGGAGGAGGAGGAGGAGGCGTAATAGTCTTCTTCGGGGTATACACTTCTGAGTACGCCGTTCCCGGCGAACCACCATCCTGTCCTGACTGAGGGGAGCCCCCCACAGTCCTCGGCCGCTCCTTACGACCCCCTGACATCGAAGACCGGTGTTCAGACGTCGAACGTGGTCCCCTCGACGTCGAGCAGCCCTTCGGCGTTGACCGGTTCATACGCCTCGGCATCGATCGGCTTCTATGTTTCGACGTCGAGCCCGACCAGATGGACGATCCTCTAAACCTCGACGACGAGCGCTTACGCCTCGACGGCGACCTCGACCGCCTCGACGACGACCTCTTCGATCGCCTCGACATCGACCTCGATCGCCTCGACGTCGACTTCTTCAGCGCCGGAGACCTCTTCCGCCTCGACGGCGACCTCGCCCTCTTCGACGGCGGCTCGACGACGAGGATCCCCTCGACGATGACGATGTCCTCGCCCTTGATGGCGAACGGCGGTGTCGCCTCGACGGCGAGCGCCGACGCCGGGCCCTCCGATGCCGTCCACTCGACGCCGACGACGAAGAAATAGACACCGGGTTCGACGGCGGCCTGTGTAAGTCCCTCGACGTCGACGGGCGACGTTTTCTCAACCCAGAGCCCTGGGGAGACCGGGAACTGGCCGTGGACCTTCCTCTCGACGTCGTGGTCAGAGCAACCGACCCAGACGGAGACCTTGGACGTTTGCTGGACTTCCTGCCCCTGGGGAGCCCCCCAGAGGCCTCAGCATGGGCAGTAGAAGCCCCTCCAGACCCACCTTGAGCCTTCAGTCTTCTTTCTTCAAGTCCCTGAAGTCTGATCTTCCTCCTGTCCTTCAGGGTCCTGCCAGAGAAGCCTCTACAGATCCCACACTCCTCTGGGATGTGGGAAGAGGGAAGGCAGAGGATACACACCTCATGGGGATCTGACTTGCCCTTCTTCCTGGAGCACTCCGGGCATTTGTCAAATAATGCAGGCATTATGGACAACAAAAGGGTGCAGAAAACCAAGAAGAAAGTCACCAGAGTACTTTAAAAGTACACAAAATCGAATTTAGTGAAAAAACACCACAAAACCCTTGAAAAGGGAGAGCTCAATGCTCCAGGGTCCTGCTTGCAGGAGCCGGAAAAAAGAACTGAAAGTAAGTTGGACCTGCTATGCATTCTGGGATACTGGGAGAAGGTTCTGGAAGATTCTCTTAAAGGCACAGTATCCTGTTTTGAGCCACATAATGGCAGCCTATGAGGCTTGTCTGTCCAGGTTCTTCTCTCTATCATTCCTGAGGGAGTTTGCTGTTAAAGCAATGGAAATCTGTACAGGCTTTTGCTGTTTTGTGGATTTTATGGTGGAATTTCTAGTTGAAGTACTGGACAGTGTAGCCTTTTAGGCTGCATTATCTGTCTTTAAATTCTCTCTTAAGTGTCTATGCTTTTCTGCATTTTTTGACACTGTAAGAGATTATTTTTGATTGCTCCGGGGTCCACGCACATGGGCGGGACTATTCACTAGATTATGACTATACACAGAGATCCCCTACTACAGAATATTAATATCTATTGGCCCTGATGAAGGTGGTATTCCCTTTGGTTGCACCGAAACGTACGTAGGCCATATACAGACATCTGAGAAACTCCACTGAGAAGTACCCCTAGTAGAAGGACATAGAATAAGAATATTGGGGATGATGCCCATGGACAACATTTGAAATAGCACTTCTTATTTGGGCCTTTAAAACTCAGTCAAGGTCTGTTGTTTTTGAAAGGGTAGAATGTGATTGAGTGTGAGTAAGAGTAGATTGAATGGAGAGAATGATATGTATGAGTGTATAAAGCTGTTTCACGTAGCTTTTTTTATCAATTGTTTTTGTGGGGGTTATATTTGAACACATAGATACTATATGTTATGTCAAGGAAAAAATGTTTGTATTAACGTTTCCAAGTTATGTGAATGATGCTTTGCTAATCACTGTTTTATATTAAAAAAAATGTATATTAAAAAAAATATTACAAAAATGGACTTTGAAATGAAAAATATACAATGAGAAATAAATAAAAAGTAAATATAAGTCACGGTTCGCAGTATACTTTGACTATGTTGTACGTTGTTCCTGAAGAAAACTATGTTTAGAGTTATACCAGTTGGAGAAATAAAATAGGTCGGTTCAGAGGTTTTTCATATTACACATAGTACTTCTTGCCCCCCCCCCTCTAGACCTCAAAGAAATAATACAGGGGGTACCCTTAGTGCTTCATATTAGTACAATGGGTGGTCACTGATGATGTTGCCTTGTCCTCTTTTGTGCACCTAAATGCAAAGAAACACGAAGAACACCAGTGAAACGTGGCATTTATTGTTGTGATTCGATTACTACTAGTACAAACAAGCAAATATAATATATAACTTAGAGTGTGTTCACACTTGTTAGTTTTAATATTAATATTATTACATTTGATTAGCTCACAGTCAGTTATTTAAAAAAGCTTAGAAGTGTAGCCATTTGTGAGACTACGTGGAACGCGAAGTTGCCAAAAATCCATAAACTCCATGAGCGGAGCGGATTTTACGCCCAGGATTATTAATGCGGTATCTTGCGATGACGAAACACAATTGAATTGCTAATGAAAGCCCTTGCAAAATGAAAAAGCAAACATGGTAATCAGCCCACACTTTGCCTTTATTCTGTGTCTTACTGTGAAATATAGGTTGTTACACTTGTTTAAATGTAGAGGAAGAATTGAGGCAGCATAGCAAACTACGCAGAGGTAAGAAAATGTAGTTTTATTGGTTTATATATATTTGTAAAAATTTACGGAGTATGCTAAAATATCTACAAAGTACTAAAGTACTTATTAAAATGTAAAAAATGCATTTATATATGACAAAACACAATTATACATAATATACAGTGGCTCTTAAAAGAGCTTTTGTTGATTTTTTAACTAAACATATTTAAATAGGATTGTCAAGCCAAGTTTTATGGTTTGAAATGAAAATATGGTTTCCATAGGTTCCAAAATGTAAACCATCAAGACAACTTAGTGCTGAATTGGAATACTTTATTTTCTAATAGAAGACATTTCATTAATCTCAAAGGAATGCTGAGACTACCTCATCTGAGTATTTTCAAACTTAGCAGTATTTAGAGTAGACCACTTCTAGTTTTGTCTCTGAAAAATATTTGAAAACACAAAATGTGCATTCGGAAACAACCATTAAGGTGCAAAATATAATCAATCTTGAGGGAGCAAACAGCACCCTGTGGTTAACATATGCTAAGCAGTCTTTTACAGACCTGGGCCTAGCTTTCTTGTAGACATTGCCCTCAAAATGCTTATCTTTCTCTAAAACCAAGTTAAGAAAGGCCTTTGTTAATAAATGCGAACTAGAAAGATGGCAGTGTAATCAAAGTAAAGCTACAGTTTTAATTTAGCAAACTTTGCCTAGATTGGCCATGGGACATGATTCCTATCTCTCCTTTGTCACTAATAACCGGCACCGATATTAATTAACTAGGATGAGATTAATTTTTTTTCCCTTAATGGTAGGTTACCCGGCACAAGCATATTCCTTAAATTATTTATAGCTATACCCTTGTGATGACTAATCCCCACAAACTATGTCACCCATTTTATTTTTCTGTGATTTTTATAGAAAGGAAAAAATGTATTCCCCCACTGTTAACAAAACTCTGTTTAATGTTCCATTCTTCAGCCTTTTCAGTTATCAATACACTGGAAACACCTTTCGTCTGTTTTATGATGGCAAACTTTTTATATTCAGTTCTGCGAACCAGGAAAGGTTCTTCAGAGAGGGTGGTTGTTTTAGTGGATCAGTTTTAATACATTGTTCTTAATTGATTAATGAATGGCTTTAAGAACGTTAAAATAATAGCTAGAGTTTACTGTGGCATCAGGTGGAGTTTGCTTAGGAGTGGTGTTGTATTTACTTATTCATCATCTTAAAAACTTGTTTTCACTATCTTATCCTTTGAAAACGAATTGTCATCTTTTTTTATACCCTAATAATGTGTGTTTTTACCGATGGATATGTATGAGAAGTTCGATATTTTGATCAATTAATTAATTAATTGTAGTATTTTAATATGTTTTTTCTTATTTTGCACTGTGTTTTTCTCATTGAACTTTTATGCATTTATCAAGTGCGAATAAAGATGATTGAAATGAAATGACTCCTTCCTCTCAATTTCCAGTCTAACTCAAGTTAAGTGTCCTATAGCCTTGCTACCACAGTGGATAACCATAAAATGAGGATGGTCACATTTACTAAACAATGAAATTAGAGAGATTAACTGATTTCATTTCAAACCTCTTTCACTACTTCATGTTATTTCAACTCCTTTCTAATCAAATTATTTTCCACATCTACATTTTTGGCATGCTCTCTGGCCCCAAAAAAGTAAACTGTGCCGAACAAGCGAAAACCTAACCATCTAGCAAATACACAGACATACAGAGGCAGACAAATACATTGTATTGCATTGTATTGTAATTGCATTTATATAGCACTTACTACCCCTGAAGAGGCGTCAAAGCGCTTTTTCGGCGAGTAGCATGCTACTCCAGGACCCATAGAGGATTAGTGTTGAATTAGTACAGTGAAACAAGCAAGTACATTTTAAGTGGTGGATAGGTTAGTCAGTTATTTGGATTTGGAATGATAGCAGAAGGATAGAGGAGGAAAAAGGTTTGTATTTATATAGCCAAGAACTGACTTAGAGACATGCACTGAAACATATGGAAAAATAACTAGTCTTTATAAGACTATTACTAAAACATATACGAGAAGGAGTAGTTTCTGTCCTGTAACTCCAGTTCTGTAGTAGGGGTATCTCTGTTATAGTCATAATCTAGTGAATAGTCCCGCCCATGTGCGTGGACCCCGGAGCAATCAAAAATAATCTCTTACAGTGTCAAAAAATGCAGAAAAGCATAGACACTTAAGAGAGAATTTAAAGACAGATAATGCAGCCTAAAAGGCTACACTGTCCAGTACTTCAACTAGAAATTCCACCATAAAATCCACAAAACAGCAAAAGCCTGTACAGGTTTCCATTGCTTTAACAGCAAACTCCCTCAGGAATGATAGAGAGAAAAACCTGGACAGACAAGCCCCATAGGCTGCCATTATGTGGCTCAAAACAGGATACTGTGCCTTTAAGAGAATCTTCCAGAACCTTCTCCCAGTATCCCAGAATGCATAGCAGGTCCAACTTACTTTCAGTTCTTTTTTCCGGCTCCTGCAAGCAGGACCCTGGAGCATTGAGCTCTCCCTTTTCAAGGGTTTTGTTGGTGTTTTTTCACTAAATTCGATTTTGTGTACTTTTAAAGTACTTTGGTGTCTTTCTTCTTGGTTTTCTGCACTCTTTTGCTGTCCATAATGCCTGCATTATTTGACAAATGCCCGGAGTGCTCCAGGAAGAAGGCCAAGTCAGACCCCCATGAGGTGTGTATCCTCTGCCTTCCCTCTTCCCACATCCCAGAGGAGTGTGTGATCTGTAGAGGCTTCTCTGGCAGGACCCTGAAGGACAGGAGGAAGATCAGACTTCAGGGACTTGAAGAAAGAAGATTGAAGGCTCGAGGTGGGTCTGGAGGGGCTTCTACTGCCCATGCTGAGGCCTCTGGGGGGCTCCCCAGGGGCAGGAAGTCCAGCAAACGTCCAAGGTCTCCGTCTGGGTCGGTTGCTCTGACCACGACGTCGAGAGGAAGTTCCCAGGGCTCTAGGTTGAGAAAACGTCGCCCGTCGACATTGAGGGACTTACACAGGCCGCCGTCGAACCCGGTGTCGATTTCTTCGTCGTCGCCGTCGGCGTCGAGTGGACGGCATCGGAGGGCCCGGCGTCGGCGCTCGCCGTCGAGGCGACACCGCCGTTCGCCGTCGAGGGCGAGGTCATCGTCGTCGTCGAGGGGATCCTCGTCGTCGAGGCCGCCGTCGACGAAGGCGAGGTCGCCGTCGAGGCGGAAGAGGTCTCCGGCGCTGAAGAAGTCGACGTCGAGGCGATCAAGGTCGACGTCGAGGCGTTCGAAGAGGTCGTCGTCGAGGCGGTCGAGGTCGCCGTCGAGGCGTCAGCGCCCATTGTCGAGGTTTAGAGGATCGTCCATCTGGTCGGGGTCGACGTCGAGGCATAGAAGCCGGTCGACGCCGAGGCGTGTGAAACGGTCGACGCCGAAGGGCCGTCGAAGGAACCACGGTCGACGTCTGAACACCGGTCTTCGACGTCAGGGGGTCGTAAGGACAGGCCGAGGACTGTGGGGGGCTCCCCTCAGTCAGGACAGGATGGTGGCTCGCCGAGGACGGCGTACTCGGAGGTATATACCCCAAAGAAGACTGTTAAGCCGCCTCCTCCGCCTCCTTTGCCTAGAGGTCCTCCTCCGAGGGCTTCGACTCCTCCTCCATTGCCTCCTGTACCTGCTCTTCCATCAGGACCGCAGGCCCCGGTGCCGGGTGTTCCTCCTCCGGTTCCACCGAGATCGGTGTCGATGCCCAGACTTCCGACACCTCCGAAGAAGACTCCTAAGTCGAAGGTTCCTCCTAAGCCCAAGACGTCCGACCCGGGGAAGCCGGCGGAGCGTCCCAGACCCAGGAGATCGAGGTCACGCTCAGGGAGAAGGGACAGATCTAGGAGTGGACACGGATCCTCCTCGAGATCCAGACATCGCCATAGGAGGCATAGGTCCAGGTCCCGTTCGGCCTCTGGGACCCGTTCATATTCACCTACATTGTCGGATTCACCGGAGACGAGGGTGTCTCCGGTAGATGACATTGGCACGTTCCAGGAGGTTCTCCTGAGAGGGGCGGCGAAGTTGGGGATCAAGGTGACGGCCCCTACGCCCACCACTTCTGTGATCTTCGAGACTTTGCACACGAAGCACCTGTCTCGGCCCCTTCTAACCTTTGGTGCCAGGACTGGTTGAGCCTGCTGAACAGCTATTCCTTACGCCGGCGGTGGTGAAAGCTGCTCCCTCCAGGCTTGTCAAGAAGTACAGGGCTCCAGAGTCGGACCCGGCCTTCTTGCGGAAGGACCCAGTGCCTGATTCGGTGATTGTGACGGCGGCTCGGAAACTACATGCTACCTCCCCGTCCTCCACTGTGCCTCCGGATAAGGAGAGCCACTGGATTGATTCAGCTGGACGGAAGGCGTGTGGGACGTCTTCCACGACGATGAAGGCCTCCAGTGACTCGGCGTTGTTGGGACGATACGACCGTGCACTGTGGGATTCCATGGAACAGTTTGCGGACCTTGTTCCGCGCGACAGGAAAGAGGACTTCATGGAGATCGTCCAGGAGGGGATGCTGGTTTCGAACCAGGCCATCAGCGCCGCGGCAAATATCTCCCTGCTGGCCGCGCATGGATACTGCCACGGTATCAATCAGAGACGCCATGCTTGGCTCCGGCTGACGTCGCTCAAGCCTGAAGCGCAACAACGAGTGGCAAATCTGCCGTTTTCCGGCGACACCCTCTTCGGGAAACACGCGGATGACGAAATGGCCAGGATGAAGGCCGAGGCTGAAACCCTGACGGCTGTGGGCTTGGAGAAGCCCAAAGAAAAGAAACCCTACCGCCAATTCCAACGACGGTTCGGGTCGCAGGGTAGAGGAAGGGGGCAGTCTTCTGGGCAACAACAACAGCAGCAGCAACAGCAGCAGCAATACAGAAGACCCTTCCAGAAACGTCAGAGGGGTAGAGGTGGACAGCAGTCCTCTACCGCGAACAAGGGCCCGGCTGGGTCTCGACCCTGAGCGGTTACTTCCCCTTCGTCCGTTACCCGCTCCGGTGGGGGAAAGCGTTCAATTTTTTCTGGCAGAGTGGAGAAAAATTACTCAGGACAAGTGGGTGCTGAATATTGTTTGCAATGGATACAGTCTTCGGTTCATCAGCCCTCCTCCGTCGATTCCTCCGGTCAGCTCGCAGTATCAACTGCTCGAGCTCCAGGCGGAGGCCGACATCCTTCTAAGGAAAAGGGTGATAGAAGACGTACCTCTGTCTCAAAGAGGAAGAGGTCTGTACTCCCGGTTCTTTCTGGTCCGCAAGAAGGACAAGAACGAGTTCAGGCCCATTCTGGACTTGCGACAGGCAAACAAATGGATTCGCAGAGAAAAGTTTTGCATGCTGTCGTTGCATCAGATTTATCCTCAGCTGCAACGGGGAGACTGGCTTTGCGCCATAGACCTACAGGATGCGTACTTCCATGTGCACATTGCACACAAACACAGGAAGTTCCTGCGATTTCAAGTCGGCGCCAATCACTATCAGTACACGGTACTTCCGTTCGGGCTGAAGTCTGCGCCCCGGACGTTCTCGAAGTGCATGGCAGTGGTAGCGGCACACCTGAGGAAGAACAAGGTGTTTGTCTACCCGTACCTGGACGATTGGTTGATCAAGGCCTCCTCCTTCTCGGAAGCTCAAGCACACTTCCGGAAGACGTGCGTTCTCTTGAACAAGCTGGGGTTGCACATCAACATGTCCAAGTCTGTCCCGACTCCGGTCCAGTGCATCCAGTACTTGGGAGCCTCCATCGATACGCTGTCAGCAAATGTGTCTCCTTCGGAAGAGCGACGTTTATCACTCCTTCGGAAGGCTCAGGCTTTCATGTCCACTCCATCCACGACAGTGAGGACGGTGTCTTCTCTGCTGGGATCGATGGCCTCTTGCATCTTCCTGACACCGCATGCGCGGCTGCACATGAGACCGCTGCAGGAGTGCTTGGAAGATCAGTGGGACCAGAGGAGAGGATCTTGGGACGACAAGATACGACTGTCTCTGCATGCTCTTCAGTCTCTGAAGTGGTGGTGTTCAGCGGAGAATCTCCTCAGAGGGGTTTCCTTCCACAAGGACATTCCCACTCAGACTATCGTGACGGATGCTTCTCTCCTGGGATGGGGAGCCCACTCCGGAGATCTGCAGATTCAAGGGACGTGGTCCCCGTCGGAGTCCACGTACCACATCAATTTCCTGGAACTCAGGGCTGTTCACTTGGCGCTGAAGGCTTTTCAACCGTCCTTCCGGACCAACTCTCTGCTTGTACAGACGGACAGTACGACCACGATGTATTACCTCAACAAGCAGGGGGGCTCGAGATCACGCACTCTGTCTCAGGAGGCGCAGGCGATCTGGCATTGGCTTCTGGTTCGAGGACTCTCGATAACGGCCACTCATCTGCCAGGTGTGCAGAATGTTCAGGCAGACGAGCTGAGCAGACTGATTCAGGAAAACCACGAGTGGGTACTAAACGATGAGGTACTAGGAGAAGTCTTCGCAAGGTGGGGCACTCCAGACATCGATCTGTTCGCCACCGCCGAAAACAGCAAATGCCGAGACTTCGCCTCCAGGTACTACCAGCCGGGGACGCTGGGGAACGCGTTATGGATCAACTGGTCGAATAGCTTTCTGTACGCTTTTCCACCCATTTCCCTGATTCCAGCGGTTCTCATCAAGCTCTCCCAATCCAGGGCGAAGATGATTCTGATTGCCCCGGAATGGCCCAGACAGTGGTGGTTCATGGACCTGCTTCACCGGTCTCTCCTTCCTCACATGAAGCTGCCGTGCAGGCCGGACCTTCTCGCGAAGTTCGGGGGGCGGATGGTGCACCCCAACCTCTCGTCTTTGAGTTTGGCGGCATGGCTCCTGCAATAGTGCAATATGGCCATTTGAATCTCCCAGAGGATTGTATGGACATACTGAAGGAGGCTAAGCGACCTTCCACTCGGACTTCTTATGCTTACAAGTGGAAGAGGTTTTGCATCTGGTGCAAGTCTAAGAACTATGACCCTACGACATGCAAGGAAGATGTCATCCTTCCATATCTGCTACATCTGGCGCAGTCTGGCCTTAATGTCCATTCCATTAAGGTTCATCTGGCTGCTTTGACTGCCTACAGGAAATGCCCTTCACAGACTTCCTTCTTCCAGGTTCCTGTGATCAAGGATTTTTTGGAAGGCTTGAAGAAAGTGTTCCCTCCTGTCAGGCTTCCTTCGCCTTCATGGGACTTGAATGTGGTGCTGTCCAGATTGATGAAGGAGCCTTTTGAACCTATTCATAAGGCTTCGTTGCAGCACCTGTCCTGGAAGGCGGCGTTCCTCGTGGCCATTACATCGGCCCGCAGGGTGAGTGAAATTCAGGCGTTGTGTTGCCAAGAACCTTATACTATATTTCATGCTGCTAAGGTTGTTATGCGTACTCACCCTAAGTTTCTTCCCAAGGTTGTTTCTGATTTTCATATTAACCAGACTATAACTTTACCTACGTTCTTTCAGAATCCTTCCTCTCCAGCGGAAAGGTCTTTGCATTCCCTGGATGTTAGGAGGGTGTTGAAATTTTATCTGGATAAAACCAAGGATATTCGTAGGTCAGACCAATTGTTCATCAATTATGGATCAGTCAGGACGGGTCTTGCTACCTCTAAACAGTCCATCTCGGGGTGGATTGTGTCCTGCATACAATTGTGTTACCAAAAAGCTAATAAGACCTTAGGAGGTAAGCCTAAGGCTCATTCCACCACGGGCAAGGCTGCCACGACAGCATTGCTCCCTAATGTTCCGATTGCAGGCCACTTGGAAGTCGGTTCATACCTTTGCTAAGCATTACTGCCTGGACTCTGATGCTAGGGCGGATGCTCAGGTTGGACAGGCTTCGCTGCGAAATCTGTTCGCACAATAGTGGTGTTGATTCTCTTTTCTCCACCGCCGCTTTGGTGTGGGGATGGGCTTGCCATTCTATTCACTAGATTATGACTATACACAGAGATCCCCTACTACAGAAGGAGTAGTTTCTGTCCTGTAACTCCAGTTCTGTAGTAGGGGTATCTCTGTTATAGTCATAAGCGCCCGCCCTCCTCCCCGGTGGAGAGAGACATATTCCTTTAAGGAATGCTACAGGTCTGGCGTGTTACGCCTTCAAAAAGAACTGAAAGTAAGTTGGACCTGCTATGCATTCTGGTATAGCAGTATGGCATAGGGGATAGCATGAGTCAATACTGCCATACTGTTCTATAATTGGTCTATTCTGCCTCAACAGATCTATTAGCACCGCAGTACTGATGCAGGGACAGATGTACCGGGTTTTGGAAGAGGTTACCAGTTTGGAATTCACCTTCAGGTGGTAATCAGAAAAACTCCCACACAAACAAATCCTTCACTTTCTTCTTTCTCTGTTCCTACTCTTCGTTCTCCTCTTCTAGCAGGATAGATTTTTCTTGTTGAGCCACTACTAATTGTTAAAATCTCCAAGGTGGCTTCTGAAAAAAAGACGGTCCCTCATGGAAGGAGCACAATCTTCACCTTTGAAGATCTCAATTGAAATAGGGGAAAGGGGTGTACACTACCTGTTTTCTACAATGGACAGAGTTCCAAGCCAATGAAATGCTGTTTAACAAAAGTAACAGTGCAGTAGTATCTCAATACTATCGCTATATCGGTATAGTTCACAAACACAACCTATAGTTTCAATATGAACACACATGATTGAAAAACCATAACTAGCCCTGAAACCCTAAATTCAAATTTTAAAATATAATATAATTATTTGGTGTAATTAGCATTTACAAAATTTACAGAAGTACAGTAAAGTAATGAGGTGCAAAAAAATGAGCAGCATAACAAAGAACATTATATGGTTAAAAACAAGTTTTAAATAAGAACATACAAATTCAATGGAAAAAAATAAAAGGTTTAGCATTAGTTATAGTTTGGAAAACTTAATGTATTATTTTTATAGAAAACAACTTCCACTACTCAAACTTGAAAAATTACTAAGTTATAGTTATAACTTTATAGTAATAACTTAAGCTTACAATGTATGCCCCGCCCAAATCTTATATAATATCTGGGACTGACCAGGCTAATGCAGATCATCTTTCAACTGAAGGGGGTCCATGTAAGAAAATGCCTCTTTTTGCATGATCACCCTCAAAGTTTTGGACTGGTGCTGCTGGTTTTCATATGCTGTAAAGCTCCAAATTGTTGTTTGTACTGTGAAATGGTAGGCAGCCCCATTGGCAAGTGCAGGGTTACACATTGACCCCTCAGCTGTACTAACTTCTGAATAGGACTAACAAAATTGGTACTTCGGGTTAATATTGAAATAAAATCTGAGATGATGCCCAGGATTTAATGTCATTTTTAAGAAAAGGCAACTTTTAGAAAGTTGCCACTTTGTTGCCCAGTCATTCCAGAGGCCTTTCAAAGATGCTGGCCATCAGACAGCATTCTGCCCTCCTGGGGAATAGTGCATTTAACTCTCAAGGAACAATAGATACCTGCCCCAGAGAGGTTATATCTCCCCCTCACAGGAAGCCACACGAAGGGTTAGCCCAGAAGCTGAGCTTCAAAGCCGCCTTTGATGGGCAAACAGCAACCAGACTCGAAAGTGGCTTCTTTGTTGTGGAGGTCAATGGGCTGGAAACAGGAACACAGAGAGAAAGCCAAATGCTAAACTCTAGAGTGGGCCACCATGCCCCCCACACCAATTGAGGGGTGGGACGAATAGTGCAGTCTGGTATAGCTAAAATACCACACATCGCCAGAGGTTGTTGTAAGACAGGAGGGAACCTGGGAGCCCATTGGCTAGTGAATGCTTAATCTGTGAGAGTGCTCTCTGGGAATAAATATGGCACCCTCTGGTACAGAGACCTCCAATCACATCTGGACTCGAGAGAGGACTGAAGTACTGCCCTGCAAACGCTGGACCTGGCAAGAGAGGTGGCACCAACTGCTAAATTGCACCTGCTTTTCCTTGGGCTAGCAATGAGAAGGGTGTTACTGTGATGGCTGGTTCATGGAAAAGTTACTCCGGAACCCCTTACAGAAAAGGTGAACTCTGTGAGTCAGTCAGTGTGCTGACTCCCTGTTGTAGCACCAGGGCCCTGAAAGCTGAAGTAGCCTCTTCTGGTCAGGAAGTAGCCTCTTTTATTGAATCACCTCTGAGCACCGACATGCAAAATAGAAGACTACTCTTCGATACTCAACAGCTGCACTCAAGTAAGTTGGACACAAGAGAGTCACCGGAGTGCAGATCGGTTGCTCAAGACAGACACTAGCCCTCACATAAAAAGGAATTGTTGGACCTTCTGTGACCGGAGACCATTAGTTCATTCGTAACTAGGCATCTGCTGGACCAAGGATGTTTTTAAAGGAGAGCAACAACCGTAGCCATAGTCACCATACCTGACCCGTACACCAAAGAATAACCCCAAGAAGCCCCTTGTCATCCATAGAACGTCTTCAGCATAAGGACCGCTCCATTGAAGTCTACCGTGGTCCATGCATAAAGTGTGGAACTGGATTTGAGACCGCTTTGGTGATCAGGCAACTGTCCTAATACTCTGTATTGTCCACTGGGACCTCCTCCCTATTGGAATTGGTCACCTAGTCCGTGCCGGAGTAGTCAAACACAAATCTGTAAAAGCTTTATAAAGTTTCCAAACTTTACGGTTATCAATGCTAGGTTCCGCTTTTGACTACAAACTGAGATTTATGCTTCACTTAAAAATATACATCTCCGGAACCCTCAGGTGGACATTTTACAAATTTTGATGTTTATAAAAATATAACATATTTTTATGAATTGGTGTCGGACATTGTCTAAATGCGTTAGTTCATTTTGTTAGGCTTGCTGCTTGAAGCCACTGGTACCCACGTTTGAGCTAGACATTTTACAAATATAAAGAAGCCTGACTTGACCCAAGAAGATTTTGTTTTGTGTTAGTGTTACAAGTATATATATATATATATATATTCACGCTCCAAGGTTGTCCACCTTATGAGTAGCACGCGAGCAGCAGCTTTATTTATGTGTAGGTGAGGACGGGGATCCGCTCGTAGACGCCGCTCCGTAATGGATCTGCCCGACGCGTTTCGAAGCTCCATCTGCTTCTCTTCAGGGGCTTTAACGGAAGCGGTGTGCGCACCCGTTACACTTCTCCAATTTCATATAACTCACCCGCCAATGGGAGGCTCCAATGAGACTTCTGGGAAGTGTAGTGCGGAAAGCACACAATCAAGTCCTGTATGGACTCCATGAGTGGGCCCGTCCTCGATCCCATGTACGGCTGCTACTTCACTGCCGTGACCCCCACGTTAACGGGGTGGTGCATACTCTGCGGCTGGACTGCCGCATATAGATTCACGCTCCAAGGTTGTCCACCTTATGAGTAGCACGCGAGCAGCAGCTTTATTTATGTGTAGGTGAGGACGGGGATCCGCTCGTAGACGCCGCTCCGTAATGGATCTGCCCGACGCGTTTCGAAGCTCCATCTGCTTCTCTTCAGGGGCTTTAACGGAAGCGGTGTGCGCACCCGTTACACTTCTCCAATTTCATATAACTCACCCGCCAATGGGAGGCTCCAATGAGACTTCTGGGAAGTGTAGTGCGGAAAGCACACAATCAAGTCCTGTATGGACTCCATGAGTGGGCCCGTCCTCGATCCCATGTACGGCTGCTACTTCACTGCCGTGACCCCCACGTTAACGGGGTGGTGCATACTCTGCGGCTGGACTGCCGCATATAGATTCACGCTCCAAGGTTGTCCACCTTATGAGTAGCACGCGAGCAGCAGCTTTATTTATGTGTAGGTGAGGACGGGGATCCGCTCGTAGACGCCGCTCCGTAATGGATCTGCCCGACGCGTTTCGAAGCTCCATCTGCTTCTCTTCAGGGGCTTTAACGGAAGCGGTGTGCGCACCCGTTACACTTCTCCAATTTCATATAACTCACCCGCCAATGGGAGGCTCCAATGAGACTTCTGGGAAGTGTAGTGCGGAAAGCACACAATCAAGTCCTGTATGGACTCCATGAGTGGGCCCGTCCTCGATCCCATGTACGGCTGCTACTTCACTGCCGTGACCCCCACGTTAACGGGGTGGTGCATACTCTGCGGCTGGACTGCCGCATATAGATTCACGCTCCAAGGTTGTCCACCTTATGAGTAGCACGCGAGCAGCAGCTTTATTTATGTGTAGGTGAGGACGGGGATCCGCTCGTAGACGCCGCTCCGTAATGGATCTGCCCGACGCGTTTCGAAGCTCCATCTGCTTCTCTTCAGGGGCTTTAACGGAAGCGGTGTGCGCACCCGTTACACTTCTCCAATTTCATATAACTCACCCGCCAATGGGAGGCTCCAATGAGACTTCTGGGAAGTGTAGTGCGGAAAGCACACAATCAAGTCCTGTATGGACTCCATGAGTGGGCCCGTCCTCGATCCCATGTACGGCTGCTACTTCACTGCCGTGACCCCCACGTTAACGGGGTGGTGCATACTCTGCGGCTGGACTGCCGCATATAGATTCACGCTCCAAGGTTGTCCACCTTATGAGTAGCACGCGAGCAGCAGCTTTATTTATGTGTAGGTGAGGACGGGGATCCGCTCGTAGACGCCGCTCCGTAATGGATCTGCCCGACGCGTTTCGAAGCTCCATCTGCTTCTCTTCAGGGGCTTTAACGGAAGCGGTGTGCGCACCCGTTACACTTCTCCAATTTCATATAACTCACCCGCCAATGGGAGGCTCCAATGAGACTTCTGGGAAGTGTAGTGCGGAAAGCACACAATCAAGTCCTGTATGGACTCCATGAGTGGGCCCGTCCTCGATCCCATGTACGGCTGCTACTTCACTGCCGTGACCCCCACGTTAACGGGGTGGTGCATACTCTGCGGCTGGACTGCCGCATATAGATTCACGCTCCAAGGTTGTCCACCTTATGAGTAGCACGCGAGCAGCAGCTTTATTTATGTGTAGGTGAGGACGGGGATCCGCTCGTAGACGCCGCTCCGTAATGGATCTGCCCGACGCGTTTCGAAGCTCCATCTGCTTCTCTTCAGGGGCTTTAACGGAAGCGGTGTGCGCACCCGTTACACTTCTCCAATTTCATATAACTCACCCGCCAATGGGAGGCTCCAATGAGACTTCTGGGAAGTGTAGTGCGGAAAGCACACAATCAAGTCCTGTATGGACTCCATGAGTGGGCCCGTCCTCGATCCCATGTACGGCTGCTACTTCACTGCCGTGACCCCCACGTTAACGGGGTGGTGCATACTCTGCGGCTGGACTGCCGCATATAGATTCACGCTCCAAGGTTGTCCACCTTATGAGTAGCACGCGAGCAGCAGCTTTAATTATGTGTAGGTGAGGACGGGGATCCGCTCGTAGACGCCGCTCCGTAATGGATCTGCCCGACGCGTTTCGAAGCTCCATCTGCTTCTCTTCAGGGGCTTTAACGGAAGCGGTGTGCGCACCCGTTACACTTCTCCAATTTCATATAACTCACCCGCCAATGGGAGGCTCCAATGAGACTTCTGGGAAGTGTAGTGCGGAAAGCACACAATCAAGTCCTGTATGGACTCCATGAGTGGGCCCGTCCTCGATCCCATGTACGGCTGCTACTTCACTGCCGTGACCCCCACGTTAACGGGGTGGTGCATACTCTGCGGCTGGACTGCCGCATATAGATTCACGCTCCAAGGTTGTCCACCTTATGAGTAGCACGCGAGCAGCAGCTTTATTTATGTGTAGGTGAGGACGGGGATCCGCTCGTAGACGCCGCTCCGTAATGGATCTGCCCGACGCGTATCGAAGCTCCATCTGCTTCTCTTCAGGGGCTTTAACGGAAGCGGTGTGCGCACCCGTTACACTTCTCCAATTTCATATAACTCACCCGCCAATGGGAGGCTCCAATGAGACTTCTGGGAAGTGTAGTGCGGAAAGCACACAATCAATATATATATATATATATATATGGATGGTGAGTGCAGACTTTTAATTTTAATTTACGACGATGGCAGCAGCACACTTGTTTTATGAAAACTGGGAGTCTTTTGGCATTATTTTGGAACTACTTTGACCAGAATGCCTATGTGTACTATGCCCACATGGGCGGGACTCACTATTCAAATAAATCAGCTGTTTTCAATGAGCCTGCTTCTTCCGTCATTTTCAGCCAGTGATCAAGAGCAGCAAACACGCTCGAAACACATATGGCATGTAAGGAGAGCTTTGGGGCATGCTGTCAACTAAGTTACCTGTGGCGATTTGTGTATCAACTCCACTGTGTGCGGCAACTCCTTAAGGGCAACCTTTGTGTTTGGATTCAATTAGCGGCTGGCTCGGTCGCGGAGCTGCCCCACCGCTTTTGGGTGGATCCCGAATGCTGTTATTTACGGACTCCTGAGGGAACGGTGCGGGCCTCAACCACAGGCAGATATTGGCGAGGGGGCCAGTTATGCACACATCGCTCTTCACCTATCAAGGCCAGTTTTCATAATTTACGTAGAAGGCAGCAGCACACTTGTTTTATGAAAACTGGGAGTCTTTTGGCATTATTTTGGGACTACTTTGACCAGAATGCCTATGTGTACTATGCCCACATGGGCGGGACTCGCTATTCAAATAAATCAGCTGTTTTCAAGGAGCCTGCTTTTTCCGTCATTTTCAGCCAGTGAACAAGTGCGGCAAACACGCTCAAAATGTGTATGACATGTAAGGAGAGCTTGGGGCAGGCTGTCAACTAAGCTACCTGTGGCGATTTGTGTATCAACTCCACTGTGTGCGGCAACTCCTTAAGGGAAACCTTTGGGTTTGGGGATATATATATATATATATATATATATATATATATATATATATATATATATATATATATATATATATATATGAGCTCCAGTTGCACCACAATGCAGTGCACTCTCGGACGGGTGCTTGTAACGCGATGGTGCATCCGCGTAAATATGCCCGCTCACTCCTTACTCCTTCTCGGCCTCAGGAAAGCACTCCACAGAGACTCCAACAGTCAGAAATTACTTTAATCCATGATTAATAGGGACATGCATAACATGTTATGCATGTCCCTGTTAATCATGGATTAAAGTAATTGATGGCTGTCCATATGACCATCATAAGTTGGCAGGGTATGCTGAGACGTGAGTCCCTTACTCACTTTGCCCCTGGATTCAAGCAAGCCGGGCTGAAGACGGCTGAAATGCCAGAAACCGGTCCTCGGAAGCTTGTTTCCGGTCCAGGGAAGGCATGGCTTGGCAGTTCGGGTTGGCTGTTCCCATGAGGCACAGGGTCAGACTGATTTGCATATGGCCATGTTTGAACTGCGGTGGCAGAGTGGGCTAAAGAATGGTGATGGATTAAACCCAGATCTGTTGACTGGGTGAGAGTGTTTGATTGGTTCAGATGCTCCGTCCATCACCACCCCCTTTTGTACCGCTTATTGGTTATGAGCGCTGCGAGTGGTTGCAACTAGGAAGTGTTGGCCGCCATTTTGTGATTCCGTTGAAGCGAGTAAGGGGAAATAAGGACAAAAAAAGTAGGAAAGGAGGGTAGAAGCACTGTTAGCTCTGTGGGGGAGTGTGAAGCGAAGTAGTCACTCCTACCGGTCTGAAAGTGGGGTGTTGTTCAGAGTGTCATGGTGCTAAGATGATATGCTGCCACACTCGTGTATGAAACCGAGAGCCAAAACTGTGAGCTCATTGTTGTAAAGTGGTGTGTTCTGGACTTCGTAGCATACGTAGTGTTAGTACACGTGTTAGTGTTAGTACGCATTTATACCATACAGGGAGTGGGCAGTGAACTAATGACCGCTATCGTGCGTTCATACTATACCGGAATTGGGAAGCAAAGTACTCACACCTAGGGAAAGGAAACGCGGAAGCGAGCTAACCGTTGTCGACCCCAAGACACGCCGAATGGCGATGGAACTTATCAAGGCTCCAAATAGAGCGTCTAAACCCTGAAATAACGACGATACAGTCGGACCCAATACGGAAATTACAACAGAAAGGCTTGAAGGTTTAATGACCAAAGAACTCAACCATTATTGACTTCAATACATATACCACTCATCTGACAACACTTGCCTTGAAAAAGCCCGCGGAGGGCGAAACGCGCGTCGGCTGTGACGGATGTGACAGGAAAATTAATAAAAGAACATTGGATATCAATGAACACTGTGCACGTATACTTTGGATCTATAAGACTTTTTGAGCTATTGAATCTGACTTGGCTGGATGCCTATTGGATAATAGTGACTGAAAAGGATGTGCCCTGGTATTAGTTTGTATAGTATATGATACTCCATCACACCGTGAGTGGGTAGGGGATCATTGATTGGTGCTATAAGGTGGATGAGCACCATACTGGTTTGCACTCCTACAAAGTTCTATAAATTCATATTGTCTATAAAATCTAATAAGGGAGACATTTTGTGATGTGCCGATTGTGTTTGAGTAAATCCGCCATTTGTATATTGCTACAAAGTACTCACACCTACCGGTGTGAAGACTTGGGGATCAAACTGAGGTGATTGCTGTAAAGTGATGGGCTCTGGGCGCTGTAGGATACGAGCAGCTGTAGTATAACTGTGTAAGTAGTGTTATTATGCGTTTATAGTATATAGGGAGTGGGTAGCGAACTACTTTCTCCTACTGGCCTGAAGACTCGGGGATTCAACCGTGAGCCTAAATCGGGAGCTCAATGCTGTAAAGTGATGTACTCTGGGCGGTGTAGCAGACCTGTGGAAGTAGTGTTAATTTGCGTTTATTTAATACAGGGAGTGGGAAGCGAACTACTCAACCCTACCATTCTTAAGACTCCTGGATGAAACCATGAGCTCATTGCTGTAAAGTCATGTGCTCTGTGTAGTATTCCAATGTAAGACTTAGTAGAATGTTAGTATGTAATTCTACTAGAATGTAATTATGTAATGTTAGAATGTAGGGCTGTCATGAGGGGAACCTTGAGGAGTTTATACACGGTGCTGGAGAAGACGGTTGCCTTGCTGTCTGCTCCTGTTGGTGGGTGTTTAAGGGGTCTTGTTTTCTTGCAATAAATCTACTGATCGGATCCACTGCTGTCTGCCTTTTTACTACATAAATTTGGTGACGAGCGGGAGAAGGTAAAAAGAAGGCAGCACTCACCAATACTTCAAAGTTGCTTGTGTTGTGCTGAAGACCCGTTTTGTTCGTGTAGCTGTTTCTACTCATCCCAGGGTCGTCAGCTCATTGGACTATGTCATCAGACCTCCGGTAGGATTTATATTTTTAGATTTTGCGCTTCCTTTGCCTCTTCACTACACTCTGGTTGCTGTACTACACCTGTGTAAGTAGTGTTAGTATGCGTTTATACTAACCAATGTATCATCGTCCTAGGGAGCGCGACCTCCCAGGGGCAGCTCATACAATGTCCCGGGGTGTGCCTCCGCAGGACATTTACGTTTGCTATTAGAGGGCGGGTGCATGTCTTCCACCCTGTGATAGCAAATCCTTGTTTGACTAGTTGAAGCGAGAGAAGGAAAACCTCTTATCGCTTTAATAGAGCGGATCCGGATGGTAAAAATGGAGAAAAAAAAACGGGGTCTCACTCGTTGATTTAAATTAGGTTCCTGGTGGGTAATGTTCCGTGGCTAATACTAATATTATGTTGCGGGTCTCTGTAGGACTGGGGATCTTAATGTCACATGTAAATTAGGCGCGGAAGGGTACAGAGATGTTTCGTAGCCTAGGGGATCGCAACAATCTCGGGTATTCTTTACTAATTGGTCGGGGGGCTTCGTGGCCAACTGAAGTCCAGAGATCGCCACCCTCCGGGGCTTTACTTAAATATGCAGGGTGGGCCTTGGCAGTCCCTGAAGTCGCGGAGGTCCTAGGCAGTGCCTTATTGGTTCTGTAATCAGACATGCAGTACTCATCATGTTATAAAGTGATACACGCATAGAACCCTTGCTGTTGTAGAATTACGCAGGCTTCATTTATGTAATAGTCTATTGGTTTATAATTGGTAGGTGCACCGCAAAATTACAAATGTTTTCTCTCAAAACCTCCTATAAACAGACTATTTTCACAATACACTGCAGACAAGATTTGTCAGAAATAGAAGACATATACACTCACTTATTTATCGGAAAATAAAATCTTTAATAAAACAACACAAATAAATGGAAACGCGAGTTTATTAGAACAAACAACAGTATAACATGAAATACGTGGGTGGGACTCCTCCGGAAGCATCGTACAAAACCTGAAAGACAAAAATGAAACATAAGTATGTGTGCCATGTGGAAGAGGAAAAGAAAGGTAATCCAAATGAAAGGAAGATAGTGAGATTGGGAGGGAGAGGGAGTGGGTGGAAGGGATAAGGGGAGGGAGAGTCAAAAGAACAGAGGGAGGAGGAAACAGAGCATCGACCTATTGCACCCAGCTCGCAGTGTTTACGTCCTGTCACCCGTTTGTCTAGGACGCTGGGGTCCGTGAGAAAGAGTGTGGTTGAGCAAGTCCTTAAAATGAAACATATGAATGAGGCCAGAGATTACATTATTAGCCTTGGGAACATCGCTTGCCTGCACCTGTGCACCCAGGGTGCTGCACCCCAGCACCTTACCCTGCACTGGTCTCAATTGTTGGTCCTGCGCACCAAGGCTTCACTGCTCACCTGCCACCATCGGTGTGTCCAACGACGTTTTGGTGCAAGCTCCGAGTCCGGGGTACCTTTGTACGGTGGGAGAGCAGGTCTCCGGTCGGGGACGGTGTCTTGATACCACGATGGAAGGCGTCAGAATGCCGAGAGGCATCATGACGGGATGAGCACCCGCTCTGCCCATTTTGGCTCAATCAATTCAGTGTCTGTAAAGGGAGAAATAATTTAATGGTGGAAACGTCTGGAGGTAAATGAAGGTTTATTTCAAGCTTAATACATAACACCAGTTGAGTGCATCCTTCGTTTTTGAAGTACGATCTACCAACTGTTAGTGGGAATCGTGGTTCAAAGAGGAGTTGGAGTGCACGAGAATACACAAGGTTAAATAAGAATATGTTATGCTAACGTTTACATACAAAGTAACAGAGCGCATGCTAGAAGCATAAAGTGCGCGTGTAATGCAGTGGCGGGAGCCTGTGTGCATGTACACTTAGTAATGAGCTCACTACAGTGCCCTAAAAGCCAATGCCACCTGTCTGTAGGGCAGCGCTGCCCGCTGGCTCAGGCCTACAGTACGGTCCAGCAGGTCTTTAAAATGAGACAGACATGTGACTGAATGAGGATAGAGATCACATCATTACGCACGGCAACATCGCTTTTTCACACCTGCGCACCCAGGCTGATGCAGCCCACACCTCACGCAGCACTGTGCTCAACACGTGTCTGTGGAGCAACGCTGCCCGCTGGCTCAGGCCTACAGTACGGTGCAGCAGGTCTTTAAAATGAGACAGAGATGTGATTGAATGAGGTCAGAGATCACATCATTAAGCAGGGAACTTCGCTTGTTCGCACCTGCGCACTCAGGCTGATGCAGCCCACCCCTCCCACAGCACCACGCTCAATTGGAGGCGCTGTGGACCCAGGCCCCACTGCTCACCTTCTGTCATTGTTGTGTGTGCAAACACTACGGGCAGTAGTGTTCACAATTCAGTTGCAGTGTTGATTGCAGATTGATGTACACCTCATGGATCCCTTTGGAAACACGACGGGCAGGAGGGTTCACAATTTAGAACGAGTGTTGATTGGCAGGATGGTGTACACCTTTAGGATCCCTTTTTTTATTAGGTATTGTGATATGCGAGGTGGATGCGGCCATATCACCTAAGGCAATGTAGAAGAACTGGGACATGTGGTATCGTTGTTATCCTGTTTATATGTACGCAAAGTGGGCTGGGCTTGCATACACCAGGCCAGCGTCGGGGTATGAATAATTGTTCGGGGATCTGAGCGTTGTTCAGTTCCTGCCTGGCCAGGAAGTGTAGTTATGTGTGTTTCTTTTGTAGTTTTAACGTAGCAGAATGCGCAATTTATAATAATGTAGCATGTATCGGGAGAGCGGTAATTATTGCTAATGAGATGCTGTTCAAAAAGATTGAACGGCGAACATTACATGTCGTTGTCAAGGTTGTGGATATGTGCAGACATGCATGTCAATGGTTTGCGGTATTATTGAAAGTGTTGCTATAGTGAAGCGTACACATGTGAATGTGCTAGGATAGAGGGAGGATCAGCAGTGAGGCTACTTCATACACAGTGATAACACTCATTACAGTCAAGCAATGTATGTCAAATGTGAATCTGAAAGTCTCACATATGACACTCTACTATATTGGTAAAGCCTGACAACAGAGCGTACAGTAATACAAATCTCCACATTACTGTTTACTGTTTGTCACATGTGCTCTAGGATGTGCACTCTGCTCGTGGCTGATGATAGTCCCTAGAGCCACCAATACCCACGCCAAAATGCAGCAGAATAATGTGCATGCACACACACCAGGGGCATTGTGTAACACACATTTGTTTTTTGATGTAACGTTTGAGGTGCATGGCCATCACACGTGGAAGGTTTAATGTACAGACCATGAATATTGATCAAGATGATCGTTGCATGTTGTGTGTAGTATAAGATTTGTGTAAACAGAAAAAGCTGTTTAAGGTGAAGGGGTGTCTCATTAAATGCAGTAGAGAGAATGACTAAAATGGTTGGGGTCGTCCAACTGTTACAATGGGAAATGTTATGAAGCAGTCAAATACTTTTTTTAAGGTTAAATGGCAATCACACACAGAGCGTGCAAGAAGGCCGCACCTGACGCGATTTTGAAAAAATATATTTATCCTAATATAAGTTTATTACAGTTCGAAATATATAAATGTTCAAAATATTTTAGATTATTGCTTGCTGCCATATACAGTTTAGAGTTATTTAGATATACTTTTGAGATGATAAAAAGAGGGAATGGCTTACCCGGCACAACACCATACATCTGTGACGTAACACAGGGCCTGGTGGAGTGCACTCGTCACATACGCAACGTGCAGTGGGCGCAACCCCATATGTACATGACCAAATGCGTGGCTTGGTATTGCGTATCCGTCGGATACCAAAGTAGCAGCTGGGGCGTCTTCATGCGTATATGATGTTCTGCGGGACGCGGTGTCACAAACCCCTCGGATACGAAATGCGCATCATTTACCAGTTTAGTAATATCGTGGATCGGATTTGCGTGGTGATGGAGCTTGGTACGCTACCGGTATGGGAGTGCAGTTTTCTCCTCCCCCCAAAAAAAGAGATACATATTTTATGGGGAAGATATAAAACATTACATCATTTTTAAAGTTAAAAAACAGAAGTATAATAGAGTTCCAAAATATATGAAAATATAATAGAAAAAATATAGGTTTTTTAAACATTAAAATATGAAATTAACATTTGAAAAATCTTTGAAATTCACTGAAACAACCATAGGTTTAACAGACGTTATGGTTAGGAATTAGCATTTAAAAAACCTTAGATATTCACTTAAAAAACATAGGTTTCAGGGTCGTTATAGTTAGTTGAACATTTGACTCATAAAACCAGAGGAATTTGCCTGTTATAGTTAGTTGAGCTAACTATAACTTGCGCGCCGGCAATTCACTGGTGAGGACATCACATATTACATCACTCATGACATGGTCAGTGACATCACTGGCGACATCTCAAATGACATCACTGATGACATCATTCACGTTAAAATCAAATGCATATACTGATGCCCTAATATAAAGTTTGATACACGCACTCTAAAATACAGACTACTATTTTTGAAACCATACACTCAACAATGCCAGATACTACATACCACCCACTATTTCCTAGGTCTGTACACACATCCAGTCACTTATACATGCAGTTACTCATCAATACAGTACTATAATATGCAATCATACACCTATACATTCAGTAAAACTCCGCTACTCATTCATAGAGTTACACACACACCTAGTCAGTCATGCAATGAATCAATCACATACCAGTTTACTCGTGTATACAGGTATACACACCAACTCCGTTATTTATACACACACCACATCACTTATTTATGCAGATACTAACACATACTTACTGTCTTATACAATCACTGATACAAGCAGACACTCATTTATACACACTCTTCAAATAACTTACTCTCATGTATAGTCATTTATATATTCTAACACTCACCTATACTGCCTTAAAACATATGTAGTTACTCACAGATATACCACTGAGACATTCATTCACTCACCAACACACCCATACACACACTAACTCACCCATACAGCCCTTCCTAGATGGACTTTTGAATCCATACAACCAGTGTATACACACTCACACATATATAGACATGCACACACACATATACACGCATATACACACACACATATATATATATACACACACATATATATAGACACACACATACATATACATCTATATATATATATATATATATATTTATATACACATACATATACACATACACATAGATACATATATATATTCACTTAAAAGACCAAAGGTTACAGGGACATTATAGTTGGGAAATAGAATTTAAAAAAAACTTAGAAATTCACTGAAATACCAAAGGTTACAGGGACCTTATATTTAGTTTCACATTTCACTGATGCAAAACCATAGAAATTCAGCAGCTATAGTTACCTTAACTAACTATAACTTACGCCCCAGTAATGCACTAGTCACATATTACATCACTAATGACATGGTCAGTGACATCCCTGATGACTTCACTGATGACATCTCAAAAGACATGACCGATAACATCGCCCACAGACCCAATCACACTCCCGTAGAACCTCTCATATACCACTACCACAAAACACCTCAAATCAATTCACAGACCCATTCCAGTAAACCAATCATTTATCTATAGAGCCACTCACACATCCATTTTCTCATACAGCCACTCATACATGTACTAACTCACCCATACAGTCACTCACTCACAAATACAGCCACTCACCCATCCATACACTTACACATCCACTCATACACCCTAACACACTCACACACCCACTCAATCATCCATACGGACACTCACACAGCCACTTTCTCACCCAGAAAGCCACTCACACTGCCACTCACTCACAAATATAGCCACTCACATATCCAGTTATACAAACACTAACACACCCAATCATACACCCTTATAGCCACTCACACTCAATCACCCATACAGTTACTGACATACCTACTCACTTACCCATACAACCACTCACACACTGACAAAACCACTTACATACCCATTCAAACATCTATACAGCCACTCAAACACCCTTACAGCCACTCACACAGACATTCACTCTTCAATACAGCCACTCACACACACTCACTTACCTAGTTACACACTCAGCTACTCACTCACACATACAGCCACTCACACACCCACTCCCTCACTCATGCAACCATGCACACAACCAATCAGTCACCCATTCAGCCACTCACACACCCATTCACACATGTATGCAGTCACTCGCACATCCACTAACTCACCCATACAGCCATTCATACACCCACTCACTCTCCAACACAGTTACTCAAACAGCCACTCACACACCCATACAGTGACTCTGAGATCTGCTCACACACTCATACAGTCACATAGCCACTCAGATAAGATATGTTAGAAATAGTATGACTAATTACTAGTACAGAAAGAATAGTAATTTAACTTATGCTGTAGCTTAGTATATATCTTTATATCTCAGAAATGTTTCCGAATCACTTACACTTGTGGAATTACATCATCAGCAATATAATTTGAGATGGTAACAGTTATGTCACTGACTATGCCATGAGTTATTTAATATGTGAGGTCATTAGCAGTGCATTGTGGAGGTGTAAGTTATAGTTAGCTCACGTAACTACTGCTGAGCATCTATGGTTTTGTACGAGTGAATTCTGAGCCTAACTATAACGTCTATGTAACCTTTGTTTTTTTCAGTGAATAAAAAATGTATATATTATGTAACTGAAAGAACGTCGAATTCATTAAAACAACTGTTTAACCAAATTGAGAAGTTGTATAAAAAGGAGGTAAATAAAAGCTGGGAAATTATCGTACTTGAGAATTATATAGAAGTAAAACGTATTCCTAGAGGCTTACGAATTTTCACAATGCCGACGTACCCAGACACAAAAATAGAATTACTTGAGAAATGGCTGGAAAACAACTTGCAATGTTCTTTAAATATGATGCGCATATTAATTAAACATGCAAAAATGGATGTAGTAGAGATCACCAACAAAATAGAAGAAATTGAGGACTTAATAAAACAACAAACAAACAAGGAAGATGTAACTAAATTGTGCAAACAATATGAAACTGAAATTGAAGAGCGCATACAAAGAAAATTTAAAAGAGACAAACAAGATTATGCGCAAGGCAGAATACTACATTTGCCAAATGTTTTGACACTTTAAAAAGGAATTTTCGCACTCAAGAATTGAAAGTAACACCAGTAAGTACCAGTGAATCAGATGTGAGTGAAGGGGAACACCCAGTGGAGTAGGGAGCACTGCCAAAGTCACTTTTTTAGAAGAGATGCGACTCATGAACCTGGACAAAACACTAACCAGGGGAGGGGGTCCTGAAAGAGCATCAAATCAAGGGTGAGGAAGAGGAACAAGGGGCAATGTGCAAATTCAAGAAAAACAAGAAGAGCCAAAAGAAAAAAGACACTATTCACTACGAAATCGCAAGTAGAGAATTTAATTGTGAACCTGTCACAACATGTATTAACCAAGGAAGAAATATCATCATTGAACAAAGGATTGTCATTCTGTCCAGAAAATCATTCTAACTACACGCAGGTCAGAATTGACCTATATAAGTATGTGCGTAAATTAAAACTAGCGAAAGTTCATGTAAATAAGCAAATACACAAGACCAATTGAAACAGTGTAACAGAATGAACTTAAAGAGACTGTAAGTGTGCTCAAGAACCTATGCAATATCTTTTGCTAGCTTGGATGATAAAATGTCTGGTGACGTGTATTATTTGGGGTGGTGATTTTAATTGTTTTTTGTGCCAGTACACCCAATGGGGTATATGTGGTCTAGGCAAAGAGAATGAAGGAGTAGTTTCTGTCCTGTAACTCCAGTTCTGTAGTAGGGGTATCTCTGTTATAGTCATAATCTAGTGAATAGTCCCGCCCATGTGCGTGGACCCCGGAGCAATCAAAAATAATCTCTTATAGTGTCAAAAAATGCAGAAAAGCATAGACACTTAAGAGAGAATTTAAAGACAGATAATGCAGCTTAAAAAGGCTACACTGTCCAGTACTTCAACTAGAAATTCCACCATAAAATCCACAAAACAGCAAAAGCCTGTACAGATTTCCCTTGCTTTACCAGCAAAATCCCTCAGGAATGATAGAGAGAAGAACCTGGACAGACAAGCCCCATAGGCTGCCATTATGTGGCTCAAAACAGGATACTGTGCCTTTAAGAGAATCTTCCAGAACCTTCTCCCAGTATCCCAGAATGCATAGCAGGTCCAACTTAGTTTCAGTTCTTTTTGAAGGCGTAACACGCCAGACCTGTAGCATTCCATAAGGAATATGTCTCTCTCCACCGGGGAGGAGGGAGGGCGCTTATGACTATAACAGAGATACCCCTACTACAGAACTGGAGTTACAGGACAGAAACTACTCCTTCTGTAGTAGGGGATCTCTGTGTATAGTCATAATCTAGTGAATAGAATGGCAAGCCCATCCCCACACCAAAGCGGCGGTGGAGAAAAGAGAATCAGTGTCCAGGCAGTAATGCTTAGCAAAGGTATGAACCGACTTCCAAGTGGCCGCCTTGCAGATTTCTGCAATCGGAACATTACGGAGCAATGCTGTCGTGGCAGCCTTGCCCCTGGTGGAATGAGCCTTAGGCTTACCTCCTAAGGACTTATTAGCTTTTTGGTAACACAGCTGTATGCGGGACACAATCCACCTAGAGATAGACTGCTTAGAGGTCGCAAGACCCGTCCTGACAGATCCATAATTGATGAACAATTGGTCTGACCTACGAATATCCCTGGTTTTATCCAGATAAAATTTCAGCACCCTCCTAACATCCAGGGAATGCAAAGACCTTTCCGCTGGAGATGAAGGATTCTGAAAGAACGTAGGTAAAGATATAGTCTGATTGATATGAAAATCAGAAACAACCTTGGGAAGAAACTTAGGGTGAGTACGCATAACAACCTTAGCAGCATGAAATACAGTATAAGGTTCTTGGCAACACAACGCCTGAATTTCACTCACCCTGCGGGCCGATGTAATGGCCACGAGGAACGCCGCCTTCCAGGACAGGTGCTGCAACGAAGCCTTATGAATAGGTTCAAAAGGCTCCTTCATCAATCTGGACAGCACTACATTCAAGTCCCATGAAGGCGAAGGAAGACTGACAGGAGGGAACACTTTCTTCAAGCCTTCCAAAAAATCTTTGATCACAGGGATCTGAAAGAAGGAAGTCTGTGAAGGGCATTTCCTGTAGGCAGTCAAAGCAGCCAGATGAACCTTAATGGAATGGACATTAAGGCCAGACTGCGCCAGATGTAGCAGATATGGAAGGATGACATCTTCCTTGCATGTCGTAGGGTCATAGTTCTTAGACTTGCACCAGATGCAAAACCTCTTCCACTTGTAAGAATAAGAAGTCGTTTAGCCTCCTTCAGTATGTCCATACAATCCGCCGGGAGATTCAAATGGCCATATTGCACTATTTCAGGAGCCATGCCGCCAAACTCAAAGACGAGAGGTTGGGGTGCACCATCCGCCCCCCGAACTTCGTGAGAAGATCCAGCCTGCACGGCAGCTTCATGTGAGGAAGGAGAGACCGGTGAAGCAGGTCCGTGAACCACCACTGTCTGGGCCATTCCGGGGCAATCAGAATCATCTTCGCCCTGGATTGGGTGAGCTTGATGAGAACCACTGGAATCAAGGGAATGGGTGGAAAAGCATACAGAAAGCCGTTCGACCAGTTGATCCATAACGCGTTCCCCAGCGTCCCTGGCTGGTAGTACCTGGAGGCGAAGTCTCGGCATTTGCTGTTTTCGGCGGTGGCGAACAGATCTACGTCTGGAGTTCCCCACCTTGCGAAGACTTCTCCTAGTACTTCGTCGTTGATGACCCATTTGTGGTTTTCCTGATTCAGTCTGCTCAGCTCGTCTGCCTGAACATTCTGCACACCTGGCAGATGCGTGGCCATTATCGAGAGGCCTCGAGCCAGAAGCCAATGCCAGATCGCCTTCGCCTCTTGAGACAGAGTGCGTGATCTCGAGCCCCCCTGCTTGTTGAGGTAATACATCGTGGTCGTATTGTCCGTCTGTACAAGCAGAGAGTTGGTCCGGAAGGACGGTTGAAAAGCCTTCAGCGCCAAGTGAACAGCCCTGAGCTCCAGGAAATTTATGTGGTACGTGGACTCCGACGGGGACCACGTCCCTTGAATCTGCAGATCTCCGGAGTGTGCTCCCCATCCCAGGAGAGAAGCATCCGTCACGATCGTCTGTGTGGGAATGTCCTTGTGGAAAGGAACCCCTCTGAGGAGATTCTCCGCCGAACACCACCCCTTCAGAGACTGAAGAGCATGTAGAGACAGTCGTATCCTGTCGTCCCAAGATCCTCTCCTCTGGTCCCATTGATCTTCCAAGCACTCCTGCAGCGGTCTCATGTGCAGCCGCGCATGTGGCGTCAGGAAGATGCAAGAGGCCATCGAGACACCGTCCTCACTGTCGTGGATGGAGTGGACAGGAGAGCCTGAGCCTTCCGAAGGAGTGATAAACGTCGCTCTTCCGAAGGAGACACGCTTGCTGACAGCGTTATTGATGGAGGCTCCCAAGTACTGTATGCACTGGACCGGAGTTAGAACAGGTTTGGACATGTTGATGTGCAACCCCAGCTTGTTCAAGAGAACGCACGTCTTCTGGAAGTGTGCTTGAGCTTCCGAGAAGGAGGAGGCCTTGATCAACCAATCGTCCAGGTACGGGTAGACAAACACCTTGTTCTTCCTCAGGTGTGCCGCTACCACTGCCATGCACTTCGAGAATGTCCTGGGCGCAGACTTCAGCCCGAACGGAAGTACCGTGTACTGATAGTGATTGGTGCCGACTTGAAATCGCAGGAACTTCCTGTGTTTGTGTGCAATGGGCACATGGAAGTATGCATCCTGTAGGTCTATGGCACAAAGCCAGTCTCCCCGTTGCAGCTGAGGATAGATCTGATGCAACGACAGCATGCGAAACTTTTCTCTGCGAATCCATTTGTTTGCCTGTCGCAAGTCCAGAATGGGCCTGAACTCGCTCTTGTCCTTCTTGCGGACCAGAAAGAACCGAGAGTACAGGCCTCTTCCTCTTTGAGACCGAGGTACATCTTCTATCGCCCTTTTCCTTAACAGGACGTCGGCCTCCGCCTGAAGCTCACGCAGTTGATACTGCGAGCTGATCGGAGGAATCGACGGAGGAGGGCTGGTGAAACGAAGACTGTATCCATTGCAAACAATATTCAGCACCCACTTGTTCTGAGTAATTTTTCTCCACTCTGCCAGGAAAAATTGAATGCTTCCCCCCACCGGAGCGGGTAACGGACGAAGGGGAAGTAACTGCTCAGGGTCAAGACCCAGCCGGGCCCTTGGTCGCGGTAGAGGACTGCTGTGCACCTCTACCCCTCTGACGTTTTTGGAAGGGTCTTCTGTACTGCTGCTGTTGTTGCTGCTGCTGATGTTGCCCAGAAGACTGTCCCCTTCCTCGACCCTGCGACCCAAAACGCCGTTGGAATTGGCGGAAGGGTTTCTTATCTTTGGGCTTCTCCAAGCCCACCGCCGTCAGGGTTTCCGCCTCGGCCTTCATCCTGGCCATCTCGTCATCTGCGTGTTTCCCGAAAAGGGTATCCCCGGAAAACGGCAGATTTGCCACACGCTGTTGCGCCTCAGGTTTAAGCGACGTCAACCGAAGCCAAGCATGGCGCCTCTGATTGATACCATGGCAGTATCCATGCGCGGCCAGCTGGGAGATATCCGCCGCGGCGCTAATGGCCTGGTTAGAAACCAGCATCCCTTCCTGGACGATCTCCATGAAATCCTCTCTCCGGTCGCGCGGAACGAGGTCCGCAAACCGTTCCATGGAGTCCCACAGTGCACGGTCGTATCGTCCCAACAACGCCGAGTCACTGGAGGCCTTCATCGTTGTAGAGGACGTCCCACACGCTTTTCGTCCAGCAGAGTCAATCCAGCAGCTCTCCTTATCGGGAGGCACGGTGGAGGCAGGAGAGGTGGCATGGAGCTTCCGATCCGCCGTCACAATCACCGAATCCGGTGTCGGGTCCTTCCGCAAGAAAGCCGGGTCCGACTCAGGAGCCCTGTATTTCTTCATGAGCCTTGAAGGCGCAGCTTTCACCACCGCCGGCGTAAGGAAGAGTTGTTCCGCCGGCTCAAGTAGTCCTGGCACCAAAGGTAGCAGGGGGCGAGACAGGTGTTTCTTATGTAATGTCTCAAAGATCACGGAAGTTGAGGGCGTAGGGGCCGTAACCTCGATCCCCAACTTCGCCGCCCCGCGCAGGAGAACCTCCTGGAACGTGCCAATATCATCAATCGGGGACACCCTCGTCTCCGGTGAATCTGACAACGTAGGTGAGTAGGAACGGGTCCCCGAGGCAGAACGAGACCTGGACCTATGCCTCCTATGTCGATGCCTGGATCTCGAGGAGGATCCGCGTCCACTCCTCGACCTGTCCCGTCTACCGAGCGTGACCTCGATCTCTTGGGTCTGGGACGCTCCGCCGGCCTCCCCGGGTCGGACGTCTTGGGTTTAGGAGGAACCTTCGACTTAGGAGTCTTCTTCGGAGGTGTCGGGAGTTGGGGCATCGACACCGATCTCGGTGGAACCGGGGGAGGAGGAACAGTTGGAACCGGGGCCGTAGGCGCCGGTAGAGGAGGCAACAGAGGAGGGGTCGAAACCCTCGGAGGTGGGCCCTTAGGCAAAGGAAGCAAAGAAGGCGGTGCAGTAGGCTTCTTCGGGGTATACACCTCGGAGTATGCCGTTCCCGGCAAGCCACCATCCTGTCCTGACTGTGGGGAGCCCCCCACAGTCCTGGGCCTGTCCTTACGACCTCCTGACGTCGACGATCGGTGCTCAGACGTCGATCGTGGTTCCCTTGACGGGGAGCGGCCCTTCGGCGTCGACCGTTTCACACTCCTCGGCGTCGACCGGCTTCTCCGCCTCGACATCGACCCCGACCAGATGGACGAACCTCTAAATCTCGACGACGGGCGATGACGCCTCGACGGCGACCTCGACCGCCTCGACGTCGACCTCTTCGCACGCCTCGACCTCTTCGCACGCCTCGACGTCGACCTCTTCGATCGCCTCGACGACGACCTCTTCGACCGTCTCGACGTCGACTTCTTCGGCGCCGGAGACCTCCTCCGTCTCGACGGCGACCGTGACGACGAGGATCCCCTCGACGACGACGATGTCCTTGTCTTCGACGGCGAACGGCGGTGTCGCCTCGACGGCGAGCACCGACGCCGGGCCCTCTGATGCCGTCCACTCGACGCCGACGGCGACGACGAGGAGATCGACACCGGGTTCGACGGCGGCCTGTAAACGTCCCTCGACGTCGACGGGCGACGTTTTCTCGACCCAGAGCCCTGGGGAGACCGGGAACTAGCCGTGGACCTTCCTCTCGACGTCGTGGTCATAGCAACTGAACCAGACGGAGACCTTGGACGTTTGCTGGACTTCCTGCCCCTGGGGAGCCCCCCAGAGGCCTCAGCATGGGCAGCAGAAGCCCCTCCAGACCCACCTTGAGCCTTCAGTCTTCTTTCTTCAAGTCCCTGAAGTCTGATTTTTCTCCTGTCCTTCAGGGTCCTGCCAGAGAAGCCTCTACAGATCACACACTCCTCTGGGATGTGGGAAGAGGGAAGGCAGAGGATACACACCTCATGGGGGTCTGACTTGGCCTTCTTCCTGGAGCACTCTGGGCATTTATCAAATAATGCAGGCATTATGAACAGCCAAAGAGAGCAGAAATCCAAGAAGAAAGTCACCAAAGTACTTTAAAAGTACACAAAATCGAAATTAGTGAAAAACACCAACAAAACCCTTGAAAAGGGAGAGCTCAATGCTCCAGGGTCCTGCTTGCAGGAGCCGGAAAAAAGAACTGAAACTAAGTTGGACCTGCTATGCATTCTGGGATACTGGGAGAAGGTTCTGGAAGATTCTCTTAAAGGCACAGTATCCTGTTTTGAGCCACATAATGGCAGCCTATGGGGCTTGTCTGTCCAGGTTCTTCTCTCTATCATTCCTGAGGGATTTTGCTGGTAAAGCAAGGGAAATCTGTACAGGCTTTTGCTGTTTTGTGGATTTTATGGTGGAATTACTAGTTGAAGTACTGGACAGTGTAGCCTTTTTAGGCTGCATTATCTGTCTTTAAATTCTCTCTTAAGTGTCTATGCTTTTCTGCATTTTTTGACACTATAAGAGATTATATTTGATTGCTCCGGGGTCCACGCACATGGGCGGGACTATTCACTAGATTATGACTATACACAGAGATCCCCTACTACAGAAGATCAATCTGCCCATTTCTCTCACTGTGTATTGGGGGACCTGTTAAATGAAATTTTTTTCAGTTTGATCTGGGTTATGCAAATGAACTGTGTACTCTAACTGTACCTTTTAAGCCAACGTTTAATGGTAGGGGATGTAACTCTATAATTGACTACATCCTAGTATCAAGTAGATATCAATGTAAAGTTCAGTCCTTTACAACACATGATTTTTTAATGAGTGATCATTATCCTGTTTGCATGGCTTTTTGAATTGGAGAGGACAGATAAAACTAATAGTCAAGAGAAGACAAACTATGATTTTAAAATCAATCTTGCTAGTAGTAATGGGTACTCCCTAAAGTGGGCAAAAGTGGATCCCGTGCTCTTGTTACATAATTTGGTAAACACTACCAGGGATGATTTCAAAATCTGTTTGGCTGAGGGTAACTAGGATAAAGAGGTTTTAAATGCTTTTCGTAATATTTCAGGCGAGGCTAGAAAGCTACTAACGAGGGAGCAGAAACAGAGTTCGAATAAGCCAAAGGGATGTTTTGATAAAAATTGTAGCAAAGCCCACACCCTCTTGAATAAGGCATTGCATAGCCCTAATAGAGTTAGAGAGGAAGTAAGACAGGTAAGATATTCCTGTTGACAGGCTCTGAAAAGGAGAAAGATTCAATTGAAGACAGAAGCATGGGAGACGTTACACGAGGCTTGTGTGAGAAAAGATAATTACGCCTTTTGTAAAGCAGTAAATGCCCCATTCTTTACACAGAGGGATACTGATAAGATAGATATCGCTATTTCTGAGGATAAGTGGGTCAAATTCTTTGCAAGTCTCTATAATGACGATCCTATGGGACAAAATGAGATAGCCTCATTGGTAGCGATCACCAATGATAGTGTGCAGAAGGGAATATTCCTCATAGATATTAGCATTTCTATTGAGGTCACTAAGGCCTTAAAAGAGAGTGCCACTGGTAAAGCGCCAGGACCGGATGGCGTCCCCGTGGACGTGTATAAAAGTAATATTGAATTATGGGCCCCTCTACTTACTAATGTTTTAAATAGATGTAGTCATTATGGTTTTATCTCCACAAGGTCAGATGCTGTAGTGATCCCGATTTTTAAAAAGGGAGACAGAAACGAACCAAGTTACTACCACCCTATCTCCCTGCTAGACTCTCTTTTGAAAGTAGTGGGAGGGTGATTCTTACTCGACTACAATTTTGGGCAGAAGAGACTGGTCTCCTATCAAACCTACAATACGGCTTCCGAGCAGGGTTGGGCACGGTTGAACAAGGTCTGAATTTAACGTTGATTATAAGTAAATACACAGTTGCTAAGGAGGGGACACTTTTTTTGTCATTCGTTGACTTAAGTTCAGGGTTCTATTGAGTTAATCATGAAATATTGTGGAGAGTTCTTAAAGATATGGAAATTGACCCATCTGTGCTTTTATTTATCAAAGAACTGTATAGGGAGGCTGGAGCCAGGATCCGTTATGGAAGGCAGGGGGAATGCTCGGCAAATTTCGTATAAAAAAGGGAGTGAGGCAAGGTTGCATATTTGCACCCTTCCTCTTCTCTTTATATATCTACAGCCTGGGTAAATGTTTGATCGAGCGACGACAGGACTACCCAAATATTAAGAGCACCCCAATCCCCATTTTACTCCATGCAGACAACGCTGTTATTATGGCGCGGACACAGGTGGGGTTACAACAAACTGTCACCAACTTCTTCAATTTTATGCATGACAGGGGTTTAAAAGTTAATATTAATAAAACCTTCTCCATGGGTTGTGGGGAAAAATCAAAGAAAAATGTGACATCTTTATTAACAACAGTAGTATAGGAAGTACAGATAAGTTCTCCTATCTGGGTATCACGTTTGATCGGTCTGGGTCCTGGACTGCGGCAATGCAGGCAAGAAAACTGATGTTTATCAGAGCCCTTGGCACAGTCACTAATTTCTCGAGGAAACTAGGCTGTAGACCTGTCCCAGAGTTACTAGCTATTTACAAAGCAAAATGTATGTCCACAGCAACTTATGGCGCAGGTATCTGGGGGCTTGTAGAGGTTGACCAGATTCAACATTGTGAAAATGCGTTTATATGTTATCTCCTGGCGGTTCCTGGTTCTACTTCTAATTTTAATTGTCATATGGAACTTGGTCTCCCTTACATTTCCGATATTATTAATTTAAACCCGTTTTTACTTTGGTATAAGGTATGAGCATCAACTGAGATGGGTTTCAATCGTGATGTAATTGAAGATTGCCTTAAATTAGAGAAGGTGGCTAAAGTTCCATGGCGCAGTTATATAAAAAAAATGGCGACTGACATTGGCCACCCTGAATATTATGACGCGCCAGAGATCATGGAAACAATCTCTAGAAAATCTCTGAAAGCTGTTTGCCTGACTCATATGGAGAATAAACACTGGCTTAATGAAAGAGAGAAGAAAACGGTTATGGAGAACCAACTAATGTTAACATGTCGGGGCATACAACCTTATCTATCACCTTATCTGTCCCAGACTCAGGGAAGTTTGTCATATGCTCTTAACCCGTTTCCATTTTGGGTTTTTTCACAGATTGATAATGTTTCCAGATGTTAATGACTGGTCAAGAAAGCTACCCTCATGCCCATGCGATGATATTTCTCGCCAAACAACATTACACAGTGTGTTATTTTGTAAATTTTATACACGACCTAGGAAAATCTTTTTACAACCAGTTTTGAGGGAAATGGGCTTAGGACATTGTAAAATAGCGTTTTTTAAGCTACAGCTTTGAGAAAATCAATCAATTTTATTGGCAGTTTCCTCTCTTTTAAAGTCTGTTATTAAATTTAGAAACACAATGTAATTATTAATCGCCATGTTACCTATGTTGTCTAGAATTGTGATGCTTTTAAATGTGAAACTATAGCAAAATGAATTTATCTTTTTTATCTGTGCATTTATGATTTCCAAGTCTGTAAATCGGATAAAGCTGAATTTGAAAAAAAAACAAAAAACTTAAAGAGCCAATGATGACATATAGAACAAATACCAGATCTCCAGAACATGTTTGATCGGATGTATAATCCAAAAGAGAATGGAGAAGTGACAGAAACACACCTATTGGAACATCTTAATGTTAACACTGATAAAAGAGTGGACAGTGGACTCAAGAGGAAATCAAAATATTGCCCAGCCTTTTCTCCAGGCACTAGGTTTGACCTATTCTCGGATGCCATAATTGAGGAGATAGAAAAAATGGCAAAATTAAGAAATACCAACCAAAGGGAAAACTTAACAAAAAAAAGAGAAGCTATAAGAACCTTAATAGGAGATAAGGACTTAACAATCAAGCCCGCAGATAAAGGGGGAAATATCGTCCTAATGGACACTGAAAATTATGTAAATGAAGCCTTATGTCAACTCAATGATACTACCAACTACTGTAGAATACAAAGCAATCCAATCAACAAAATGACAATGGATCTAAATGTTTATCTACAACAGTGTTACAATAATAACTTGCTCAGTGACGAGGAGCTAAAAATGCTCTCAAAAGACTTTCCAGTGACACCTACCATATATTTTTTACCCAATATCCATAAGACTTTACAACACCCACCGGGTAGACCAATAGTCTCTTCTTGTGATTCACTATATGAGAATGTTTCGCAATATATGGATACATTTCTAGCAACTATAGCCAAAAACATGAGCCCATATATAAAAGATAGAGGGGACTTTCTCCGAATTCTCAATGGGATAACTTGGAATCAACAATACCTGTTGTATACTATCGATGTAGTATCCCTATATACATCCATCAGGCACGAAGTGGGATTAGAAGCATGTGGATATGTTTTAAAACAAAGGAATATTACGGAATTACAACACACTCGAATGCTTCTACAAATGATCGAAATGTGTCTCACAAATATAATCTTTCTTTTTAACAAACAACTCTTCAAACAGCAATGCGGTACTGCCATGGGCATTTCTTTCTCACCAAATTATGCAAATATAACCATGGGAAAGTGGGATAGAACAATAGCCTGGGACTCAGTGAATCGAGAAGATCTAGACAGGATAATATTATGGATCTGCTACAAAGACAATTTAATTCCGATATGGAACGGGACACTACAGAGTTTCAAAGAGTACTACTCAAAACTGAGCAATAACATAATCGGCCTTGCATTTACATGTACCTCAAGTAAGAAAGAGATAGACTTTCTGGATACGAAAGTATATATTGAAGACAATCAGTTTCATTCTACTTTGTTTCACATAGAAACTGCTACGAACAGCATTCTGCAAGGAAGGTTTTTCCATCCAAAATCATTGATAGCAAGCATCCCATATGGGAATTTATCTGCATGAAGCGCAACTGTTAAAAAGAAAATGATTCAGAAGAGAGAATACTGGAATCAATGAATAGATTAAGATCAAGAGGCTGCAACGAGAAAATTCTGGAAAAGAGCAAAAAAAGAAACGACAGAAAACCAAGAACAGAGACATTAATACCCAAAATAAAACAGCAAGAGGACATGGCCGTCCAAGATTTGTAACAACCTACAGCAAAGAAAATGGCCAAATATTCAATAAAATCAGGAAATATTGGCATTTAATCTCGGGGGATCCAGATATAGGAAAATCATTAAGAGAAACACCTATGGTCACCTATAGAAAAACGAAATCTCTCAAAGATGCATTAGTAACAAGCCATTTTAAGGAAGCAGAACAGGAGAATTGGCTTACTAATCAATTAAAAGGGTCCAAATTGCAATCTCTGCAAGACCTGTAAAATTGGGAAAAACAAGAGCTCCATCACAGAACCTAATGGGAATATCTTCAAGATTGATCAAAAAATCTCATGTACATCAACATATGTTATCTATGTAATCAAATGCAATTGCAGGATGAAATATGTCGGCAGCCCCATCTGCATGCTAAAGAAACGAATCTTCAAACACATTTGAGTGGTTAGAAATAAAGATTTGACGCATTCAATAGTGAAACTCATGGCGTACTGTCAAAAGAGCAATTGGAGAGCCATGAATTAATATGGAATTTACCTCAGGAAGAACGTGGGGGTAAAAGAATGAAGAAACTGCGATGAATGGAATCACATTTCATCATTAGGCTGAGAACCAAAACCCCCGGAGGAATCAACAACGATATAGCAATTTATGTACATTTGGATTAAATTAATAAGGAGTAGTTTCTGTCCTGTAACTCCAGTTCTGTAGTAGGGGTACCTCTGTTATAGTCATAATCTAGTGAATAGTCCCGCCCATGTGCGTGGACCCCGGCAATCAAAAATAATCTCTTAAGTTGTCAAAAAATGCAGAACTGCAAAGACACTTAAGAGAAAACTTAAAGACAAATAATGCAGCCTATATACACAGGCTACACTGTCCAGTACTTCAACTAGAAATTCCACCAAAAACAACCACACAAACAGCACAGCCTGCCCAGTTTTTTCTACAGAAAAACTTGCCTCTACCAGTAAAAGCCTCTGGAATGATAGAGAGGAAGGCATGGACAGACAAGCCCCATAGGCTGCCAGTATGTGGCTTAAATAGGATACTGTGCCTTTAAGAGAACTTTCCCGAACTTCTCTCAGTATCCCAGAATGCACCGCAGGTCCCATTTACTTTCAGTTCTTTTTGAAGGCGTAAAACGCCAGACCTGTGGCATTCCTGACATGAAAATCTTTCTCCACCGGGGAGGAGGGCGGGCACTTATGACTATAACAGAGATACCCCTACTACAGAACTGGAGTTACAGGACAGAAACTACTCCTTCTGTAGTAGGGGATCTCTGTGTATAGTCATAATCTAGTGAATAGAATGGCAAGCCCATCCCCACACCAAAGCGGCGGTGGAGAAAAGATAAATAACACCACTATTGTGCGAACAGATTTTGCAGCGAAGCCTGCCCAACCTGAGCGTCTGCCCTGGCATCAGTGTCCAGGCAGTAATGCTTAGCAAAGGTATGGACCGACTTCCAAGTGGCCGCCTTGCAGATTTCTGCAATCGGAACATTACGGAGCAAAGCAGTCGTGGCAGCTTTGCCTCTGGTGGAATGAGCCTTAGGTTTACCCCCTAAGGTCTTATTAGCTTTTTGGTAACACAGCTGTATGCAGGACACAATCCACCTAGAGATGGACTGCTTCGAGGTCGCAAGACCCGTCCTGACCGATCCATAATTGATAAACAATTGGTCTGACCTACGAATATCTTTGGTTTTATCCAGGTAAAATTTCAACACCCTCCTAACATCCAGGGAATGTAAAGACCTTTCCGCTGGAGATGAAGGATTCTGAAAAAACGTAGGCAAAGTTATCGTCTGGTTGACATGAAAATCAGAAATAACCTTTTGAAGAAATTTAGGGTGAGTACGCATAACAACCTTAGCAGCATGAAATACAGTATAAGGTTCTTGACAACACAACGCCTGAATTTCACTCACCCTGCGGGCCGATGTAATGGCCACGAGGAATGCCGCCTTCCAGGACAGGTGCTGCAACGAAGCCTTATGAATAGGTTCAAAAGGCTCCTTCATCAATCTGGACAGCACCACATTCAATTCCCATGAAGGCGAAGGAAGCCTAACAGGAGGGAATACTTTCTTCAAGCCTTCCAGAAAATCTTTGATCACAGGGATCGGGAAGAAGGAAGTCTGTGAAGGGCATTTCCTGTAGGCAGTCAATGCAGCGAGATGAACCTTAATGGAATGAACATTAAGGCCAGACTGCGCCAAATGTAGAAGGTAAGGAAGAATGACATCCTCCTTGCACGTCGTCGGGTCATAGTTCTTGGACTTACACCAGATACAGAACCTCTTCCACTTGTAAGCATAGGAAGTCCGAGTGGAAGGTCGTTTAGACTCCTTCAGTATGTCCATGCAATCCTCGGGCAGATTCAAATGGCCATATTGCACTATTTCAGGAGCCATGCAGCCAAACTCAAAGACGAGAGGTTGGGGTGCTGCATCTGTCCCCCGAACTTCGGGAGAAGGTCCGGCCTGCACGGCAGCCGCATGTGAGGAAGGAGAGACCGGTGAAGCAGGTCCGTGAACCACCACTGCCTGGGCCATTCCGGAGCAATAAGTATCATCCGCGCCCTGGACCGGGCCAGCTTGATGAGTACCGCCGGAATCAGGGGAATGGGTGGAAAAGCGTACAGAAAGCTGTTCGACCAGTCTATCCATAGCGCATTCCCCAGCGTCCCCCGCTGGTAGAACCTGGAGGCGAAGGTTCGGCATTTGCTGTTTTCGGCGGTGGCGAACAGATCTACGTCTGGAGTCCCCCACCTTGCGAAGACTTCTCCTAGTACTTCGTCGTTTATGACCCATTTGTGGTTTTCCTGGAGCAGTCTGCTCAGTGCGTCCGCCTGAACATTTTGCACACCTGGCAGATGGGTAGCCGTTATCGTCAGTCCTCTGGCCAGAAGCCAATGCCAGATCGCCTGCGCCTCTTGAGACAGGGTGCGCGATCTCGAACCCCTCTGCTTGTTGAGGTAATACATCGTGGTCGTATTGTCCGTCTGTACAAGCAGCGAGTTGTTCTGAAAGGACGGATAAAAGGCCTTCAGTGCCAAGTGAACAGCTCTGAGTTCCAGGAAATTGATGTGATACGTGGCCTCCATCGGGGACCACGTTCCCTGAATCTGTAAGTCTCCGGAGTGCGCCCCCCATCCTTGGAGAGAAGCATCCGTCACAACAGTCTGAGTGGAAATGTCCTTGTGAAAAGGGACCCCTCTGAGGAGATTCTCCGCTGAACACCACCACTTCAGAGACTGAAGAGCATGCAGAGACAGTCTTATCTTGTCGTCCCAAGATCCTTTCCTCTGATCCCACTGGTCCTCCAAGCACTCCTGCAACGGTCTCATGTGCAGCCGTGCGTGTGGCGTTAGGAAGATACAAGAGGCCATCGATCCCAGTAGAGAAGACACCGTCCTCACTGTTGTAGATGGAGTGGTCATAAGAGCCTGAGCCTTCCGAAGGAGTGATAATCGTCTCTCCTCCGAAGGATACACGCTTGCTGACAGTGTATTGATGTAGGCTCCCAAGTACTGTATGCACTTGACCGGAGTCGGGACAGACTTGGACATGTTGATGTGCAACCCCAGCTTGTTCAAGAGAACAGACGTCTTCTGGAAGTGGGCTTGCGCTTCCAAGAAGGAGGAGGCCTTGATCAACCAATCGTCCAGGTACGGGTAGACGAACACCTTGTTCTTTCTCAGGTGCGCCGCTACCACCCCCGTGCACTTCGAGAATGTTCTCGCCGCAGACTTCAGTCCGAATGGCAGTACTGTGTATTGATAATGATTGGCGCCGACTTGGAATCGCAGGAACTTCCTGTGTTTGTGTGCAATGGGCACATGGAAGTACGCATCTTGTAGGTCTATAGCACATAGCCAGTCCCCCGGTTGCAACTGAGGTTAAATCTGATGCAACGACAGCATGCAAAACTTTTCTCTGCGAATCCACTTGTTTGCCTGTCGCAAGTCCAGAATGGGCCTGAACTCGTTCTTGTCCTTCTTGCGAACCAGGAAGAACCGGGAGTACAGACCTCTTCCTCTTTGAGACCGAGGTACATCTTCTATCGCCCTTTTCCTTAACAGGATATCGGCCTCCGCCTGGAGCTCGCGTAGCTGAAACTGCGAGCTGACCGGTGGCATCGCTGGAGGCGGGCTGGTGAATCGAAGACTGTATCCATTGCAAACAATATTCAGCACCCACTTGTCCGGAGTAATTTTTCTCCACTCTGCAAGAAAAAATTGAACGCTTCCCCCACAGGAGTGGGTAACGGATGTAGGGGAAGTATGCGCTCAGGGCCTAGACCCGGCCGGGCCTTGAGTCGCTGTTGCAGACTGTTGGCCGCCTCTTCCTCTCTGGCGCTTCTGGAACGGCCTTCGGAACTGCTGCTGTTGCTATCCTGAAGCCTGGCCACGCCCTCTGCCCTGCCCACCAAACTTTCTCTGGAACGGGCGGTATGTTTTCTTGGTATCCTTGGGCTTTTCCAGGCCCACCGCCGTGAGCGTTTCAGCCTCCGCCTTCATGCGGGCCATTTCGTCATCGGCGTGTTTTCCAAACAGGGTTTCGCCAGAGAATGGGAGATTGGCAACCCTTTGCTGTGCGTCAGGTTTTAGTGACGTGAGGCGGAGCCAAGCGTGTCTTCGCTGGTTAATCCCATGGCAGAATCCATGCGCTGCCGGTAAGGAAGAATCGGCTACAGCACTGATGGCCTGATTCACCACTAGCATCCCCTCATTCAACACCTCCTGGAAATCTTCTCTCTTGTCACGAGGCAGGAGTTCCACAAACTGCTGGAGGGATTCCCAGAGGGCTCGGTCATACCGCCCCAATAAGGCCGTGGCACTCGCAGCCTTCATGGAAGTCGCCGATGTCCCACAAACCTTCCTCCCAGCAGAATCCAGCCATCTAGATTCCTTATCTGGTGGGACTGTAGATGACGGTGTGGTGGCATGCTGTTTTCGAGCCGCCGTCACTATCACAGAGTCTGGAGGGGGTTCCACCCTTAGAAAGGCCGGATCCGAGTCGGGAGCCCGGTATTTTTTCTGCAGTCTCGAGGGGACCGCCTTAGTCACCGCCGGGGTGAGGAAAAGGTCCATGGCCAGCTCCACCAGGCCCGGTACCAGTGGTAGCAATGGCCGAGACAGATGTTTCTGGTGAAGCGTCTCGAATATCACCGATGTCTTGGGCGTGGGCACCGTCAACGAAATGCCCACGTTCGCTGCACCTCGTAAAAGGACATAATGAAAGGACACCAGATCGTCAACCGGTGACACCCTTGTCCCCGGTGACTCCGACAACATCAGAGAATAGTCCCTGGTCCCCGAAGACCTCGTCTGTGAACGAGACCTGCGCCTCCTATGGCGTCGTCTCGACAGTGTGGATGACCTGTTGCGCGATCATTCCCTTCTCCTGGAACGAGAGCGCGATCTCCCAGTACGTGGATGCTCCGCAGGCCTCTGTGGAGGCGTCTTCCTTGGCCTATCCTGGGGTAGAGGTTTTGGAGTCCCCTTAGGCGGTATAGGTAGCGGAGGCAGAGACACCGACCTCGGAGGAGGAAAAGGCATCTTCGACCGAGGAGCAGGCCCACACGGCGGAAGTGGTGGCGGTGGTTGCCCTGCGGGAGGTAGTGGTGGAAGAGGAGGATTGATGGGAGGATCCTCTCTAGGTAAAGGAGGAGGAGGTGTCTTAGGCCGAGGTGATGTATAAACCACCGAGTACACCGAGCCCGGTGACTTCTTCGGGGGAGGGGACTGCGACTCAGCCCCTCCAGTAGGTGACCACCGTCTCCAGCGTCCTCCAGCCGACCCAGCGTGACTTCCGGCACCAGAAATCCTTCTGCGCTGCTTAGGAGAGCTGGAAAGCCTCAAAGACGCCGACCTCTTTCTTCTCGACGTCGAGCGTCGCTTCTTCGGCGTTGAACGTCGCCTCCGCGACTCCGGCGTCGAACGCCGCCTCCGCGACGTCGAGCGCTTCTTCCTCGACGCCGAACGCCGCTTCCGCGACGTCGAACGTGCAATCCTCGACGATGAGCGCTGACTCCTCCTCGGCGCCGACCGCTTATCAGAGGTCCTTGACGTCGAGGAGCCCCTCGACGCCGACCGTTCACTCGACGGCGACCGGCGGTGTCCCTTCGACGGCGAGCGCCGGTGCCTGTCAGTCCTTCTTCGACGTCGATGTCTCGACGCTGACGTCGAAGACGCCGTCGACGGTGATTTCGACGGCGGCCTACCCAGGCCTTTCGACGTCGACTTATCACGCCGTCTCAACCCAGAGCCCCGGGGAGATGGGGAACACACCGTCGTCATCCCTCTCGACGTCGTCGAATCAATCGACGTCGACGGAGACCGGGACCGTTTGCTGGGTTTCCTGCCTCTGGGGAGCGCCCCAGAGGCCTCAGCAGAGGCAGAGGGAGCCTTCCCAGCCTGCCCAGACCCACCTGCAGCCGTCTCTCCTCTAGGCCTTGAAGCCTAATCTTTAGCCTTTCCCTCAGGGTCCTTGTTGAAAAGGTCTGACAGATGTCACATTCTTCAGGGACATGTGCTTCAGGGAGACAGAGGATGCAGACATCGTGTGGATCAGTCTTGGCCTTCTTCCTTCCACATGCTGGGCACTTGTCGAATAGAGCAGGCATTTTAGAGCCCTAAAAAGCCTGAACAAACACACAGGAGTGAAGGGAAACACCAAGTACACAAACTGAAAACACTTTTAAGCCAAAAGTGCACAAAATTCCAATAAACCCTTGAAAAAGGGAGAGCTCAATGCACCAGGGTCCTGTTAGCAGGAGCCGGAAAAAAGAACTGAAAGTAAATGGGACCTGCGGTGCATTCTGGGATACTGGGAGAAGTTCTGGAAAGTTCTCTTAAAGGCACAGTATCCTATTTAAGCCACATAATGGCAGCCTATGGGGCTTGTCTGTCCATGCCTTCCTCTCTATCATTCCAGAGGCTTTTACTAGTAGAGGCAAGTTTTTCTGTAGAAAAAACTGGGCAGGCTGTGCTGTTTGTGTGGTTGTTTTTGGTGGAATTTCTAGTTGAAGTACTGGACAGTGTAGCCTGTGTATATAGGCTGCATTATTTGTCTTTAAGTTTTCTCTTAAGTGTCTTTGCAGTTCTGCATTTTTTGACAACTTAAGAGATTATTTTTGATTGCCGGGGTCCACGCCCATGGGCAGGACTATTCACTAGATTATGACTATACACAGAGATCCCCTACTACAGAACTAATTGAACTCAAGATGAGATGAATACTGCTATGTAGAACATTGTAAAAATCTAATCAATTGTTAAAACTGGCCAAAGACAAATGGACATTAATGAAGCGTCAATATGCACATGATAAAAGTGTCACACTTCAGAGCAGGGTACTATACCCACTTACTCAAAATATTCAAACAAATAGCAATTAGGCTTAAAAGCAAGTATTGATAACAATTTATATCTCGCTGCCATGGGTACTACACTATTGTTTAATTGGCAAAAATAGTATCTGTGCGTGCAATCATAGTACATATGCCAGGTTACTAAAATCAAATGTAAATAGCCTGAAAGAATGCATTATTCTATTTGCATAAATGTAAATATGTCATTATTGTTAAATACTACAATTCCCATAATGACGCATTATGGCAAACATGGGTTTAAATAGTAGAAACTGAGAAGGACTCTCTAACCGTGAGCAAAGCCGTGGGAGGGCTGAAACGCGTTGGTTTGAGTGCTTAAACTTGAATTAAATTAAGCAAAAATTCAAGCTGTGAGTGCCGCGTCCTTTGTGAGAAAATTGACGATTTTGGGCCATGATCCATCCCCAACGCCGAGCAGCCGCTGATGAGCGCGCTGGATCAAAGGATCACATTGTAGGAAAAACAAACAAAAAATATATATATATATATATTCACTGAAAAAACCATATGTTATAGACCATATATAGTTAGGAATTAGCATTTACAAAACCTTGAAAATTCACTGAAAAAACCATGGGTTATAGACCATATATAGTTAGGAATTAGCATTTACAAAACCTTATTTTACTCACACAAAACCATTGAAATTCCACATATAGTTAGTTGCACTAACTATATATCGCGCACCCGCAATCCACTGCTGATGATGTCACATATTACATCACTCATGACATGGTCAGTGACATCACTGATGACATCACTGATGACATCTCAAATGACATCACTGATGACATCACTGATGACATCTCAAATGACATCACTGATGACATCACTGATGACATCATCCAGTGACTGTGTGTTTCTGTAAAGTTTAAATATGTTTTACATATTGAAGAATGAGTAGATGTAGAAGTGTCTGGATGAATGATTTAGTAGGTGCGTGACTGACTGTATGAGTGAGTGATTAAATGTGTCTCACTGAATGCATGGGTCAGTGACTAAACTGTCTTAATTTGTGCATCATTATGTCTGTTGTTCTGTAAACTGCTGCATGTGTTGATCAGTAGCTATATGAGTAACTATATGGGTTATTGATTGATTGTCCAAGTATTTGTATGGGAGACTGAGTGTGTGTGTGGCTGGCTGGGAGATGTGTGACTCTGTGCAGATCAATGTGTTCTTGTATCAATGATTGTATAAGAGAGTAAGTTTGTGTTAGTATATGTTTTAAAATGTACGGTACTCTATGTTTAACTGTATAGATTAGAAAATGGAAGTGTGATTGATTCTTTACAGGACTGACTAGGTGTGTGAGTAACTCCATGGATGAGTGGCAGAGTGTGAGTGTCTGTATAGGTGTATGAGTGCATATGATAGTGTTGTAAAGATGAGTGATTGTATGTATGAATGATTGTATGGGTGAATGAGTGAATGTGTGTGTAGACGTAGGAATCAGTGAGTACGTATGTAGTAACTAGTATTGGTGTGTCAATGGTTTAAAAAATTATATTCTGTATTTAACACTGGGTGTAACAGAGGTTATATTAAAGTGTGAGGAGATGCATTGTATTGTCACATGAATGATATCATCAGTGATGTAACCATTGATGTCAAATGAGATGTCATCAGTGATGTCATTTGAGATGTCATCAGTGATGTCATCAGTGATGTCATTTGAGATGTCATTTGAGATGTTATCAGTGATGTAATTTGAGATGTCATCAGTGATGTCATTTGAGATGTCATCAGTGATGTCATTTGAGATGTAATCAGTGATGTCATCAGTGATGTCACTGACCATGTCATGAATGATGTAATATGTGACATCATCAGCAGTGGATTGCGGGTGCGCGATATATAGTTAGTGCAACTAACTATATATGGAATTTCAATGGTTTTGTGTGAGTAAAATAAGGTTTTGTAAATGCTAATTCCTAACTATATATGGTCTATAACCCATGGTTTTTTCAGTGAATTTTCAAGGTTTTGTAAATGCTAATTCCTAACTATATATGGTCTATAACCTATGGTTTTTTCAGTGAATTTCAATGGTTTTTTATTAGCAAATATCAAAAGCTTTAAAATGTCAAGTACGTGGTAGGTAAAAATATTTTCGTGTTTATGCACGCTGATGTGCTTTGAACGCTGCCCCCCCCTCTTTTCTTTTAGGAGTATTCTCTCTTTGCAGATAGTGAAGGGTAGGTAACGCAGGCCTTTGCCCCCGTTGTAATCCGTCGTGCCTGCTTCCCTCTCCATTTGATTGATTGTTATCCAAGCATTTACTGTTTTGGAATTGCTTCTCTTTGGTTCATTCTCTATTTACAAACAAGCACAGAGTCGCAATACTCTGTTTAGTCTTTGCAGATAGTGAAAAATCGTTAGAAAAAACAAAAGGAATCAAGCAAAATCAGTAGGCCACTAATGGGATCTCTTTTTGACCTCGCTAAAATAGAAACATTAGGAACAACCCCTCATGAGAAATATGAAACTAGTGAGAGGAACCGAGCTCGACGCCATGATGGCTGCAAGACAGCTCGGCTCCGCCGCCCACCCCGCCCAAAATAACGACAAACCCTATGCAAATATTATAAATATATACAACACACCAGCAAAGTAACAGGGTAAAATGTTTTATTAAATAACTATTTACATGGCAGCCTGCTGCAAGATCGATCCAAATACATGCCGCCGTTCCCGGGATTTCTCCCCGACTACTCTGCGGCCTACGAGATGGAGAGGCCGGGGCGTTGACTAGGCGGGGCCTCCGGCCGCAACCACAGCGCCAACGATCGCTGCTGACGGAGGGGAGCCTTGCCGTGAGACCACTGATCTGAAGAACCGCTGCCTGCGGTGCCTCCCTGAGCCGCTTGACGGAGGCCCCCGAGGGGCGGTGTGGTGGCGCGGACTCGGAGGGGGCGCTTGGCTCCTGCCCACTCCCCAAGTCTTGTTGCCCTGGTGTGGCTTGAGATCGCCCCCGACATAGGCGGCCGGCTCCCGGGGTCCGGCGGAACTTTTTGCCTTTTGGTGACTCTTCCATTCTGGACCTTGTCCCACAATCCGTTTGACCTGAAGACACGTCCTGCGGTGCCCTGGTCCGACCATCACATATACCTGCGCCAGGAGACGGCGTGGGGTGTACTGGAAGGGAGAGGCGGCGCGAACGAGCCTCCCCCCACCTCCCCAGGTGGAGGTTTCACAGCTGCACCCCAGCGCTTCACTCGACGTAGGCGGCCGGCTCTCGGGGTCCGGTGGAACTTTTAGCCTTTTGGTGACTCTTCCATTCTGGACCTTGTCCCACAATCCGTTTGACCTGAAGACACGTCCTGCGGTGCCCTGGTCCGACCATCACATATACCTGCGCCAGGAGACGGCGTGGGGTGCACTGGAAGGGAGAGGCGGCGCGAACGAGCCTCCCCCACCTCCCCAGGTGGAGGTTTCTCAGCTGCACCCCAGCGCTTCACTCGGCAGCTGAGTTACGCCCACTCTTGCGGCACAGTGCCTCTCTCGGCCAGCTGAGTTGCGCCTGCTCTTGCTATTACAGCGTCTCACCCGCCATCCGGCTGAACTGCACCCACTCTTGCGGTACAGCGACAGGCGGCTGCCACGGAGCTCACGAAATGGCGGTCGGCTCCACAGACTTGGGCCTGGCCTGCAAGGATGGCTCTGGGCAACCCTGGAACTCGGACGCTTGACTGCTAGGGCATGGGCCCCATTCCCAAAAGCATCCCCTCAGCCTTGAAGATTCTACAAGAGTCACCGGGGCCCCCGACTCCCGCAGACTTCCGGTGGGGAGCGACTGCCATGATTGCTCGCGGAACGGTCACGACGTAGCCACGGGGTGCTCTCATGCTGACGCCAGCTTGTCTGAAACATCCAGAAACACTGTAGTATCGCATTGTCGCGTAATGCGTCATATGACGCGCCGCGTTAGCGTACCCGATGCGCGAAGCGCAGCTTCCCGGAAGCAATCCGGGGCGCGTAACGTAAGCATAACAGGTCATGTGACTTGTTAATAAAAATTTTCATTGGTTCATTTCACTTTTGGTTTCCTAATGATGTAAGGCTAGGTCATGTGACCTAAAAATGACACTTTTCATTGGTTTAGAACTATTTTTTTGTCCCAAATGATGAAAACCCCTCCTTGTTTCCTCACTCTGACTTTCATCTGTGTGAGAGGAAGACCTACAGTGCCTCGCTCGGCCACCTGAGTTACGCCCGCTCTTGCGGCACAGTGCCTCGCTTGGCCAGCTGAGTTGCGCCCACTGTTGCGGCACAGTGCCTCGCTCGGCCAGCTGAGTTCCGCCCACTGTTGCGGCACAGTGCCTCGCTCGGCCAGCTGAGTTCCGCCCACTCTTGCGGCACAGTGCCTCGCTCGGCCAGCTGAGTTCGGCCCGCTCTTGCGGCACAGTGCCTCACTCGGCCGGTTGAGTTTCGCCTACTCTTGCGGCTACAGCGTCTCACCCGCCATCCAGCTGAGTTGCGCCCACTCTTGCGGCCTACGACATGGAGAGGCCGGGGCGTTGACTAGGCGGGGCCTCCGGCCGCAACCACAGCGCCAACGATCGCTGCTGACGGAGGGGAGCCTTGCCGGTGAGAGCCACTGATCTGAAGAACCGCTGCCTGCGGTGCCTCCCTGAACCGCTTGACGGAGGCCCCCGAGGGGCGGTGTGGTGGCGCGGACTGGGAGGGGGCGCTTGGCTCCTGCCCCCTCCCCAAGTCTTGTTGCCCTGGTGTGGCCTGAGATCGCCCCCGACATAGGCGGCCGGCTCCCGGGGTCCGGCGGAACTTTTTGCCTTTTGGTGACTCTTCATTCTGGACCTTGTCCCACAATCCGTTTGACCTGAAGACACGTCTTGCGGTGCCCTCGCAATGCGGCCTGGTCCCTGAATGTGTGCAGGGGGACGGTATTGATTGGATCAAGATGGCGGCTTCACACAAAGCTGACTCAAGTGTTGCTGCTGATGCTATGCAGACAAAAACTGGTTTTCAGTTTGTACATTCTTCAGGATTTTTCCATCCAAGGCTGGTTGAGAGTTTGTAGAACGATGGCTTCAGATTTTCAACATACTACTCTTCAACATTCTTCATAAATGTAACAATGTGAGACTCACTAGGAGAACGGCCCTTTATCTTTCCTTTCAAAATGCTGCCAACAATATTTTCTGAATGGAAGACACCATCTTGTAGCATAAAGGGCTGCGTCAAGGGTGGTATTGCCCAGAATGTCTTGTTTTCTAGTGCTCGTAATGACGAAGCCAGAACTGCCGAAAGGGATTCTGGTCCTGCTGCTACTTATTGGAGACATTGAACTATGCTCTGGACCTGCCTGGCCTCGACCAAAATGGCGCCAGTATGGTAGCGACTTGCAACTCCTTATGACGATCTAGTTACTTAGCCTTGACGTTATGGGGGATGTATGCGGTCTTTGTGCACATGGCGGGCGGGGAAGGGTACTGACTGGGAATACGGACAACCCTATTGATGTCGATTTTTCATTATTGATTATTGTATTAATAAAGCTTCGAAGTAATGTTACCCATGATACTCGCCCATGGTGTGCGTATGGACGATTTTATTGTAACTGATCCTGTTATACTTTCAATAAAAAAATCAACCTTCACTGATTCTGCAACCGTTTGTCACGTTTAGTTTTTTCAATTAAATGGCTCGCTTGTTACATACTCCTATACCCCTGGCTTTTGAAAGACACCATCTTGTAGAATAAAGGGCTGCGTCAAGGGTGGTATTGCCCAGAATGTCTTGTTTTCTAGTGCTCGTAATGACGAAGCCAGAACTGCCAAAAGGGATTCTGCTCCTGCCGCTACTTATTGGAGACATTGAACTATACTCTGGACCTGCCTGGCCTCGACCAAAATGGCACCAGTATGGGAGCGACTTGCAACTCCTTATGACGTTCTAGTTACTTAGCCTTGACGTTATGGGGGATGTATGCGGTCTTTGTGCACATGGCGGGCGGGGAAGGGTACTGATTAGTAATACGGACAACCCTATTGATGTCGATTTTTCATTATTGATTATTGTATTAATAAAGCTTCGAAATAATGTTACCCATGATACTCGCCCATGGTGTGCGTATGAACGATTTTATTGTAACTGATCCTGTTATACTTTCAATTATAAAATCAACCTTCACTGATCCTGCAACCGTTTGTCACGTTTAGTTTTTTCAATTAAATGGCTCGCTTGTTACATACTCCTATACCCCTGGCTTTTGAAAGACACCATCTTGTAGAATAAAGGGCTGCGTCAAGGGTGGTATTGCCCAGAATGTCTTGTTTTCTAGTGCTCGTAATGACGAAGCCAGAACTGCCGAAAGGGATTCTGGTCCTGCCGCTACTTATTGGAGACATTGAACTATACTCTGGACCTGCCTGGCCTCGACCAAAATGGCGCCAGTATGGGAGCGACTTGCAACTCCTTATGATGTTCTAGTTACTTAGCCTTGACGTTATGGGGGATGTATGCGGTCTTTGTGCACATGGCGGGCGGGGAAGGGTACTGACTGGGAATACGGACAACCCTATTGATGTCGATTTTTCATTATTGTATTAATAAAGCTAGAGATAAGTCAAGTACGTGGTATTTTGATTTGATTTGAAAAGAATTTATTAAGCGCGACTAACACCATTAGGTTTCTTGGCGCTGTGCTGGGGCATGGTGAAAAAAGATGAAGAGGAAACAGAAACTAGGGATACGAGATGGTAAAAAGGAAGGTTTTAAGAAGTGATCTAAAGCCAGAGTATGAAGGTGCCAATCTGAGGGAAAGAGGAAGGGAGTTCCAGAAGGATGGGGCCAGAAGAGAAAACCTCAGGCCCCCGTGTTTTTTCCTCTTGAACCTAGGGACGGATAGCAGGGCCATTTGAGATGAACGTAAGTTGCGGGACGGAGTGTAAGAATGAAGAAGAGAGGAAATAAAAGAGGGACCTAGACCAGAGAGAGACTTAAAAATAATACAGCCTAACTTGAATTGGCAGCGGGCGGAAACCGGCAGCCAATGAAGACTCTTTAAGAGTGGACGGACGTGCTGATCTTTAGGCTGGTGAAAAATCAGGCGAGCAGCCTGATTTTGTATCAGCTGGAGCCTTCTCTGTAGTGGTAGATAAAAACCTTCTCTGTAGTGGTAGATAAAAACATTTTCGTGTTTATGCACGCTGATGTGCTTTGAACGCTGCCCCCCCCCCCCCTCTCATCATTTAGATTACCACCGCCCATTGCACAAAAGCGTACCGGGCGCTCCCCACGCAAAAAACTATTTTTTTTTATTTTATTTTTTGCCCCGCGGGGCCCTTTTAAAGCCTCCACATCAAACCTAGAGGGTGAGGGTGGATCTACTATGCCCCCTTATGGTCATTTCCCCCTTTGTTTTGGCCTCCTCTTGTCTCTCGATCCTACCGAGAGACAAGATGGCGGCCACTCCGGACTGTTTAGAATGTTGACAGACACCGGAGAGCCAATCAGCTTCGCTTCGCAAAGTTCCGTTACGCGTCAAGTACGCGAACCGGAGCGCTACCCGGAGCGCTGTTACAGATATATATATTTTTTTGAACGTTAATTTATCAAAATCCACTGGAGCACATATATTGAGACCTAGCAAAGGTACATTGGGCTAACAGTCCCTACAATTTTGCCAAGTTTCATGCAAATCCATTCAGCCGTTCGGGCTAAAAGTGAGGCCAACCGCCCTATGGAAATTAACATGGGAAAAATGCGCTTTGGGACCCCTCTTTTTTCTCTGCCCCCCTTGACGAACCCCCCCCAAATTTTCAGGGGCTGCTCAGAAACAAAATGTTCCATTTTCCTGAAAATTTCAGCCAATTCTGTCCACAAACGCCAAAGTTATTAGACATAGAATTTTCAAAAATCCCATAGAGAAAAAATCCTAACTATATATACCTACTGGCGACCGCCAGTAGGTAATAAATATATATATATATATATATATATATATATATATATATATATATATATATATATATATATATATATATATATGGAGTAGTTTCTGTCCTGTAACTCCAGTTCTGTAGTAGGGGTATCTCTGTTATAGTCATAATCTAGTGAATAGTCCCGCCCATGTGCGTGGACCCCGGAGCAATCAAAAATAATCTCTTACTTACAGTGTCAAAAAATGCAGAAATGCATAGGCACTTAAGAGAGAATTTAAAGACAGATAATGCAGCCAAAAAAGGCTACACTGTCCAGTACTTCAACTAGAAATTCCACCACAAAATCCACAAAACAGCAAAGCCTGTACAGATTTCCCTTGCTTAACAGCAAAATCCCTCAGGAATGATAGAGAGAAGAACCTGGACAGACAAGCCCCATAGGCTGCCATTATGTGGCTTAAATAGGATACTGTGCCTTTAAGGAACCTTCCAGAACCTTCTCTCAGTATCCAGAATGCATAGCAGGTCCAACTTAGTTTCAGTTCTTTTTGAAGGCGTAAAAAACGCCAGACCTGTAGCATTATGCACCTGAACAAATCTCCACCGGGGAGGCGGGAGGGCGCTTATGACTATAACAGAGATACCCCTACTACAGAACTGGAGTTACAGGACAGAAACTACTCCTTCTGTAGTAGGGGATCTCTGTGTATAGTCATAATCTAGTGAATAGAATGGCAAGCCCATCCCCACATCAAGCGGCGGTGGAGAGCATGAAATTACGCCACTATTGTGCGAACAAATTCCGCAGCGAAGCCTGCCCAACCCGAGCGTCTGCCCTGCCATCAGTGTCCAGGCAGTAATGCTTAGCAAAGGTATGGACCGACTTCCAAGTGGCCGCCTTGCAGATCAGCCTGATTTTGTATCAGCTGGAGCCTTCTCTGTAGTGGTAGATAAAAACCTTCTCTGTAGTGGTAGATAAAAACATTTTCGTGTTTATGCACGCTGATGTGCTTTGAACGCTGCCCCCCCCCCCTCTCATCATTTAGATTACCACCGCCCATTGCACAAAAGCGTACCGGGCGCTCCCCACGCAAAAAACTATTTTTTTTTATTATTTTTTTTGCCCCGCGGGGCCCTTTTAAAGCCTCCACATCAAACCTAGAGGGTGAGGGTGGATCTACTATGCCCCCTTATGGTCATTTCCCCCTTTGTTTTGGCCTCCTCTTGTCTCTCGATCCTACCGAGAGACAAGATGGCGGCCACTCCGGACTGTTTAGAGTGTTGACAGACACCGGAGAGCCAATCAGCTTCGCTTCGCAAAGTTCCGTTACGCGTCAAGTACGCGAACCGGAGCGCTACCCGGAGCGCTGTTACAGATATATATATTTTTTTGAACGTTAATTTATCAAAATCCACTGGAGCACATATATTGAGACCTAGCAAAGGTACATTGGGCTAACAGTCCCTACAATTTTGCCAAGTTTCATGCAAATCCATTCAGCCGTTCGGGCTAAAAGTGAGGCCAACCGCCCTATGGAAATTAACATGGGAAAAACGCGCTTTGGGACCCCTCTTTTTTCTCGGCCCCCCTTGACGAACCCCCCCCAAATTTTCAGGGGCTGCTCAGAAACAAAATGTTCCATTTTCCTGAAAATTTCAGCCAATTCTGTCCACAAACGCCAAAGTTATTAGACATAGAATTTTCAAAAATCCCATAGAGAAAAAATCCTAACTATATATACCTACTGGCGACCGCCAGTAGGTAATAAATAAATATATATATATATATATATATATATATATATATATATATATATATATATATATATATATATATATATATATATATATATATATATATATATATATATATAGAGTAGTTTCTGTCCTGTAACTCCAGTTCTGTAGTAGGGGTATCTCTGTTATAGTCATAATCTAGTGAATAGTCCCGCCCATGTGCGTGGACCCCGGAGCAATCAAAAATAATCTCTTACTTACAGTGTCAAAAAATGCAGAAATGCATAGGCACTTAAGAGAGAATTTAAAGACAGATAATGCAGCCAAAAAAGGCTACACTGTCCAGTACTTCAACTAGAAATTCCACCACAAAATCCACAAAACAGCAAAGCCTGTACAGATTTCCCTTGCTTAACAGCAAAATCCCTCAGGAATGATAGAGAGAAGAACCTGGACAGACAAGCCCCATAGGCTGCCATTATGTGGCTTAAATAGGATACTGTGCCTTTAAGGAACCTTCCAGAACCTTCTCTCAGTATCCCAGAATGCATAGCAGGTCCAACTTAGTTTCCGTTCTTTTTGAAGGCGTAAAAAACGCCAGACCTGTAGCATTATGCACCTGAACAAATCTCCACCGGGGAGGCGGGAGGGCGCTTATGACTATAACAGAGATACCCCTACTACAGAACTGGAGTTACAGGACAGAAACTACTCCTTCTGTAGTAGGGGATCTCTGTGTATAGTCATAATCTAGTGAATAGAATGGCAAGCCCATCCCCACATCAAGCGGCGGTGGAGAGCATGAAATTACGCCACTATTGTGCGAACAAATTCCGCAGCGAAGCCTGCCCAACCCGAGCGTCTGCCCTGCCATCAGTGTCCAGGCAGTAATGCTTAGCAAAGGTATGGACCGACTTCCAAGTGGCCGCCTTGCAGATCTCTGCAAAGGGAACATTACGAAGCATAGCTGTCGTGGCAGCTTTGCCTCTGGTGGAATGAGCCTTAGGTTTACCCCCTAAGGTCTTATTAGCTTTGCAGTAACACAATTGTATGCAGGACACAATCCACCTCGAGATGGACTGTTTAGAGGTAGCAAGACCTGTCCTGACTGAGCCATAATTAATGAACAATTGGTCTGACCTACGAATATCTTTAGTCTTATCAAGATAAAACTTCAGCACCCTCCTCACATCCAGGGAATGTAAAGACCTTTCCGCTGGAGATGACGGATTCTGAAAGAACGTAGGCAAAGCGATAGTCTGATTGATATGAAAATCAGAAACAACCTTGAGAAAAAACTTAGGGTGAGTACGCATAACAACCTTAGCAGCATGAAAAACAGTATAAGGTTCTTGGCAACACAACGCCTGAATTTCACTCACCCTGCGGGCCGATGTAATGGCCACGAGGAACGCTGCCTTCCAGGACAGGTGCTGCAACGAAGCCTTATGAATAGGTTCAAAAGGCTCCTTCATCAATCTGGACAGCACCACATTCAAGTCCCACGAAGGCGAAGGAAGCCTGACAGGAGGGAATACTTTCTTCAAGCCTTCCAAAAAATCTTTGATCACAGGGATCTGGAAGAAGGAAGTCTGTGAAGGGCCTTTCCTGTAGGCAGTCAAAGCAGCCAGATGAACCTTAATGGAATGGACATTAAGGCCCGACTGTGCCAGATGCAGTAGATATGGAAGGATGACATCTTCCTTGCATGTCGTAGGGTTAAAGTTCTTAGACTTGCACCAGATGCAAAACCTCTTCCACTTGTAAGCATAAGAAGTCCTAGTGGAAGGGCGTTTAGCCTCCTTCAGTATGTCCATACAATCCTCTGGGAGATTCAGATGGCCATATTGCACTATTTCAGGAGCCATGCCGCCAAACTCAAAGACGAGAGGTTGGGGTGCACCATCCGCCCCCCGAACTTCGTGAGAAGGTCCGGCCTGCACGGCAGCTTCATGTGAGGAAGGAGGGACCGGTGAAGCAGGTCCGTGAACCACCACTGTCTGGGCCATTCCGGGGCAATCAGAATCATTCTCGCCCTGGATTGGGACAGCTTGATGAGAACCGCCGGAATCAGGGGAATTGGTGGAAAAGCGTACAGAAAGCTGTTCGACCAGTTGATCCATAACGCGTTCCCCAGCGTCCCCGGCTGGTAGTACCTGGAGGCGAAGCCTCGGCATTTTCTGTTTTCGGCGGTGGCGAACAGATCTACGTCTGGAGTCCCTCACCTTGCGAAGACTTCTCCCAGAACTTCGTCGCTTATGACCCACTCGTGGTTTTCCTGAATGAGTCTGCTCAGTTCGTCTGCCTGAACATTCTGCACACCTGGCAGGTGGGTGGCCGTTATCGACAGTCCTCGAGACAGAAGCCAGTGCCAGATCGCCTGCGCCTCCTGCGACAGAGTGCGCGATCTCGAGCCGCCCTGCTTGTTGAGGTAATACATCGTTGTCGTGTTGTCTGTCTGAACAAGCAGAGAGTTGGTCTGAAAGGACGGGTGAAAAGCCTTCAGCGCCAAGTGCAGAGCCCTGAGTTCCAGGAAATTGATGTGGTACGTGGCCTCCGTCTGGGACCACGTCCCTTAACTGCAGGTCTCCGGAGTGCGCTCCCCAGCCCTGGAGAGAAGCATCCGTCACGATAGTCTGTGTGGGAATGTCCTTGTGGAAGGGAACCCCTCTGAGAAGATTCTCCTTCGAGCACCACCACTTCAGAGACTGAAGCATGTAGAGACAGTCGTATCTTGTCGTCCCAAGATCCTCTCCTCTGGTCCCATTGATCCTCCAAGCACTCCTGCAGCGGTCTCATGTGCAGCCGCGCATGTGGCGTCAGGAAGATACACGAGGCCATCGATCCCAGCAGAGAAGACACCGTCCTCACAGTCATGGATGGAGTAGACATGAGAGCCTGAGCCTTCCGAAGGAGTGATAAACGTCGCTCCTCCGAAGGAGACACGCTTGCTGACAGCGTGTTGATGGAGGCTCCCAAGTACTGGATGCACTGGACCGGAGTCGGGACAGACTTGGACATGTTGATGTGCAACCCCAGCTTGTTCAAGAGAACGCACATCCTCTGGAAGTGTGCTTGAGCTTCCGAGAAGGAGGAGGCCTTGATCAACCAATCGTCCAGGTACGGGTAGACAAACACCTTGTTCTTCCTCAGGTGTGCCGCTACCACTGCCATGCATTTCGAAAATGTCCTGGGTGCAGACTTCAGCCTGAAGGGAAGCACCGTGTACTGATAGTGATTGGTGCCGACTTGAAAGCGCAGAAACTTCCTGTGTTTGCATGCAATAGGCACATGGAAGTATGCATCCTGTAGATCTATGGCACACATCCAATCTCCTCGTTGCAGCTGAGGGTAGATCTGATGCAACGACAGCATGCAAAACTTTTCTCTGTGAATCCACTGGTTTGCCTGTCGCAAGTCCAGAATGGGCCTGAACTCGTTCTTGTCCTTCTTGCGGACGAGAAAGAACCGAGAGTAAAGACCTCTTCCTCTTTGAGACAGAGGTACGTCCTCTATCGCCCTTTTTCTCAGCAGGATGTCTGCCTCCGCCTGGAGCTCGCGCAGCTGGTACTGCGAGCTGACCGGAGGGATCGATGGAGGAGGGCTGATGAACCGAAGACTGTATCCATTGCAAACAATATTCAGCACCCACTTGTCCTGAGTAATTTTTCTCCACTCTGCCAGAAAAAATTGAACGCTTCCCCCCACCGGAGCGGGTAACGGACGAGGGGGAAGTAACCGCTCAGGGTCGAGACCCGGCCGGGCCCTTGGTCGCGGTAGAGGACTGCTGTCTACCTCTACCCCCCTGGCGTTTCTGGAAGGGCCTTCTGTACTGCTGCTGTTGCGGCTGCTGCTGATGCCCAGAAGACTGTCCCCTTCCTCGACCCTGCGACCCGAACCGTCGCTGGAACTGGCGGTAGGGTTTCTTCTCCTTGGGCTTCTCCAGGCCCACCGCCGTCAGGGTCTCAGCCTCGGCCTTCATCCTGGCCATTTCATCATCCGCGTGTTTCCCGAAGAGGGTATCTCCAGAAAACGGCAGATTCGCCACACGTTGTTGCGCTTCAGGCTTAAGGGACGTCAACCTGAGCCAAGCATGGTGCCTCTGGTTTATACCGTGGCAGTATCCATGAGCGGACAGCAGGGAGATATCTGCCGCGGCACTAATGGCCTGGTTAGAGACCAGCATCCCCTCCTGGACGATCTCCATGAAGTCCTCTCTGCGGTCGCGAGGAACGAGGTCCGCAAACTGCTCCATCGAGTCCCACAGCGAACGGTCATATCGTCCCAACAGAGCCGAGTCACTGGCGGCCTTCATCGTTGTGGAGGACGTCCCACACTCCTTCCATCCAGCCGAGTCCATCCAGCGGCTCTCCTTATCAGGAGGCACAGTGGATGCAGGGGAGGTGGCATGGAGCTTCCGAGCCGCTGTCACGATCACCGAATCCGGTGTCGGGTCCTTTCTCAAGAAAGCTGGGTCCGACTCTGGAGCTCTGTATTTCTTGATGAGCCTGGAGGGCGCAGACTTCACCACAGCCGGTGTTAGGAAGAGCTGTTCCGCAGGCTCAAGGAGCCCTGGCACCAAAGGTAGTAGGGGGCGAGACAGGTGTTTCTTATGTAATGTCTCAAAGATCACAGAAGTTGAAGGCGTAGAAGCTGTAACCTTGATCCCCAACTTCGCCGCCCCACGCAGGAGAACCTCCAGAAACGTACAAATGTCATCTACTGGGGACACCCTAGTCTCCGGTGAATCAGATAACGTTGGCGAGTAGGAACGGGTCCCCGAGGTAGAACGGGACCGGGACCTATGCCTCCTATGGCGATGGCTGGATCTCGATGAAGACCCGCGACCACTCCTAGATCTGTCTCGTTTACCCGAGCGAGACCTAGATCTCTTGGGCCTGGGCCTGTCCGTAGGCCTCCCCGGGTCAGACGCCTTAGGCTTCGGAAGAACCTTCGATTTAGGAGTCTTCTTCGGGGGTGTCGGGTACTTGGGCACCGACACCGATCTCGGCGGAACCGGTGGAGGAGGCGTAACCGGGACCTTCGGAGCCGGCCGGGGAGGCAACGGGGGAGGGGTCGGAGCCCTCGGAGGCGGACCCCTGGGTAAAGGAGGCGGAGTAGGCTTCTTCGGGGTATACACCACGGAATACGCCGTTCCCGGCGAGCCACCACCATGTCCAGACTGCGGGGAGCCCCCCACAGTCCTGGGCCTGTCCTGACGACCTCCTGACGCCGAAGACCGGTGCCCAGACATCGAATGTGGGTCCTTCGACGGCGATCGGCCCTTCGGCGTCGACCGTTCCACACGCCTCGACGTCGACCCCGACCAGATGGATGAACCGCGAAATCTCGACGACGAGCGATGGCGCCTCGACGGCGACCTCGATCTCTTAGATCGCCTCGACGTCGACCTCTTAGACCGTCTCGACGTCGATCTCTTAGACCGTCTCGACGTCGACTTCCTCGGCGCCGGAGACCTCTTCCGTCTCGACGGCGACCCTGACGACGAGGATCTCCTCGACGACGATGACTTCGACGGCGAACGGCGGTGTCGCCTCGACGGCGAGCGCCGACGCCGGGTCCTCCGATGTCGTCCACTCGACGCCGATGTCGACGACGAGGAAATCGACACCGGCTTAGACGGCGGCCTGAAAACGTCCCTAGACGTCGACGGGCGACGTTTTCTCAACCCAGAGCCCTGGGGAGACCGGGAACTGGCAGTGGACCTTCCTCTCGACGTCGTGGTCATAGCCAATGACCCAGACGGAGATTTTGGACGAGAGCTGGACTTCCTGCCCCTGGGGAGCTCCCCAGAGGCCTCAGCATGGGCAGAAGGAGCCCCTCCTGACCCACCTCGAGCCTTCAATCTTCTTTCTTCAAGTCCCTGAAGTCTGATTTTTCTCCTGTCCTTCAGGGTCCTTCCAGAGAAGCCTCTACAGATCAAACACTCCTCAGGGATGTGGCAAGAGGGAAGGCAGAGGATACAGACCTCATGGGGGTCTGATTTGGCCTTCTTCCTGGAGCACTCCGGGCATTTATCAAATAATGCAGGCATTATTGACAACAAAAGAGTGCAGAAACCCAAGAAGAAAGTCACCAAAGTACTCTGAAAGCACAAAAATCGAATTTAGTGCAAAAAACACCAACAAAACCCTTGAAAAGGGAGAGCTCAATGCTCCAGGGTCCTGCTTGCAGGAGCCGGAAAAAAGAACTGAAACTAAGTTGGACCTGCTATGCATTCTGGGATACTGAGAGAAGGTTCTGGAAGGTTCCTTAAAGGCACAGTATCCTATTTAAGCCACATGATGGCAGCCTATGGGGCTTGTCTGTCCAGGTTCTTCTCTCTATCATTCCTGAGGGATTTTGCTGTTAAGCAAGGGAAATCTGTACAGGCTTTGCTGTTTTGTGGATTTTGTGGTGGAATTTCTAGTTGAAGTACTGGACAGTGTAGCCTTTTTTGGCTGCATTATCTGTCTTTAAATTCTCTCTTAAGTGTCTATGCATTTCTGCATTTTTTGACACTGTAAGTAAGAGATTATTTTTGATTGCTCCGGGGTCCACGCACATGGGCGGGACTATTCACTAGATTATGACTATACACAGAGATACCCTACTACAGAAATATATATTCACTGAAAAAACCATAGGTTTCACATCAGTTATAGTTAGGAATTAACATTTAAAAAAACCTATTAAATTCACTGAAAAAACCATAGGTTTCACACCAGTTATAGTTAGCTGGAAATTTTACTGCCATAAAACCATTGAAATTCCCACGTTATAGTTAGTTGGACTCACTATAACTTGCGCGTGCAATTCACTGCTGATGACGTCACATATTACATCACTCATGACATCACTGATTACACCATCCAGTGAATGTGTGTCTTTCTGAAAAATAAATATGTTTTATATGTGTATATGTAAAAGTTGATGGAAGAATAAATGTTTAAATAAGTGTTTACATGGATGTTTGATTGGTTAACTGGTTTATTAAGTGTATCTTAGTGAATACATATATTAGAGAGTAATGTTTAAATATTTAAATATATGTATTAGTGTTTCACTTTGTGTATAAGTGGCTGCATGGGTTGGTAAGTAGCTACATGTGTATGTATATGGGTTATTAGATGTTTTTCTTAGTATCAGTATAAGTGTTTGTATGGTTTGGTGGGGGTCTTACTTAGCACATAGATGCATGAATGACTGACTCTCTTTGTATGTGTTTTGAAGACAGCATATGTGCAGGACTGTATGGGTGGATGAGTGTGTATATGTGTATGTTAGTGAGTGAATGACTGTCTCACTAGTGTCTTTATCAGTAACTACATATGTTTTAATCTAGTATATGTGAACATTGATGTGTATATGTGAGAGAAAGAGATTGTAAGAGTTCCTGTTTAAATAAGTATGTGTTTCTATAAGTGATTGTTTAAGAGAATAAATATGTGTAAATTTCCTTAAACTTAAGGTGCTAGTGTGTGTATAGCTCTATATGCAAATAAATGGATGTTCAATAGTTTATTTGCATGTGTGAGTATGTGTGGGAGTAACTTTTGGATGACTGTCGGTGTGTAACAGGATGTATAGGTGTATCACTACATATGATGAGTGGGTATATGTATGAGTGACTATATAGAACTGTTTGTGAATAAGTGGATGTGTATATAGATGGTGGAATTACTGAATTGGTTGTTGTAACTGATATGGGTATCTCCATTTTTTTGAAAATGTTTGTTTCTATTTTTGAATATGTGTTTCAAGGGTTACATTACAGTGAAAGGAGGTCTGTCACTCTGTCACAAGGATGGTGTCATCAGTGATGTCATGAGTGATGTCACTGACCATGTCATGAGTGATGTAATATGTGACGTCATCAGCAGTGCATTGCACGTGCAAGTTATAGTGAGTCCAACCAACTATAACATGGGAATTTCAATGGTTTTATGGCAGTAAAATTTCCAGCTAACTATAACTGGTGTGAAACCTATGGTTTTTTCAGTGAATTTAATAGGTTTTTTAAATGTTAATTCCTAACTATAACTGGTGTGAAACCTATGGTTTTTTCAGTGAATTTCAATGTTTTTTTTAATAGCAAATCTCTATAGGTATGAAAAGTAATATTTATTATAACGAATTTTATATTGTATAATTATGTAATAGTATTTTTTTATGTTTTTTTAAAAACAAATTTGCCCCGGAGCGTTCCCGGGGCGCGTACCGATGTGCTCACCGGTAAGCGCAGTGCTACGGCGCGCCCCGGGGCGCGTACCGGTGAGCGTCCCGTTAGCGATATTCCCACAACCGAAAACAACATCGTGACGTATCGCGTAGCCGCGTGATGCGTCATATGACGCACAGCGTAAGCGCACCCGGAAGCACCCGAGCGCATACGATCGCGCAACGTAAGCGCCGCCGGGCGCGCCCCCGGGCACGCACCGGGGCGCGTAGCATAAGCGCATCGGGTCATGTGATCTGAAAATAACACTTTTCATTGGTGCAGATCAGTTTTGGTTTCCAAATGATGAAAGCCCGGATCATGTGACTTGAAAATAACACTTTTCATTGGTCCAGAACAGTTTTGTTTTCCAAATGATGAAAGCCCCCACCTTTTTTCCTTATTCTGACTTTGTCCTTTGACTGAGGAAGACCTGTTTGGAGATCTGTCACTAATCTTTCGTACTTTAAAATGGCTACAGTAGCAGCAGCAGCTGGAGCATCTGCACCACCACCACCACCACCAAGAGGACCACCACAACATCACATTGGTGGTCAAGAAGAAGAAGAGGAGGAGGGGAGAAGGACATTCCTGCCAGAAGACAATACCCCATATAGGCCAAAGGAGCACATTGTATGGGAGTTTTTTTCCATCCCAGAGGGCAAGAAGAAAGTGAATGCGCCAAAGGTGACTTGCCGAATCTGTGGCATGGAACTTTCAAGGGGAACCCTAATAAGAAATATTCATTTGGCAATTACACCATGATTCGGCATATGCAGCGCAAGCATCCCAACAACTATGCTGCTGCAGAGGTGAGAGAACTGGCCAGTAACCCTCCCCAATCTTCACCCAGCACCTCCAAAAGAAAGCAACCCACCCCATCGGGACCAGAGACAAGAGAGACGATGCCAATCATACAACCACGGTTTGGTGAATTCAGGGTCACATGTATTTTTTGTGGTAAGACCATCAGCTATGGTGAGCAGAGCGTAAAGCTCATCGTCCTTGCTGGTGACAACCACAATTGCCCAAAAAACCCTAATTTTTTCCTGATTTTTTTTTGCTCCAGTTGAGCCGTTTACAGTTCCCTGTTTTTTGTTTCTCCCCATAAAAAAAACAAAAAAAATATAAAACAAAAAGAATTTAAAAAACTTATTTTTAGAACTACCTCCAATTTATAAAAAAAATGCTATATTTTTTTTAAACTCTGTCATTCTTTTTTCTCCAGGGTACGCGCATAATGAAGGAGTGAGCATGAGGGAAGGGGACAGAGAGAGTGATGTTAAGAGAAAGAGAGCTAGAGGGAGCAACACCGATGGACTGTGTATTACATAGTAAGACAGAGAGGAGGTGTAATAGGGTGTAAGTGAGAAAAGGAAAATGAATAAGTGAGCGAAAGAAGGGAAGAGAGAGGAAGAAAACTAAAGCAGAGGTACTGGGAGAATGTGAGTGGGTGTTGAAAGTAAAGGGAAGGACAGTAAAGGATGGGGAATGAGGGGTAGTGACGGAACCGGAGTAAAGGAACAACGGTGATGGAGGGTTAGAAAAGAGCAGTGACCGTTAGTAAAGAGGGGTGAAAGAGGGTGGATAAAAGTGAATAAGGGTAAGACATGGGGAGTGACAGGGAGAAAAGAGAGAGAGAGTAAAGGAAGGAGTGACTGAAAGGTAGTGAGTGAAGCAGCAAAGAAAGGTAAGTGAGGGAGTGTGGGTGAGTTGTAGGGAGTGAGCATGACGAAAGAGTATTGACAGAATAAGGGGACAGAGACAGCGACGATAAGAGAGACAGAGTGAGGGAACGGAAATGAGGAACTGTGAGAATAGACGGACTGAGAGAAGGAGTGACAGGAGTAAAGTAAATGATTAAAGGAAAGGGAATGAGTGAGGGAGCAAAGGAAGGGAACAGAGGGTAAGGGAAGTAAAGCAGGGGGACTGAAAGAAGTTGAATGTGGGAGGGGAGTTAGGGAAAGGGGAGTAAACATGGAGGATAAGAATAAGTGAGGGAAGCAGAGTAAGGAAACAGGAGTGAGGTAGGGTGAGAGAATAATAGTGAGGGTAAAGCAAAGGGTGAAGACCAACTAAATTTTTTTAGTTACATTTACCATATAATTAATGTAACTTTAATTACATTTTTTTACTACACTTTGTATCTGTGAAACAGAGAAGAAAAAATAAGTTATAATTAGTAAAATAAATATTTTAAATTAAAAGATACAAATGAAGAGGTTAAAAATCATAAAAGTGTACTAGGAAATAAAGTAAGAGTGAAGGACACAGAAAGGGAAATAAAGTAATGTAGAAGGACAAAAAGAGGGTTAAAGAAATAGAAGGGGAGCAAATTACTAAGAGTAAGGCAGATAGATTCACTGACAGAGAGGAAGAGAAGAAGAGAGATATTAACTGAAGGTAAGAAAGATACTAAAAGAATCTGTAGAGATGTTCACCATATATAGAATAGGCCATACTACATACCAGTCCCTACCATTTTCCCAAATTTGGTGATATTCCATTCAGCCATTTAGGCTATAGCCCCGTCTAAATATCCTGAGGTAAATTACATGACAAAAAACACATATGAAAGTGTTAGAAATTACAACCAATTAAAATGTTACTTACATTTTGTACTTTTATGTGCTGACATTTGATTGGTTATGTACATGAATATATATAAAAAAAGAGAGGGAAACACAGCCATTTTGACTAGTACTTCCTGAAATACATTTGAAAAGGATTTTCACTGAAAACTTCAACTGCTTTCACAAAGGTAAGTTGGTAATTTGGAAAGGGAAGTATGTTGTGCACTTTAAGTTAATTTGGGAAAACATTTTCTGATAGTTATAGACTATCCCTCTGTAATAGTTATAGATTGAGATAGGCTTCTCTGTAATAGTTATGGATTGAGTTAGGATTCTCTGGTATAATTATGAATTTACTTAGGCTTCATCACATGCACTTTTTAATAGTTCTACTTCCTGCCTGAAACCATACACTGCTGAAAATTTACTTCACTGTTAAAAACTCAGAAATACCTGTCTGAACTTAAACCCAAAAGTACCCTAACTCAACTGATAGTTATTTTTTATGCAATTTACAGAAAGAAAATGGAAGAAAAACAACAATCCAATGTTATTTCTTTCGAAGTAAAGATTGAAAACTATCCAGATGAAAAAAAAGATGTCTTGGATTTCATGGATGACTCTATAGACCAACAATTAATTGGCTGTTTGGAACAAATTGAATCATGCAATGATAATTATGAGGAAATTCCAGACAATATAATGTTAGAAGTTTTATTAAATTTTGAAAAAGAATCAGAAGAATAAATTTATATTTATTAATCAAAAATTGTTTGAGACATTATTCATTTTTATATGTAATTCATGAAGTACTACCAAAATGATTATAATATAAAGTGAGACTTACAGTATTCTGTGCAACTTTTTTGTCTTACATAGTAAGTTTACTCATTTTCATCATCATAAGGGAGCAGGATAGACTACACATGATCCCCTAGGCCTTCTCAGGGAGTGCTTAAAGTATCTATTTCTGCTTTCCTGACAGACTATGATATGGTTTCCATATACCACAATAACGTCTGTAACAACATGCAAGATATCTACAGAGGAAACAGTGTACATTAAATTTAAGACTCTGCATTGGTACCTACATGTTGGTACTAAAACACCAAAACAACACAACAACTCTATTCAGAGCTACCCTACCTCTAAGCACTTTAAATTATTATTTTACTATTTCACTGGGTTTTCACCATGGTACGCTCCCCGGTATGTGTGCGTGGGGGGGAGGTGTGTGTGGGGGATGTGTGTGGTGTGTCTGTGAGGTGTGTGTGTGTGTGGGGGGTGAGGTGTGTGTGTGTGGGGTGTGTGGGTGTGGGTGCGGGTGTGTAAGGTGTGTGTGTGGGTGCGTGTGGTGTTTGGGTGTGGGTGGAGGTGTGGGTGTGTGAGGTGTGAGGTGTGTGTATGTGTGTGGGATGTTTGTGTGTGTGTGTGGCATGTGTGGGTGTGTGTGTGAGGAGTGTGTGTGTGGGTGTGTGGGGTGTGTCTGTGGGGTGTGTTTGTGTGTGTAGGATATGTGGGTGTGTGTGGGGTGTGTGTATGGGGTGTGTGGGTGTGTGGGAGTGTGGCTGGCGGTGTGGGGGTGTGTGTATGGTGTGTATGTGGGGTGTGTGGGTGTGGGTGGGATGTGTGGCTGTGAGGGGGTGTGTGGGTGTGTGTGTGGGGGTGTGGGGGTGTGGGGTGTGTGGGTGTGTGTGTGAGAGGTGTGTGTGTGTGGAGTGTGTCAGAGGTGTGTGTGTGTGGGGGGGGTTAGGTGTGTGTGTGTGGGATGTGTGGGGTGTGTGTGTGGGATGTGTGGGGTGTGTCTGTGAGGTGTGTGTGTGTGTGGGGGGGTGAGGTGTGTGTGTGTGGGTGTGGGTGCGTGGGGTGTGTGGGTGTGAGTGGGGGTGTGGATGTGTAAGGTGTGTGTGTGGCTGTGTGGGGTGTTTGGGTGTGGGTGGAGGTGTGGGTGTGTGAGGTGTGTGGGGGGTGTGTGGGTGTGGGAGTTATGTGTGTGGGGTGTGTGTGTGGGTGTGTGTGTGTGTGTGAGGAGTGTGTGTGTGGGGTGTGTGGGTGTGTGTGGGATGTACTTGTAGGTACCTAAATCAGCCACAGAACCCAAACGCTCTTTTCAGAGCTACCCTACCTCTGATCACTCAAAATGATTATTTTACACTAACTTTTTTCACTATTTTTCACCAAAGTACGCTCCCCGGTACGCTCCCCGGTGCGCGTACCGGGCGCTCCCCCCGCGAAAATCGAACATTTTTTTTTTGTCCCCGCGGTGCCCTTTTATGGCACCCACCTCAAACCTAGGGGGTCAGGGGGGCTCTACCCTGCCCCCTTTTGGTCATTTCCCCCTTTGTTTTTGCCACATCTTGTCTCGATCCTACCGAGACACAAGATGGCGGCCGCTCGGACTGTTTGGAATGTTGACAGACACCCGAAAGCCAATCAGCTTTCCGGTCGCGAACTCGCGGTGCAGGCTGGAGCGCTTCCCGGTACGCGCACCGGGGCGCGCTTATAGATATATATTTTTTTTTTAATCTAAATTACTCAAAATCCACTGTAGCACATATCTTGAGGCATAGCAAAGGCACATCGGGCTACTAGTCCCTACAATTTTTCCAAGTTTGGTGGAAATCCATTCAGCTAAAAGTGAGTCCAACCGCCCTATGGAAATTAACATGGAGAAAACACGTTTTGGGACCCCCCTTTTATCTCGGCCCCCGCTTGACAAATCCCCCCCAAACTTTCAGGGAAGGAGCGGAGCGGAGCGGGCCATCTTCTTCGAGAAATTCGCGAAGATTCGTCCACCGGCGCCAAAGTTATTCCCAATAGAATGTTGCAGATTTCCTATGGAAAACAATCCGCGACCGCCAGTAGGTAATATATATATGTATATATATATTCACTGAAACAAAACAAAGGTTACATGGACGTTACATTATAGTTAGGCTCAGAATTCACTCGTTTGGTTTTTTCAGTATATATACACACACACACACACATATATATATATATATATATATATCTATATATATATATATATATATATATATATAGGTTACATGGACATTATAGTTCGGAATTAGCTTATAAAAAACCTTGAAAATTCTCTGAAAAAAACAAAGGTTAAAGGGACATTATAGTTAGGGTCAGATTTGGCTCGAACAAAACCAGTGAAATTCGGGAGTTATAGTTCCCTGAGCTAAATATAACTTTTGCCCCTACAATGCACTGCTTAAGACTTCTTATATTACATCACTCATGACATGGTCAATGACATCACGGATGATACCATCTTGTGAGGAAAAGTTGTTGTAAAAGTTTATGATTGTTAAACATATATACTAAGGTGATACAAAACTTAAAGTCGTATACTAGGTGTACTACTAATGAGTGATACTACTTTTAATGTATATCATGTGAATGACTGTGACTGTATGTATCCTTGTACATATGGGTGTGTGGTGGCTGTATGGGTGTATACGTGGTTGTGTAAGTAGTTGTGTGGGTGAGTGAGATGCTGTGTGAGGGGCTTTTTTACTGAGTGAGTGGATGTGTAAGAGGATGTATGGGTGGGTGGGTGATGGTATAAGTGTCATTATCAGTGGGTATGTGGGTATGTAGTGACTATATGGGTGAGTGATTGGGCATCTGAATGGCTATATGTGCAAGTGACAGGATGTATAAGTGGCTGTATGGGTGAGTGAGTCGGTGTTTCAATTGGTGTTTCGTTAAGTGACTAAGTGTGTGAGTGACTGTATTGGACTGAGTGTGTGTGAATGGCTGATGGTCGAGTATAGGAATGTATGCATGCTAATATGGATGTGAGAATGGGTATGTAAGTGGTTGTGTGAGTAAGTGTGTGATGGCTTCTATGGGTGGGTGAGTGGCTGTGTTGAGAGGCTGATTAGATGAGCATGTGGGTGTGTGACTTTGTAGGTAAATAAGTGGGTGTATGAGTAGCTGTATGGGTGAGTATGTGGTTTTGAAGCTAGCTGTATGGGTGAGTGAATGGTTATGTGAGTGTGTGCATGGGTGGGTGAGAGTGGTTCCATGGAGGTGTGAGTGGGTGTGTGAGTACTAGTATAGGTTTGTGAATGGGTATGTCAGTGGTTGTAGGGAAATGTGAGTGGGGGTAAGTAGGTGTGTGAATGGTTATGTGGATGATATGATCGGTGATGTCATTTGAGATATCAGTGATGTCACTGACCATGTCTTAAGTGATGTAATATATGAGGTCATAAGGAGTGCATTGCGGGGGCATAAGTTATAAATAGATCAGGTAACTATAACTGCCTAATGTTAGACCTGGCATCTTTTGACATGTTTCCCCTGCACCTTTGCTTTCTGACCTCACAGTGGTGAGTCAGCACTAGGCTGAATAGACCTATCTGCATTGGGAGTGGTGGGAGGAGCAGCACCTGGACCTGAATAGGGCTGTGCCTGCCTTCCACAATGCTGGTTCTACTTCCTATGGTGCGTCTGATGACCCTGTCCCACACTGACAAAGGAAGGAGTTGTGCACTGGCAGAATGCACCAAGAACTGGTTTGGACTAGGTACAGACACTCTGTGCCTTCAGAGAACAAAGGATTTGGTGGTATAAATATTGGGGCCCAAACCCCAGAACTTTAGAACTCTTTGGGATCAAGAAGACTGCCAAACTGGTGTGGTGTTCTTTTGTAGTGCTTTCACTGTAGTACTGTTGGTTATGTGCAAATGCTTTATACACTGCCTCTAAGATAAGCCTGACTGCTCATGCCAAGCTACCAAGGGGGTGAGCAGCGATTATTTTAGGAGTGTAACTCCCTTATCCTGACTAGGAAGAAGGGTCCCTATTTGGACAAAGGTGAAAACCCTTGCCAACTAGAGACCCCCATTTCTAATATTGGTGGCAGTGGTGGGATAGGACTTGTGTTTGCACTTGAATTACAGTGATTGGTGTGCACTACCACCATATCGCAGACCATTATGTACCACATACTGGTTCTTTTTATTTCTGGCCTATTTTTGAGCTTGCTAGTTTAAACTTGCTACTTCATCATGCCTGAATCAAGAGCATCATCTGTTGCATCCATGGAAGTTGCCTTTGAGGAGGATAGGTTGGAATCCTACAATGTGAAAGAATTGAACGCAATTTGCAAGAACCTGAAAGTCCAAGTCACAGGCCTCACTTGGACGGACAAGCTACAAAAGGCACTGAGGGCCTGGGTAGCAGCCAGACATGCCAGTGAGCAGTCTTGTATTCTCAGTGGAGAGGCGGAGCAGCCTATTCCTAGGATGGATGTGCTTTTCGGAGGGGGGAACCCTCCAGGCCAGGCAGCAGTAGCTTGTCGCCAGAGGAGCTGGAGGACAGGTGGGATGCAAGGAAGGCAGCGACTGAATTAGAGAAGCTCAAGCTAGCCATGGAAGAGAAAAGAATGTTGTTCGATTATGAGCTCAGAATGAAGGAGCTTGATCAAAGGAGTAGGCCCAGCTCAGATAGGGGCAGCAATTTGTCAGGACAGGCGGGCAAAATCGTACACATCCCTAAGAATGTGGGCAGGGAGTTCAAAAAGGAGGATGACATACAGAGGTGGTTTCAGGGTTACGAGGCAGCAATACGCATGAATGGGTTCCCTGAGAAGAATTGGGGAGCAGGATTGTGGCCTCTGTTTCCAGAGGAAGCCAGGGATACTTTGGCAGCATTGGGTAAGGGGTCTAACCTCACCTATGCTGATATGAAGGAGGCCCTTCTCACTAGGTATGGTCTCACTCCTAAGTAAAGGGATCAGTTTAGGTCCAGTAAGAAGTCTGAGGCCAACACTTGGTTGGAATGTGTGGATAGGTTTTGCAGGTCACTGGATGGCTGGGTGAAGGGCAGTACTGTGACAGATTTTAAGGGCTCTACAATTTGATTGCATGGGCACACCTGTCTAGTCTATGTTTTGAAGATCTGCGCCAGCACCTGGTTGATAGTAAGCTGCCTGACCCCAGGAAGCTTGCTATGGAGACGGACCGCTGGGTGCCTACCAGGGTCCACAAGAAAGCGTTTGGGGGAGACTCAGCCAAAGGTGGGCAGGTCTGCAGCAGAAAAGTGGCGGACAAGGGTAAAGCACACGAGTTCTCTAAAGGGCCCCAAACTAATACCCAGGGTAAAGGTTCCCATCCCACAGGAGATAAGAAGAAAGGGGCCTCTACAGGAAAACCTGCTGAGACCGGCCCGCATTTGTTTTTCATGTGACCAGGTGGGTCTCCAGAAGGGGGACCCCAGGTGCCCAAAGGGGACGTAGCCACCCACTGGTGGGCAGACCAAGGTGTTTGCTAGTGTAGTGCTTGAGAAGAAGGGGTACCCACAAGAGGGTAGGGATCCTGCAGAAATGACCCTTGTCTCTCTAGGGGACAGTGAGATGGTCCCAGGAAACTAGGTGGCCCCTAACACAAAGAAATACAGCACCTGTGTGACAATCAATAGCAAAGGGTAGAGGCTCTCAGAGATACTAGAGCCAGTGTGACCTCTGTCCGGTGTCACCTGGTCTCTGAGGAGCAGGTAGTCCCAGGGGTATTCCACCAAGTAGTTGCTGTGGACAACTCAGAGCACCATGGTATGGTGGTGCAGGTTCCCTTTGAATGGGGGGTCTCATGTCCCTTGAGGGTGGTTGTGAGCCTTACCATGCCTGTTGATTGTCTGCTAGGTAACGACCTGGAGCAGTCCTTATGGAAGGATGTTGAGCTCAGTTCTCACTTAGAGATGCTTGGGTTGCCAGAGTGGACATGCATGTCCACTCGGTCAATGGCAGCCAGAGAGGCTGATCAAGAGGACTTGGAACCTAAAACAGTGGCCCAAGTCCCTGCCAAGAGAAAGGGCAGGGGGCACAGGAAACCGGCCCCTGAAGTTCCCATGGACCGGGAGGAGGCTGACCTTGAGGGCGAGGCTCCAGTGCCTAAAGGGGAACAAGTAGCCAAGCTGGGGGACATCTCTGAGCTGACCCATTGGCAGCAAGAAGGTGGTCCCACCAGGGAGGAATACTGCAAGGAGCAGAAAGAGTGCCCTTCTCTGGAAGGTCTGCGGCGGCAGGCTGCAGACCAGGCAGCTGGTGATCAGTCCGGATCACATCTGATCTACTGGGAGAATGGTCTCCTGTATAGTGGGCCTAAGGTTGCTGAGCCTGGGTCAGCCCATGTACTGGTGTTACCCCAGCGCTTCAGGACCTTCCTACTGGATCTGGCTCATGACGTACCTTTGGCAGGACATTTGGGGCGGGACAAGATGTTTGACAGGCTTGAGACCCACGTCTTTTGACCCCCAGATGCAAAGGCAGTCAGATGGACACTGCAGGTCTTGCCAAACTTGCCAAGCAAGTGGCAAGAGTGGGAGGAAGGTCAAAGCTCCTCTTCAACCTTTCCCTGTTGTTGGAACACCCTTTAAAGGGGTAGGGATAGATATTGTGAGGCCACTGGATCCCAAGGCAGCCATGGGCAACAGGTACATCCTGGTCTTGGTGGACCATGCCACCCGGTACCCGGGGGCAATCCCTCTCAGTACAATGATGGTGTCATTGGTGGGCCGGGTGTAAATGGGGATCTTTTTCCAGGTGGGGTTCCTCAGAGAGGTGGTGTCTGACAGGGGAACCAATTTCATATCCAAGTATATGACATCCCTGTGGAAGGAGTGTGGTGTAACCTACATATTCACAACTCCTTACCACCCCCAAGGTAAGGGTCTGGAGGAGAGATTCAACCAGACCTTGAAGGGCATGATAAAGGGTCTAACAAAAGGAGTAGTTTCTGTCCTGTAACTCCAGTTCTGTAGTAGGGGTATCTCTGTTATAGTCATAATCTAGTGAATAGTCCCGCCCATGTGCGTGGACCCCGGAGCAATCAAAAATAATCTCTTACAGTGTCAAAAAATGCAGAAAATGCATAGACACTTAAGAGAGAATTTAAAGACAGATAATGCAGCCAAAAAGGCTACACTGTCCAGTACTTCAACTAGAAATTCCACCATAAAATCCACAAAACAGCAAAGCCTGTACAGATTTCCCTTGCTTAACAGCAAAATCCCTCAGGAATGATAGAGAGAAGAACCTGGACAGACAAGCCCCATAGGCTGCCATTATGTGGCTTAATTAGGATACTGTGCCTTTAAGGAACCTTCCAGAACCTTCTCTCAGTATCCCAGAATGCATAGCAGGTCCAACTTAGCCTCAGTTCTTTTTGAAGGCGCAGAAAACGCCAGACCTGTAGCATTATGATCATGAACAACACTCCACCGGGGAGGCGGGAGGGCGCTTATGACTATAACAGAGATACCCCTACTACAGAACTGGAGTTACAGGACAGAAACTACTCCTTCTGTAGTAGGGGATCTCTGTGTATAGTCATAATCTAGTGAATAGAATGGCAAGCCCATCCCCACACCAAGCGGCGGTGGAGAATAAAATAACGCCACTACTGTGCGAACAGATTCCGCAGCGAAGCCTGCCCAACCTGAGCGTCTGCCCTGGCATCAGTGTCCAGGCAGTAATGCTTAGCAAAGGTATGGACCGACTTCCAAGTGGCCGCCTTGCAGATCTCTGCAATGGGAACATTACGGAGCATAGCTGTCGTAGCAGCCTTGCCCCTGGTGGAATGAGCCTTAGGTTTGCCCCCAAAGGTCTTATTAGCTTTGCAGTAACACAACTGAATGCAGGACACAATCCACCTAGAGATGGACTGTTTAGAGGTAGCAAGACCCGTCCTGACTGAGCCATAATTGATGAACAATTGGTCTGACCTACGAATATCTTTAGTCTTATCAAGATAAAACTTCAGCACCCTCCGCACATCCAGGGAATGTAAAGACCTTTCCGCCGGAGATGAAGGATTCTGAAAGAACGTAGGCAAAGTGATAGTCTGATTGATATGAAAATCAGAAACAACCTTGGGAAGAAACTTAGGGTGAGTACGCATAACAACTTTAGCATTATGAAATACAGTATAAGGTTCTTGGCAACACAATGCCTGAATCTCACTCACCCTGCGGGCCGATGTAATGGCCACGAGGAACGCCGCCTTCCAGGACAGGTGCTGCAACGAAGCCTTATGAATGGGTTCAAAAGGCTCCTTCATCAATCTGGACAGCACCACATTCAAGTCCCATGAAGGCGAAGGAAGCCTGACAGGAGGGAACACTTTCTTCAAGCCTTCCAAAAAATCTTTGATCACAGGGATCTGGAAAAAGGAAGTCTGTGAAGGTCCTTTCCTGTAGGCAGTCAAAGCAGCCAGATGAACCTTAATGGAATGGACATTAAGGCCCGACTGCGCCAGATGAAGCAGATATGGAAGGATGACATCTTCCTTGCATGACGTAGGGTCATAGTTCTTAGACTTGCACCAGATGCAAAACCTCTTCCACTTGTAAGCATAGGAAGTCCTAGTGGAAGGTCGCTTAGCCTCCTTCAGTATGCCCATACAATCCTCTGGGAGATTCAGTTGGCCATATTGCACTATTTCAGGAGCCATGCCGCCAAACTCAAAGACGAGAGGTTGGGGTGCACCATCCGCCCCCCGAACTTCGTGAGAAGGTCCGGCCTGCACGGCAGCTTCATGTGAGGAAGGAGAGATCGGTGAAGCAGGTCCGTGAACCACCACTGTCTGGGCCATTCCGGGGCAATCAGAATCATTCTCGCCCTGTGTAGGAAGGTTGATCCCTGACTATGGTTGCCCCCAACTTTTTGCCTGGTGTTTTGCTGGTTTTCTGACTTAGTTGACCTGGGACCCTGCTATTCAGGGCCCCAGGCCTACTGCTCTCTCTGTAAAATGGATTCCATGTACCTTAGGTACATATCTAAATTGGATACTGAGTCACCTTATCAGTCCCTGTACAGTGTACCTTAGGTACCCAGGGCATAGGTGTACCCAGGGCCTACCAGGGGCTGCAGCATGTATTATGCCACCCCTGGATGGCCATCCAAATCTGACACAACTGGCTGCTTGACAGCTGGGGCAAGGTGGTGTAATCACCCTTTGCTTTAGATATAGTATACCTATATCTAACCCTAAAATGGACACACAGATCTCCTATCAGTCACTCCTATGGCAGGCCTTAACAATCCTGAAGGCAGAGTGCTTGGAATCGTGTGAGATGGTGCTCTGGCATGAGCTGAGCCTGTCTGCGGCTTTCGGGATCCATCCCTTAGCCATTTCCATGATATCGCATACCATATACTCTTAAGTGCATTATAATCCTCGCGGTTATGTGCCAACTCTGGTATCGCTTTATCAAAACATGTCGAGTAAGGTGTCATACGAATTGGAATACTAACCCCTCGCCAATTCTGGCGACGGGGTTAGCCTTCCACCCTTCTAGAGGGACACGACATGCCTGTAACCTATAACCCGGTTAAAAGTCAGACAGAGCCTTAGCATCCACAAAATGGATGCTGCCACCGAGACACAAGTCTGCCCTCCTGCTGCTGGGAGTCCTCCCAGAGCAGGAGATAAGGACAAAGGGTTTCCTGCCAGGGGCGGTGCCAGCACCGTCCCAGACAGGGTTTTGTGTATTGTAGGTAGGCAGGGCTTTAGAGGAAGGTGACTGCACGTGGCACCCCGGTGCTCACTGTGCATAGGCTGGCTGGAACCAGTTCCAGGGTCACTCCAGACCCTGTGCTGGGGAAAAGCCCGCCAAGGAAGTGGGTGTAACCACCCCCCTCCTAGTCCCACCCATAGGGCAGGACTTAGTCGCGTGCCAGCCCCTTTTTACAGGATAAAGGTAGAGACTGGCCCCCTCCCAAATCAGATCATCTTTGAATCCTGAAACTACTTTCTGCGAAAGGAACTCAAGACTTCTTCCTAAGATTTCTCCCTTGTGACTAAGGAGTAGTCACCCTGCATCCGCAGGCACCATCCAAGAACACTGCGGTCTGCTGTAAGTCCTTCCTCCAGAATCCGACTGCCCAGCTCGACGAGAACCGGCTTCCCTGGCACCTCTGACCTCTACCCACCTCTACAGCCCAGCTGAGAACCGTGGGTGCGACGAGACCTCAAGGGACCGGCCATCTGCAAGACTGCACGACTTCTTTCCAGCAAGCCCGCCGAGTAATCTACTGGTGAGTGCTTTGGGGTCCGAGAAGCCCCGACTCTGAGCAGCTCCAGCTCCGAAGTGCAGCCCCCCAGCATCTCCACGATCTGCGTGGGGCCCTTCTGCTTTCCGCTGCTCACCGCGTTGTTTGGCTACTAGCCCGTTGGCTTGTGGCCTTCCTGACGACGCCCGACGACATTTCTGCTGCTGGTCTGGTTGCTCCAGACTGGCCCTTGCTCCCTTCCCGAAGAGGAGCACCCTGGACCCTCCTGGTCCACTCAAGACGCCATTTTGAGTCCACCGCGTGGGCTTGAATTAGCCAAGGCTTGTTGCCCACTCCTGGGTAACTTCGACGCCGACGACTTCAACCTTCGTGGGACAGCTCGCACCTCCATCCTGGTCGCCGACAACGCCTCCTGGTCCGAGAAACTGCAGAGCCCAGCAGTGCCCACTCACCTGACTGCGGTGACTTCGCCCGGTGCCATCCTGGTGCCCACTTAATCACTGGCTAGTGATTCAAGAACTTGGTCCCCTCTGCTTTCAGGTTTTCTTCTTCCTTGATCCAGGCTTGGATCCATCGAACTTTCCTTCACTGGTCGCCTGCCAGCAACTTCTTCCTTCCAGGCTCCTGGTCCGGCAACGAGATCCCCGACGTCTTTTCAGACCTATGCAGCTGCAGCCCCTGGGCTAGGTAACTTCGGCACTCCGGTGTCCCAGCATAGCCTCACTATCCAAGGGTCAGGATCCACTGTCGTTTTCTCCCTACCAGGTCGGGTTCGCCCGTGAACACTAACTTTGTGAATTCTAGCTTCCATAGACTTTGTCCCGCATCCCGCGTGAGAGTGCACACTCTGCACCCGAGTCCCCTGGGCCTCCTAGTAGTAATCTAACAATTCCCTAGTCCAGTCCTAGCGATTCCAAAGCCTATTAGAACTGTTACTTACCTGCTAGTAATTCGCATTCCACGTTTAGCGTATATGGTTTTTCGTGCCCCTCGGGCATTTGTGTAACGTGCTAACTTAAAAGTATTTTCGTAAGAGTTTTGTTGTGTGCTTAGCTCCCTGTCTCATAAAGAGCCAGGGTAGTCTTGTTATAAATAAATACACTGTTTATTTTCATAACAACTTGTGTGGTGTCCTTTCACTGGGTGTTCAAGGGGTAATGTGATGGTAAAACAGCTGGCTTAACACGCCCTCTAGAGTCTTAGCCTTAGACTGCTCGTATCCATGCTACTAGGATAGCTGGTCTATAAGGTTGACTTACAACCAATCATCAATAAGGGTTGTTTGGACTGATATATAGTGATCACTAGAATAGTGAGCACTGCACATCAGGCCAACTTCTCACATTGGTGAGCAGCGGTTGGGATTTGAGCTTGCTGTTGTTTTACCACACATATCCTAAGAATATCTTGTGAAAGATCACATAAGTACTAAAGGTACATATAACTTAGCTTAGAATACTCTGAGTTCTACTGAACCAGCTGTTGTAGCTCCTAGGGCCTAGCACACCCTAAACTACAACTCTAGCAAGGGATCAGTAGGCAGACATATAGTGTAGGTAAGTGCACCACTTACACCTCACTAGAAAAGCATGTCGACTCAGGAGGACTCTACTGAGACTCCCCTGGTCAGTGTTGACCCTCCACAGGTCACTTCAAGATATGCAGCTCTCAGTTTCCATGAGATGAGACAGATCTGTGTCTCCAGGAAACTGAAGCAGGGGTCTAACCCCACCACTTCCTTTCTGATAGGTCTCTTAGAGACATATGATGCCAGAAAGCTTTCTCAGTTACATGAGAACATGCCAGCCTTAGAGGGAACCTCTGGGGATCCAGATCTCCACAACACTGATTCAGCAGTTGAGGAGGAGGATCAGGAGGTACTCTCTGGGGATGAGGTAGACAAGGGTCTTGAGGTAGTCAGAAGGCTAACTAGGACCAACTTAGACTTACTTGGGCTAGGATCTGGGGGCCCCCCAGTACTAACCCGAAGTGGGCCTAACCTTGGAGTTAGGAGAGATAGATCTCTTTCTAGGGACTCCAATAGATCTCTGCACTCTAATGCCTCTTCTCAGGGGAGAAGGAATCCTCCACAGAGGAGATTTACTTCCCCTCAGAGAAAGGAGCATGAGGCTAGGATGAGACAAGCTGAACTGAGGATTGAAAGGGAAGAAATTGCCCTGGCCAAAGAGAAGCTTGCCCTGGCAAGAGAGCAGCAGATGAGTGGGCTAGCTCCCACTGGTGGCAGCAATCTCCCAAGAGATAGAGAGAAGGGTTTAGATACTAAACACCTGACTGAAATAGTGCCCCCCTTTAAGCAAGGGGATGACATCCAGAAATGGATGGCTGCTCTGGAGAGGGCCTGCACTGTGCAGAACATTCCCCAGAGTCAGTGGGCAGCTATACTGTGGCTCTCCTTTGATGGTAAAGGTAGAGATAAGCTCCTCACTACTAGAGTTGAGGATGCTAACAATTACCAGGTCCTGAAAAATGCACTGGTTGATGGGTTTGGTTTAACCACTGAGCAGTACAGGTTGCTGTTCAGAGACACCCAGAAAACTCAGTCTCAGGACTGGTCAGACTTTGTTGATTGTGCCACTAAGGCTTTGGAAGGCTGGCTACTGGGTAGCAAGGTTACTGACTTCACAGGATTGTATAATCTTATTATGAGAGAGCAAGTCTTAAATAATTGTCAGAACCAGTTATTACACCAGCACCTGGTAGACTCTGATCTGACCTCTCCACAAGAATTGGGTAAGAGGGCAGACAAATGGGTCAGAACCAGGATTAGGCCCAAGAACCAAGGTGGTGACCAGAAAAAGGAATCAACCAAGCCTCAAGAGAAGGGTGGGAATAAATCTCCAGATCAAACCACATCAGGGCCCCAAAAATCCTCTGAGGGGGGTGGGTCCCAGAATCCTTCCAACAACCAGAAGAAACCTTATTGTTATCCCTGTAAACAGGTGGGTCATTTGAAAACTGACAGCAGTTGCCCAAAGAATAACAATAAGGAAAACATACCCCCAAGTAACATTCCCAAACCTCCTGTTACTACTAGTAGTAATCCCCCAGGTGGTGGGAGTGCCCCCAAGAATTTGGGTGCATTTACTTTGGGAGTTCCTGGGGACTCTGGCCTAACCAGGTCCCCAAACTTAGATACTCTTGTCTGTGAGACTGGCATGGGGTTTGCCAACTTCACAACTTGTCCCAACACTTTGGGCAAGTACAGACAGGAGCCCCTCATCAATGGTATAAAAGTTGAGGCCTATAGAGACACAGGGGCTAGCATCACTATGGTGACTGAGAGTCTAGTCCCCTCAAGGCAACTTTTACCTGGTGCCACATACCAGGTGACCAATATTGATGGAGTGCAGAGAGATCATCCCATGGCAGTGGTCAATCTCAGCTGGGGAGGTGTCACTGGCCACAAGAGAGTGGCAGTGTCACCAAACTTGCCTGTTGATTGCCTACTGGGGAATGATTTAGAGCTCTCAGCCTGGGCTGAAGTTGAGCAAGAAACCCATTCTAAAATGGTAAACATCCATGGTAAGGTTAGTGGGGCAGTGGTAGCCACAGCCCCAGTCCAAGATATCCTCCCTGAACAGGTCAGGAGGGTTGTGCCAGTCACAACCCAATCTCAGACAACTTCCTTCCCAGAACAGGTTGTCAAGGCTGTGATGGTCACAGCCCACACCCAAACTGAGCCCCCTCCTGAAAAGGTTGGGAGAGTTGTGATGGCCACAGCTCAAACTCAGACAGATGACAGTGTTGTGAAGCCTGAAACTATGGATCACTCCACTCAGACAGAGAGTATTGAGGAGGAAGAGAAATCTCCCTCCCACCAGACTTTAGGAAAGGATCAGCCTCCTCAGGGAACTGATCTGACCCCTTGTGAAGAAACTGCCACAGAGGTAGTCAGGCCTAGCCTGGCAGAACCCCTGATGTCAGTGGACCCTTCCAAGGTGGGACCCAGTCTGGAGCAGGTAACCTGCCCCTCTCTACCCTGCCTCAGTCAGCCCAGGGCTGTAGAGGTCAGGGAGGCCAGTGGTGGACCCCAAAGGGCCCCCTGTCCAAAAGAATTTCCCAATCAGCAGATTAAGGGCACTGAAGCTAGTAGTCCTAGCCCAGTGAAAATAAAACATACTCCTGAGGGATCCCCCTTAAAATTAGTTAGGGACCTCCCACAGATGGACACTGCTGGGCACAGCCAAACTTGGGACCTGAGGGCCCCAGACCTGACCTGTCCCTCCAGTAAACCAAACAGAGGGACCCAACCTCCAGCTGTAGGTAGCCAGAGGTTGACCCTGAGAGCCCAAAACAACTCAGTCTTGGAAAGAAAGGCCTCTATGGTGGAAAATGATTGGAGGAAGCTGAGCCCAAAATTAGTGGAGCCTCACTTCAGTACTCAATTTCAGCACCAGCCTTTTTCTTTGACAAAACACACCACAGGTAGAGATTCCCTATGGTGGAGACCCTCAGACACCCTTAGGGTGAGGGATTGCTTAGTGGACCATGACATAGGGGGTAACCATGCCAGGGCTGGTACTTCCTTAAATGGCCACTTAGGCAATATAGGCTTACCTGGACAAGGATAGCCTTATCTCCTTTCGTTTGGGGGGGGGGTTATGTAGGAAGGTTGATCCCTGACTATGGTTGCCCCCAACTTTTTGCCTGGTGTTTTGCTGGTTTTCTGACTTAGTTGACCTGGGACCCTGCTATTCAGGGCCCCAGGCCTACTGCTCTCTCTGTAAAATGGATTCCATGTACCTTAGGTACATATCTAAATTGGATACTGAGTCACCTTATCAGTCCCTGTACAGTGTACCTTAGGTACCCAGGGCATAGGTGTACCCAGGGCCTACCAGGGGCTGCAGCATGTATTATGCCACCCCTGGATGGCCATCCAAATCTGACACAACTGGCTGCTTGACAGCTGGGGCAAGGTGGTGTAATCACCCTTTGCTTTAGATATAGTATACCTATATCTAACCCTAAAATGGACACACAGATCTCCTATCAGTCACTCCTATGGCAGGCCTTAACAATCCTGAAGGCAGAGTGCTTGGAATCGTGTGAGATGGTGCTCTGGCATGAGCTGAGCCTGTCTGCGGCTTTCGGGATCCATCCCTTAGCCGTTTCCATGATATCGCATACCATATACTCTTAAGTGCATTATAATCCTCGCGGTTATGTGCCAACTCTGGTATCGCTTTATCAAAACATGTCGAGTAAGGTGTCATACGAATTGGAATACTAACCCCTCGCCAATTCTGGCGACGGGGTTAGCCTTCCACCCTTCTAGAGGGACACGACATGCCTGTAACCTATAACCCGGTTAAAAGTCAGACAGAGCCTTAGCATCCACAAAATGGATGCTGCCACCGAGACACAAGTCTGCCCTCCTGCTGCTGGGAGTCCTCCCAGAGCAGGAGATAAGGACAAAGGGTTTCCTGCCAGGGGCGGTGCCAGCACCGTCCCAGACAGGGTTTTGTGTATTGTAGGTAGGCAGGGCTTTAGAGGAAGGTGACTGCACGTGGCACCCCGGTGCTCACTGTGCATAGGCTGGCTGGAACCAGTTCCAGGGTCACTCCAGACCCTGTGCTGGGGAAAAGCCCGCCAAGGAAGTGGGTGTAACCACCCCCCTCCTAGTCCCACCCATAGGGCAGGACTTAGTCGCGTGCCAGCCCCTTTTTACAGGATAAAGGTAGAGACTGGCCCCCTCCCAAATCAGATCATCTTTGAATCCTGAAACTACTTTCTGCGAAAGGAACTCAAGACTTCTTCCTAAGATTTCTCCCTTGTGACTAAGGAGTAGTCACCCTGCATCCGCAGGCACCATCCAAGAACACTGCGGTCTGCTGTAAGTCCTTCCTCCGGAATCCGACTGCCCAGCTCGACGAGAACCGGCTTCCCTGGCACCTCTGACCTCTACCCACCTCTACAGCCCAGCTGAGAACCGTGGGTGCGACGAGACCTCAAGGGACCGGCCATCTGCAAGACTGCACGACTTCTTTCCAGCAAGCCCGCCGAGTAATCTACTGGTGAGTGCTTTGGGGTCCGAGAAGCCCCGACTCTGAGCAGCTCCAGCTCCGAAGTGCAGCCCCCCAGCATCTCCACGATCTGCGTGGGGCCCTTCTGCTTTCCGCTGCTCACCGCGTTGTTTGGCTACTAGCCCGTTGGCTTGTGGCCTTCCTGACGACGCCCGACGACATTTCTGCTGCTGGTCTGGTTGCTCCAGACTGGCCCTTGCTCCCTTCCCGAAGAGGAGCACCATGGACCCTCCTGGTCCACTCAAGACGCCATTTTGAGTCCACCGCGTGGGCTTGAATTAGCCAAGGCTTGTTGCCCACTCCTGGGTAACTTCGACGCCGACGACTTCAACCTTCGTGGGACAGCTCGCACCTCCATCCTGGTCGCCGACAACGCCTCCTGGTCCGAGAGACTGCAGAGCCCAGCAGTGCCCACTCACCTGACTGCGGTGACTTCGCCCGGTGCCATCCTGGTGCCCACTTAATCACTGGCTAGTGATTCAAGAACTTGGTCCCCTCTGCTTTCAGGTTTTCTTCTTCCTTGATCCAGGCTTGGATCCATCGAACTTTCCTTCACTGGTCGCCTGCCAGCAACTTCTTCCTTCCAGGCTCCTGGTCCGGCAACGAGATCCCCGACGTCTTTTCAGACCTATGCAGCTGCAGCCCCTGGGCTAGGTAACTTCGGCACTCCGGTGTCCCAGCATAGCCTCACTATCCAAGGGTCAGGATCCACTGTCGTTTTCTCCCTACCAGGTCGGGTTCGCCCGTGAACACTAACTTTGTGAATTCTAGCTTCCATAGACTTTGTCCCGCATCCCGCGTGAGAGTGCACACTCTGCACCCGAGTCCCCTGGGCCTCCTAGTAGTAATCTAACAATTCCCTAGTCCAGTCCTAGCGATTCCAAAGCCTATTAGAACTGTTACTTACCTGCTAGTAATTCGCATTCCACTTTTAGCGTATATGGTTTTTCGTGCCCCTCGGGCATTTGTGTAACGTGCTAACTTAAAAGTATTTTCGTAAGAGTTTTGTTGTGTGCTTAGCTCCCTGTCTCATAAAGAGCCAGGGTAGTCTTGTTATAAATAAATACACTGTTTATTTTCATAACAACTTGTGTGGTGTCCTTTCACTGGGTGTTCAAGGGGTAATGTGATGGTAAAACAGCTGGCTTAACACGCCCTCTAGAGTCTTAGCCTTAGACTGCTCGTATCCATGCTACTAGGATAGCTGGTCTATAAGGTTGACTTACAACCAATCATCAATAAGGGTTGTTTGGACTGATATATAGTGATCACTAGAATAGTGAGCACTGCACATCAGGCCAACTTCTCACATTGGTGAGCAGCGGTTGGGATTTGAGCTTGCTGTTGTTTTACCACACATATCCTAAGAATATCTTGTGAAAGATCACATAAGTACTAAAGGTACATATAACTTAGCTTAGAATACTCTGAGTTCTACTGAACCAGCTGTTGTAGCTCCTAGGGCCTAGCACACCCTAAACTACAACTCTAGCAAGGGATCAGTAGGCAAACATATAGTGTAGGTAAGTGCACCACTTACACCTCACTAGAAAAGCATGTCGACTCAGGAGGACTCTACTGAGACTCCCCTGGTCAGTGTTGACCCTCCACAGGTCACTTCAAGATATGCAGCTCTCAGTTTCCATGAGATGAGACAGATCTGTGTCTCCAGGAAACTGAAGCAGGGGTCTAACCCCACCACTTCCTTTCTGATAGGTCTCTTAGAGACATATGATGCCAGAAAGCTTTCTCAGTTACATGAGAACATGCCAGCCTTAGAGGGAACCTCTGGGGATCCAGATCTCCACAACACTGATTCAGCAGTTGAGGAGGAGGATCAGGAGGTACTCTCTGGGGATGAGGTAGACAAGGGTCTTGAGGTAGTCAGAAGGCTAACTAGGACCAACTTAGACTTACTTGGGCTAGGATCTGGGGGCCCCCCAGTACTAACCCGAAGTGGGCCTAACCTTGGAGTTAGGAGAGATAGATCTCTTTCTAGGGACTCCAATAGATCTCTGCACTCTAATGCCTCTTCTCAGGGGAGAAGGAATCCTCCACAGAGGAGATTTACTTCCCCTCAGAGAAAGGAGCATGAGGCTAGGATGAGACAAGCTGAACTGAGGATTGAAAGGGAAGAAATTGCCCTGGCCAAAGAGAAGCTTGCCCTGGCAAGAGAGCAGCAGATGAGTGGGCTAGCTCCCACTGGTGGCAGCAATCTCCCAAGAGATAGAGAGAAGGGTTTAGATACTAAACACCTGACTGAAATAGTGCCCCCCTTTAAGCAAGGGGATGACATCCAGAAATGGATGGCTGCTCTGGAGAGGGCCTGCACTGTGCAGAACATTCCCCAGAGTCAGTGGGCAGCTATACTGTGGCTCTCCTTTGATGGTAAAGGTAGAGATAAGCTCCTCACTACTAGAGTTGAGGATGCTAACAATTACCAGGTCCTGAAAAATGCACTGGTTGATGGGTTTGGTTTAACCACTGAGCAGTACAGGTTGCTGTTCAGAGACACCCAGAAAACTCAGTCTCAGGACTGGTCAGACTTTGTTGATTGTGCCACTAAGGCTTTGGAAGGCTGGCTACTGGGTAGCAAGGTTACTGACTTCACAGGATTGTATAATCTTATTATGAGAGAGCAAGTCTTAAATAATTGTCAGAACCAGTTATTACACCAGCACCTGGTAGACTCTGATCTGACCTCTCCACAAGAATTGGGTAAGAGGGCAGACAAATGGGTCAGAACCAGGATTAGGCCCAAGAACCAAGGTGGTGACCAGAAAAAGGAATCAACCAAGCCTCAAGAGAAGGGTGGGAATAAATCTCCAGATCAAACCACATCAGGGCCCCAAAAATCCTCTGAGGGGGGTGGGTCCCAGAATCCTTCCAACAACCAGAAGAAACCTTATTGTTATCCCTGTAAACAGGTGGGTCATTTGAAAACTGACAGCAGTTGCCCAAAGAATAACAATAAGGAAAACATACCCCCAAGTAACATTCCCAAACCTCCTGTTACTACTAGTAGTAATCCCCCAGGTGGTGGGAGTGCCCCCAAGAATTTGGGTGCATTTACTTTGGGAGTTCCTGGGGACTCTGGCCTAACCAGGTCCCCAAACTTAGATACTCTTGTCTGTGAGACTGGCATGGGGTTTGCCAACTTCACAACTTGTCCCAACACTTTGGGCAAGTACAGACAGGAGCCCCTCATCAATGGTATAAAAGTTGAGGCCTATAGAGACACAGGGGCTAGCATCACTATGGTGACTGAGAGTCTAGTCCCCTCAAGGCAACTTTTACCTGGTGCCACATACCAGGTGACCAATATTGATGGAGTGCAGAGAGATCATCCCATGGCAGTGGTCAATCTCAGCTGGGGAGGTGTCACTGGCCACAAGAGAGTGGCAGTGTCACCAAACTTGCCTGTTGATTGCCTACTGGGGAATGATTTAGAGCTCTCAGCCTGGGCTGAAGTTGAGCAAGAAACCCATTCTAAAATGGTAAACATCCATGGTAAGGTTAGTGGGGCAGTGGTAGCCACAGCCCCAGTCCAAGATATCCTCCCTGAACAGGTCAGGAGGGTTGTGCCAGTCACAACCCAATCTCAGACAACTTCCTTCCCAGAACAGGTTGTCAAGGCTGTGATGGTCACAGCCCACACCCAAACTGAGCCCCCTCCTGAAAAGGTTGGGAGAGTTGTGATGGCCACAGCTCAAACTCAGACAGATGACAGTGTTGTGAAGCCTGAAACTATGGATCACTCCACTCAGACAGAGAGTATTGAGGAGGAAGAGAAATCTCCCTCCCACCAGACTTTAGGAAAGGATCAGCCTCCTCAGGGAACTGATCTGACCCCTTGTGAAGAAACTGCCACAGAGGTAGTCAGGCCTAGCCTGGCAGAACCCCTGATGTCAGTGGACCCTTCCAAGGTGGGACCCAGTCTGGAGCAGGTAACCTGCCCCTCTCTACCCTGCCTCAGTCAGCCCAGGGCTGTAGAGGTCAGGGAGGCCAGTGGTGGACCCCAAAGGGCCCCCTGTCCAAAAGAATTTCCAAATCAGCAGATTAAGGGCACTGAAGCTAGTAGTCCTAGCCCAGTGAAAATAAAACATACTCCTGAGGGATCCCCCTTAAAATTAGTTAGGGACCTCCCACAGATGGACACTGCTGGGCACAGCCAAACTTGGGACCTGAGGGCCCCAGACCTGACCTGTCCCTCCAGTAAACCAAACAGAGGGACCCAACCTCCAGCTGTAGGTAGCCAGAGGTTGACCCTGAGAGCCCAAAACAACTCAGTCTTGGAAAGAAAGGCCTCTATGGTGGAAAATGATTGGAGGAAGCTGAGCCCAAAATTAGTGGAGCCTCACTTCAGTACTCCATTTCAGCACCAGCCTTTTTCTTTGACAAAACACACCACAGGTAGAGATTCCCTATGGTGGAGACCCTCAGACACCCTTAGGGTGAGGGATTGCTTAGTGGACCATGACATAGGGGGTAACCATGCCAGGGCTGGTACTTCCTTAAATGGCCACTTAGGCAATATAGGCTTACCTGGACAAGGATAGCCTTATCTCCTTTCGTTTGGGGGGGGGTTATGTAGGAAGGTTGATCCCTGACTATGGTTGCCCCCAACTTTTTGCCTGGTGTTTTGCTGGTTTTCTGACTTAGTTGACCTGGGACCCTGCTATTCAGGGCCCCAGGCCTACTGCTCTCTCTGTAAAATGGATTCCATGTACCTTAGGTACATATCTAAATTGGATACTGAGTCACCTTATCAGTCCCTGTACAGTGTACCTTAGGTACCCAGGGCATAGGTGTACCCAGGGCCTACCAGGGGCTGCAGCATGTATTATGCCACCCCTGGATGGCCATCCAAATCTGACACAACTGGCTGCTTGACAGCTGGGGCAAGGTGGTGTAATCACCCTTTGCTTTAGATATAGTATACCTATATCTAACCCTAAAATGGACACACAGATCTCCTATCAGTCACTCCTATGGCAGGCCTTAACAATCCTGAAGGCAGAGTGCTTGGAATCGTGTGAGATGGTGCTCTGGCATGAGCTGAGCCTGTCTGCGGCTTTCGGGATCCATCCCTTAGCCGTTTCCATGATATCGCATACCATATACTCTTAAGTGCATTATAATCCTCGCGGTTATGTGCCAACTCTGGTATCGCTTTATCAAAACATGTCGAGTAAGGTGTCATACGAATTGGAATACTAACCCCTCGCCAATTCTGGCGACGGGGTTAGCCTTCCACCCTTCTAGAGGGACACGACATGCCTGTAACCTATAACCCGGTTAAAAGTCAGACAGAGCCTTAGCATCCACAAAATGGATGCTGCCACCGAGACACAAGTCTGCCCTCCTGCTGCTGGGAGTCCTCCCAGAGCAGGAGATAAGGACAAAGGGTTTCCTGCCAGGGGCGGTGCCAGCACCGTCCCAGACAGGGTTTTGTGTATTGTAGGTAGGCAGGGCTTTAGAGGAAGGTGACTGCACGTGGCACCCCGGTGCTCACTGTGCATAGGCTGGCTGGAACCAGTTCCAGGGTCACTCCAGACCCTGTGCTGGGGAAAAGCCCGCCAAGGAAGTGGGTGTAACCACCCCCCTCCTAGTCCCACCCATAGGGCAGGACTTAGTCGCGTGCCAGCCCCTTTTTACAGGATAAAGGTAGAGACTGGCCCCCTCCCAAATCAGATCATCTTTGAATCCTGAAACTACTTTCTGCGAAAGGAACTCAAGACTTCTTCCTAAGATTTCTCCCTTGTGACTAAGGAGTAGTCACCCTGCATCCGCAGGCACCATCCAAGAACACTGCGGTCTGCTGTAAGTCCTTCCTCCGGAATCCGACTGCCCAGCTCGACGAGAACCGGCTTCCCTGGCACCTCTGACCTCTACCCACCTCTACAGCCCAGCTGAGAACCGTGGGTGCGACGAGACCTCAAGGGACCGGCCATCTGCAAGACTGCACGACTTCTTTCCAGCAAGCCCGCCGAGTAATCTACTGGTGAGTGCTTTGGGGTCCGAGAAGCCCCGACTCTGAGCAGCTCCAGCTCCGAAGTGCAGCCCCCCAGCATCTCCACGATCTGCGTGGGGCCCTTCTGCTTTCCGCTGCTCACCGCGTTGTTTGGCTACTAGCCCGTTGGCTTGTGGCCTTCCTGACGACGCCCGACGACATTTCTGCTGCTGGTCTGGTTGCTCCAGACTGGCCCTTGCTCCCTTCCCGAAGAGGAGCACCCTGGACCCTCCTGGTCCACTCAAGACGCCATTTTGAGTCCACCGCGTGGGCTTGAATTAGCCAAGGCTTGTTGCCCACTCCTGGGTAACTTCGACGCCGACGACTTCAACCTTCGTGGGACAGCTCGCACCTCCATCCTGGTCGCCGACAACGCCTCCTGGTCCGAGAGACTGCAGAGCCCAGCAGTGCCCACTCACCTGACTGCGGTGACTTCGCCCGGTGCCATCCTGGTGCCCACTTAATCACTGGCTAGTGATTCAAGAACTTGGTCCCCTCTGCTTTCAGGTTTTCTTCTTCCTTGATCCAGGCTTGGATCCATCGAACTTTCCTTCACTGGTCGCCTGCCAGCAACTTCTTCCTTCCAGGCTCCTGGTCCGGCAACGAGATCCCCGACGTCTTTTCAGACCTATGCAGCTGCAGCCCCTGGGCTAGGTAACTTCGGCACTCCGGTGTCCCAGCATAGCCTCACTATCCAAGGGTCAGGATCCACTGTCGTTTTCTCCCTACCAGGTCGGGTTCGCCCGTGAACACTAACTTTGTGAATTCTAGCTTCCATAGACTTTGTCCCGCATCCCGCGTGAGAGTGCACACTCTGCACCCGAGTCCCCTGGGCCTCCTAGTAGTAATCTAACAATTCCCTAGTCCAGTCCTAGCGATTCCAAAGCCTATTAGAACTGTTACTTACCTGCTAGTAATTCGCATTCCACTTTTAGCGTATATGGTTTTTCGTGCCCCTCGGGCATTTGTGTAACGTGCTAACTTAAAAGTATTTTCGTAAGAGTTTTGTTGTGTGCTTAGCTCCCTGTCTCATAAAGAGCCAGGGTAGTCTTGTTATAAATAAATACACTGTTTATTTTCATAACAACTTGTGTGGTGTCCTTTCACTGGGTGTTCAAGGGGTAATGTGATGGTAAAACAGCTGGCTTAACACGCCCTCTAGAGTCTTAGCCTTAGACTGCTCGTATCCATGCTACTAGGATAGCTGGTCTATAAGGTTGGCTTACAACCAATCATCAATAAGGGTTGTTTGGACTGATATATAGTGATCACTAGAATAGTGAGCACTGCACATCAGGCCAACTTCTCACACCCTGGATTGAGACAGCTTGATGAGAACCGCCGGAATCAGGGGAATTGGTGGAAAAGCGTACAGAAAGCTGTTCGACCAGTTGATCCATAACGCGTTCCCCAGCGTCCCCGGCTGGTAGTACCTGGAGGCGAAGCCTCGGCATTTGCTGTTTTCGGCGGTGGCAAACAGATCTACGTCTGGAGTTCCCCACCTTGCGAAGACTTCTCCTAGTACTTCGTCGTTTATGACCCATTCGTGGTTTTCCTGCACGATTCTGCTCAGTTCGTCTGCCTGAACATTCTGCACACCTGGCAGATGGGTGGCCGTTATCGACAGTCCTCGAGCCAGAAGCCAGTGCCAGATCGCCTGCGCCTCCTGCGACAGAGTGCGCGATCTCGAGCCCCCCTGCTTGTTGAGGTAATACATCGTTGTCGTGTTGTCCGTCTGAACAAGCAGAGAGTTGGTCTGAAAGGACGGATGAAAGGCCTTCAGTGCCAAGTGAACAGCTCTCAGTTCCAGGAAATTGATGTGGTACGTGGACTCCGTCGGGGACCACGTCCCTTGAATTTGCAGGTCTCCGGAATGCGCCCCCCAACCTTGGAGAGACACATCCGTCACGATGGTCTGTGTGGGAATGTCTTTGTGGAAGGGAACGCCTCTGAGGAGATTCTCCTTCGAGCACCACCACTTTAGAGACTGAAGAGCATGTAGAGACAGTCGTATCCTGTCGTCCCAAGAACCTCTCCTCTGGTCCCACTGATCCTCCAAGCACTCCTGCAGAGGTCTCATCTGTAGCCGTGCGTGAGGAGTGAGAAAGATGCAAGAGGCCATCGATCCCAGTAGAGAAGACACCGTCCTCACAGTCGTAGACGGAGTTTTCATGAGAGCCTGAGCCTTCCGAACGAGTGATAAACGTCGCTCTTCCGAAGGAGACACGCTTGCTGACAGCGTATTGATGGAGGCCCCCAAGTACTGGATGCACTGTACCGGAATCGGGACCGACTTGGACATGTTGATGTGCAACCCCAGCTTGTTCAAGAGAACGCACGTCTTCTGGAAGTGTGCTTGAGCTTCCGAGAAGGAGGAGGCTTTGATCAACCAATCGTCCAGGTACGGGTAGACAAACACCTTGTTCTTCCTCAGGTGTGCCGCTACCACTGCCATACATTTTGAGAATGTCCTGGGTGCAGACTTCAGTCCGAAGGGTAGCACCGTGTATTGATAGTGATTGGTGCCGACTTGAAAGCGCAGAAATTTCCTGTGTTTGCATGCAATGGGCACGTGGAAGTATGCGTCCTGTAGATCTATGGCACACATCCAGTCTCCTCGTTGCAGCTGAGGGTAGATCTGATGCAACGACAGCATGCGAAACTTTTCTCTGCGAATCCACTTGTTTGCCTGCCGCAAATCCAGAATGGGCCTTAACTCGTTTCTGTCCTTCTTGCGGACAAGAAAGAACCGAGAGTACAGACCTCTTCCTCTTTGAGACAGAGGTACGTCTTCGATCGCCCTTTTCCTTAGCAGAACGTCCGCCTCCGCCTGAAGCTCGCGCAGTTGATACTGCGAGCTGACGGGAGGAATCGATGGAGGAGGGCTGGTGAAACGTAGACTGTATCCATTGCAAACAATATTCAGCACCCACTTGTCCTGAGTAATTTTTCTCCACTCTGCCAGAAAAAATTGAACGCTTCCCCCCACCGGAGCGGGTAACGGACGAGGGGGAAGTAACAGCTCAGGGACGGGACCCGGCCGGGCCCTTGGTCGCGGTAGAGGACTGTTGACGACCTCTACCACCCTGTCGCTTCTGGAAGGGCCGCCTGTACTGCTGCTGCTGCTGCTGCTGCTGCTGCTGTTGATGTTGTCCAGCAGACTGCCCCCTTCCACGACCCTGCGACCCAAACCGACGTTGGTACTGTCGGAAGGGTTTCTTTCCCTTGGGCTTCTCCAAGCCCACTGCCGTCAGGGTCTCCGCCTCGGCCTTCATCCTGGCCATCTCATCATCCGCGTGTTTCCCGAAGAGGGTATCTCCGGAAAACGGGAGATTCGCCACGCGTTGCTGTGCTTCCGGTTTCAATGACGTCAACCTGAGCCAAGCGTGGCGTCTCTGGTGAATCCCGTGGCAATATCCGTGCGCGGACAGCAAAGATATGTCCGCTGCGGCGCCGATGGCCTGATTAGAGACCAGCATCCCCTCCTGGACGATCTCCACAAAGTCCTCCTTGCGGTCTCGAGGGACAAGGTCTGCGAACTGCTCCATCGAGTCCCACAGGGACCGGTCGTAACGTCCCAGCAAAGCCGAGTCACTGGCGGCCTTCATTGACGAGGCGGATGTCCCACACGCCTTACGACCAGCAGAATCGATCCAGCGGCTCTCCTTGTCCGGAGGCACCGTGGACGCAGGGGAGGTGGCATGAAGCTTCCGTGCAGCAGTCACGATGACCGAATCCGGTACCGGGTCCTTCCTCAAGAAGGCTGGGTCTGAGTCCGGAGCCCTGTACTTTTTTAGGATCCTGGAAGGTACAGACTTCACCGTTGCTGGCGTCAGGAATAGCTGTTCGGCGGGCTCAAGGAGCCCCGGCACCAGAGGTAACAGGGGGCGAGACAAGTGCCTTTTGTGTAATGTCTCAAAGATCACCGAGGTAGAAGCCGTAGGTGCTTCAACCTCGATGCCCAACTTCGCCGCTCCACGCAGGAGAACCTCCTGAAATGTGCTTATATCGTCTATCGGAGACACCCTAGTCTCCGGCGAATCGGACAGCGTGGGCGAGTAGGAACGGGTCCCAGAGGGAGAACGTGACCTGGACCGACGTCTCTTGTGGTGACGCCTGGATCGTGAAGAAGATCCATGGCCACTCCTTGATCTGTCCCGTCTCCCCGAGCGAGACCTCTACCTCTTGGGCCTCGGACGCTCCTTCGGCCTCACAGGGTCAGGAGTCCTAGGCTTCTTAGGAGTCTTCTTCGGAGGCGTCGGAAACTTAGGCATCGACACCGCCCTCGGCGGGACCGGGGGTGGAGGAGCAACCGGACGCGGGGTCTGCGGAGCCGGCTTCGGAGGTGGGGTCGGGGCCTTCGGAGGCGGACCCTTCGGCACAGCAGGCCGCGAAGGAGGTGTAGAAGGCTTCATCGGAGTATCCACCCCGGAATGCGCCGTTCCCGGCGAGCCACCATCTCTTCCGGAGCGTGGGGAGCCCCCCACAGTCCTGGGCCTGTCCTTAGGACCTCCAGACGTTGAAGACCGGTGCCCAGACGACGACCGATGTCCCCTCGACGTCGAACGGTCCTTCGGCGTCGACCGAATCACACTTCTCGACGTCGAACCGTGTCTCCGTCTCGACGTCGACCCCGACCAGATCGACGAGCCACGAAACCTCGACGACGGGCGATGGTGCCTCGACGGCGACCTCGACCTCTTCGCCGGCCTCGACGTCGACTTCTTGGATCGCTTCGACGTCGACCCTTTGGACCTTCTCGACGTCGACCTCTCTGACCTTCTCGACGTCGATCTCCTTGACCGTCTCGACGTCGGCCTTTTGGAATGCTTCGACGTCGACCTCTTCGGCGCCGGAGACGCCTTCCGTCTCGACGGCGATCTCGACGACGAGGATCCCCTCGACGACGATGTCCTCGACGGCGAACGGCGGTGTCGGCTCGACGGCGAGCGCCGACGCCGGGCCCTCCGATGTCGACCACTCGACGCCGACAGCGACGACGAGGATATCGACACCGGCTTCGACGGCGGCCGGAACACGTTCCTCGACGTCGACGGGCGACGTTTTCTCGACCCAGAGCCCTGGGGAGACCTGGAACTGGCCGTTGACCGTCCCCTCGACGTCGTGGTCAGCGCAACTGACCCAGACGGAGATCTTGGGCGAGGGCTGGTCTTCCTGCCCCTGGGGAGCCCCCAGAGGCCTCAGCATGGGTAGAAGGAGCCCCTCCTGACCCACCTCGTGCCTTCAACTTTCTCTCCTCAAGTCCCTGAAGCCTGATCTTCTTCCTCTCCTTCAGGGTCCTTCCAGAGAAGCTTCTGCAGATCACATACTCCTCAGGGATGTGCGAAGAGGGAAGGCAGAGAATACAGACCTCATGGGAGTCTGACTTGGCCTTCTTCCTTGAGCACTCAGGGCATTTGTCGAATAATGCAGGCATTATGGACAAAAAAGAGTGCAGAAACACAGAAAGAAAGTCACCAAAGTACTTTAAAAGTACCAAAAATCGAAATTAGTGTAAAACACTAACAAAAACCCTTGAAAAGGGAGAGCTCAATGCTCCAGGGTCCTGCTTGCAGGAGCCGGAAAAAAGAACTGAGGCTAAGTTGGACCTGCTATGCATTCTGGGATACTGAGAGAAGGTTCTGGAAGGTTCCTTAAAGGCACAGTATCCTAATTAAGCCACATAATGGCAGCCTATGGGGCTTGTCTGTCCAGGTTCTTCTCGCTATCATTCCTGAGGGATTTTGCTGTTAAGCAAGGGAAATCTGTACAGGCTTTGCTGTTTTGTGGATTTTATGGTGGAATTTCTAGTTGAAGTACTGGACAGTGTAGCCTTTTTGGCTGCATTATCTGTCTTTAAATTCTCTCTTAAGTGTCTATGCATTTTCTGCATTTTTTGACACTGTAAGAGATTATTTTTGATTGCTCCGGGGTCCACGCACATGGGCGGGACTATTCACTAGATTATGACTATACACAGAGATCCCCTACTACAGAACCCAAGATGCGTAACTGGGACATCCTCCTGCCATGCCTTCTCTTTGCATACAGGGAGGTGCCTCAGAAGTCTCTTGGGTTCAGCCCCTTTGAGCTCCTGTATGGCCAACCTGTCAGAGGACCTTTAGAGTTTGGAGAAGGAAGGCTGGGAGGCAGATCCCAGAAAGGCCCCATAGGATGTGTTTAGTTACATTCTGGCCTTCCGCAACCAAACTGCCCGCTTCAGGAAACTCGCTCAGGCGGACCTAGAAGCAAGCCAGGAAGGAAAATGAAGAAATGTTATGACCAGCATGCCACTCTGGTTGAGTTTCAACCTGGGCGAAAAGTATAGGTCATGGCCCCATTGGGACCTTGTGCCTTGCAGGGAAAGTGGACTGGACCATTTGAGGTGGTGGAGCGCAAAAGTGACGTCACCTATCTGGTGGAGTTGCGGACTCCAAGGGTCCTCCACGTGAACCGCCTCAAGCCCCACTTTGAGAGGTCCGAATTGAGCATGCTCTTGGTCAGCGATGATGGGGTGGAAGAGGAGAGTGAGCCTCTTCCTGACCTCCTGTCTACCAAGGAGCACGATGGGTCAGTAGAAGGTGTGATCCTCTCCCCTACACTGACCCCAGAGTAGCAGGGGGACTGGCGCCAGTTGTTGGGACAGTTCGCCCCACTGTTCTCTCTGACCCCCAGGTGTTACTCACTGGTGTCCCATGACGTGGACACTGGTGACAGCCCTCCTGTGAAACACAAGATTTACAGGTTGACTGACCGGGTCGGGCCAGCATCAAGGAGAAGGTCTCTAAGATGTTGTTGTTAGGGCTGATAGAGCCCTCCAAAGGTCCTTGGGCCAGCCCAGTGGTCTTGGACCAAAGGCTGCGTCACATGGTGCCACTCGAGAACGACGGCTTTGTGTGGACTACTGTGGGCTCAATGCCGTCACCAGGACTGACATGCACCCCATCCCCAGAGCTGATGAGCTCATTGATCGGTTGGGAGCTCTTCAGCACGTTTGATTTAACGCCTGGGTACTGGCAAATTGCCTTAACGGATGGGGCCAGGGAGAGGTCAGCATTCTCAACCACAGAAGGACATTACCAGTTCCGGGTAATGCCCTTTGGGTTGAAGAATGCCCTGCCATCTTTCAGAGGTTGCTCAACCAGGTGTTGGCTGGACTAGAGGTTTCCAGTGCCGCCTAACTGGATGACATTGCTGTGTTCAGTTCCAGCTGGGAAGAACACTTGCAGCACCTCGGTAAAGTGTGGAGGGCTCTGCAGAGAGCAGGCCTCACGATCAAGGCCAGTAACTGCCAGATCGGGCAGGGTTCTGTGGTGTACTTGGGACACCAGGTAGGAAGCGGCCAGGTGGCGCCCCTATAACCCAAGATTGCCACCATTCTGGCTTGGGAGCCCCCAAGGCCCAGACAGAGGTGAGAGCCTTCTTAGGTCTCACAGGGTACTACAGGAGGTTTGTTAAGGGCTACGGCACCATTGTTGCCCCCTTAACAGAGCTGACTTCCAGGAAGCAGCCCAAGAAGGTGATCTGGACTGAGTCCAGCCAGAAAGCCTTTGATGCCCTGAAGGCATCCATGTGCACGGCCCCCGTGCTCAAGGCACCTGACTTCTCAAAGGAATTTGCTGTGCAGACTGACGCTTCAGAGCATGGTGTGGGAGCAGTGCTCTCACAACTGAATGAAGAGGGCCTAGACCAGCCTGTAATCTTTCTTAGCAGGAAACTACTCCCCAGGGAACAGAGGTGGAGTGCCATTGAAAGGGAAGCTTTTGCTGTGGTCTGGGCACTGACGAAGCTGAGACCATACCTGTTTGGGACTCACTTCCAGGCTCAGTTAGACCACAGGCCCCTCAGATGGTTGATGCAAATGAGGAGTGAGAATCCCAAACTATAACTGCCTAATGTTAGACTTGGCATCTTTTGGCGTGTTTCTCTGGAGTTTTTGCTTTCTGACCTCCCGGTTTTTACTTTGTTTTTGCTGGCGTAGTAGTTCTGCACACTTTTCTCACTGCTGATCCGTGGTACAGTGCAAGTGCTCCTGTGTTAAAATGTGTTATGGTTTGGTGTTTCCATGATTGGCCTATTTGATTCATGTATCAGTCTCTAGTAAAGTGCACAGCGCGTGCCAGGGCCCATAAGTCAAATGCTGTTGGTGGGCTGCAGCACTGGATTGTGCCACCCACGCAAACAGCCCATACAGTGTAACTCTGGCCATTGCAGAGCCTGTGTGCAATCTGGGACTGCCATGTCGACTAGGCAAGGGCACCCATTTGCCAGTCCCTGCACCTTCCCTTTTCTACATGTTAGTCACCCCTACGGTAGGCCCAAGGTACCCCTATGGGCAGTGGGCATTGTAGGTGAAAGGTAGGACATACCTTGGTGTGTGTGGCATGTCCTAATAGTGAATTACAGCCAATTTCGTTTCTCACTATTGCAAGGCTACCTGTTCAAATAGGCCATAATGGGCAGTTTGATTATAACATCTTATAATCCTAACTGACCATGGGAACATGGTAGAAAAACGAATTTAGTATGCCTCTACTCAGAATGATAAAATACATCTTTTAGTGAAGTTGGTTTTGATATTCTGTTTGAAAATACCACTTTTAGAAAGTAGGTATTTTCTTGCCTAACCATTCAACCTGCCTCTGCTAGGTTGTGTATTGCATGTCTGGTTTGTGAGTGACAGGGGCTGGGGTGGCTCCAGGAGGCAGGGTGAGTCAGCAATAGGCTGAATAGACCTATCTGCATTGGGAGTGGTGGGAGGAGAAGCTCCTGGACCTGAATAGGGCTGTGCCTGCCTCCCACAATGCTGGCTCCACCTCCCGTGGAGCGTCTGAGGACCCCGGCCCACACTGACAAAGGAAGAAGTTGTGCACTGGCAAAATTCACCCAGAACTGGTTTGGACTAGGTGCAGGCACTCTCTGCCTTCAGAGAACAAAGGATTTGGTGGTTTAAATATTGGGGCCCAAACCCCAGAACTTTAGAACTCTTTGGGATCAAGAAGACTGCCAAACTGGTGTGTTCTTTTGTAGTGCTTTCACTGTAGTACTGTTGGTTATGTGCAAATGCTTTATACACTGCCTCTAAGATAAGCCTGACTGCTCATGCCAAGCTACCAAGGGGGTGAGCAGCAATTATTTTAGGAGTGTAACTCCCTTATCCTGACTAGGAAGAAGGGTCCCTATTTGGACAAAGGTGAAAACCCTTGCCAACTAGAGACCCCCATTTCTAATATTGGTGGCAGTGGTGGGATAGGACTTTAGAACTCTTTGGGATCGAGAAGACTGCCAAGAAGAGCTGGAGAGGCTGTGAGGAGAAACTACCACTTTGCTGTGTGCTTTGCTGTGTTGGCCTGCAGTGGCTGCTTCTGTCTTGGGCAGTGAAAGGACTGGACTGGAGTTTCTGCAATCTACTTTTGTGAGTTTCTCCAAGGGCTTGAGGTAAAGCTTTCCCCTGTTCAAGAAGTCTCAGGAACAGCAAAGACTTCAAGCTCTTCTGCTCTCAGCACTGGGTACTGTGTGTTTTGTGCTGCAACAGAAGAAAAGCAACTCGACAACATCAACAACGCCGCTGCCGACTTCGTGTCCTGACGGCACCGCAGAGGGCACCACCGCAACTCACCCCTGGTCTCACCAACGATGCCTGCTGATCCTGCCACCAAGCCGCTGCTCTCACCTGTGGGCACCGCACTCCACACCACCTCACTTCACGACGACACCTTGGTATCCCCGACAACGCCGCTCCATGCTGGAATCGACGCTGCTGCTTGCACAGTGGTTCAAGGGCACCGCTCGTAAAGTTACACGACACACCGCCCTCATCCCGCACCGCAGACTTGGCCTACCAATGCCGCTTCCATCGACTCCAGTTCGTCAGCCGACATCGCTTCAACGCCGCCGCCGCTTGCACCGTGACCTGCCAACACAGCGACAAGCACTGCATGCACTTCGCACCGCGACCCTGGTCTCACTGACGACGCCATCTGACACTACCACAGACCCGCTGTTCGCACCGCAAGCTGCGGACACCACACGCTGCACTTTGCACCGCAGCGCCCAACACTTGCCGAGGCCAGCGCTCCTGACTTCAAGGAAGAGGAGTTCGACCTGCAACGCGTGTGACTTTGAGGGCCCCGACAACTCCTGCACTGACCTCTGGAACCGACGCCTGCAGACACCGTGCTTTCGGAAGCTCAATGAGAGGTCGCCGACACACTGCATGTACTGTTTTCGGTTCTTCCCGGCACCGTAGCTGGCCCGCGATGCCGCAGTCAGCCAGAACTGTTTGGATTTGTTTGCTCACGCCGCCGTGATAGCCCCAGACGGAGCTATCTACATCAAGGAACTGTTCTTCAAGGTTATTTTAATAAGTGAAGATTTTTAAGTACTGTATTGTGGAGTTTTACCGTTTTTGGTCTTGCTTTAAGTATATAAAAATATTGGATATTTTTCTAAACTGGTGTGGTGTCCTTTTGTAGTGCTTACACTGTATTACTGTTGGTTATGTGCAAATGCTTTACCCACTGCCTGACTGCTCATGCCAAGCTTCCAAGAGGGTGAGCAGGGGTTATTTTAGGAGGGTAACTCCTATATCCTGACTAGGAAGAAGGGTCCCTATTTGGACAAAAGTGCAAACCCTTCCCAACTAGAGACCCGCATTTCTAACACCTAATTACACTGGTATTGTATGAATGAAATCTGACCCTAAGTATAACGTCCCTGTAACCTTTGGTTTTTCATTGAATTTCTACGTTTCTTTTAACAAGTAATCGCATTTGCAGAGTGGTGGAGAAAGGGAGCTGGAACTCCAACCAGTGCTCAGGAATCCCGTTGTGTAGAACTTACAGGAGGTACCAGGAGACCCCTTTGGCCCCCAAGGTCCCTCAGGAGAAAAGTGGACTTCACCCCCGAACCAGTAGTGCACCATGAGCCGTGTTTGTAGATTGGTGGAGCAAGGGGGCATTGGCTGGGGGGACCTCTTACCAATCCCGCTGTGTGGGACTTACTGGATGTAACAGGAGGTGAAGTTGACCCACAAGCACATCCTTGAGGGCCAATTACCCCTCCTGTTACCTCCAGTAAGTCCCACACAGCAGGATTGCTGACAGGTTGTCGGACACCATGCCCTCTTTCTCCACCAGTGTGCAGACATGGCTCGTGGTGCACTACTAGAAGGGAGGATGAAATCCCCTTGGCTCCAGAGGATCCTCGGGGCCAACTACTCCTCCTCTTAACTCCAGTATGTCCCATGCAGTAGCTTTGCTAAGAGATGTTAAGTGGCCATGCTCCCTTTCTCCACCACATTGCAAATGCACCTCCTGGCACTCTACTAGTTGGAGGATGAAGTAATTTTTTTTATATGGGGCTATGAAGCCCCTCTCCCCAGGTCTATTTCGGCCCCGGGGACCCCATTCCCCCAGGCCAGGACTTTTTTAAATGAGGAGTGCCAACGCGGCCTCCCTCCCTGAGCTAATAGTGCCCCGGGAACCACATCCCAGGGGCATGTCCACCTCATTGGGGACCGCAGGAAACCTCAAGGCCCCTGCGGTCCCTGCTGGCTCCCAGTCTACTGCTGGAGCAGGAATTGCTTTTGGACAGAGGGAGCTGCAAACATGCAGCTCCCTCTGTCCAAAAGCAATTCTGCTCCACTTCATGGAAGCAAGAGCATTAATGCTCTCACTTCCACAAAGTGGAGCAGGGTTCGCTATGGCATGTTGGGAGCAGTGCTCCCGCCAAACCATAGCAAACTGCAATGTCCCGGGGGTGGGCACCCTGGGACATTGCTGGAGGCGGCCCTGGTGGGTGGCAGTCCCCATGGCCATATACTGCTCCTGGAGGGGGACCACACAGCCCCCCTCCTTTCATCACAATCACCCCAGGGAGGTGGTGGTCCTCACTGCAGACTCCTTTAGTGATTTAATTTGTGCCCCAGGGATGTGGCAGTCCACAGGCGTGGCCCCCCTGCATTTGACTATATTAGCCTCGGAAGGTACCTGTCCCCAGGGCTGCGTGTGGGGCTGCTTGACCCCCACATTTTCTCTTCAGCCCCCAGGGAGGGGGTGGTTCCCTGGGCTACGGGGGGCCCACATGAGCCAGCCCCATCATTATTTCATTTGCTCCCAGGACCTGACCCACCCGGGACCTAAATTAAACGAAGTGCAGGAGCCTGCGCTTTGTTTTTTTCCCCATTTTTGACGGGTCATGAATCCCACGACTCGCGCCAAAAATGTAAAAAATATATAATAGTTGGGGCCTGGGGAGACCCAATGGGTTTTCCCCAAGAGTCCTAAGGAGTCATTAAGAGGATATATATGTCTCCTTCTGGCGATAGCCAGTAGGTAGTTATTGTAGGAAGGTGGAATCTGACTACACGGTTGCCTCCCCTTTTTTCTGGTGTTGTGATGGTTTTTGACTTAGTTTGGCTGGGATCCTGCTAAATAGGGCCCCGGCCTATCTGCTTTCCTCTCTAAATTGATTCCAAGTACTTTAGGTACACTCCAGTTTGGTCACTGGGGTACCCTTGTGAGTTCCTAATATATGGTACCCCAGAGGCCTACCAGGGGCTGAAGCATGTATTATGCCACCCCTGGGAAGCCTTCCAAAATGGCACCACAGGACTGCTACTGCAGCCTGGGTAAGGTGGTGCATGCACCCCTTACTAAGATATACGTTACCTATATCTACCTTTAATCACAGACACATATAAAGTCACTCCTATGGCAGGCCTTATCAATCCTGAAGGCAGAGTGCTTGGTTTTGTGTGAGAGGGTGCCGTTGCATGAGCTGGGCCCCTCTGCAGCTTTCGGAGCCTATTCTTCGAGGCTGCTCTGTGATGCAGCCAGACAATATACTCTTAAGTGCATTATAACCTTGCTGTAAATGCTAACTTTGGAAAGGCTGCATGGAAACATGTCGTATTTGGTGTCAAACACTTTAGAATCCTACCCCCCTGCCAGTCCTGGCGGCGGGGGTAGATTTCCACCCTTCTAGAGAGAGAGACATGTACACACACACACACACACACTGGTCTGCCCGGTAATAGATTAAACGAGCCCTGGCGTCACAAAATGGATGCTGCAGCCACAGACACGAGTCTGGCCTCCTGCTGCTAATCAAAACTCCAGCAGGGGAGGCCTGGACAATAGGTTTCCTGTCACAGGGAGGTGTAACCACCTCCTAGACAGCCTTTAGTGTATTGGGCTGGGTGGGTGCACTCTGAGAGTGCTTTGAAGTCTGCACTGGGGCACATTTGGTGTCCCTGTACATAGTCCCGTCCAAACCGGTTGCAGGGGCTACCAGCCCCTGCTCTGGCGCGAAACTGGACAAAGGAAATGGGTGTAGCCACCCTTCTTTTCAAACCCTCCCCAGAGTATGTCCAACTCCTTTTCTTAGTATAAGTAAGGGAACCCTGCCAACCGGACTTTAGATTACATCTGGACAATACTCTGAAACTGAATCCTGGAACTTCGATGCTCTACTAAAGACTAGAGGACGGGATAATCTCCCTTGGGGTCAAGGAGTGACTACCCTGTTCAAACAGGCACCAAAGAAGCATCTTGCTGGTCTGCAATTCCAAAGCTCCACCAGACTCCGAAGTAACTGCGACACAGGAAGAGGATTTCCAGACTTCTCAGAGGCCGCAGCCCTCGTGAGTGATGTGGAACCGGAACTTCTGGACACCGTGCACATTTGCTAGTGCATCGACTTCTCGACATCCCTTGAAGTTGTACTTTGGATTACTTGTAGTCCAAGCCCCGAGCACCATCTGCACCAAAGCTTGTGGGCCTACACTCCACGAGTGTTCCGTGGGCCTGCTTCTTGCATTTCCGCTTGAGGCTCCTTCGCGATCCCTGGTCTGTCGACTGGTGGGTCCATGTGACGACAACTCTGATTTTTCTTGGGCTTCCCTGGTTGCTCCAGACGTACTCTGATTCCTCACCGAGTGGTGAGTCCCTCAGACCTTGCTGGTCTGCACTGAAGCATTTCTTTGATTCCTGCGTGGGTTGCTGTTGCCAGGTCTTGTTGGGTCCAATCTGGGCACTGACACCGTAGCAATTGACATCCTTCGTGGGACAGCTCAAATCCAGCACCTGGTCGTCGGCGATGCCTCCTGGTCCTCGTGGTTGAAGAGTTAAGCTTCACCTTCTTTACCTGAAATCACCTGACATCGGTGGGCATTTGACTATCGTGCCCCTGGTCACTGGCAAGGGACCCAGACTCTGTCCCCTCTGCTTTCAGGTTCTTCACATCTTTGATCCAGGCTTGGATATCTCAGGACACTTTCCACTTCTTCAGCAGCAGCACATCACCATTGAAAATGACAACGAAATCCGACACCAAAAGACACCAATGCACCCGGCTTCCCTGGGTGAGGTAACTCGAGTACTCCTGTGTTCCCGTGGGTGTTGGCTCAAGAACCCCTTACGTCTAAATTGGTTTGCTCAAAGTCCTCCTTTAAGTGTCCTTTATCTTTAGATTTCCAACCGCGACTTCTTCCATAGAAGTTAATGGTGATTCGCGGCTGTGTTTACACACTGCATGAGTCCCCGGTGTCACTACCTTGGTGGTTCGTGGTGGCCCCAGCGGATCTACAGGCTCAAGGCCTTGTATCTATGCAAGTCATGGTTCTCATACCACTTTATAGATATATGGTTTGGTACGCCCCTAGGGCTCAACGTATATTGTGCTAATTTACTGTGTGTTATTGAGTTTACTGAATGTACTTTTGCCTCTAGGCTCAGAGAGACTAGTGGGATGTGTTTAGATTAAATACATATATTTTATATATATACCTGGTGTGATTCTCCTTTCAATTGGTCATTCATGAGATAATAGACTGGTAAAACAAGCTGCTTTGCATTCCTCCAAGACTTGGCCTGAAGGCTGCTCTCCACAGCTACCACTATGATAGCTTTCTATAAAGGTTGTCTTTAACCTACCATCAATAAGCGTCATTTGGACTGGTGCAAGGTGCCCACTAGAATAGTGGACGGCATATGTCAGGCCAACTTCTCAGTTATACCTTGGACCAATGTTTCCATAGGAAAAGTATTTTTATTCTGCCAATAACTTTGGTGCCGCTTGACAAATCTTCCCCTTTTGGTTCAGCTGCTGTGTTGAAGGTTTCGGGGTGATCCGACAAGCGGGGGTCGAGAAAAAAGGGGGAGATCCCAAAATGAGTTTTCCACATGTTATGTCTAAGACATTTTCACTTTTTGAACACGACAAGAGCTCAAACGGCTGATCGGAATTACACCAAATTTGGCAAAAATCTAGATGCCAGTCCAGAAAGTGTGCTTTTGTGATTTGGTGTAAATACATTCAGACGTTTTTGAGATACTTAAGTTTAAAAAATATTTATATTTGAGGATGTGAGTCCTTGCAGTGGACTCGTGGGACCTAATGAAATTTGATTGGCTGCTAACACTTCAACCAGGGTGTTCTGGCAGCCATCTTGGGATTCAGCATGAAGCATAGTCCAACAAAAAAAGTAAAAAATAAAGAAAAGTGGACAGGGTCAGAATACCCCGACTCCCCCCAGATATGGTGCGGAAGGGACCACACAGACCCCACCGGGGGTTAAAGTCTTTTTGTTTTTTTGCTGTGTAACTAATTTTTTCAAAAAATGAAGGGGGCCATTATGATGGCGGGCGGATCGCCACCACCCGACCAGCGGTGGTAATCCACCCGCCATAACTCCCTACCTGCCCGCCATTGACCCCTGCCATATTATCATGGCAGGGGGGCATATTATCATGGCAGGGGGTACTGCGGCGGATGGAAAGTCCGCCCGCCGTTCGGCAATCATCACAATTGCCGGCCGGGCGGAACTTGGTCCTTCCATATTAGGATGCCTGGTGGTGAAGGTCTTTCTATGGCGGCGATGCCGCAATGGAAAGGCATGCAGGAATTGCTTTGAGGCCCATTATGGGACCCCAGGGGGGTGAGGGGCTGCACTTGGGGGGTACCCCCTACATTGCCATACACAAGGTGGCAGGCACTGCGCGGTGCCTATCACATTGTGCATGGCAATGCACCACATGCCTATTTAACATTGCGGCGGGTGCTGCTGATAGCACCACCCGCGGCAATGTTAAAGCCAAGACTGCATCTTAATTGGCCTTGCGGGACCCCCGCACCGCTGGCTGTCGGTCCCATTTTCCGTTACGGTGGCGGAATGGGGCCCCAAGTGCGGTCCCATGTGTCTTTTATAAGAAGCCCCTGGGTTGGTAATTCCCAGGGGCATGTTTTTCATTTATGCGGGGGGTGCCCATGTGGCACCTCCGTGTCCTGGGGACAACCATCTCCCAAGAGCAAAGAACAGGAAAGTGATATGGGTGCCCCGCATGGCCTCCCTGCAGCCCTGGGGATTGCCACCTCCTCTGGGCTATTTATGGAATAAGTGGGGGGGAGGCCCATATTGTCTCCCCCACAGCCCTGGGGACTGCTACCTCCCTGGGCTTTATAGATAATGAAAGCGGGGGTGTGCAGCCCCCCCCTGCAGCCCTGGGGACCACCACCTTCCCAGGCTTTAACTTTCATTAGGCGGGGACTGCCACCTCCCCAGGGCAATTAACCTAGCAATGCAGGCATCCCGCATGGCCCCCCTGCAGCCCCAGGGACAGCAACCTCCCAGGGGCTCAAATAACATAATGGAGGGGGTACATTGCAGACCCCTGGCCCCAGGACCACCACCTCCCCAGGGCTAAATCAAACAAAGGAGTGGGCCAAAGATGGCCCTAGGGACCACCGCCACCACCCAGGGCCGGTTCCTGCTATGTCTTGGGGTGCCCCCAACCCTGGGACGCAGCTGTTTGCTATGGCTTGGTGGAAGCATTAACACTTCCATCAAGCCACAGCAAACACTACTCTGCTTTCAGCTAGCAAGAGAATTATAAATGCTCTTGCTTGCTAAAAGCAGAGCAGATTTGCTTTTGGACAGAGGGACCTGCATGTTCAGCAGCTCCCTCTATCCAAAAGCAATGCCAGCTCCTGCAGGTTGCGGGAAGCTGGCAAGGACCATGGGGGCCTTCAGGCTCCCCCTGCTGTTCCCAACAAAGTGTCTGGGTGGGACTGGAAACCCAGCCTAGAGACCGGGCCCTAGGGGATGGGGTCCCCAGTGTCAAAATCTGCCTGAGATGGGCCATGCGGCATCCTCTCCTTATTCTTTTTTTTTTTAAATGCATAGGCCGGGCCCCGGAGGATGGGGTCCCCAGGTCCAGAACTAGCCTGGGAGGGGAGAGGGTGCCAAGGGCCAAAATTGGCCCAGGGAGTGGGGCCTCATGGCCACCTCCCCGATTAAAGATTTTAATTTCTCCACCACTCTGCAAGTGCGACTCCTGGCACAATGCTTGTTGGGGGATGAGGTCCCCTTAGTTCAAGAGGGTCTTTGAGGGCCAACTACCCTCCTGTTACCTCAAGTCCCACAGAGCACTACTGCTGTAAGGACTTTGGAGGCCTTGCAACCATTCTGCACCACTCTGCAAACGCGTCTCCTGGCTCACTACTGCTTGGGGGATTAAGTCCCCTTTGCTGAGGAGGGACCTTGGGGCCAAGAAACCCTCCTCTTACCTCTAAGTAAGTCCCTTACAGTGGGATTCCTGAGCTATAAGTGGAGGTACCGCCCTCGTTCTCCACCAATCTGCAAATGCGACTTCTAGCTAAAGAAATCATAGAAATTCACTTAAACCTGTAAAGCCACACTACTGACACACCCACTTATTTACCTATACAATTACTCACTCACCCACACAGCCACTCACACACCCACACCAACACTTACATACCCATTCAAACATCCATAAAAACACTCACACATCTGCTTACTCGCCCATACAGCCATTCACACGCACTCTACAACACAGCCACTCGCACACCAAATTACTTATCTAAACACCCACTCAAAAGGCCATGATGTCACTCACAAATCCACTTACACACCGGGTCAATCATACAGCCATTCAGTCTCCCACTCACTCACCCATAGTCACTATAAACCCACCCAAAGAGCTGCTCACACTGCCACTCACAAAGCCACTGACACACCCACTCACCCACGATTACCACCACTCATACAGCATGTCACTCACCCACGCAACTACTCATACACCCACTTATACTCAGATACTGCCACTTACACACACAAGGATACATACAGTCACACACATAATGTACGTTGAAGTTGTATCACTCAGTAGTAGTTTACCAAGTAGAATAATTTAACTTTTGTAGTAGGTTAGTATATATATTTAAAATGCATAAACGCTTGAAAACACACTCACATGGTGATGTCATCAGTGATTTTGTTTGAGATGTCATCAGTGATGTCACTGATCACGTCATGAGTGATGCATTGTGTGAGGTCATAAGCAGTTTAGTGCCGGGGCATAAACTGCTGAATTTCACTGGTTTTATAGGAGTGAAATATCAGCCTAACTATAACATCCCTGTAACCTTTGTTTTTATCAGTGAATATATATCTATATTCAACTAGAATGCTCATTTAAAACCGTGTCAAAAGGCAGTAATAAAGTGCCTGTATTTCTTTATTTGAGGTATGCCATTCTTTTCTTTTTTCCATGATAGTAATAGCATTGCCATATACAACAAATTTACAATAGAAAACGTTTATAAAACATGTCTGCTTCGAACAAACACAATTGCTGTTGTTCGATAAATACCACTGAAACAAGTTCTACATTGGAAATCATTTTCTCGTGGCAGAAAATATTCTTGAAAAGAAATATTCATCAGGTACATTTACAATACTGAGGACTGTTTTTAATAACACAGTGTCGACACCCAAGTAAATGAAAAGCAATGGCTTGCACTTGAAAGCATTTTCAGACCTCCGAGTTAATTGTACAGCAGCTTCCTACACATATAGGATCAACCATATAATGATCCCATCAAACTAAAAAAAAATCCAAGCACCAATGTCTCATTTACTTTAATAATGTTCACAAATTATATGAATTCATTTTGCAGGTGATGGAGATAATTTAAGCTTTCGTCATCTAAAGCTTGTCATTTTTTCCAGGAGAAATGGATTGTTTCATTTTAATGAGGGCAATAATATTACAGTTAGTTTCCGCTTTTAAAAAAAAGGATAAATAAGTGACTGAACCCGTAACAAAACAAATAGCAATCGAACGACCCAAAGAAATGTGTACCATTCCAGGGTAACGGACTAATGAGGATTTCAAAACCTTATCAAATTCAAAAAAATTATCAACCCTAGTAAATCCAAATAACATTGAAAATAAAAGCACAGAGACATTTTTTTTTCTGTTGAGAAATAGGGTCAGCTACCAAGGAATATTGTGTTCTTCAAAAGACACTGCAAACAGAGAAACGCAATCATTACCAGAATGTCAGTGCACTTCTGTAGGGAATTGTTGGCGAGAGGACAGCCGGATGGTACTTTCTTAATGAAACTTAAAGCATAGATTGCCAGGCATGGTGGGTTCTCAGATGCAGTTCTATGAGCTGAGGATTGTCAGTTCTCTTGCTTTTGAGAAATATCCACAAAATACGGACCTGCAAGTTCAAACGTCCATTCACTGATTTAGTCGTTCAACCATTTCATCCGCATTTTATTGTTGAGGAGAAGATAGAAATTAGGTTAAAACAGTCTGAAAAATATTAGTTACAAGGAAAAAACTCTATACAATGGTTCATTTTTTAACCAGATTTGCGTGATAAAGGAGAAGCATGCAGAGCTGAATAAGTTATGGAATACTTTCATTTTTTCAAAAAAATGAGAGCTAGATGTAGCTGTTTTAGTATATATTACATTTGGTTATGAATGATTTACCAAGTAGCCTAATAACACTTTTTTAATGTAATTCAGTGCATAATAGCAGAAACTAGTGGTGCCTAATAAGAGAACAAAGCACTATAACATTTAAAGCGTTCCTCTCATTGAAACGTATGAATAGAAGAACTCTGGCAGTTCACAGAGGACAATAGTTTTAAATGCCAATTAACCATAGATGGATATATATTTAAACTGCAATGAATGTTTCTGCGCAATCAAGCAAGGATTTATCATTTTTTTTATATCATGCTGATAGTAAGAACTCTACAAACTCATCACATTAGTTAATTTCGGTTAGATTCCTTGAAAACACCTTTTATTATGAGAACAGTGAATAGTCCATCAGTACACCAAGAACCTGTATTTTATCTTTTCAACCACTCTTCACTGATTCCTCGTATTATTTATGTTGCTAATACAGCTCTGCGCCAAAACAGTCTATCTGAGGTAGACCGTTCAAGGACAAATTCTTTTTATCAGCAAGTAATGACACTAAAAAGAAAAAAGAACTAACTAAATACTACTTGTACAGTATGTAGCAGTGAGGTAGAAATGGTCCTAAAAGAAAGAAAAATATGACTAAGTAAAAACAAACGGTACAAAAAACCGAAATATTTTTTGCTCTATCACGCAGCATACGAGTTAAAGACATATATAATACCCTTCCTTGGCATTATCCAGAACAATTTTATAAATCTTGAACATTGTATAGGCCGGACTCATATATTCTTAACGATGTTCACAGGGAGGTGAAATGTTCCTGCTTTTAGTCTAATTGTCTATGACAATTGCAGTGCAACAGTGCTTATGTTGTTTTTTTAAAAGTGTGAAATGTAGAGGGAGCTATTCATTAAATATTCAGTTTCCTAATTCACAAAAATGTATTTGGTAGGTAGGAGATTCAATGCTTAGCAAAGGATAAACTCCACTTCATTTGTTGCTTAATCAATAGTGCACGTCATATTTGCATAGTTGTGCTCTATATTTCATATTTACTAATATGAATACTACACTGCTTTATGGAATACAGCATTAGAAGATTAAACAACTGCTCTTAAAACACAATATAACAGTTAATTTTATTCAATTTACTTTAGATTTGTAGAGTAGTACCTTTTTGTTTGTTTGATTGATATCGATAGGGTTTTCATTTCACTAAACAAGACAGATTACTAAACTAACAGACTTGAGGTATAAGCACTTCTAAGATGCATTGTTCCCACAAGTGTATGTTTGTGCACGTCAATTTCGTACGCCTGGTTACCATGTGTAACATCATATAGATGACGAAAATCATACAATACAAGGTACTATCTATTTCAGATGCTTCCATTTATATTGCATTTATGAAAATACTGTCACCCACATATATTAACATTTGGGATCAACAGTAATGTGGTCCCATGTATCCTTAGTAATATTACAGCTTTAAGAATCTAACAAAATCAAAAGGCAATGTTGGGCATACATTGACGCCAGAAGCCAAGGAAGGGCTGGTAAAATCTGAGGAACAAGGGGGCCCATTAGTATGTCTGGCGGATCACCACTGCCATGCGGGCGGTGGTGATCCACCAGACTTCCTTACCCGCCCGCCACCCATTTCCCCCCCACTGCGGCGGACGGAAAGACCGTCCGCCACTTTTCCGGGGCGGAAAAAGTTTAATATAGTGGCGGTGTCTATCAGACCCCGCCAGCCATATTACCATGGGCCAAACAGATGCCTTTCCGCGGCGGCAATGCCGCCACGGAAAGGCTTTGGGGGCCCACTGCGGGCCCCATGGTGAAGGTGAGGTGTGTGGTGCACATGGGGGGGGTACCTGTTGTACCCCCCTGCATTTGCATACGCAATGCAGCAGGCACCGCGCGGTGCCTGCCGCTTTGTGTAGGCAAATGCATACATGCTTTTTTAGCAATTTTAAAAATGCAGGATGTGCCCGCCACTGTGGCGAACGCATCCTAATACCCCCAGGGGACCCCCACCATTATGGCGGGCGGTCCCATTATCCGATAGGATGGCGGGCAGACTAAGTCCGCCTGTCATCCTAATGACCCCCAAAATATTTATGGTAATGTATCGAAGTAAAGAAAACTTATGGTTAACAGTCACAATATCGAATTGGCAAAATATTGAATTTTAAATATCGAATGGACATAATATCGAGTCACAAAAATATAGTGGTGCAGAATATCGAAATTCAGGAAAGAAATATCGATTTTCATAATATCGAAGTTAGTAATATCGACAGTCATAATATAGTTGTTAAAAATATCAAATGTGTTTATAGTGTTTTAAGTGTTAGTATATGTGTTAATAGTATTTAATTTTTGCGTAATTTAATTCTGTAGCTGGTTGTAGGTTTATAAGGGAATAGGGTGGGAAGGAGTAGTTTCTGTCCTGTAACTCCAGTTCTGTAGTAGGGGTATCTCTGTTATAGTCATAATCTAGTGAATAGTCCCGCCCATGTGCGTGGACCCCAGAGCAATCAAAAATAATCTCTTACAGTGTCAAAAAATGCTGAAAAGCATAGACACTTGAGAGAATTTAAAGACAGATAATGCAGCCTAAAAGGCTACACTGTCCAGTACTTCAACTAGAAATTCCACCATAAAATCCACAAAACAGCAAAAGCCTGTACAGATTTCCATTGCTTTAACAGCAAACTCCCTCAGGAATGATAGAGAGAAGAACCTGGACAGACAAGCCCCATAGTCTGCCATTATGTGGCTCAAAACAGGATACTGAGCCTTTAAGAGAATCTTCCAGAACCTTCTCCCAGTATCCCAGAATGCATAGCAGGTCCAACTTACTTTCAGTTCTTTTTGAAGGCGTAACACGCCAGACCTGTAGCATTCCGTACATGAATATCTCTCTCCACCGGGGAGGAGGGAGGGCGCTTATGACTATAACATAGATACCCCTACTACAGAACTGGAGTTACAGGACAGAAACTACTCCTTCTGTAGTAGGGGATCTCTGTGTATAGTCATAATCTAGTGAATAGAATGGCAAGCCCATCCCCACACCAAAGCGGCGGTGGAGAAAAGAGAATCAACACCACTATTTTGCGAACAGATTTCGCAGTGAAGCCTGTCCAACCTGAGCATCTGCCCTAGCATCAGTGTCCAGGCAGTAATGCTTAGCAAAGGTATGAACCGACTTCCAAGTTGCCGCCTTGCAGATTTCTGCAATCGGAACATTAAGAAGCAATGCTGTCGTGGCAGCCTTGCCCCTGGTGGAATGAGCCTTAGGCTTACCTCCTAAGGTCTTATTAGCTTTTTGGTAACACAATTGTATGCAGGACACAATCCACCGCGAGATGGACTGTTTAGAGGTAGCAAGACCCGTCCTGACTGATCCATAATTGATGAACAATTGGTCTGACCTACGAATATCCTTGGTTTTATCCAGATAAAATTTCAGCACCCTCCTAACATCCAGGGAATGCAAAGACCTTTCCGCTGGAGATGAAGGATTCTGAAAGAACGTAGGCAAAGATATAGTCTGGTTGATATGAAAATCAGAAACAACTTTGGGAAGAAACTTAGGGTGAGTACGCATAACAACCTTAGCAGCATGAAATACAGTATAAGTTTCTTGGCAACACAACGCCTGAATTTCACTCACCCTGCGGGCCGATGTAATGGCCACGAGGAACGCCGCCTTCCAGGACAGGTGCTGCAACGAAGCCTTATGAATAGGTTCAAAAGGCTCCTTCATCAATCTGGACAGCACCACATTCAAGTCCCATGAAGGCGAAGGAAGCCTGACAGGAGGGAATACTTTCTTCAAGCCTTCTAGAAAATCCTTGATCACAGGGATCTGGAAGAAGGAAGTCTGTGAAGGGCATTTCCTGTAGGCAGTCAAAGCAGCCAGATGAACCTGAATAGAATGGAGATTAAGGCCAGACTGCGCCAGATGTAGAAGATATGGAAGGATGACGTCTTCCTTGCATGTCGTAGGGTCATAGTTCTTACACCAGATGCAAAACCTCTTCCACTTGTAAGCATAAGAAGTCCGAGTGGGCGCTTAGCCTCCTTCAGTATGTCCATACAATCCTCTGGGAGATTCAAATGGCCATATTGCACTATTTCAGGAGCCATGCCGCCAAACTCAAAGACGAGAGGTTGGGGTGCAGCATCCGCCCCCCGAACTTCGTGAGAAGGTCCGGCCTGCACGGCAGCTTCATGTGAGGAAGGAGAGACCGGTGAAGCAGGTCCGTGAACCACCACTGTCTGGGCCATTCCGGGGCAATCAGAATCATCTTCGCCCTGGATTGGGAGAGCTTGATGAGAACCGCTGGAATCAGGGGAATGGGTGGAAAAGCGTACAGAAAGCTGTTCGACCAGGTGATCCATAACGCGTTCCCCAGCGTCCCCGGCTGGTAGTACCTGGAGGCGAAGTCTCGGCATTTGCTGTTTTCGGCGGTGGCGAACAGATCTATGTCTGGAGTGCCCCACCTTGCGAAGACTTCTCCTAGTATGTCGTCGTTTATGACCCATTCGTGGTTTTCCTGAATCAGTCTGCTCAGCTCGTCTGCCTGAACATTCTGCACACCTGGCAGATGAGTGGCAGTTATCGAGAGTCCTCGAGCCAGAAGCCAATGCCAGATCGCCTGCGCCTCCTGAGACAGAGTGCGTGATCTCGAGCCCCCCTGCTTGTTGAGGTAATACATCGTGGTCATATTGTCCGTCTGCACAAGCAGAGAGTTGGTCCGGAAGGACGGTTGAAAAGCCTTCAGCGCCAAGTGAACAGCCCTGAGTTCCAGGAAATTGATGTGGTACGTGGACTCCGACGAGGACCACGTCCCTTGAATCTGCAGGTCTCCGGAGTGCGCTCCCCATCCCAGGAGAGAAGCATCCGTCACGATAGTCTGAGTGGGAATGTCCTTGTGGAAGGGAACCCCTCTGAGGAGATTCTCCGCTGAACACCACCACTTCAGAGACTGAAGAGCATGTAGAGACAGTCGTATCTTGTCGTCCCAAGATCCTCTCTTCTGGTCCCACTGATCTTCCAAGCACTCCTGCAGCGGTCTCATGTGCAGCCGCGCATGCGGTGTCAGGAAGATGCAAGAGGCCATCGATCCCAGCAGAGAAGACACCGTCCTCACTGTCGTGAATGGAGTGGACATGAAAGCCTGATCCTTCCGAAGGAGTGATAAACATAGCTCTTCCGAAGGAGACACATTTGCTGACAGCGTATCGATGGAGGCTCCCAAGTACTGGATGCACTGGACCGGAGTCGGGACAGACTTGGACATGTTGATGTGCAACCCCAGCTTGTTCAAGAGAACGCACGTCTTCCGGAAGTGTGCTTGAGCTTCCGAGAAGGAGGAGGCCTTGATCAACCAATCGTCCAGGTACGGGTAGACAAACACCTTGTTCTTCCTCAGGTGTGCCGCTACCACTGCCATGCACTTCGAGAACGTCCGGGGCGCAGACTTCAGCCCGAACGGAAGTACCGTGTACTGATAGTGATTGGTGCCGACTTGAAATCGCAGGAACTTCCTGTGTTTGTGTGCAATGGGCACATGGAAGTACGCATCCTGTAGGTCTATAGCGCAAAGCCAGTCTCCTCGCTGCAGCTGAGGATATATCTGATGCAACGACAGCATGCAAAACTTTTCTCTGCGAATCCATTTGTTTGCCTGTCGCAAGTCCAGAATGGGCCTGAACTCGTTCTTGTCCTTCTTGCGGACCAGAAAGAACCGGGAGTACAGACCTCTTCCTCTTTGAGACAGAGGTACATCTTCTATCGCCCTTTTCCTTAGAAGGATGTCGGCCTCCGCCTGGAGCTCGCGCAGTTGATACTGCGAGCTGACCTGAGGAATCGATGGAGGAGGGCTGATGAACCGAAGACTGTATCCATTGCAAACAATATTCAGCACCCACTTGTCCGGAGTAATTTTTCTCCACTCTGCCAGAAAAAATTGAACGCTTCCCCCCACCGGAGCGGGTAACGGACGAAGGGGAAGTAACCGCTCAGGGTCGAGACCCAGCAGGGCCCTTGTTCGCGGTAGAGGACTGCTGTCCACCTCTACCCCTCTGACGTTTCTGGAAGGGTCTTCTGTATTGCTGCTGTTGTTGCTGCTGCTGCTGTTGCCCAGAAGACTGTCCCCTTCCTCTACCCTGCGACCCGAACCGTCGTTGGAACTGGCGGTAGGGTTTCTTGTCTTTGGGCTTCTCCAAACCCACGGCCGTCAGGGTTTCAGCCTCGGCCTTCATCCTGGCCATCTCGTCATCTGCATGTTTCCCGAAGAGGGTGTCGCCGGAAAACGGAAGATTTGCCACTCGCTGTTGCGCTTCAGGCTTGAGCGACGTCAGCCGGAGCCAAGCATGGCGTCTCTGATTGATACCGTGGCAGTATCCATGTGCGGCCAACAGGGAGATATCCGCCGCGGCGCTGATGGCTTGGTTCGAAACCAGCATCCCTTCCTGGACGATCTCCATGAAGTCCTCTTTCCTGTCCCGCGGGACAAGGTCCGCAAACTGTTCCATGGAATCCCACAGCGCACGGTCGTACCGCCCCAGCAACGCCGAGTCGCTGGAGGCCTTCATCGTCGTGGAAGACGTCCCACACGCCTTCCTTCCAGCTGAGTCAATCCAGCGGCTCTCCTTATCCGGAGGCACAGTGGAGGACGGGGAGGTAAGCATGTAGTTTCCTAGCCGCCGTCACAATAACCGAATCAGGCACTGGGTCCATCCGTAAGAAGGCCGGGTCAGACTCTGGCGCCCTGTACTTCTTGACAAGCCTGGAGGGAGCGGCTTTCACCACCGCCGGCGTAAGGAAGAGCTGTTCAGCAGGCTCAACCAGTCCTGGCACCAAAGGCAGTAGGGGGCGAGACAGGTGCTTCGTGTGCAAAGTCTCGAAGATCACAGAAGTGGTGGGCGTAGGGGCCGTCACCTTGATCCCCAACTTCGCCGCCCCCCTTAGGAGAACCTTCTGGAACGTGCCAATGTCATCTATCGGAGACACCCTCGTCTCCGGTGAATCCGACAATGTAGGTGAATAGGAACGGGTCCTAGAGGTCGAACGGGACCTGGACCTATGCCTCCTATGGCGATGTCTGGATCTAGAGGAGGATCCGTGTCCACTCCTAGATCTGTCTCTCTTACCTGAGCGCGACCTCGATCTCCTGGGTCTGGGACGCTCCGCCGGCCTCCCCGGGACGGACGTCTTGGGCTTAGGAGGAACCTTCGACTTAGGAGTCTTCTTCGGAGGTGTCGGAAGTCTGGGCATCGACACTCGGTGGAACCGGAGGAGGAGCACCAGGCACAGGGGCCTGTGGTCCTGACGGAAGAGCAGGTAGAGGAGGCAATGGAGGAGGGGTTGGAGCCCTCGGAGGAGGACCTCTAGGCAAAGGAGGAGGAAGGGGAGGTGTAATAGTCTTCTTCGGGGTATACACCTCTGAGTACACCGTTCCCGGCGACTCACCATCCTGTCCTGACTGAGGGGAGCCCCCCACAGTCCTTGGCCTGTCCTTACGACCCCCCGACGTCGAAGACCGGTGTCCAGACGTCGAACGTGGTCCCCTCGAGGTCGAGCGGCCCTTCGGCGTCGACCGTTTCACAAGCCTCGGTGTCGACCGGCTTCTATGCTTCGACGTTGATCCTGACCAGATGGACGATCCTCTGTACCTCGACGGCGAGCGCTTACGCCTCGACGGCGACCTCGATCGCCTCGACGTCGACCTCGATGGCCTCGACGTCGACGACTTCTGCGCCGGAGACCTCTTCCGCCTCGACGGCGACCTTGTCCGCTTCGACGGCGGCCTCGACGACGAGGATCCCCTCGACGACGACAATGTCCTCGCCCTTGACGGCGAACGGCGGTGTCGCCTCGACGGCGAGCGCCGACGCCGGGTCCTTCGATGCTGTCCACTCGACGGCGACGACGAAGAGATAGACACTGGGTCCGACGGCGGCCTGTGTAGGTCCCTCGACGTCGACGGGCAACGTTTTCTCGACCCAGAGCCCTGGGGAGACCGGGAACTGGCCGTGGACCTTCCTCTCGACGTCGTGGTCAGTGCAACCGACCCAGACGGAGACAGTGGACGTTTGCTGGACTTCCTGCCCCTGGGGAGCCCCCCAGAGGCCTCAGCATGGGCAGTAGAAGCCCCTCCAGACCCACCTTGAGCCTTCAGTCTTCTCTCTTCAAGGCCCTGAAGCCTGATCTTCCTCCTGTCCTTCAGGGTCCTGCCAGAGAAGCCTTTACAGATCTCACACTCCTCTGGGATGTGTGAAGAGGGAAGGCAGAGGATACACACCTCATGGGGATCTGACTTGGCCTTCTTCCTGGAGCACTCCGGGCATTTGTCAAATAATGCAGGCATTATGGACAACAAAAGGGTGCCGAAAACCAAGAAGAAAGTCACCAGAGTACTTTAAAAGTACACAAAATCGAATTTAGTGAAAAAACACCAACAAAACCCTTGAAAGGGAGAGCTCAGTTCTCCAGGGTCCTGCTTGCAGGAGCCGGAAAAAAGAACTGAAAGTAAGTTGGACCTGCTATGCATTCTGGGAGAAGGTTCTGGAAGATTCTCTTAAAGGCACAGTATCCTGTTCTGAGCCACATAATGGCAGCCTATGGGGCTTGTCTGTCCAGGTTTTTCTCTCTATCATTCCTGAGGGAGTTTGCTGTTAAAGCAATGGAAACCTGTACAGGCTTTTGCTGTTTTGTGGATTTTATGGTGGAATTTCTAGTTGAAGTACTGGACAGTGTAGCCTTTTAGGCTGCATTATCGGTCTTTAAATTCTCTCTTAAGTGTCTATGCTTTTCTGCATTTTTTGACACTGTAAGAGATTATTTTTGATTGCTCCGGGGTCCACGCACATGGGCGGGACTATTCACTAGATTATGAATATACACAGAGATCCCCTACTACAGAAGTAATTTAATTATAGTAAATTAAGTATTAATTTTTAGGAATTATTAATTATTTTTAATTTTATTTTGCGTTGTAGTTCTGTAGTGGGTTGTGAGTTTATAGGGGAATATGGTGGGAAGTAATTTAATTGTAATTAAGTAATTATTTATTTGTATTTATTGGTATTGATAAATAATTTATTGTTAATTATTAATTGGTAATGACTTGATTAATTGGTCATTAATTTTTATTCATTGATTACTTGCTAATTATACTAATTGTATTAATTTATTGTTCGGAGCGGGTTGTGGGTTTATAGAGGAATTGGGTGGGAAGTGATTTAATTGTCATTAAGTAATTATTTATTTTTACTTATTGTATTGATAATTGATTGTTCATTCATTATTAATTGGTAATAAATGTTTATGAATTGATTAATTGATAATTATAATAATTGTATTGATTTATTATTCGGAGCGGGTTGTGGATTTATAGGAGAATATGGTGGGAAGTAATTTATTTGTCATTTAAGTAATTATTTATTTGTACTTATTGTATTGATAATTAATTGATTGTTAATTAATTATTAATTGGTAATTGTTATTAATTGGTAACAAATGTTTATGAATTGATTAATTGATAATTATATTAATTTATTATTCGGAGCGGGTTGTGGGTTTATAGGGGAATAGGGTGGGAAGTAATATAATTGTGATTAAGATATTATTTAAATTATTATTGTGTATTGATAATTAAGTTACTGTTAATTTATTAATTGGTAAAAGTTTTTATTACTTATTCATTTTTGGTATGGAAAATTAATTTGTTAATTATTAATAGGTAATTTGTTTAATAATTAATAGGTATTGGTAATTATAATTAATTAAATAATGTGTGATTGGTCATTCTTTTTTTATAATATTTTTATTGTTATTGATAATTAATTCATATATATTCAATTATTAAATCATTATTTTCCCAACTGATGCACTCTCTGGAGTGGGAATAGTAATGTTTACCCTCCCGCTATCCAACCCTTTCCCTACTGTTGCACTCTCTGGAGTGGAAATAGTAATTTTTACCTACCCGCTATCCAACGTTGTCTCTACTGTTGCACTCACTGGAGTGGGAATAGTAATTTTTACCCTCCCGATATCCAACGCTTTCCCTACTGTTGCACTCACTGGAGTGAGAATCGTAATTTTTACCCTCCTGCTATCCAACACTTTTTCTACTGTTACATTTGGTGGAGTGGGAATAGCAAATTATTACTACCCGCTATCCAACACTTTCCCTACTGTTGCAATCACTAAAGTGGGAATCGTAATTTTTACCACTACGCTATCCAACACTTTCCCTACTGTGGCACTCTCTGGAGTGGGAATAGTCATTTTTACCCTCATGCTATCCAACGCTTTCCCTACTGTTGCACTCACTGGAGTGGGAATAGTAATTTTTACCCTCCCGCTATCCAACGCCTTCCCTACTATTGCACTCACTGGAGTGGGAGTAGTAAATTTTACCCTCCCGCTATCCAACACTAAAAATATTTAATATTTTTTAATATCATTAAGTTAACATATATATGTATTAAAAAAAATTTAATGCATGTTTATTTTTCTTTTAAATTACATTATTTATTAATTTTAAGGTTATTTAAGTGTTTTTAAGTATGTTTTACTTTATTATATTCATTATTTAATTACTTTTAAGACATTCAGAAAGTTCGATATTTTTACAAACTATATTATTTACAACAATATGTTGGGTTCGATATTTTTGTACTTACCTGTTTGTAGATAGGAAGTCTATATTCTGTCATTCTATATTTTTTCATCAATATTTTGCTCCTCGATATTCTGTCAGCAATCCAAACATATATAAGTGAATAGAAATACATACACACATACATTGAGGTTTTTTTCAATGAAAACTCACTCAACTCAAATGTATGGAGAGAAAAAGAAAACGTTTAAGACTTCATGTATCAACGCTATATTATTGACCAATATTGGTTGTGGCAATAGTAAATGCCTTGCTCTCCGAAACTGTGGCCTATTACATCACCATAATCATAAATGGCACTGCATTATTATAATAAATGGCACTGCATTATTATAATAAATGGCACTGCATTATTATAATTTGTGGTTACCTACTTCATATCAGGTGCCTATCTTTTAAGATTGTGGATTTATTTCTTAATCAACACATTCCAGATTTTTGACCATTGTAAAATGGATCAATCAATCAATCAATCGACACTTGTAAAGCGCGCTACATACCCGTAGGGTCTCAAGGCGCTGGGGGGGGGGGGGTGCCGCTACTGCTCGAACAGCCAGGTCTTCAGCTTCTTCCTGAAGGAGAGGTGGTCTTGGGTCAGGCGCAGGTCGGTCGGCAGGGAGTTCCAGGTCTTGGCAGCCAGGTAGGAGAAGGACCTTCCTCCTGTAGTCGCTCTTCGGATGCGGGGGACGGCGGCGAGGGCGTGGCTGGCCGATCGGAGGTGGCGCCTGGGAGCGTAGAAGTTGACTCGGCTGTTGAGGTAGCTCGGGCCCCGGTCGTGTAGGGCCTTGTGTGCGTGGGTGAGGAGGCGGAAGGTGATTCTTTTGTTGACGGGGAGCCAGTGAAGGTCTCTCAGATGTCCGGAGATGTGACTGGTTCGTGGGATGTCGAGGATGAGTCTGGCTGAGGCGTTCTGGATCCGCTGGAGTCTCTTCTGGAGCTTGGCGGTGGTACCGGCGTAGAGGGCGTTGCCGTAGTCCAGTCGGCTGGTGACGAGGGCCTGGGTGACGATCTTCCTGGTCTCGGTGGGGATCCACCAGAAGATCTTCCGTAGCATGCGTAGGATGTTGAAGCACGCCGAGGAGACGTTGTTGACTTGCCTGGTCATGGAGAGGGAGGAGTCCAGGATGAAGCCCAGGTTGCGTGCATGGTCTGTCGGTTTGGGTGCAGTGCCCAGGGCGGGAGGCCACCAGGAGTCGTCCCAGGCGGAGGGTGAGGGGCCCAGGATGAGGACCTCCGTCTTGTCCGAGTTCAGTTTCAGGCGGCTGGTCGTCATCCACTCGGCTACCTCTTTCATCCCTTCGTGCAGGTTGGCTCTGGCGGCGGTGGGGTCGTTGATCAGGGAGAGGATCAGCTGGGTGTCGTCGGCGTAGGAGGTTGTGCTGAGGTTGTGTTTGCGTACGATGGCCGCAAGGGGGCTCATGTAGACGTTGAAGAGGGTGGGGCTCAGAGATGATCCTTGAGGGACGCCACAGATGACTTTGGAGGCCTCTGACTTGTACGGTGGTAGGCGGACTCTCTGTGTTCTTCCGTCGAGGAAGGAGATGATCCATTCCAGCGCCTTGTCCTGGATTCCGATGTTGCTGAGGCGCCGTACTAGGGTTCGGTGGCAGACCGTGTCGAATGCCGCGGAGAGGTCTAGGAGGATGAGGGCCGCTGTTTCTCCATTGTCCATCAGGGCTCGGATGTCATCGGTGGCGGCGATGAGGGCGGTCTCGGTGCTGTGATTGGCTCGGAAGCCGGACTGTGAGGGGTCGAGGGATCCGTTCGTCTCGAGGAAGGCGGCCATCTGCTTGTTGACGGTCTTCTCGATGACTTTGGCTGGAAACGGGAGGAGTGAGATGGGGCGGTAGTTCTTGAGGTCGGTGGGGTCCGCTGTTGGTTTCTTGAGTAGAGCGCTGAGTTCGGCGTGTTTCCAGCTCTCAGGGAAGATGGTGGTGTCGAAGGATGTGTTGATGATGTCTCGCAGGTGGGGTGCGATGACAGCGTCGGCCTTGTTGAAGACGTGGTGCGGGCAGGGGTCGGTCGGTGATCCGGAGTGGATGGAGTTCATCGTGCGGATGGTGTCTTCGGTGCTGATCGGGGTCCAGGCGTGGAGGGTGGTGGTGGGGGGTGGTTGTTCGGTCATGGTGTGCGATGGTTGGTTGTTGAAGCTGTTGTGTATGTCCGCGATCTTGTTGTGGAAGTATGAAGCCAGGGAGTGGCAGAGGTCTTGCGATGGGGCGATGTCGTTGTTTCCTGCGCTGGGGTTGGAAAGCTCTTTCACGATGTTGAAGAGTTCCTTGCAGTTGTGTGCGTTGTTGTCCAACCTGTCCTTGAATGCTGTTTTCTTGGCGGCGCGGATCAGCTGGTGGTGTTTCCGGGTGGCCAGCTTGAAGGAGGTCCTGTTGTCCGGTGTCGGTTCCCTTCTCCAGACTTTCTCGAGGGCTCGGCAGTTCTTCTTGGAGCTCTTGAGTTCGTCGGTGAACCATGGAGCCTTCTTGCTGCCGGGTCTGCTAGGCGGGGTCCTCAGTGGGGCGAGTTCGTCCGCGCAGTTGCTGATCCACTTTGTGAGGTTGTCAGCGGCCTGGCTGGGGTCCGCTGAGCTGGCAGGAGGGTGCTGGCTTAGGGAGGTGGCGAGCTGGTCTGCTGTGATCTTGCTCCAGCTTCTGCGGGCGGCCTGTTGTTGGTGGTGGTGGGTCGTCGTTCTCTTGAAGGTGAAGTGGACGCAGCTGTGGTCCGTCCATTGAAGCTCTGTGGCGTGGCTGAAGTCGATGTCTGTGCTGGAAGAGAAGACTGCGTCGAGTGTGTGTCCGGCGAGGTGGGTGGGGGTGGACACCAGTTGCTTCAGTCCCAGGTTGGCGAGGTTGTCGAGCAGGGTGCTGGTGTTGTGGTCGTTGTTGTTCTCCAGATGGAAGTTGAGGTCTCCCAGGAGGATGTAGTCGGCGGAGGGGAGGGCATGCGGGCTGACGAAGTCGGCGATGTCCTCGCTGAATTGTGTGCGTGGTCCAGGGGGTCGGTAGATCAGGGTGCCTCTGAGGGTGGTGTTCGGGTTGGTGTGGATCTGGAAATGCAGGTGTTCGGCGCTGGTCAGGGTGTTGTCGGTGCTGGTCGTGAGACGGATGGTGTTCCTGTGGATGATGGCGATGCCTCCTCCCATCTGGTTGGCGGTGCGGTCCCTCCGGATGATCTTGTCGCCGTCCGGGATGGCGATGGCGATGTCGGGCGCTGAAGAGGCGTTCATCCAGGTCTCCGTGAGGAAGGCAACGTCAGGGGCTGTGGCGTCTAGAAGGTTCCAGAGTTCGATGGCGTGTCTGTGGACGGAGCGGGTGTTGAGCAGGATGCATTTGAGGTGGGTGCTGCTGGTGTTAGACTTAGCGGGTGCTGGTGCGAGGCTGGTCCGGATGCAGGAGAACTTGCAGGCGTGGCAGCTGAAAGGTCCGTGGGTGCGTCGTGGTGTGGCTTGGTGGCAATCTGGGAGTCAGCCGGTGTTGAGTGCGGTGAGGGTGGCGGCGGAGTACGTCAGGCGGGTTGGTCGGGGTACTCGTGGGCCAGGGGTCCTGGCACTGGGCGCGGTCCAGGCGCGGACTTCAGCGCACAATCGGCGCGCCCGCTGCTCGTGACCGCTGCGCGTTCGCACGGTCGCCATTTAAGGCGAAGTGCGCGGGTGGGCGGAGCAGCTGGGAGGCAGGAGCGGGGAGGGAACAGAAGAGAAAGGGGCGGGGCTAATGGCGGTGGCGGGAAGCGGGAGCGGGGAGGGAGAGCGGCGAGGTCGGCGGGCAAACAGGAAGGAGACAGGCACAATGCACAATGGGGGTCAAAACACTAAGAGGAAACGGCACAGAAAAATACAGGCAACAATTCTGGTCAAAACGGGGAAAACAGTTAAGCTGACGGTCTTACGGCACACAAAGAAACAAGCACAAATGTCGGGCAAAAACGGGTGAAAACAGTTAAGCTGACGATCTTACGGCACACAAAGAAACAAGCACAAATGTCGGGCAAAAACGGGTGAAAACAGTTAAGCTGACGATCTTACGGCACACAAAGAAACAAGCACAAATGTCGGGCAAAAACGGGTGAAACCAACGGGGATCGCTCAAGGCGGCAGCAAGGCCGGCGCTGAGGCAGAGTCAGGCACTGGGGGCACACGCAGCAGCTGGTGGCCGTGCGGCGCGGGGGTGTCCCACAAGTGGATAAAACACAAAAAAAAATTAAGCTGTGTGAGTATGTATGTGTTTGTGTATATATATATATATATATATATATATATATATATATATATATATATATATATATATATATATATATATATATATATATATATATATATATAGGACAAGTGGCGTGTCGAAAATTGGTAGACCCCGAAGCCCGGTCTATGAACATGCACGTAGTTCCAAAGACGGAATGTCGACTCCGTGTCGTTTGGCAAATATCTTTTATTTGTCAGCTGAAACAAAAGTCAGACGTGTTACGCCTGCCCAGCAGGTTTGCTCACTAACCCTAGTGAGAAAGCCTGCTGGACAGGCGAAACGCATTTGACTTTTGTTTCAGCTGACAAATAAAAGATATTTGCCAAACGACACAGCGTCGACATTCCGTCTTTGGAAATACATGCATACATATATATACCCTCCAGTGGGTCCCAGAGTGAAAGGCAGTTTTGTTTGCAGAATCACCCATGCTGCAGACTCGGCTCGGACAAATCCCAGCTTCGCAGACCCACACTTCTTTTACGTGGGCGGTGCAATCCTCCACGGTTAAGGCTCCCGTGTTTGTAGATTAACCAACAATGCCCTGAGCTCAAGGACGCCACTCCTGGGGATTAGTTCACTGAACTTTATTCACCAAACAGCCTGTCACTCCGAGTAAGATACTTGTCCCTGACCCGTTTCGCGGCCACTACCGCTTCTTCATAGGGAAATTTGCCAGTTCTCGGTTGCGCGCCACACCTTCTGTTCTATCCCAGCATGCTGCTCCCAGGTGAGCTCAATAGTTTCAAGCATGCTGGGAAATGTAGTGCTTCTCAATTCTTCCCCTCCAGTGGGGTCCGAGTTGTGGCTCAATGTCGCTTTATTTAATACATGGTATCAACCCTCCAGTGGGTCCCAGAGTGAAAGGCAGTTTTGCTATCCAGACCTTTTTAATAGATGCCATAAAGGCAGAGAGCGAGAGCAAAATTTTTTTACATATCTCTAGGCTCACTGATCCGTCTGCTCTCCTTAACTCGCGGCCGGGTGCTTTCAATGGCGGGAGACGGTACCACGCCGGTCGCGGTCAGACAAAGCTCTGATGCAAAAGCACGCAGCACTCACGGGGGGACTGTTCCAATATGGTTTATTAGACAAACACTCTTACAAGACGCGTTTCGGCCACCACCTTTCTCAATTAGAGGCCGGCGCCACCCTCAGGCAAGGTTTAAATACAGCCAATCAACAAAATAAAGAAAGGACATGTATTGTGCGTTACCAACCACCATTTCTAAGTGGTGTGAATTCAGTTAATATCACTGACAAAATTGTGCCCTGGATGGGCTATTAAACACACAAATAATGACTATTTTTTAAATTAAGCCCTGAATGGGCATTCCACAGAAATATATACATAAATACAAACATCTCTCACTTATGAACATAAGAAAATCACCAACAATGCAGAAAAATCAATGTAAGACTCATAAATGGACCGCCAACTCCTCCCCAGCGTTCAGGCCACCTGGTTTCTTGGTCTGGTACTCAATGATATGGCGAGACTCTAGCCTGCGCAGCTGAAGCAGCCTATTTCCTCCCCTTATGTCTGCCGGTACTTGGTCCATGCAGTAAAAGCTAAGGAGTTCTCGGTTGCTTTGGTGAGACAGTTCGAAGTGCCTCGCCACTGGATATGTGGGATCTTTATTTTGTATGGCCCTCAAGTGTTCTAGGATCCTAATTTTCGTTGGGTGAGTGGTACTTCCAATATAACGCAGGCCACACGGACATACAAGACAGTACACCGTGTGGCTTGTGTTAAAATTCATTAAGCTGGTGATCCTTTTGGGCTCCTTCATCCCTGGTATTTGGTAACTAGTCACCTTTCTACTGTTTTTACATGCCTTGCATTTGAGGCAAGGATAGAATCCTGTCAATTTCCCAAATGGTGGAGGTTTTTCCTCTTTCTTACAGTGGCTTTGTACAATGTTCGATCCCAATGGCCTAGCTCTCCTAAACGTTATTAATGGAGACTTAGGTAAATCCTTACCGATGACCGGGTCAGATCTAAGTATGTGCCAATTCTTCACACACTTTATTCTGATATCCTGGGCATCGGTAGAGTAGTTCATAATCACCCTCATACTGTTCTGATTATTCTCCTGTCTCTTGGGTGACATTGGGCTTTCCTTTGAGATTAAATCAGATCTCAATTTCTTATCAGCTTTCATTTTAGCCTCCTGTAATACCTCCTTGGTATATCCTCTCATTCTGAACCTCAACGTACTTTCACTAGCCGCCTTCTCAAAATCATCTTGTCGTGTACAATTCCTCTTTATTCTCAGTAGTTCACCATAGGGTATACTAGATATGGTTTTGCCCTATTGGCAACTCATTGCGTGGAGCACAGAATTGCCAGCTGTCTGTTTTCTATGCAATGCTGTACAAATTTTACCCTCAGCTATGAACACTTTAAGGTCCAAAAAGTTTACGGTTTCTGTGCTAATTTCCCACTGAATCGGAGATTAAGGTCATTCTCATTTAGTACCTTGACATATTCCTTGGCACATTCTATCGAGCCTTTAAAGACGATAAACAGATCGTCTATGTATCTGTACCAAGATACTACCCTCTCTGTCCATGCGGCATTATTAGCCGCCCAGGCCACCTGCTCCTCCCACCAGCCGACGAAGAGATTCGCATAGCTGGTGGCGAAGCAGGTGCCATCGCGGTACCACAGATCTGTTTGTAGAGTTGATCCTGGAACAGAAAAATGTTATTACTTAGGCAGAATGATATAAACTCAAGTAACATTTGATTATGTGCCATCAGGTTTATGGGCCGTGTCTCCAAGGTACCATTTTACTGCCTCTGCCCCTTGGAGATGATTTATACTGGTGTAAAGGCTCGAGATATCGAGTGTCATCATTACCAAATCGCTAGTCCAGTTTAAATTGTCAATTTTACGGAGAAAGTCAATTGTGTCCTTCAAATATGATTTTAACATTGTCACAAAGTCGCAAAGAAAGTAGTCCACGAACCTCGACAAATGCTCCGTCAGGCTCCCCACAGACGAAACAATCGGACGTCCTGGTGGTCATGTTGCATGCTTGTGCAGCTTGGGCAAATGGTAAAAAGTTGGTACCTTCGGTTGCTTACATTCCAGGAAAGAAAATTCCTCTTTACTTAGCATCCCCTTATGATACCACTTGTTGAGTAGGGAACGATAAGCGAGGACACTCTCATCAAATGTCTTTTTAGTTACTCTGATGTTGTTTCTTTGGTCCTCCAATTGGGATAGGGCTTCCTTGACATAGAAATCCCTGGTCATCAAAACGACATTTCCGCCTTTGTCGGACGGTTTGCACACAATTTTGTCATCTTAACTCAGATCCATTATTGCTTTCCTTTGCTGTTGTGTTATATTCCCGTTGCCAAATTTCTTCTTTCTTGTTTCATTGCAATGGCTCCAATGGTCTTTGGTCATCACATCTGAGAAAGTGTCAATCGCATCAGCCGGCATCATGGGACAGAATCGTGATTTCGGTCTGAAAGGACTGTCTGGTTTAATTTGTGTCACCCCAGCCTACATCCTGTTTTGTGATGGTATGATTGCCATAGGATCTCCTTCTTCAGCTAAATCGTTCACAACCGCAAGTGCTTCAATATCACACATGGTTAAAGCTGGCATTTCCTCAGCAGGAGATATAGGTTTATCAAGGTGTGTCTTGCCTTTAAAGTATTTGAGCAGTTTTATCTTTCTACAGAACTTGAAGAGGTCAATCCTTAATTGGGTGTATTCTGAATTCTTATCTGGGCAGAAGTTCAGTCCCAGTCGTAAAACCTGTTCTTCGTCCTCTGATAATTTTCTGGACGTGAGGTTAACGACCGTTAAATTCTGGGTGTCTATCGTCTGTTCCAAAACTTCTTGCTCCTGGTCATCCTTGGAGATGCGTCGCCGGCGTTTGCTCCACCTGCCGCGCCTTGTCCTACGTTTGCTTTCTTTTTCCTTTGTGGCTTTGGTTCCACTGGTTTGCCCCTTCCCCCTGTAGTCCGTGTTTCCCTTATGACCTGAAACTCGTCTAAAAAAGGGACCGTGGATGCTGGTGCCACATTTCTAGATGAACTGGACGGGCTACCTTCTTCCTCACTTTGTTCGGTTTCAGTACTGGTTCCGTGATTTTATGGCTCAAAATTCTTTTCCTAGGCTGATTGTATTTCTTTGCGAATGTGAGAATCCGTCCTTGTAAATAATCCCTCTGGTCCCTCTCAAACTTTTCTTGTTTTCGCCGTTTTATCTTCGGTTCATACGCCTGAAGGCGTTTCTTCATTGCCTCTCGTAATTAGTTTTGTCTCTCTTTATCTTCATTTTGTGCGATTACATCCTCCAAATCCGATATCTCGCGTAGTTACATCTCTATCGCTCCACGCGAATTTTATCAGCAACATCAGCATTCCTTTTGATGAATGAGCCGACAATTCTGCCCATTCCTTCAACAGTTGTGGATTGGGGTTCTCGTAAGCGGGGACAGTATATATTCTCAAACCCCGTGGGACTCGGCTGCATTCAACGTACTTTTGGAGTGAAGTTGTCTCCCACCACTTGCGGGTCTCCCGCTCACACAGTCTTTCAAGTTTGGAAAAGAGATCTTTCAATGGATCACTGCTTGCTTTCTGCTTATCTGCAACATTGCTTTCTCTGCGAGATTGTGCTCCTGCACCTTTAAATATTTCTGTGGCTGCCTCCAGCCGTGCCTCCTCATCAAACATTTTTCGTGGTATGTGTTTGTTTCTTCGTTTTAGTTTATTGGTCGAATTCTTCCCCCCTCGGTCTGCCCGGTCACTGGTTTGTGTGCACTTAACTTTGCAAAGCCGATCTTCTTCATCCGAAACGCGAGAAAATCATTACCGCGTTTGACTTGAAGCCGCTCCACTTCAAAGAGCCGCGCTATAAATATATCTATTAACCAACAATGCCCTGAGCTCAAGGACGCCACTCCTGGGGATTAGTTCACTGAACTTTGCGTATCATGTATTAAATAAAGCGACATTAAGCCACAACTCGGACCCCACTGGAGGGGAAGAATTGAGAAGCACTACATTTCCCAGCATGCTTGAAACTTGGGAGCAGCATGCTGGGATAGAAAAGAAGGTGTGGCGCGCAACCGAGAACTGGCAAATTTCCCTATGAAGAAGCGGCAGTGGCCGCGAAACGCGTCAGGGACAAGTATCTTACTCGGAGTGACAGGCTGTTTGGTGAATAAAGTTCAGTGAACTAATCCCCATGAGTGGCGCCCTTGAACTCAGGGCATTGTTGGTTAATCTACAAACACGGGAGCCTTAACCGTGGAGGACTGCACCGCCCACGTAAAGGAAGTGTGGGTCTGCAAAGCTGGGATTTGTCCGAGCCGAGTCTGCAGCATGGGTGATTCCGCAAGCAAAACTGCCTTTCACTCTGGGACCCACTGGAGGGTTGAAACCATGTATTAAATAAAGTGACATTGAGCCACAACTCGGACCCCACTGGAGGGGAAGAATTGAGAAGCACTACATTTCCCAGCATGCTTGAAACTATTGAGCTCACCTGGGAGCAGCATGCTGGGATAGAAAAGAAGGTGTGGCGCGCAACCGAGAACTGGCAAATTTCCCTATGAAGAAGCGGCAGTGGCCGCGAAACGCGTCAGGGACAAGTATCTTACTCGGAGTGACAGGCTGTTTGGTGAATAAAGTTCAGTGAACTAATCCCCAGGAGTGGCGCCCTTGAGCTCAGGGCATTGTTGGTATGTATATATATATATATATATATATATATATATATATAAAAATGTTTTGCTCTCGCTCTCTGCCTTTATGGCATCTATTAAAAAGGTCTTAGAAAATGATTTGTATTGCAGAGTGAGATGACTACGTTATTTTCTTAAAAGAATATCCCTTGCATACTTAGAATATAAGATTCATTACACGTTCCACATGTATAACGGTAAGTGAGCAAAGTGTAAGATTGCAATTGCTGTATAATGGGCTAGCATTCACTTTGTTCAGCAGCAATATTAAACAGCCAAGACCAACATCTCACAGTGGCGCTAGGGGCAGCAATGAAGGATCAACATTTAGAAGTGTTCAGTGCGTTACCTTCCTTTGTCTCTGTGGACCTTATTGCATGATGAACAGAATGATGCCCTTTGTCACTGTAAGGGAGGCATGAACATAATATGATCCACCTTGCTTCACTTTAGACAGCTGGAAAGGGTGTATTTGTTATTATCAAGTGTGCATATACAGTAAATGTTACCCAAATGTTGTTTTAGGAATGATCAAAACAATGGAAAGAGAAATGTTAGTGGTCAGTTTGACTAAACCATTAATTTGTAATGTTGTCATAATTGGGACAAACGTAGAAGTTGTTTGGGGATGTGTATACTATATGCTTCATTACTCAGGACATTACATGACCATACAAATTCTACATATTGTCACGTATACTATCACAATTACTTTGATTTGCACTAGGATGTCAAATGTGTCCATTTTTTTTAATTCACCTATTTTAGCCAAATAAATGAAACTATATACAATTGTGCTCTCGCTACTACAAAAAGTATTACAAACAGTACAATGACTGATAAGTGTTCAAGGAGACAGAAGCAGATTCTTTGATGTGTTCTTGATACAGCAAGAAGTTGGTTTATTCTCTCCAGATTCAAGGATTGTGATACAAAGCCGACACGTGTTTCGTCGTGTACAGTTGAGTCAACACGACTCTTCAGGGCTTGAAAATTGGGATGTTCGTGGTGCTTGTAGTTAGATATGGTCTACTATCCATGTATTGGACGTAACTTGTCGGAGAGAGACACAGTTAGAAAATGACTACACAGAAACGGTCTGTTCCTTTGAGATAGTCACGTAGAAATTGCTCAAACAATGGCAGTCTGTCAATTGAATGTCACACAACTCCTGTGGTTCCCGGTCGCCGTCTCTCTGGTCCGTACAGAGAGACGGCGACCGGGAACCACAGGAGGAGGGATTTCGGAACACAGCACAGACGCCTTTTGAGAGACGCACTCGTCTCCAGCGAATCCCGAGTAAGACGGATCCCCTCCCGGCTACCTCCTGACACACCAGGAGCCAGAGTGAACAAACACATAGTTGTGTGACATTCAATTGACAGACTGCCATTGTTTGAGCAATTTCTACGTGACTATCTCAAAGGAACAGACCGTTTCTGTGTAGTCATTTTCTAACTGTGTCTCTCTCCGACAAGTTACGTCCAATACATGGATAGTAGACCATATCTAACTACAAGCACCACGAACATCCCAATTTTCAAGCCCTGAAGAGTCGTGTTGACTCAACTGTACACGACGAAACACGTGTCGGCTTTGTATCACAATCCTTGAATCTGGAGAGAATAAACCAACTTCTTGCTGTATCAAGAACACATCAAAGAATCTGCTTCTGTCTCCTTGAACACTTATCAGTCATTGTACTGTTTGTAATACTTTTTGTAGTAGCGAGAGCACAATTGTATATATCTGTATTGTCTCTTGACTTTTTAGACGGTTAAGGGTGTTTTTCCGCCTGCTCTTCACGCACTACTTTGCTACCCGTCAGTATATACTCTGTAACGTTTAACCTAGGCAGTGCGCCTGAGTGATCTGAATTTCTTAAAACCCCAGTGAAGTGTTAAATAAATGAAACTACATCAGTGGGTGGGAGGGTTTGCGTTCTACAAGCCAATAACCTTTTTTTTTTTTAAATCTAGCAAGACATAGCTGATAGCTTTGCTTCAAAGTGGTCAAACAGTGACCTCTATTACAGATGTTCAAAAAGGGATGCAGGTGGAGGAAAGAAAGTAGTAATGGGGAATGTCACGATGTACACCATAAACATGAACAGCAAAAAAGCCATCTAGTTGATAGTTGTGAAGCTGATCAAGCACAGCCAAAATAACCAAACTTTGAAAACATATTAACAAAAGGAACTCCTCTACAATCCATTAGAAAAGGTAGTAATTTCAAACTTAGCCTTATTCTTGTTTTTTTCTATGCATAAATCATCGTTATTCTTTGCATTTATTTGGTAAAGCTTCATTCATTTGCGACAAGCACTGCTTCTATTACTCATCTCTATTCGGTATATTATGTTCATTTAGAGAATAGCATTATTCTTATAGACTTATCAGTCGGTTTTCTGAGTAAATGTTGATTGGAAAAATGATCTAAATGGAATACCTCATTCAACATTGAATGTTTCGAGCATTTTATGCAGATTTCTTTCCAGATTTGAGTGATCGCATTGTCACCATAACAGTGAACTCGCTAATGAGTTAGATAATCCCAGTAACGACACCATAGAGCGTGCGCTCACTTCTATCTACTGTCAGTATGCTCAGTATGCTCACAATGAGCTCACTCTGCGCCCACGATAGGTAAGGTTTTATACACTGCCGACATGGGGTACTGATTTGGCTAGCATACAGATATTGGAATAAGCCTCTGAGCCAACACACCACGCTGGGTTATTGATGCCCTATCCCTTCTAAGGCTGCATAGATGATCACTTCATTTTAGTGAGCACCATACACCGACATAGCCACCGTCAACTGATGCACCATGGAGTCACTGAGCATGATGGGCACTACCCGCTTCCCGATCTACCGCAGTAGAGCCTAGTCATGTTTTTGGCATGGAACTTGCAACCAACATGCATGTTATACACTACTTATGGGATGTTGCATCCATCTACGTAGACACTGATGTGTGCTATGTTTTTCCCCTCCCCCCCTTTTTTTGTCTCCATTAGGTTTGCACTCAAAACACACGAATAAGCCGTGTGTCTTCAATAATACAAATATTCCTCATTGAAGGTAGGGTAGGAACATAGGGTGCCTCTTTCCCTATTCCTCCTTTTACGTTTTCTTTTCCACGGTCCTGATGAAGTGCTCTGGGATCCATTAGGGACCACTGAGTAGCGCGAAAGATGTCGACCCCTCACTATTAGACACCACACCATTTTTACACACGGGTTGATGGAAGTGGGAATTCATTTGTTTCTTTCACCTCTCTATTTCCATAATTAGCATCTCCGTCCCCGTTCAGATTTTAGCCTAACCCTTTGGACCCTTTAACAAATACGCTGGGGTACCAACTGGTTATTTTACCTGCACTCACCTACACCACTTGGCCCACACACCCACAACTGTGGCAACTCCTAAAAGATCTCCAATAAAGTGCTCTCCACGAGGGCCCGTGAGGGACTGCAGCGCCACCCCCACGAGGAGCAGTGCCCAATGATGATGCTTTACACTCGCAAGGGTGTGTGAGGGCACAACAGACACAGGAGTATCACTCTCTCCACTCACACTCATTCCTCTTTGGGGACACCTCACCCTTACGTGCAACTAGAACAGGCTGCACTTCGCCCTACCCTTTCTAGGAACTAGTACCTCCCCTTGTATTTATATAATCATAAAGACAGCTTAGAATGCACATACCTCAATGCTGTCAGTGGTCACTGAATTTTAGAGAACAGCAACAAAGAACATGTTGATATTCCATATTCATTCTTCTGCTGTAACCCTTTCCATGCGCCCGTCGGCCAACGGCCGTCGGGAGCACTACCTTCATAGTCCTGCGCATGTCTGTTGGCCGCTGCGGCCCAGCCCACCTAATCAAACCGCCGCACCGCGGCAAAATTGCCGCTGCGGTTAATAAAATTGTAGGATGTGCCTGATACTACAATTGAAAAAGCTCTCGACCTATAAACTGTTCATGTTGACATTTGGCTCCTGGATCACTGCTTCACCAGTATAGATGGCCATTGTCTAATCCAAAGCAATTAGGCAAAATTGCCTTATGGCCAAGTACAGAGTCAGCAATAACAGCAAGACAATATTGCATTCGACATAAAGTGATACAAGAGTAATAGCAAACTCAGAAGGCTCCAGAAGGCAGAAGAGGGTAAAATAAATCTAGGTTTGGGTAATATTCTGCAGCAAAGACTGTCTAACAATGGTTGTTCAATCCATTCAACTACTAGTTCCATGCAGAGAGATCTAACATTTTGGTTTCTTTTTTTTTTTGTTTTACAGGAAAGGTTGAGAACTATTCAGTAGGCCCAGAGAGACACCAAATAATCATTTTTGTAATAATTGAGAGGTGATGATAGAAGCAAGACATCTAGGCATATGCTTATGTTATGGGGCCTTCCGTTATGACCATGCTTGTTTATTTTTTAAGTAAAATACCCAAGGAAGAATAATTTAAGAATTTGTATGTATGAGAGTCTATGTCCTGCTACGATCAAAGCACACTTTTTCCAAGATTTAATACAAACCTCCTATTGAATGGGTTGAGAATTGCACTGCCCAGTAGATTTTTTTTAATTGTATGCATGAGGCTATCTGGCAAGTAAATTTTTTGCATCTTAAAAAGAAGCATCCAAGGACAACTGTGGTCACAGCAACAAATGTGGGTATTTTGCACAAGGAAAAAAGAAACAACTTTAGTAAAGGAGTTTGTACAAGTGAATGTTCATTATTTGTAAGTGGAAGGTAAATTTAATTAGCAATGCTGGCTTCTTTCCTAACCCTTTCCTCGCCTTCTTCACGTTGTAAATTAAGGTAAACCATAGACTGCTCATTTTTTTTGGTGTGTAATACGATGTTTGGAAATACACCCACAATGCATTTTTTCTTTTACAATTAACATATTATGCAATTACATGATTAAGAGCGTTACAAAGAGGCTGTATTTTACAATTGCAATTATGGTGGTATCAGGAGTAGAAGGCTGAGTCTTTGGCATTACCTCGCCTCAGTATGCCATAACTTACTTTTTTATTTTTTTACTGGAATTAATGAGTAACAAACTAAATGACTTTTTTAGTTCCCCATAATAGATTTTAGCACAAAGGTTGATGATAATAAAAAGATAATGCTCCCAACCATTCTTTTTGGTGATATCTTTGTCATCTATACCTAACATGAGTACTGAGCAATGTTCCTCAGAAATGTTCTTTTACAGTTTGTGATAGCCCAGATTGCTGTCGGTATATTTTAGCATAACTACATATTATTTTCATAGTTAATTAATATATTAATTAATCACAGGGTCATCAAACGATTATTACAATCTGCATCGCAAGGAAAATGAAGTCATTGAAGCATAAAACAACCACAAAATTGCATGCCCGCTGAAAAGCATCAGAGTGCATGGTGACAATTGTGTCACAACTGCAAGTCAATCAATGCACTTGTTCTTTTGATTTTACTATTTGAAAGGCAGGAAATGGGTCACCAAGTGGATTTTACTAAAAACATGCCAATAAGCTCCTGCATTGGCTATAATCTAAATTAATATCAACGGAAAATCAAATTAATATTTTATCAATTCTGGGCAACATTTGTAAAATGTTTTTCATGGCTTCCTTCATTCAAGGCACAGAATTCCGTGAAGGTTTAAAGACTGAATCGAGCTTCAATTTGTAAAATGGTGCTTGGATGTCTTTGTATACAATTTATTTGGTTGATTTGCTCACGAAATAAAACCTAAATATCCATGGCATTATTCATCTCTCATTATGTCTTCAAAAGTAAATTGATACAATCTTGTGTGCAGAAAAAAAACACAAGGACCTAGCTCAGAAATATTCACACAGATGCTCTTTGTACATTTATTTCATGTTTTATCGTGTACATTAGTCAACGGAAACAAATTCCAGTGCTGTTCAACAATTTTGGTACTGTCATTATTAAGCAAACAACGTTATGTTTAAAACTCAAGATCGTTCTGTGTTCATGCAGCAGAGGGTTTGGGGCAGCTGCAGCCAACATCGCTCCTGCTCGGAGACATCACCCAACATCAATCAACTGTCATGAATCAAGTGGCACACAAAACATAAAAGGATAAAAAGACTCTGCGGGGGCCCGGGAGAAGTGAGGAAAATGCCACGCACGCCAGCTACTCTTTAGAGAAGGAAGACACTATAGTATGTCTGCTGGCGAAGCGAAGGGTCACATTTATAGGACTTCGGGAGTGGACAAAGGAAGATGTGCCTTGAAACATATGTTGCAATTTGGTTTTCTGAGAAAAAGGGATTCCCTTTCTTCTCTTTGGATGGTTTTAACAAAACTGAGGTAGAGATGTAAGGGGACACACAGGAGTACACATTTTCTTCTCGTGTTATTAAGGACACTACAATACAATGTAAAATAATACTGAACAACTCGGAAGAATGTCCATGCAACATAAAGGTAATTTATGTAATTGCACTACGTAAGCAGCATCCCAAACACTGGAATCCAATCCACTGGCCGATTGTTGAAAAGTCTAGTGCATCCCAAAAGAAATCCAAAGTGCACGGTTTCAGGTTATACCAAATGCCAACAGTTAAAGTGGAAAATTTGTCAAATGGCTTCCAAACGAATTTACCCCTTAGGTGCTAGGGGGCAATATCGTAAGAATGTATATTTTGCTGCGACACAAATATATTTTTATTCCATCCCAAGAGTATTGACGGAGGCCATTAACATGAAGAAATAGCTTCCTTTTTCAATAAAAAAAAAATTTCCGCCATGTTACACTAGACCCATTCTGTATACATTCAATCCCTTACCACCTTCCATTTGTTGAGGTAAATATACATCTTAAAATAAAGTATCATTGGATAATACATAACTCAGCAGTACATAGTGCTTTAAACACATTCCTTTGAGGTACTGTACAAAACAAAATATAGCTTTCCTGAGTTTTTGCAGACAGAACATCAAAAACAGTGAACTATGGAAATTAAGGTCCAGATTAACACTATCCCGTTTTAACTGTTCTTGACTAAATCTAGAACAGACGGGTTTGAGGAATACTGTTGCTAGTCAGATGGCAAAGAATCTGGTTTACGATGTCCCAACACAATTGTTCTTCTCTTTAGTCAAACAATGTTTGAAGTTAAAGCTCTTTATATTAGCACATGCCACCAATGTAATTGTGAGGCAAACAAAAACTAAAGCACCACTTCAGGCACTTGACAGCAACTAAATCTCAAGAACAGCAGAATGGAATCGACACACACAGTTCACGTCCTTCTAAAGCCGGCCCAGTTGTGCCCCATCCTTGGTCAGTATTGTCTTGCATGAATAGAAGCATCACAGTATGCTTCCTTTCACATGTGGTCTGAAGACCAGCAGTGCTAGGGTGATGCATGTTTTCCTTCAGGTCTACCCTGACTCATTTTATGCAAGTTTACTCATGACTGCAAAGTACCATCTGCCATTTCAGCATGGCTAAAACGAGAATATATCCCTATGTAAGACGTTATGAGCGCCAACATTATTCACAATGATGATCACTGACTGCAACCAAACATTTTGTTCCATTCAATGTATGTATCAAGCTCCTTCTGGGATATGCTAGGCTGAATCTTGCAGAATGCATTTTCAAAGTCTTGATAGGTAACTGGTCTCAACTGTCCTGGCATAATGGCTGTGAGGTCTGTGGCTGGCATGGCATGTAGAGGCCCTACCACTGCTTCCTGGCAGAGATGAGCCACATCCAGTCCAGAAAATCCTTCTGTGCGCTGGACAAGCAGGGCAACCTCTTTGTCATTCAAACAATAACTGTGCTGTGAGAGCAGCTGTACAATTATCTGGTGCCTTGCTGTGCTGTCAGGCAGTGGTATTAAAAGTCGCTTCATGAAATACCTACGAAGAGATTCGTCAATTTCTTCTGGTTTACTTGTGGCACATATTACAACAATTTGGTCTTCTGCTGATGACAGTACAGAGTCCAGCTGCATAAGGAACTCAGTTCTCATTCGATTTATTGGACTGTGATCTTCACTGACTTGGGAAGAAAGAAGCATTTCAATGTCACTGAGAAAAATTACTGAGGGCTGGCGACACCTTGCCACCAAGAAAGAGGCGTGAACTATTTTCTCTGCATCAACTAGCCACTTTGAAACAAGTCCAGAGCCAGAAATTTTGAAAAATGTGGCACCCAATTGACTGGCTATACACCTGCCTAATAAAGTTTTGCCTGTCCCACAGGGTCCAAACAAAAGAATGCTTCTAGGCAAAGCAGTCAAACCATTAAATGCATCTGCTCTCAATACAGGCCACAAAACCTCCTCTTTAACAACAGCTTTGATTAGATCTAGGCCAGCAATGTCATTCCAGTCCACTGGAGGTCCTTGGTTTATTATCTCATTGGTTACAATGTCAATGAGGTGTGTTTCAGTGTTCTTCAGTTGCTCGTCCACAGAGTGGCTGGATGAGGTAGCTGTGCAAAGTCCTGGGCCTTGCACTGTATGAGTAATGAGCTGTCTATGTTCCTCACTGTGTTCATTCATTGCCGGGGAAGCATACTTTCCAAAGGACTCATTTGTTCTTGAACCCAGTGAATTTTTGGACGTGCCATATGATGGCGGTGTCAATGCCCTTGTGGACTGGCTGCTGAATTTCCGTTGCTGCTCTGAAGACATTAGCTGCTTTGTTGGTTTAAAAGCTAAGGAGGATGGCTCAGTACTTCTGTCAAACCCATTTCCCCTGTTTGAGATGCTGTTCTCAGACATCCTGTACATAGGGCTCTGTGTTGATCTCTGTTGGCTATAGCTGTAGTTTACATAGCTGGAGTCTATGTCCCTTTGTCCTGCCATATAGAATGCTTTTCTTTTCAGAGAACTTGCTGAACAATTTGTCAAAGCGGATGGTGCAATGGGAGTTAAACCATGATTCTGGTAGCTGTAACCAGATACAGTGGTAGGAGGAAGAGGCGTTGGAGCAGGAATTCCAGAAGGAAGATACGCTGAAGGTGGAGGTGCACCACCTGGACTGTAGCCTGGGCCAACTGCAGTTTGAGGTGGATAACTCGCAGGAGGGTAGTTATAAGAAGCGATACTGGCGGTCCCATTGTAGCCAGGTACCAGGGCTGGTGGTGGAGGATGTAAGGGGGAAGGATGGGATGAGTTTAGTGTAGTGGATGACTGACTGCCATAACCTGTATGCAAATAAGATCCATTATATCCTGAACCATATTCCTGAGATGGAAGTCCTGAATGAAGAGTGGGTACTGTATGATTTCCACAATTGCTGCTGGAATAACTAGGTTCTGATAGGTTGCTGACCACGCCGGGTGAACTTCCTATACTGGCAGACACATCTGCCGAAGGCAGGGCTGCACTCACACCACCTTTATTGGCAGCGATGATGTCTGTAACGCAATTCATGGGATAAACGCCATCTGAATTCAAAGAGGTCTGCCAAGGTTCACTTTCATTTTTTCGACCATTAACTAGCCCAGATGGTGCATCAGAATAGCTGCTAAGGATCTGCCGATCAATCGGTCCTTCTAAAATTCCAGAATACTTTTCTGCATACTTCTTCAGCAGGTTAGATGCAGTGAGGGCAGAGATGTCATCGTTGGCCCATGCATATTGATAGGTGCGCTGCAGGTGGCCACGGTAAGCTTCAACTTTATGGGCTGGGGAACGGGTGGTCGACGTAATGTCAAAGTGCTGCTCTGGCCACTGGGCATGCTCCGGCGTCCACTGCATCTTCAAGCCTACAGGCGTTGAAAATAACAAAAAATAAAGTCAGCAATTGTTTTGAGAAGCGTTTAAATACATATGCTATCAATATATTTTTCAGTATAATTAATAAGCAGCGTAGTCTTATGAAATTAACAAAATATTTCTGAACACCATAGATAGATTTCCTAAGACAGTTAACATAATAATGTACACCGCACGATTTTTAAAACATACATGTGTGTAAATATATATATATATATATTTTTTTTTTTTACATTTATCTCATATATTTGAAAAGCAGTTTGGGTTGGTTATTAATCTTAGAAAATCCCAACTATCCTGTCACTTTAGATTACTATTTCGGTTTTTATTTTTTTCCCCAATATAAAAATATGAGACACAGCTGACAGATCACATCTGGGATACCTCTCTTATTTGGTGCTGAACACCTAGTTAGCGCAGTATAATGCACCCTGCGCGGAACAATATGACACAGACATTGCAGGTCATTCCATAATCCAAGTCTCATCTAAAGTGCTCCACGACAGTTTCAAATCTGCTTCGTGGAGTGCAGCAAAGCAATCTCCCAGGCAGCGCTCTGTCGCTTTCATCACACAAAGCCTACAACTCGGTATGAATTACAACTGGCTCCTTTCTGCCTCTCAGTTCTGTTGTTAAGGCTCTCAAAAAAAAAAACACAAGCATCACTTGTCTGTCGGTCTTCTAGCTTGCTGTTTTTTTTTCTCCCTTGGAAGCCTCCAGGGTAAAACAAAATAAAAACAGTGCCAGGCAGCGTAACCCCAGAAAACCACGGCAGCAAATAATGGCTGCTCGGAATCTTTGTAGGAGGAGCAGGTATCTACACTCGACCGTCCCTTTTCTACATGTTTAATTGCAGCGGTTTCATTTTCTTTCATTCGCGGCACACATTAGGAACACTTACACGCTTCAGGCCATTTCTCTTGCTCCCTATTGGTTGTGCACACTGGTGTAACCGTATACAAGCTACCTCTTAATTTCTCATGTTACTAAAGGTGGATTTTACAAACACTGCCCTCTGGCACAGATGCTCTGATATGGTGGCCCAGCCAGCGTAAGGCAAACACTGTAGCACGAGCTCCCTTCTGGTTTTCTGTAGTCTATTTTGACAGCTCTCCCCACCTCCTCCCCCCCCCCCCCAACCCCCCCACACACACACTGCTTTAGCTCCTCATTGCCTGTCTCTGGCATCTGACATGGCCAGTTTAGCCTGAATGGGCTAAACCCAAAGCAGCATCAGCGGCGGCGGGAGGACGGCACGCGGATTCCCTTCTGACTCCCTCTCCCTTGTTTGCAAAACCACTGTACCAGACACTGGAAGTTAATTAGCAGGATGATGCTGTGCTAATTGTGTTAATTTACAAGGTTTTAGTCAAAGAGAAGCATGCCAGGGCTGGCACTGCTGTCATGCTTTCCACTAATGATTTAGAAATACCGAAAACAAGGTGGGAAGGGATTGCAGTAATTACACAATAAATGCCTAAGTAACGGGAATAATTTCCAACTACATGCCAAGGCATTTGCATACCTTTGAATTCGGTTTTTGGAGCAACCGCGTTTCTCGGAGTTTCAATTGTTATACACAAATCCGTTTTTATTAACCATTAAAACGCATTCCCCACTTTTTCCCTTCACGGCCCCACGCAGTATCTCTCAAATGCGTAGGCTTGTGTAGTAAAAGCTCAGCAATTGCTTTGAAAACACACTTAAGCCGTTTGTTGTCAAGCAAGAAGTCTGGTCAGCAAATCAAGGAACAAAAGGGCAGCAGCAAACCACACAGAGAAACAGTCACCGACAACGTGAAACAAAAGGCATTCAAATTGATCTCACACTAAATGCACCGTGACTTTATAATTACAAATAAAGGGAAGTGCAAAATACATGGGGGGGGGGGGGGGATACCAGCAATAACACTTAAGACATAATCCAATCTTTCTTTACTAAATTAAAAAAGACAAAAGATTTTACATTCTGCTGGCAAACCAAAAGCAAATCACTATTCACCAACTGTGAATTATCAGCAACTAACCCCGTCTGGTGCCAGGGGACTTACTCCAAGCCATTTAACAAGAAGGGGGAAAGAATGCGCCTTTAATGAAGGGCTGCCAAAAAGATACATCAATTCATTAGTCTCTCGCGTTATTTGTGTGGCACTATTGTTCTGTTCTTTGTCTGTTAAATAGTTACTGAGCACAGAACATTCCAGCAAGCTTGGCGTACAAGAGGACTACTTCAGGCTGACATTTTAGTAGATTTATATAACTGCCAGGGCCAGGATTCAGGGCAAATCCAAGTTACAAGCAGCAGTGACAGTTCCAGAGGAAGCAAAAGCAAAATAAAATATGAATAAATAGACTGCAGTTCCTTCAGGAAAAAGGAATAACTGACAAATTATATGCAACAAGTTAATTTTGAGCAGGGTGGCGTTAGCACACGCTAAAAAACGTTACCACTTTGATCACCATCACTTGATTTTCTGACAGCATGTTGAACTCTGAAATGCCATCAACATTAAAATCAAGCAGAATTACTGCCACTTTGTAGTAACTTTATGTTCGTAGAAACTGACAAACAATAAAGCATGTGGTTTCCACAGCATGTAAATTCTATAAAAAGGAAATGCACACAACAATCTCTTACTCGCATTTCTAAGTGATAGCTGCTTATCCATCCTAACTTTTGAGGAATCGTCTAAAAACAGTTTTGTTGTGTTGAGGGAGCAAAGTAGGGCCAAACAACCCTAAAAAGAGGCCATACCAATAAAGCCGTATTAGCTGGTCATTCATTATTCAAAGCACAATTACTGATGGAGGAGGGGATGTGTGTGTAGTATACATATATATATATTCCCCATTTCCTGCTCTCTGAAGGATGTTAGACCAAGATGCCCTCGTGACCAGCAGATCACTACATCACAGCAGCAAGCTAGCAACTCACCAAGCAATCCTCTTGGCAAAAAAACGCACCCATACCAATGTACATGTATACACACATCCCACGAAATCCCTAACGATAGAAATGACGATCGAAGCAGGAATGTTTCCCGGGTGTTTGCATTACAATGGGTACAGTAAGACATTTATCTGCAAAAGGAATGCTTGCCCCTGCGCTTCTGCTAGTAAACGAGAACGCAGGTGGTGCATAAATGAGATTACGCCACCTATTTCCAGAACAAATGTTCAGTGAAATAAGTTTACTTTGCATTGTACATTGCTAGCAATTATTACATAAAATGGTCTTTCTGAATGCGTACTTGCTATGCATATCCAAAGTTACAAGCATACTCAACAAGCACACCTACACATTTTGACTAGCTCACGATAGTCTAGAAATTATGTCTATAAAAATGAACTGAGAATAAAACAATATATTTGTACTCACCCCCTAGTAAAGTGTTTTGAACATCACATTTAGTTCCAACAATCAAATACCACATTGAATAATTAGACCCCGTAAACGACTGCCCTCAAAGTCTGCAGTCTAGAGCAAATATTTCCCAATTATCTCATTTAAATACTGTCAAATGAATATTCCTTTTAAATCACACGTTCACACCTCACGACTACAAATTACAATGCATTTGCAGCAAATTACTTTTCCTTTTTTTCAATCTACCGCATTTGCATAAAGTAGCACTTCCCACAATCATTAAGGCGTTCCTGGCTAAATGCTCCACAGCCAAGTACAGTTTGAATTCCCAAGTATCCACAGCTCCATAAAAGAACATAGAAAGACATTATAATGATATTACGGAGACAGGAAATGAGTTGCTAAAACCTACAAATATAGGCTCTTGCATGATTAACTGCACGGGTACAAAACAGGTAACGACAGTATCAATGTAATGAATCTGTTCATTTAAATCTGTCGCAGTACCAAATGTAACATAAGACAAGGAAATGGGAGGCATTATTGATATCCCGAATTTGAGTACATACAATGAGAAAAGATGGTGTAAGTCTATTGTATTCTGCAGAGTACATTACTTTAGCATAATATAAGCACTCAAGCTGAAAATGCATATTGTAATTTCATGTTTGCATCAGAAAGAATGATCATATTCGATGATCCCGTAAGCTCAGCTAAACAATTTATGCAGAGAATATGTTGTACTTTACAGTAATGTCAGATTACTTTCTACTTGAAAAGCTATCAATGAAGCTACCCGACATCAGCCAAGTGCCGCTGGTATTCACATGCCATTTCCACCTGTCCCCATCACCGCTACAACTATCCCCTCCACTACCAAGACGAACATTGCACAGGATTGTAAAGATGGGCAGTGACTGCACCAGATCTAGCAAAAGTGTTCACCATATGTTACATTTTGCATGGAGTCAATTGCCATCAACGTAAGGTGGGTGACATTATAAAATGGGGTAGAAATATAGCATTCTCTATGTACAAAGCTATTTAGGTATCAAATGCTTTTTGGTGGAAAGCTCTCTTCCTTTAAAAACTGGCTGATATTTTAGTATGGAGTAGGACACCAGTAATACAAGGGATCATCTATTGTCTAGCAATAGGAGAGTTTATGTGTAAATAATTCAAACAATGAATATGCTACATGCAAATGTAAGAAGGTGAAAAGGAGAACTACAATGGTACAAAAGTGTGGTCATCAGCGATAAATCCATCTACCCTCCAATGAAAGTTTCTGTTATGCTAGTCTCTGGTTTTGTGCCACACTGTTGTAAAATACAGTGTCCCTGTTTTCCAATGGTCGCAGGGAGTAGAACTTGTAATAGTGTATGCAATACAATAGAAATTGGTGGAGCACATCCTTACCTTCTATTTGCACAGCTCTATCTGATGAGTCACTGAAGTACTAGACCAGCATGTACAGCACAGCATTGCCCATAAGAAAGGTTGAATCAGTGTGACTAACATAGAAGAGAACCCAGACATTTTTGTGCCTATTTACATCCTTCCCTCGAGGACCTCTCTATGAATAAATACTAGGGTTATACCACTGTCCACTTCTGACAAATAGTGGCTGATCTCTTCGGAACAATTGTTTACAAGCTTCAGAGGGAAACAATTGTCTTAGATGCTGAAGCACCCTCTGTTGGAATGAGGGGCTTTGGAGCATCTCACACAATTCTGTAAGTAAACCAGGCCTGTGATTGGATGACTAGATTCTTTGACCTTTGTTTCAAGACAGAAAATTGCCCTGTGGAGTCTTGACACTTCCTCAACATGGAATCAATGGTAAAGGCAACAATAGTACCTTGGTGGATTGACTTCAAATACTTGTTGCTCTCGTATCATGGATGTCCTAAATTCGCACAAGGGCCGGCAATCGTACAGTGCAAAAAGAGTAGCAGATGCTGCAGAGTAGCAGATGCTGCAGAGTAGCAGATGCCGCAGAGTTTTGATTTCAGATTAGGTTTTAGCTAGATAAGTGGGACTGGCCCAGATAACAGTGTTGATTCAGATTAGTTGTCTTTGTATTTGATTTACACGCTAAAGATGTGGTGCTGTCAACTCTCTTTGCAAGCAATTTCTTCATTAGCAGGAAAAATCCCTTGGATCCTGCATATTTTCTTCTTTAGTGGATAATTCTTTTCATCTAAAACAATCTACAAACATTTATTTTCTTTCCTGGTTTAAGAAAAAAAACAGAAGTAGTTTTTTCGCACTGTGTTTCCAAATGGACCAGGAAGAACTAATCAGATGATTTCTTCTTGACATTCAACTAGTCAGAGAACAGCCTCATATTGTCCCTCACCATTTGAGCATCAGAGTCATACAGAGAACATTTTATCACCGGTCTTCAGCAGCAGGTCTCCCCAAGTATGATTTTCTGGACATATGTTAAAGAAATCCTACAATATGGATGGAGAGGTAAGTATTATGCTTTGTTTCTTACTTACTGAGCACCAACACAACAAAACTGAAAAAAAGCCAAAACGGCCATGAAACCAAGGGCTGAATTGCAGCAAAACTACAATATGTGAATTTTAGTGGCTCACTGTCTGCCTTCACAAACACCATCATACTTCATCTCACATCTCAAAAGCAACCACTGTAACTCTTCCTCTCCATTATTTCATGAAAGGTTCAGCTTTCGGAGCAATGAATCAGCCCTGAAGGCTGGAGGAAACACACAGAGCATCCAAGTCTGATTTAGAAGATTTGGACATGCACCAAACAGTAACTAGCTCCTTAATGCACCACTACAGGCCCTGGTGCACCATGTGCTACGCACATCTTTACTCTAAAACATCTAGAAGCCCACTCTTACATTCTGTCAGGGTATATGATACTTGTTTCCGTATCTTGAACAGAATGAAGACTTAAACGATAGTCCAGAAAACATTCATTTATAACAAGAAATGTAAGTTTTTATTATTATTGTCTAAGGCAGCTTTCACACTTAAGGTCATCCTGTGACTCAGTATAAAATAAAATTGATTAAAAATTGAATCAACCGGCATTTCTGCAACCTTCAAAATGAGCAAAGAAATCAAGGGCCCTAACACCCAACAACTGTCTACAAGAAATTCTTATAACAGTATTTTCACATTGCCAGGCAGTTTAATTTGGCTAAACCTATTGTAGAGCCTTAACAAGGATGGCCTGCAAACTATTTACTTTCTCTACAAAGAATATATTAGGGACAAGGAGGGATTGCCCGCCTGCTACTCCTCAATTTTTATGGAAGGACATGCTCTACAATTGATCCTCTTTTAACATAATCATGGCATGCTGAAATTGCTGATCTAAAAGCATTAATCATCCTGAATGCTGTCATCTCCTGGCCACTCTCCGAAAGCAAGTTCAACACATTTACAAAAGTTGCAGAATTAGTATGCAGACTCTATATCATGCTCATGAGCAATCAGTTTGAGCAAGTCGACACGTAGCTGTTGAGTGTGTTTCAGCGACTTGTTATCCAGATGAGCATCTCAGCCTCGCAAAAGTTCCTGGATTTCACAGTACATCTCCTGTAAAGAGTCTCACAATTGGAGAATCCAATCTTAAGTTGTTGAAGTTATTGAGATGCCTCTTGAAAGTGGAGTCAAAAGTCTTTTGTTGACTCTACCATCACATGCGATTAGGTTCTTCCCTGTTGGTTGACATATATAACACATCAGAAAGGAGCCTACAATCGACTCAGTTGACATGCATCTCTATTTCCCGTGGTGATCATTTATCTGTAGCTAAAATGTCCCAACAGAGCTTCCTACTAAATCTGCTGGCCTCCATATCTGTCATGAGATCAGGTCCACCTGCAGATGCTTAGTTTTCACCGTCTGCAGTGCCATGTAGTGCAGAAGGCCTTGGGAAATCACTTACATACAAGCAAAATAAACTCTACAGTCCTTATCAAGTCCTTTAGAGATTCCATGATTAATAGAAGGCTCAAAGCATGGAGCAGATAGGTCGCTTTTCTTCTGTTTATTAATATTTACTTGCATTTACTTTGCTACAAAGGTTGCAAAGACTGTAAAGAGTATGCAGCAATGACATTTCACAATCAATATCTTAGAACTGTCAGAGGTAGGAGTAGCTGATCACAAAAGTCCTAATATTTGTGAAAATGGTGGTTGCATGATGAAGGATGAATGTTATCCACAGAGTATGACAAGTACAGTCCCATCACCAGCCTCATATCCTGTTTGGAGTCATTGTTTTCTGGACTTGTCTGGAAGTAATGTGCAAGATGGCCCACCGAAGCAGGATTCTGAAGGTTATATGTGACCAGCCAGTAGCTCCCATAATACATTCAGATATTTAAACAATGGGTTCCCTACCCAAGCACACCTCTACTTTATCTTGTTCGATTAGAGTTTTGCTAACTGAGACAGGAAGTGGACTGTTACCCAACTCCCTGAACTTCGAAATATAAGTGAAAGCTTTCTTCCAGCTTTCTAAACCCCTCTTTGGACACAGATCTGCATGGACTCTGCTGCTGTTGGTGCTTTTAGTATGTGGAACTGAGTACTATCTTTTTTCTCCATGGTTAGAAGGATAAAGACCTAGAGAAGCTCTTGCTTGCCCTATTGATTCCATTTGCCACACATAAAAGTTCTAGCCTGTCCAAGGAGTAAGAATATGAACATACAACCCCTAGAAGTCTCCACTCCTCACCAGGGATCAGAGAAGAATTGAATCAAGAAGTTACTATTACTAAGCTTGAAACCAAAAGGTGTTGTGTAACAAACATTGTGGCCAGACTCACTCTTTGTTTTGATCAGCAATTGACCTTGATCTTGTGTAAAGTTTTAGCATGCTTTTGCCTTGTATATTATTAGTCTGATCAAGAAGAGCCTACCTGGTCCAGTGTGATCCCCTTGCCCTGCTGGGGTTGCATTCTAACTCTGATTGCTTCATCACAAAGGGAGACTCTGATTGAGAGGGAAATCACTGACGCTGGATCTCTTGGGTCCCCAGGTCATGAAATATCCCCATTTTAAAGGGCAGACATAACACATCGAAAAGTAAGAAAACACTAAGACCAAGAATCAGGCTAATTTACATAGATTCCTTGATAACAGTTGCCAAGCTCAAAGGTATTTGCCATTTTGGTGTCATGTTACTGTTGCATTGATATTAATTGCCACTGTACTCCTCTTTATTTCAGCTTCTCCCAGTGTTCATAGACAGTTAAATTGCTAACAGCAAAAGTTAGCTAACATAGCAAAGTAACTTGATTATGCCATGATAACTGCAATGCTTCATCTTACTATGTTTTCATGACTGAAAAATGGTTGCATATGGTCCATGTCTGCAATCTTGGGTTAAACCATTCCATAGTTATAGTAACAGTCTTGATATTTTGCTATTTTATTTTGTTTTTAACTTCAGTCATGTTCTGATGCGCTCTACCACTCAGTGGCCGTGAATGGTAATCGTGTTTGAATGAATGCAAACATCCTCCAACAGTTTTTTTATTTCGATGTACTAGTGTTTTGTCATTTTTACCACATGTTCCCCCAATCTACTCTTAATATATTGATTTTTTTTGGGAACACTATTCATGTGTGTAATTAAAAAAATAACAAATCTGATTCAATATTTGCATCAACTGTGAAAACGGAGCTGTAACTAGGTTAGACCTAACCTAACATCATTTGAGCTATGCTGAAAATGAGACGTATTTTCTATCACAAACTGGGTACCAAGGCCTTCTTTAGCTAGGAATATCTGCACCCTTTGATAATGCTTAGTTCTGTGACTGCAAAGGCGGATAAATAGTGAGACTACTTTTCATTAAGTTGTATGATTCAAACCTTGCTCATGAAGGCACAGTCCCCACCAAAGTAAAATATTATGAAAAGCCAAATCACCACAACATTAAACTTTGTGGAATAGTTTTAAAAAAACTGCTTCTGAAATTCCTATATTTTATTCCTCAAGCTTTAACCTCTTTCTTCCCTACTGTTTGCATGTGTTTAAGAATTATTTGCTATTGTTAAATTCATTTTGTTTAATTGTACCGAAATTTAAACATGTAATTTGGTTCTTTATTGTATTGGAGTTGGACAAGCTTTATATTTATTCCGGTGTTCTTCCTACCAGAATCATTTTTCTTAATCCGGTCCCATCGACCAGGGCGGTAAATCATTTGATGGCCTGAATGTAGGATGTCTCTCTGTTCTCGCTGAGACTAAACAAAATATTTGATTAGGAGCTTGATTTAGTGAACTTTCAACACTTCCAAATTTTGAATGGATTAAACATGTAAAAGAGCACTTCCAATGCCAATAGGTATAGACTCTAAAAAAAACCTAAGCTTCTGCCTTTGCAAATGATTTTTTCCAATTGCATTAATGTGCCCGAAATTTTGCCATGAGTTGTCTGTTAAAGGTACCCATTGCTAGATGGCTACTGATACGCACACGTACGCATGTGTTTGACAAAGTGTGCATGTGCCTGTATCTTGACACAGGCAGCCATTTTTTAATTACTAATCTAACATGGTAGATATATAAAAATTAAAGATTGAAAACAAGTATTTGCAAAGCACAAAAAAAAGTGATCAACCAAGCAGCACTTTTCAGCTGGTGGCTCTGGTGAAAAATAAATAAAAGGTGAGAGCGTAATGAAAACAGCGTGCACATGAGAGAAAGGAAGCACATAATGTCCACTGAGTGATGAATGAAAACAAAGTCCCTTCAAGTAGGCAGTGGAAGTATACAACTCGTCCAATAAGAACACTGAGAGTGAACTATTCTTAGGTAGGACATAAAAAGGAGAAAGTGAAGCCATCACATAAGTAAACAACTTAGACAACACAGTCGTCCAGTCATGATCAAGAAGTGGATCTAAATAACACTCTAGGTATATTTTATGAATTGGAAACAATAAGAATGCCAACAGCTAAATTGGTCTGTGGCCGAGACCTAAAAAGGGCGAGACGATATCTTCAAAGTACTTTGACACAAAACACTCCATGGAATGAAGATTGTAATCTGCATCAAACATAAATTAATAATGAATATGCACAAATTGGGTAACAGTGAACAATGGAGAGTGTTGGCGGTACAATAGATCACTATACATTGAAGATACTCTATGCATGAAAGAAAATTTGCAGACTGTAATATAAAACATGCCCTCAAGGTAACAAAGGACATAAAGGTGTTTTTTTGTATAGAGCAAACATAGGGAAGTACATCTATATGACAATAACATGCCAGTAATAGGTTTCCCTTGCTGCCTGTGATGCAATTATTTTATCACCTTCAAATTTGAGCCGTGTCAGGACCCAGGTGTATTGGCTTTCCAATAACACTTCCATAAATTGTCCTCTATAAAAAACTAAACAACAGATAACCATTCGTGTGTGTTTTCACATTTGGCCCATATTAGTGATTGAAATGTTCTGATTTGTATTGTTTAGTGAAATGAAACGAGTATTGTTTTGTCAGGCAACCAACATTTATATCAGAGTATAACGTCTTCTCACTATATGCAGGGATGAGGCACATGTATTATTCACCATGGTCCGTGGTTCATGACTCTTAATCTGAATACCTTCAGGAAATTCTACTTTTCATATTGTTGGTTTGGCTTACCCGGGATTACATGTCATTTCTATATGTCTTCAGAATGGAGATAATGGTGTACAAAAACGCATGATTTACTGAATCACTCTATTCAACACAGGCTATTTTCTGGATAAACATGTATCTTCAGGATTTCTAGTACACAATCCGTTAGTGGAAGATCAAATACTATGCCCAGGGACAAGAACAGACCTGGATGTCACTCATTTGTAAAATAGGACAGCATCACCCAGTCACTAAGCCTAAAAACAAAAAACCACCTGGATCAATTATCAATCAGATACACGATACCTAAAGGCACAGAGTTCCAAAACTCCCCACTGGAGATTCCTTGAATTTGCACCAGACAGCAATATTTAACCCGGCACGAGTGGAGGGCCTCAGTACACAAACCTATACTACTGTCACCCCTGAGGATGAACCCTTCAAATACTTCACACTCACAAAGATTATATTTGAAGGTTTCAAGACTCACACCACATACAGTACATACCCATAAGGAGTAAAAAAAAAAACATGCTCCATACCATCGACTCATTTCAAAATTTCACTCCAAATGCGAACGTTTATTCATGCCAATGCAATGTGAGCGATTTTATTTTACCTTGGGACCATTTGTTTTAAGCAGCACTAACGGCAGAACATCATGTAATTGAAAATTAGACCCTCATCAGTCCAGCTGTCAAAGTTTAGGATGATGCCACTCACTAAAAATATTGCCCTACCTCTAGCCTGAGACTCCAAATGTTCATGGCCACTTAGAGAGCGGCGCAGTGTGTGTGCTGTCAGGGTGTATGAACACTGTGTCTCCTCTGAGTACAATAAACTATGTTTGGACCAAAACATTTTATCTCCAATGTCAATATGCAATATTTTTTTCAACCACAGCCTTCATAGTCGTACAGAGTTTAATTAGGCTGTCCTTCCGAAATAGTCCTTATTTACTGAGATCTGAAAGAATGGAATGTGGAAAAGTGCAATCATTTGTTGGTCAAGAACTCAGAATATGCACACGGAAATGTTATGCCTGCTGTGGATAATTGCTTTGATCACATTCATACCAGAGCTGGAAATGCACCTCTCTTATTTACAAATTAGCACAATATTCCAATTAAATACAAATAGCCATTAAAAAACGTTATTCAAACTGAGTAATGTCAAGCTTTTTGGGTATATGCATTTAGGTCAAAAGAGTATGATCAAAGTGATTGCCAATATTCCCACACTAGTTTCTGCTGCATCTGTATCTTGCAACTTTGAAAATACTGCTCAACATCTGTCATGTAGTTAAGGATAGACATGAACTTCCTTACAATGCAGGAAGCTCCCCACAGCACAGAATATCGAATGAGACATCTTTGATGTTTCTTCTGGATCAACTAAATTAATTCTGCAGGATGCTGCTACACCACCAGGATTTAAGATCATATTATCATTTTGAGACAACCAAGGATAAGGGGTTGCTACAAGTGATAGAACAGAGCAGTCCCTTAAAGCATCCTTCGGGTTCTTGAGGAGAGATGAAAGCAGAGACTGTCATTATGGCCTCATCAAACATCAATATAAATTATACTGACTCTTTTGTCAGATGTGGATGTTGTCATAGCACAAGGGGAGGAGAAGAAAGGCAAAATGCAAAGCCCACCAATAAAAGGTGAGGTTGACTTCACAAAAAAATGTAATACGGTTAAGTTAGAGAACATCTGTTTATTATTGCAAATAAAGTTATGCTTAGTCTACACTAGACTTGTGCATTGTTAGAACTGGCATCTTTGGCCTGTTTTTCCCCTGACTTTTTGCTTCTGACCTGATTTTGACTGTGTGCTGCATTTTGTTTTTGCTGGTTTTAGAGCTCTGAGCACTTTACCACTGCTGATCAGTGCTAAAGTGCAAGTACTCCCTGTGTAAATTCTGATTGTGATTGGTTAACCATGATTAGCATATTTGATTTACTGGTAAGTCCCTACTAAAGTTCATTGTGTGCACCCAGGGCCTGCAACCATGTCTCAGACCTGCCACTGCAGTTTATGTGAGTGCGGTTTTAAACTACCATGTCAACCTGGAAAGTGCACCCACTTACCCGGCCCAAACCTTCCCTTTTCTACATGTAAGGCACCACTAAGGTAGGCCCAAGGTAGCCCCATAGGTAGAGCACTGCGTATATGAAAGGTAGGACATGGGCTGGTTTGTTTTACATGCCCTTATAGTGAAATACTGCCAATTTCGTTTTTCACTATGGCAAGGACTATCTCTCCAATAGGCTATCATTGGAGCTGCCTTGTAACACCGTACAAGTGTAACTGTCATTTGGGAAGAAACAGGGATTTGCAGTTTGGGTTCCCGGAACTCAGAATTTAAACACATATTTCTGTGAAGTTGGTTCTCAAATTGTGTGTTTGAAAATGGCACTTTTAGAAAGCGGCTATTTTCTTGTTTTATCATTCTGTACCTCTACCTCCCCATAGAATCCACGTCTTGCTTAGACTGACAGTTGGGCTGTTTGTGCATTAACCCTAGTCAGTCACAAAAAGGGATCTGAGGTGTGCCTGCATATATTGATGACCCACCACCAGGCCGAAGGGTCTTTCTGAGCTAGAGTGGAAGGAGGAGTTAACCCTGACACCTGAATAGGGCTGTGCCTGTCCTCACACACTGCTATCTCCACCCCCTTAGTGTGTCTGGAACCAGGTCAGGTAAAGGCAGGGTCTGGTGCTCTAAAAAGTCTTTCTTGTGAAGCATGCCTACTTAAAAGGAAAAACTGGTGTAAGCACTAGAACTATCACACCATAACTTTAGAACACTTCTAGACTAAAAGAAGAGCTGGAGAAGAAATAGGAAAGGAACGGTCACTCTGCTTGATGCTGTATTGTGCTGGCCTACTACTTGCTGCTTCTGTCTTGGAGAGTGAAAGGACTAGACTTTGTTTTCTTCCTCTTGCTTACCATGGATCTCCAAGGGCTTGTGTGTGCTTTCCTCCTGTTAAGAAGTCTCAGAGCCATCAAATACTTCATGTCCAGTCTCTGAACACCTATGCTGGGTTTTCTGACCTGCCATGGGGTGCCAATTCCAGTTCTGGGCCTTTGGAGGTGGCTTCTGCCACAAGAAAAGAAGAAAATCCACACACCGGTCTTCAGCACCTGTTTTTCTGACCGCAAGCTTGTCGTGCGGTTGAAAAACCAACGTATTGCCACAGTGTGGATGAAGAATGAACACATCACCTGCGATGTAGCTCCAGGATTGCCACAGCCGCAGTCCCAAGCTCCGTGTCTCTGACGTCTGAGACCTCCGCTCCAACTCAGATGCATGCCCTGCTGTGCGGCTGAAGATTCAATACATCACCTGCTTGCAGTTGGGGAAATCAAAGGTGCGCCTGTTTCGCTGCCGCCGCATCAACCCTGGCACATCCAGATTTTCCAAGCATTGTACCTGTGTGCCAAATTCTTCATCAACATTGCCCAGCAGTAAGGAACTGATGCCACGTGTCAGGATACCGATGCATCACCTCCCTTCAGAGTAAGGAACTGATGCATCACCTCCCGTGGGAGTAAGGAACCAACACATTGCTTTCTTTACCAGCACCTCAGCTCCCCTGCAGATATTTTTGTCTTGGAATTTTTACGCATCCATAGTTTATGACTGAACTATTTTAAACCTTTTAAAAGTGATATCTTTGCTTATGTGTGTTGGAGTTTTGTCAATTTGGTCTTGTTTTACTTAGATAAAGACTTAAAGGTTATTTTTCTATACTGGTGTGGTGTCCATTTGCAGTGTTTTCATTGTGTTACTGTGTGTTTATGTCAAAATTCTTTACACATTGCCTCTGAGATAGACCTGACTGCTTGTGCCAAGCTACCCAGGGGGTGAGCAGGGGTTATCTTATGTGTGTAATTCCTGTACCCTGACTAGAAGGAAGGGTCCCTACTTGGACAGGGTGCAAGCCACTGCCAACTAGAGACCCCCATTTCTAACATGCAGCAAAAGAAGCACACCAGTAGTCTACTAGAAAACATTCTTATCAAGAAATAAAAAAGGCATGAATCATGGCATTATTTGGGACACACCTGTGCCAATGGCTGGTTTATTTATGTTGTCAGTAGTCATATAACCAATTACTTTTCCCAGCCTTAGTCTTTTTGACTAGTAAACCAAAATGGCAATATCTTTGGGCCTCATTAGGTTGACGGGCGGAATTTGCCCGCCCGTCATCCCATCGTAAATCGGGACCGCCCGCCATAAGGGCGGGGGTCCCGGGGGTGCAATCAGGATGTGCCTGCCACAGTGGCGGGCACATCCTGTATTTTCAGCATTGTGGCGGGCGGTGCTCTCTGCACCGCCCGCCACAATGCTGAAAATGCACTTTCACATTGTCATTTTCAAAGCGGCAGGCACCGCACGGTGCCTGCCGCTTTGTAATGACAATGAAGGGGGTGCACCCCCACCTGTACTTCACTCTGGGAGCCCGCAGGGGCGGATTGCCTCCGCAAGGCTGGCGGTGGCTACTGCCAGCCTGGTGGAGGCAATCTGCCCGATATCATAATGGACCCCTTAGTGTGAATCTGTAGCATCATACATTGACCTCTGCTGGATTATGAGCTGTTCTGATAAAAAAAAAATCTATTTCACCGTCTTAGATTCTAAGTTAAATATTTTCCAAAAAATACTCAACATGAACCAGGCTGTTTTGACTGGTGACATCTTTTTGCAGACATTATCTGCTTGTTTTCCTTATGTGAGGGAAATGTTAAGGTGAAGAATGAAAATGTACTGATTTTCTTGCTACAGACAAGACCTGGAATGATGAGTAATACCTCACTTCTCTAATTGCCACAAATTGGATTTCATGTGGTGCCTTTGGAACTCTTGGTGCCTTAGAAGCTAGCATGGTGGTAGGCTTCCATTAAAGAGAACATGACTCTTAGGTTACGTTAATATTTCTATTAAACTTTTTCAAGAAAATATAGAATTGATTGCTATTAGTACGGGTTTTCTATGGTTAGGACAGAGCATGGGAAGCTGATGTGCCATGAGAAGCACTATGGGGCAACAGACATTCCATGCATTTATGTACCTGGAGTTCTCTGGTCATAAACACCTTCACAGTATTAAAACATGTCCATTTGGTGCCTAAGGACTGAAGGGGAACACGGTCTGGGGGTTCAAGGTATTTAGCACTGAATTAGTTTTGCCCACCGTGCCACCTCGCTCCGTGTGAGTAGATATTCATCCAATTTGAGCAGTAAAAACTTAGCATAGTGAACCAGAACTTGAATGTTCTGCTCATGATCAGGACGAATCAACTGCTTCATCAATCTAACCATAGAACTTACAAGAGTATAGGCACTATCCCAATCACATTACATAACTATAATTTACATGGACCTGGTCCAAAGTGTTGCTGATCTATCACTGCATCTGAAAGAAGATCGCAAATGTCTTCCCCCAACTTCAAGAAAAAAAAATGACCACATGACTCCTGCCCTGAAATCACATCACTGGTCACTATGCATCACCCACACATCTTACTGGGTAGGAACGTGAGGTACCATTTAAAATGACTTATTGTTCTAAAAACAAAACAGTCAGCCACTGTTTAATCAAAACCCTGGAGCCAGACTGGAAACCAAAACCAACCCTGGCAAAAAGTTTCAGAGCGATCCTAAACTGCAAGAGACCATGACAAGAATGTTATCCATGGGGGCATTGTGTGGGTCATGGTAGCTCATCGTGCAGCAGAAACAGCCCCCTAACTATGCAGCCACCAAGAAAAATGCCAGAGATGTTGAAATGCCACTATAGCAGAGCACAAATGATTTGGCAGACCAGTTTTAATCAGAAACAATCAAATAAGTAAAGCCATTAAGAGTTCAGAATCAGAGCCCATAGAACTCCGAATCCAAAAATGAAATTATTCTTAACCCTTTACCCCCTTAAAATTATTCTGAAAACCTCTCTTGTATCCTTTGATCTAGCCAGAATGAGATCACACACCTGTAATTGGAGGAATCTAGACCCAACAGCCTTTATTCCACAAGAACTCTGATTAATGGATATATGCTGTGGAAAAATGCCTAAATCCCAAATTTTCCTATTTACATTGTCAGTAGACAACTTCTGAAAAGGTAGCACACCAGAATGTATAATATAACTAAATAATAATAAGGGGAAAAGGGGATACTTATTTTAAAAATGATCAACTGCATCCCAAGGGGGAAAACAAGAAAGTACAGGGCTTATCATAGCAATGCTGCAAAATAAAACAATACAAAATGTAACCAATCCACACGCTGAACAATTTGTAAGTCAACACATACTGAAGACTAATCTCATGGCATGCAATTCTTCCCATCTGAAAATGTTCTCAGATTTTTTCGGTTTCTCAAGTGATCAAAGTGAAGCAATTTAAAGAAGTGTCAAGAAAGCACTGACGTCTGCAAAAAGAGACAACAGAGACTAAAGAGAAAAGATCAGTTTCTGCACATGACTTTCTCATTAAGTCCTTGGCCCTCAATTTTTTTAATAGAACTTAAAATGCATCAATTAACACTTCAGATGGGCATATCAGAAATGTATAAATGCCATACTAAATGTAAATATGCCAACAAACGGCCAATGAATGGGACACAATTTCCCAAACCTATAATGAAGAAGCATAAGGCATACACATACGGTTTAATATATGTTAAGTAAACAGTTCTACCAGATCCACCACCAGAAGCCCCGTAGCAGCTGGGGTGCAATGTTCTTTAAGAGGCCCAGTATATGTCCCTGAAGAGTCGATGTTGGATGTCACTCACGTCCGTAAGCATGAAGTGGCCTGATGGAGACCCCAATCTCACTGATATCAGCTCCCGTCCAAGCAACCCAGACCAAGAAGTATTTCAAGTTTGAGAAAACGATTTACCATAAAGCAGACATTTTCTATGGGAAGTACCTAATCCAGAGTCTGGTCTGCCTCTACATACATATATTTGAGACAGATCAAAGACATGTAGAGTACAATCATGGTCATCTTAATATTATTACATGGAAATTGCACAGAGATAATGTTCTGCTCATTTACAGAAGGGACAAAAGAAAAGTGTTGCAAATTTGATCTTTCTGCAGGGCCACCCTGATTATCTGGCCTTTTTGCACAACTCTATTTTTGCTGGTATGGAACTCTTGAACTTTACCCCAGATAACTGGTGGTAACATGCTTGTGCTCCTCCTTTCAAGATTTTACAAATGGTATAACCCTCATTGACATATTTAACTTGTACATATGTCCTTAGTATATGATACAAAGTGACACCAGTGGCACTGTAGTTTTAACTGCATACCTGACCTGTCAATATAATCGCTTTTGACCGCGCTAAACGCTCATTTTGAATTTTAATAAGTTACCCGTAATTTGGCGTACATGTCCATACAGGAGGGTGCACTGTATTAAAAGTAGGACACTTAAAGGCTTTATGTTAAACATGCCCTTACAGTGAAAAGGCCCTCAGAGATATTAATTCTGTAGCAGGGGTAGCTGTTTCACACAAAACATTGGAATACAAACTTACATTTTATATTTGCTATCTCTGCTTGGGAAACAACTACCGCATTCATATTTGGAGATTTTCAAATATTGTGTTTGTTTGTGTGCACATATCACTGCCTTGCAGACATAAAGCTGTGTGACCATGAAGAAATACTTCTCATGTGTGACTATATCATGACATGGTTCATCTTCTGTTACGGATGGCCAAGCACTATGTTACACACGTTGCACTTTAAAAAAAACAAGAGCAATGCTGCTCCTCTTTTACTTACAAGCTCCACAAACATTAGGAGTAGGGGAGGTGGACAAGTGTGAGTGCGGGGTCTGCTGCAATTCTTACATCCCAAAAATGTAACACCAAACAAAGCACAGACATTGATGATTTGGAGACTGTGTTAAACCTCAATTTCATGAGGCATGTGTCCCTGAGTGAGGGCACCGCCAATACATACTGACTTCAGAAATGAACTTCAGTAAAAGGGCCCACTCAATAATGATCAGCTGAGTAAATGTACGGGTTTTATTACAAATTCAAATGTTGCGGTACAGAATAATTGTAATATAGGCTCTTACCAAATAAAGCATTCAGAGAAGCGCAAAATTAAAAATATTCCAAGTCCCAAGTAAGAAGCAACATTAAAAAGCGAAACAGACAGCTTTCTTGGTAGAATCAGAAAGCCTTTGGGCAAGTTCTGGCTCACACATAAAATCAAGGTTTTATATACACGATTTTCGCATATTAAATCACGGAAACTGCTAAATCATTGTGGTACGATCAGAGACGTTACATTCTCAGCAAATCAGAACAAAGTTTTATACAAAATCATACTACCTTTGCACACAAGCACTATCCCACTACATGAATATTGATTCTACCCACTCTATGCTACAGCCATACAGGGATGGTGGTGCAAACTAGATACATGAACAACAGCAATCTAATATGATTGCACAGTGAACCAACTAGAAGGGCCGTGACAGTAACAGTTTTTTATGATCAAGCTAGAAAGACTGCTTCGAGAACAACAGGAACATGGTCAGTTGAAATAAACAAACATGATTGTACCTGACTGTATGCTGCAGAGATAGCAAACAGTGAACTGTGAAGGGGGAGAAGACAGAAAGACATTAATGTTTACAAAACATTGCTGCAAGGCCTAAATTGAGGCTTAGTTAGCAAGATTGGTGTCATGGGGAGGGCCTTGGATTGGATACAGAGATTCCTCTCTGAAAGATCTCAATGTGCACAACTGGACACTTTTGTGTCCAGGTCCACAACTGTGGACAAGGGAGTGCCTCAGGGCTCTGTATTAAGTCCCACTCTGTTCAACATCTCTGTGTTGTCCCTGGCCTCTGTTATTAAATCGTGCAGGTTTCATACCATCTCTTACGCCGACGATACACAGATTATCGTCCCCATAGAGAAGGATCAAAGAGTGACTAGAGGCAGATTCAAGCTATGTATGACGAAAATTGCAGCTTGGATGAAAAAGAACTTTCTGCAATTGAACTCAAATAAAACTGAGATCCTACTGTTCGGGAAAGCTGAGCAGTTATGGACTGAGGAATGGTGGCCAGCGGAACGAGGAGAAGTTCCCTCCCCCAAAAAATGGGCTAAAACTCTGGGCGTGCTAATCGACTGTAAATTATCCATGGAGGAGCATTTGAAAACTCTATCTGGCAAATGCTTCGGATTGAAGCGCATGCTAAAGAAGATCTTGCCCTGGATTCCTCTCTCCACCAGAAAGGTTCTGATACAGGCACTTCTAGTTAGTAGACTTGACTACGGGAACGTTCTGCTGGTGGGGATGAGGGAGGATTTATTTTCTAAGCTCCAAGTCGTGCAAAACACGGCGACACGCCTAGCTTTGAATAAACCTGCACGCACCCCCTCTTCTCCATTACTGAGTGAGTTGCATTGGCTTACGATGAGGAAAAGAGCAGTTTTTAAACTCGTGTCTGGTCTTCAAAGCCCTGGTCGGTTTAGGACCAGAATATCTAATGAGAAAATTAAGATGGTACACCCCAACCGGGCAGATAAGATCCAGTGGCCATAAGCTCCTTCACCTCCCGAGAATTAAAAAGGCTAGGATGAGTGGGCGTGCCTCTTCCTATTTGGCCCCCAAATACTGGAATGCACTACCAGAAGATTTTCGGGCCTGCTCCACGTTTATGACCTTTTAGAAAAAAATTAAAAACCGGGCTATTTTAGTGTGATGATTCTGCACGTTGCTGTCTGCGTCCCGGGCGCCGAGAGATCCCTCTGGGGATGATTTGTGTGCCATATAAATAATAAATAATAATAAATCATACTAAAGAGACAGTATCAAAAGAAATTCGTTAAAAAAACATTAGAGCACAGAATCAGTGTGAAAATGTATAATAAATAAGTGTAAAACTACATTCAGCCTGTTATTAACGATGCAGAAACATACGAAAGCACACAACTCCTTAACACGAGTATCTCGAATGATAGATTAGCATCAGTATGAGTCAACGATTCAATTTGTCTACCTCTATTATTTTCTGCCAGGCTTCAATGATCCCCTAAGGCCCCGTTTTTTAACAAAGGTACAGAAATTACACAATTCACCGGTGATATTATATTAGTACTTCCTCTTGCATGGTTTAAAGTGTTACTGGTATATGGAGTGTGGAGTATTTATATACTGCTGACCACTACATAATATTTTAACTGAGGAAAGGAGTAGTTTCTGTCCTGTAACTCCAGTTCTGTAGTAGGGGTATCTCTGTTATAGTCATAATCTAGTGAATAGTCCCGCCCATGTGCGTGGACCCCGGAGCAATCAAAAATAATCTCTTACAGTGTCAAAAAATGCAGAAAATGCATAGACACTTAAGAGAGAATTTAAAGACAGATAATGCAGCCAAAAAAGGCTACACTGTCCAGTACTTCAACCAGAAATTCCACCATAAAATCCACAAAACAGCAAAGCCTGTACAGATTTCCCTTGCTTAACAGCAAAATCCCTCAGGAATGATAGAGAGAAGAACCTGGACAGACAAGCCCCATAGGCTGCCATTATGTGGCTTAACTAGGATACTGTGCCTTTAAGGAACCTTCCAGAACCTTCTCTCAGTATCCCAGAATGCATAGCAGGTCCAACTTAGCCTCAGTTCTTTTTGAAGGCGCAGAAAACGCCAGACCTGTAGCATTATGATCATGAACAACACTCCACCGGGGAGGCGGGAGGGCGCTTATGACTATAACAGAGATACCCCTACTACAGAACTGGAGTTACAGGACAGAAACTACTCCTTCTGTAGTAGGGGATCTCTGTGTATAGTCATAATCTAGTGAATAGAATGGCAAGCCCATCCCCACACCAAGCGGCGGTGGAGAATAAAATAACGCCACTACTGTGCGAACAGATTCCGCAGCGAAGCCTGCCCAACCTGAGCGTCTGCCCTGGCATCAGTGTCCAGGCAGTAATGCTTAGCAAAGGTATGGACCGACTTCCAAGTGGCCGCCTTGCAGATCTCTGCAATGGGAACATTACGGAGCATAGCTGTCGTAGCAGCCTTGCCCCTGGTGGAATGAGCCTTAGGTTTGCCCCCTAAGGTCTTATTAGCTTTGCAGTAACACAACTGAATGCAGGACACAATCCACCTAGAGATGGACTGTTTAGAGGTAGCAAGACCCGTCCTGACTGAGCCATAATTGATGAACAATTGGTCTGACCTACGAATATCTTTAGTCTTATCAAGATAAAACTTCAGCACCCTCCGCACATCCAGGGAATGTAAAGACCTTTCCGCCGGAGATGAAGGATTCTGAAAGAACGTAGGCAAAGTGATAGTCTGATTGATATGAAAATCAGAAACAACCTTGGGAAGAAACTTAGGGTGAGTACGCATAACAACTTTAGCATTATGAAATACAGTATAAGGTTCTTGGCAACACAATGCCTGAATCTCACTCACCCTGCGGGCCGATGTAATGGCCACGAGGAACGCCGCCTTCCAGGACAGGTGCTGCAACGAAGCCTTATGAATGGGTTCGAAAGGCTCCTTCATCAATCTGGACAGCACCACATTCAAGTCCCATGAAGGCGAAGGAAGCCTGACAGGAGGGAACACTTTCTTCAAGCCTTCCAAAAAATCTTTGATCACAGGGATCCGGAAAAAGGAAGTCTGTGAAGGGCCTTTCCTGTAGGCAGTCAAAGCAGCCAGATGAACCCTAATGGAATGGACATTAAGGCCCGACTGCGCCAGATGAAGCAGATATGGAAGGATGACATCTTCCTTGCATGACGTAGGGTCATAGTTCTTAGACTTGCACCAGATGCAAAACCTCTTCCACTTGTAAGCATAGGAAGTCCTAGTGGAAGGTCGCTTAGCCTCCTTCAGTATGCCCATACAATCCTCTGGGAGATTCAGATGGCCATATTGCACTATTTCAGGAGCCATGCCGCCAAACTCAAAGACGAGAGGTTGGGGTGCACCATCCGCCCCCCGAACTTCGTGAGAAGGTCCGGCCTGCACGGCAGCTTCATGTGAGGAAGGAGAGATCGGTGAAGCAGGTCCGTGAACCACCACTGTCTGGGCCATTCCGGGGCAATCAGAATCATTCTCGCCCTGGATTGAGACAGCTTGATGAGAACCGCCGGAATCAGGGGAATTGGTGGAAAAGCGTACAGAAAGCTGTTCGACCAGTTGATCCATAACGCGTTCCCCAGCGTCCCTGGCTGGTAGTACCTGGAGGCGAAGCCTCGGCATTTGCTGTTTTCGGCGGTGGCAAACAGATCTACGTCTGGAGTTCCCCACCTTGCGAAGACTTCTCCTAGTACTTCGTCGTTTATGACCCATTCGTGGTTTTCCTGCACGATTCTGCTCAGTTCGTCTGCCTGAACATTCTGCACACCTGGCAGATGGGTGGCCGTTATCGACAGTCCTCGAGCTAGAAGCCAGTGCCAGATCGCCTGCGCCTCCTGCGACAGAGTGCGCGATCTCGAGCCCCCCTGCTTGTTGAGGTAATACATCGTTGTCGTGTTGTCCGTCTGAACAAGCAGAGAGTTGGTCTGAAAGGACGGATGAAAGGCCTTCAGTGCCAAGTGAACAGCTCTCAGTTCCAGGAAATTGATGTGGTACGTGGACTCCGTCGGGGACCACGTCCCTTGAATTTGCAGGTCTCCGGAATGCGCCCCCCAACCTTGGAGAGACGCATCCGTCACGATGGTCTGTGTGGGAATGTCCTTGTGGAAGGGAACGCCTCTGAGGAGATTCTCCTTCGAGCACCACCACTTTAGAGACTGAAGAGCATGTAGAGACAGTCGTATCCTGTCGTCCCAAGAACCTCTCCTCTGGTCCCACTGATCCTCCAAGCACTCCTGCAGAGGTCTCATCTGTAGCCGTGCGTGAGGAGTGAGAAAGATGCAAGAGGCCATCGATCCCAGTAGAGAAGACACCATCCTCACAGTCGTAGACGGAGTTTTCATGAGAGCCTGAGCCTTCCGAACGAGTGATAAACGTCGCTCTTCCGAAGGAAACACGCTTGCTGACAGCGTATTGATGGAGGCCCCCAAGTACTGGATGCACTGTACCGGAATCGGGACCGACTTGGACATGTTGATGTGCAACCCCAGCTTGTTCAAGAGAACGCACGTCTTCTGGAAGTGTGCTTGAGCTTCCGAGAAGGAGGAGGCTTTGATCAACCAATCGTCCAGGTACGGGTAGACAAACACCTTGTTCTTCCTCAGGTGTGCCGCTACCACTGCCATACATTTTGAGAATGTCCTGGGTGCAGACTTCAGTCCGAAGGGTAGCACCGTGTATTGATAGTGATTGGTGCCGACTTGAAAGCGCAGAAATTTCCTGTGTTTGCATGCAATGGGCACGTGGAAGTATGCGTCCTGTAGATCTATGGCACACATCCAGTCTCCTCGTTGCAGCTGAGGGTAGATCTGATGCAACGACAGCATGCGAAACTTTTCTCTGCGAATCCACTTGTTTGCCTGCCTCAAATCCAGAATGGGCCTGAACTCGTTTCTGTCCTTCTTGCGGACAAGAAAGAACCGAGAGTACAGACCTCTTCCTCTTTGAGACAGAGGTACGTCTTCGATCGCCCTTTTCCTGAGCAGAACGTCCGCCTCCGTCTGAAGCTCGCGCAGTTGATACTGCGAGCTGACGGGAGGAATCGATGGAGGAGGGCTGGTGAAACGTAGACTGTATCCATTGCAAACAATATTCAGCACCCACTTGTCCTGAGTAATTTTTCTCCACTCTGCCAGAAAAAATTGAACGCTTCCCCCCACCGGAGCGGGTAACGGACGAGGGGGAAGTAACAGCTCAGGGACGGGACCCGGCCGGGCCCTTGGTCGCGGTAGAGGACTGTTGACGACCTCTACCACCCTGTCGCTTCTGGAAGGGCCGCCTGTACTGCTGCTGCTGCTGCTGCTGTTGATGTTGTCCAGCAGACTGACCCCTTCCACGACCCTGCGACCCAAACCGACGTTGGTACTGTCGGAAGGGTTTCTTTTCCTTGGGCTTCTCCAAGCCCACTGCCGTCAGGGTCTCCGCCTCGGCCTTCATCCTGGCCATCTCATCATCCGCGTGTTTCCCGAAGAGGGTATCTCCGGAAAACGGGAGATTCGCCACGCGTTGCTGTGCTTCCGGTTTCAATGACGTCAACCTGAGCCAAGCGTGGCGTCTCTGGTGAATCCCGTGGCAATATCCGTGCGCGGACAGCAATGATATGTCAGCTGCGGCGCCGATGGCCTGATTAGAGACCAGCATCCCCTCCTGGACGATCTCCACAAAGTCCTCCTTGCGGTCTCGAGGGACAAGGTCTGCGAACTGCTCCATCGAGTCCCACAGGGACCGGTCGTAACGTCCCAGCAAAGCCGAGTCACTGGCGGCCTTCATTGACGAGGCGGATGTCCCACACGCCTTACGACCAGCAGAATCGATCCAGCGGCTCTCCTTGTCCGGAGGCACCGTGGACGCAGGGGAGGTGGCATGAAGCTTCCGTGCAGCAGTCACGATGACCGAATCCGGTACCGGGTCCTTCCTCAAGAAGGCTGGGTCTGAGTCCGGAGCCCTGTACTTTTTTAGGATCCTGGAAGGCACAGACTTCACCGTTGCTGGCGTCAGGAATAGCTGTTCGGCGGGCTCAAGGAGCCCCGGCACCAGAGGTAACAGGGGGCGAGACAAGTGTCTTTTGTGTAGTGTCTCAAATATCACCGAGGTAGAAGCCGTAGGTGCCTCAACCTCGATGCCCAACTTCGCCGCTCCACGCAGGAGAACCTCCTGAAATGTGCTTATATCGTCTATCGGAGACACCCTAGTCTCCGGCAAATCGGACAGCGTGGGCGAGTAGGAACGGGTCCCAGAGGGAGAACGTGACCTGGACCGACGTCTCTTGTGGTGACGCCTGGATCGTGAGGAAGATCCATGGCCACTCCTTGATCTGTCCCGTCTCCCCGAGCGAGACCTCGACCTCTTGTGCCTCGGACGCTCCTTCGGCCTCCCAGGGTCAGGAGTCCTAGGCTTCTTAGGAGTCTTCTTCGGAGGCGTCGGAAACTTAGGCATCGACACCCCCCTCGGCGGGACCGGGGGTGGAGGAGCAACCGGACGCGGGGTCTGCGGAGCCGGCTTCGGAGGTGGGGTCGGGGCCTTCGGAGGCGGACCCTTCGGCACAGCAGGCCGCGAAGGAGGTGTAGAAGGCTTCATCGGAGTGTCCACCCCGGAATGCGCCGTTCCCGGCGAGCCACCACCCCTTCCGGAGCGTGGGGAGCCCCCCACAGTCCTGGGTCTGTCCTTAGGACCTCCAGACGTTGAAGACCGGTGCCCAGACGACGACCGATGTCCCCTCGACGTCGAACGGTCCTTCGGCGTCGACCGAATCACACTCCTCGACGTCGAACCGTGTCTCCGTCTCGACGTCGACCCCGACCAGATCGACGAGCCACGAAACCTCGACGACGGGCGATGGTGCCTCGACGGCGACCTCGACCTCTTCGCCGGCCTCGACGTCGACTTCTTGGATCGCTTCGACGTCGACCCCTTGGACCTTCTCGACGTCGACCTCTCTGACCTTCTCGACGTCGATCTCCTTGACCGTCTCGACGTCGGCCTTTTGGAATGCTTCGACGTCGACCTCTTCGGCGCCGGAGACGCCTTCCGTCTCGACGGCGACCTCGACGACGAGGATCCCCTCGACGACGATGTCCTCGACGGCGAACGGCGGTGTTGCCTCGACGGCGAGCGCCGACGCCGGGCCCTCCGATGTCGACCACTCGACGCCGACAGCGACGACGAGGATATCGACACCGGCTTCGACGGCGGCCGGAACACGTTCCTCGACGTCGACGGGCGACGTTTTCTCGACCCAGAGCCCTGGGGAGACCTGGAACTGGCCGTTGACCGTCCCCTCGACGTCGTGGTCAGCGCAACTGACCCAGACGGAGATCTTGGGCGAGGGCTGGTCTTCCTGCCCCTGGGGAGCCCCCCAGAGGCCTCAGCATGGGTAGAAGGAGCCCCTCCTGACCCACCTCGTGCCTTCAACTTTCTCTCCTCAAGTCCCTGAAGCCTGATCTTCTTCCTCTCCTTCAGGGTCCTTCCAGAGAAGCTTCTGCAGATCACACACTCCTCAGGAATGTGGGAAGAGGGAAGGCAGAGAATACAGACCTCATGGGAGTCTGACTTGGCCTTCTTCCTTGAGCACTCAGGGCATTTGTCGAATAATGCAGGCATTATGGACAAAAAAGAGTGCAGAAACACAGAAAGAAAGTCACCAAAGTACTTTAAAAGTACCAAAAATCGAAATTAGTGTAAAACACTAACAAAAACCCTTGAAAAGGGAGAGCTCAATGCTCCAGGGTCCTGCTTGCAGGAGCCGGAAAAAAGAACTGAGGCAAAGTTGGACCTGCTATGCATTCTGGGATACTGAGAGAAGGTTCTGGAAGGTTCCTTAAAGGCACAGTATCCTAGTTAAGCCACATAATGGCAGCCTATGGGGCTTGTCTGTCCAGGTTCTTCTCTCTATCATTCCTGAGGGATTTTGCTGTTAAGCAAGGGAAATCTGTACAGGCTTTGCTGTTTTGTGGATTTTATGGTGGAATTTCTGGTTGAAGTACTGGACAGTGTAGCCTTTTTTGGCTGCATTATCTGTCTTTAAATTCTCTCTTAAGTGTCTATGCATTTTCTGCATTTTTTGACACTGTAAGAGATTATTTTTGATTGCTCCGGGGTCCACGCACATGGGCGGGACTATTCACTAGATTATGACTATACACAGAGATCCCCTACTACAGAACTTACTACCCCGAAAGATTGGGAGCGATGTGTAGTACATTGATTACTGGAACAAACAGGTGAAATTGCATTTGGGTAAAGCATGAATGGGTGTCACAATATACTTATTTATCTGTTTTAGCATAACATCAACATAGCCTCTTTAAAGGAAGCTGGAGGGCATTCCTTTTTCGACTCCTAAGACACACACCTGACAATTGCAGGATGGTGTTTGTTTCTCTTGTTTACACTTCACACATTGGATTAGTGTTCAGTGAAACTGTTGGTATCACCAGAAGAGTGAGGACCCACCCAGATGAATGCCCATGACCAATGGCATAGGTAGAACAGTTGCCGTCTGTGGCAGTCCCTGCGGAGGCCGCTCCACAGCCGTATATAAGAGCAGGGGAGGTGCTGGTGATGCAGCAGGTAAGAGCGTGGGGAGGGAGGCCCGCCCCAAAACTCATGCCGCGTGGGGTGGACTATCCCCCCCCCCCCCCTTACTACGTCACTGCCCATGACTCCGGGATGGGAACTTTTGGGCAGAAACAAGTAGGCACATTAGATGGACTATAGGGGAACTCACTACATCCTAGTATGGCTAGAATTGTGTTAAATTCTGTGATGGAGGTGATCAATAAAAAACGTCCCATTGACTATGCATTTCTTTTTAGTTTAGGTACTTACTACCAGGGTGGGTATGCAATGCTGATGCAAAAAGAAAGGGCTATAAACAACTTTGTTAGAATTCATGTCAATGTAAATACACTCTGCCAGTTGGAATTACAAATTAAAAAAACAAAAAACTAAATGGCCTTCTTTTTCGCCCACCACTGATCATGAAATTTATGGCTACAGATAGGAGTGGCAAAATGATTAAACATGTACTGCAATCTGTGCGAGTGTATACACCCTTTTTATTGAAAAGTTCCAACCTGTAAACTATGTAGGTTAGGACCTAAAAGGTCGAAACACTAACTTTGTGCGCCTCCACTCACATGTTACCAAAATGATCCCAGTAATTTCTACCTCTGTTTTGAACTCTATGAATGTAGGCAATTTTAAAAGTGTCAGAAAAACACTCAAGTCCAAGATTTAAAAAGGAAACTTGCATTGATTCATAGGCATGTTGTTTGTGTTGATGCACATCTGATTCAAATAAATAAGTGGGCTAGAGCTAACCCCTCACTGCTCTGCAAAAAATGGTTTGTATCACCGACCACGAAGGACTAAAGAGAAGAGAAAGGAGGCTACACATCTATTTCGCATGAACGTTTTGACCTTCCTTTTATTAAATTCGCAATTAAAATGAACAGATTAGCACGGAGATAAGCATATCGGCAGTTTATCAGTGACAACCCAATATACATAGGCCAACAAACTCCCCGGTATGTTATCTTACTACACTCCTACCTGCAAAGTAGGATTTATGAACCATAACTTTCTTATGATGTCCAACTGGACTGCGTGTCTCAAACTGTCCTTTTTCTGCCACCTCCAAAAGAAAAATACATTTGTTTTAAAACTCCAAGAATATTTGGAGCGAAGAATAGCATGCATGCATGAGGGTTATGTTACAAAGCCACCAAGAAGCACGTTTCAATCGAAATAAATAGCACCTCTACAAGTTGAGATAATGTGCAGATATGGACCCCCTCCCCCCCCCCCCAATTCACAACAAATGGCAGATGCCCAATTCTACAAGTTGGTATAGAAGAGTATATATAGGTAAGAAACAATACAACAGTGTTCTGTCGGACACACATTTAGCCAGCTCAGGCTAGAAGAGGCCTTGCCTCCTCCAGTGTCTAAATTAGCGTTAAGAAAATGGGGCCTTTGTGATGGCCAAATGAAAAATGTGGCTGGCTCATAGAGATCTGTAAAGGTGATGACCGGGGGATGACATAGAACTGAGATTATCAGTCAGCACAGAAAACCAATGAAAATTCCATTATAATACTTCTACCGTGCATGGCCAGTGACTCACTTGCAAGACAGCTAGTACCTAGATCAGGATTACCATACTGAAATCTGAAATCTTGACTTGTTCACCTAGGTTACTTAAGTGCTGAGTAAGCGTCCTGGCTACTTTCCATGGAAACGTACCAAGAGTAGAAAAAAAGTTTTCGTCAGTTTTAGACCCTCAACAAGAAGTTCTCTGGAGTGTACTTATAGAGTTGGAGGAGAGGGGCGGGCTGGTATGATGAAAATAAACAAGTACTCTAAGGATGCAAATTGCTAGTATACCCAGAAATGTGATGAAAAAAGCCAACAGTCTGGTGCGGCAAAGACCGTCTACCATTGGCAAGCTGTTGAATAATTGGTTGCTCAAACAGATGTATTTTGCACCTGTTTGAATGCGGTCAATACCATCTCTGGTCTAGGTGAGGATTTTAATAACCTCAGGAAAGAAAGAGAACCTTCTGACTCAAGAGAGCTAGACATCAAAGGGTTTAGCCAAGCATTTGAAGTATGCCATTGTTGAACAGGATCTGGTTTGTTCCTGGAAAATAAAAAAAAAATGAAAAAAAATGAAAAAATGCTTGCATGACCGGATGCTTTTAAACACATCTTGATGTAGTTATCTCCTTTCCTCGAGAAGCTTTTCAGCCAAGTTTCATATGATTAACACTTCAAAGGCGATATTTTTAACATTATATTTCTGTCGATAAGATCTTTGATTAACACCTTAAGTACTTCTTTCTTTCCTCTTAATGCATAACAGGACGTTGAATGTTTAAAAATGAATAATTAAGTATGCTTAAATAAATATCTGACCACAGGTTGATAGAGCAAGAATGTATTTAAAGGTAACATTAAATGTATTTTATTAATCAATGAATGACTATTATATAGGACTAGGCTTGGCAGCTAGGAGGAAACTTGCTTTGTTGACAGGGGCTGTGAACTACTATGTATCCTCCTTCAGCGAGAAGTTAACAAAGGTATCACGTGTAATAAAATGTACAAGACTAGAAGGGCCTGAAAACCTGGCTGTTCTCTGCTTAATCTTCTCCCATCTTTTGTCTCCCTGCTTCTTTTCCTCTGTCAGCGCCGGGAAACCCCTGGGTATCTGTGCGCTCTACAAACCCAAATATAATAATAAGACTAAAACACTATAAAAAATGTAGCACCTGGCATCCATGTCATAAATAATTTATAATGACGAATGTAGACAAGCTCATTATTCAATGGGATAGTATTCATTCACAAGAGCAGATGCAAGCTTGTTTATTGGTCCATGACTTTCATTTAAGCATAACTGGTGCCATGTATACTGCCTACTTGTAGTTTCTAAGTTTGGTGACTACATGTTTTAGCATGAGACACACTTGAAGAAAGTAGCAGTACCTCTTCAGGCCCAGTTTCACATGTCAATGCAATAATGGGCACTGAAGCTGTAGGTACCATGATGCTGGAAGAAATTATATAGGTCAGCAGATGAGTGTCTGGAAATGTGATGATTGTTTGATTAGAAGCCAGTGTACGTCCAAACCATGAAAACAATTTGGTAAGCACTACCATTTATATGTTCCCATAATTGAAACCTAATAAGAATGACTCAAGGCCAAGTTCGATTTAAGATTGCAAAGAGGTGTTTCACCACTACATCTGGGAGGAGGCCCAGATTAGAAGTGGTTGCTTGCATCTCTGTTTCCGAGGCCAGCAGTAACCTGGGCACTGCGCTTTGCGGCAGGTTCCTCTTACCTCTGTGAGAGAAGGCAAGGGTGAAAGATCCATGAGGAATGGTTTGATTGAAGATCTTCCTCATGTGTTGGATCCAGTTCCAGAAAAAGCAATGGAAATCTGTGAACAGAAAGTGCAAGGTGTAAGGGGATGCAGGCATCTGAGACAACAGATGCAGGCCTCATGGGGATTTCTTTTTTTTTGGACTACTATAACATATCCACTTCTTGAAAACAGACTACAGATGAAATATCCTGAGAGAAATTAAGATAATTATATCCCTTTCCCTCTGTGCTTAGGCTCGTAAAGAAAAAAATATATCAACTATGCAGTCCCATTAAGAAAAATGTATTGCAGGTCGGTTCGCATAATAAATCTAAGATAGAGGCTTGTGGAAGTTGTCTAAGTCATGTGTCTGTGACAATGGGCAGACTTCGCTTTAGATCAAAGAACTATTAAGGATGCAGTGGCATCAGATGCTGAGGAGATTTATGTGTGATAAGAATAGGTGCAGACATCTAGTGAAGCACCAGCTTCGGAATTTCACTATCAGCGTGTTGTATATTATTTCGTTCTAAAAGGAATACACAGAATTTGACTTTAAATTGCTTTTTGTAATATCTGTTAATAGTTAATAACAAACACGTACTCTGTTTCATATTATACCTTAATGTTTCAATTTTAATGTCAGTGCCACTTTAACCACATCTCTTACTTTCTCTTTTCCCTTCTTTTCTTTTTTTAGCTAGATCCCCCCTACCTAAGTCCTCCCATCACAAAGACTATGCTGCTTAACCACAAAACCACAACCCACAAAAAGGTATTGAGAAATCATGCACTTCCTTGTTTAGCAATGCATGTCTCCTTTTATTGGTATTCCCTATTTTACTTCACCTAGAAACATTAGATAATCCCCAACTATATGGAAAGTGCACGAAGAGAAGGAGCATATCAAAAAGGCATTATCAGAAATAAAGACCAATGGCAGGCTGTGAGAAAATATAGTCTATTTCTTGAGCACCCTTAATGCAGATTAATTCTACACTGATAGCTAGTCCATTTCTGCCTGCTCTTCCTGTCTCTAACTTAGATTGCTCCACTTACACCAGCTAAGTTACAGGTACTGACTCAATCAGAGAAAAATCTAGTCTTTCCGTAGACTGTGAAGTTGAGCCTGGATGGGTCTTCAAACACCGCTATATTTAAATTAATGAATTAAATAAGGCGAGTGCTTCTGCTCCGTAGCCTTAGATAAGTCCGCTCGGACAAAAACATGTTTTTGCAAATAGCAGGGTTTCCTGGCTAGCAGAACTGCACAGCTTATCTCCAGGGAGAAAGCCCACTAAATATATGAGAAAAGGCCAGCAGTGTAGATCACCTTTGTACCCCTTCCTTCAATTCGAAGGCTAGTAAATCTAAAAAATGCAAGATGTTTGAGCCTTCGCCTCTCATTAATTCCAACAACTTTTGATTGTAACACATTTGCCTGTTTTCTGTATACTCCAATTTAGCATGCACTGTATCAAATCCTCAATTTTTCTCCAGACACATGAGTCAACTCCGGTTACTTCAGAATATGCATCAACTCTACCTGGAGGAACCAATTTGACTTTCTCAAATATGAGCTTTGTCTCCCTGAGCAGATTCATACATGAATTAACTGTATTAATATCTTAAAACTATTGTGCTACCTGTATTTTGAGATTGTTTCTGATTCCGAGAGGGGAATACTAGTCCTAATCTATCAGCAGTCCGATACCAAGTAAGTGAAACTGGCTTCATCTCTTGTAACACAGATGAGGATAATTGAGAAGGTCCAACTATCTTTCCAGTGGAAGAGGTGTGGCGCCGCGGCCAGGGTTACTGACTCCGGAATCTGGGGATCACGGTTCAATCCCCGGCGCCGGCAGCAGATTAGCCCAACACCATGTGACTCTGGGCAATAGCTTGCTTAATCGTCCCGACGGCCCCCAGCGCCTAGAGACCCTTACCGGTGATTGTTCGCGCTTTACAAATGTGGAATATTATTATTCCACCAGCTTCATTCTCCTTACTTTTATCAAACACCGCTTCTTTCAGAGGCTTTGGATATGGGGGAAAATGTAATCTAAAGAAACGGGGCAAGATGGTGAAGCATCATTGTGTGCCAGCAATTTCTTCTGTCTATACCACCATGTCTGTAGCCAGACTAACGTGACATTCAGCAGCAATATTCATATTGGACTAGAGCTCCAAGTTGGCTTCATCCTGAGCAAGAATTGAAGAAGTTGTTAGTCAGTCAGAACTCGCATTATCTGTATAATTTGTCTCAAAAAGTATGGTCACAGTAGAGATATTACTTTAAACACATTAATATTTGGGCCTTAGTACTGTATGAAGAGATTTGGCATGGCATTACTTTGCAGTGCACCATTTCTACCCTGATGGCTTATCAGAGAACGAAAAGCTTTTGACCACCAATAAACAGATTCTGTTACAAGAACAAACGAATAACTTTAACACTGACAATTGTTATCTCAGAGGTTACCGAACGTTTACCATCCTCAGGCCTGATAACAGGCTCTCTTTCCACTGAGGGGGTGATGATATGGACTCCAACATCAGTCACTGGATAATTAGGCATTGTTTGTAAAAGCAACCTACTCTATTGTTGATTCTGGGCCTGTTGCAGGCAATCCCTGCTCTGACAGCACTAGTTCCTACAGTGTAAAGGAACCATGAATGCTGCCCTAATAATATGATCAAGGATTGATGTAGAAACATTTGGGGCAACAGAGAAGCATCAAACTAAAAGCCAGAATGGCCTCCACTGCCAGAGCAGAAGGGGACGTTGAGCCCACACATTCACAGACATTATTGAAGACAACCTCATATCCAGGCAGTGAGGGGCCACTCGGTCTTGCAGTACCACCTTCATTGTCTTGTCTCCAACAAGGATCCGGATGAAAGAACTCATTGCCATGTGGTATCCTTCAACCATATGCCCTCCTTCCTCAGTCTGCGATAACCCAGTAGAGGCCAGAGTAGTGTGGGGTACTCTTGATGCCATTTTTGATCCCAGGGTCAGAAGACACACACAGAGCTTCAGATGTTTAAGAAACGATTAGCCATCTCTTCACAAGGCAACATGCAACGAACAATTACCAGGAAAAGCAGGAGCCGCCAGAGAGGGTAAGCAGACAAGTTATTTGTTAACCTGGAGGTTTAGGGGAATCAGCAAGGAGGAGGGATGAGATGTGAGAGGAAATGTGGCCTAAGGCCAGAGCTGCCGACTTTGCTCAAACATGGCACCCAGTTCCAGAGCGTTGGCTCAACAGCTTGTGATTCTGGCCAAATCACTCATGCTCGCTGGTCCGAGTTTGATATATGTTATGAAAAGGCAACAAAAAACAAGCAAACTGATTCAAACACGTTTCTGCTGTTCCTGGCAGTTAGCTATCAATACAAATGCCCTCTTGAAGTCTCTGAGAGTCCTATGAAGCTACAACGAAATGAGCAGTGAATTGTTAGTCAATCTTGCATTGGGACTGCACTAGCAGTTAGAGGCAACGTAGTGTTAAAGGTGACCATCATCATAAGAACAACCGCCATACTTTTACACTTCATCAATAATTGGAAGTATGTGGTATATTTACACTGCCTCCAAAACACTATTTAAAACCTTTTAACTCTCACCTAGTAACCAAGAACTCAGTTCAAGTGAATTTTGACAGAGTCCACAAAGAGTGTGCATAATTAAAAAAAAATATCCAGGACAGAAAACTTCATAAAATATTTACAAGCTCGATTTAGATTTACAGAAAACAACATTTCCTGTGAAAATCTCAGTGGCAAGATTTACTTCTGTTGAAAAATGAGGATCCTATAGCTAGCATTTTAACCTGATTTAACCTCGCCAAATAATCCGTTACGGGAGAGACTGAGCTAGTGTGGAGAATGACTGTCGGACAGAGAAGACACCTAAATGTGCACTTAACATTGGAAAAAAAATATTATAATCGAGCCCTAGCACTAAAATTGATAGATGCATAAAAAATAACTACGTCTATTGGAAGCAAAAAATATGCGTTGTGATATTACATAAAATGATGCACATTTACCTGAAAATAGTATCAAAAAAGGGAAACAAAAGACGGCAGATCTCACTAACAGTCTTGATCTTCACGTATGTTTTAATATATTTTGATAGTTTTGAAAATGGTTTAAAGTGAATTAGAAAAAAGACAGACATGTATTCTCCAACAAAATAAACAAAAATATTACTAGTATGTACCAATTTCACTAAGATGTATTACGGCAGGAAATGTTCTTTATTGTACATGCAAGCAGCAACTAAAACTGCACAGCGTAATCTAGTCACATCACAGCACTGCATTTTATAGCAAACTGTACTTGCTCAAGACCTCAATTTATTCCTGTGAAATATTTTGACCATCCTGCTTGCCCTCTTTATACATTGAATATCTACCATGTGCATTAGTAAACGGGGTTAATTCTACAATCATTTTACATGGGCACAGTCCATCTAACTACGTGAAGGTAAAGATCAATGTAAGTGACTCTGAAAAACACCGATGTCAATTTTGACCCTAGACGATAAGCTAACAAGGGTCAAAAAAGCAAATGTATAGGTTTAATAACTGCCTGGCCTAGGCAAGAATGAACACTGCATTCATGCCCCTTATGAGTGCTGACTTCTGCAACATCATAAAAAATATAGGTTGACAGAAATCGCTTTTTGTGATTTGTTTTTATATCTACACATAAAATCTGGCTAGTTTAAAAATATTTATTTCAACGGAATCTATAAATAAGTGTACTTGGCCAAAAATGTTTTTGTTTACTCGCAATAACCATCAGGGATAAAAAGCAAGCATAAAATGGTTAGCCAAAAGCAAAGGGATCAAATGTTTCAGAGGAACATTTTTCCCTTTTCCTTATCCCGTCTGGGCCTTCTTTTTAATTTCTCCTGCACGCTCTCCTCGGCACTTTCAGACAACCTAAGTGTGGTATTAAACACTATACAAACCAGCATCATACAATAATAAAGTGCATTAATTCAGTGTCCTTTTCCCCGAGTCCGGTATATAATTTAGTCCAGTGAGGAGAAAATTGTTTTGATCGGATGTCTGTGCGGAAAGCAACGTATAAAATATGTCTCATTGATTTATAAATAAGCATCATTAGACCAAGGTTTCATTCCTTTCCCAGTCCTTATTAAGTGAAGCCCCTCCTCTTCCTGCGGATAGGCACACTTAGCTACTAACTCAAAAGGACTACTTTGATTCGTCCCCCTGAATGCTGCCTCTACGATGGTGTGGGAACGAGAGAATGACAGGAATGTAACTGTGGACCATTACACCTGCGTTCATGTGTCTTCACACTATTGAATATCTGAGGGTATACCTAATCAGTAAATCATAATATGCCCATATCACATATTTTCAAAAACACAGACATTAAAGTACTGTAACATTAAGTGAATTATTCAATTTCTAAGGCACCCGAAACACCAGGCTTAGAGGAGAAGGCTGTGAACCCCACACCTAACCTACAGAGGGCAATGATAAGTATGGGGCGACACAGATGTGTTACACGTGGCCTGAATTCAGCCCAGAAGGAGGCCAAGTACAAGTGGAATGATCCTGACCAGTCTATTGAAGATGAAGAGTAGACTCATTATATTTCTGAAAAAAGGCAAACACCATCAGCCAGCTGAGATAATGTACAGAAGACTTACTAGCTTTCCTTGTAAAACACAGGAGAAAAAAACATAAGTTCAATTTCGTCAAGGGGGAATGCCTGGACTGCGTAGTGATAACCGGGTAGGGGCTAGAGAAAGAATGAACAAGCATTGGCATAGCCAATAGGTCTCGCTTTTGGGACCTTATAAGTGTTTAGCCATGCAACTGTTGATGTTGTTGCAACAAGGATATTGTGCTGCATAACTAAATACTTATAAGTTCCCAAAAGCGAGACCTTTTGGCTATGCCAACGCTTGTTCATCTAGGAGATGAGAGTGACATCCTAGAGACGGCTGCACCGTGGCACTCGTGGGTGTCGATCATATGAAACTGTCTCGAAGATGAGTGTGACATCCTAGACAACTACAGCTTAGCACTTATCTATTGGATGTCAATCAAAACCTCATGGTGAAAACATCCATTATTCATGGTGATCCGTCTTTAATTTTAGGTATCATGTGTGTTCCCCTTTGCGATATGGACACTGTCAAGCCAAACATTCACCCCTGTACGATATTCACGAGCTAATTCCAATAAAGAACAGCTTGCAAATCAAGTCACGGTTAAGCCATGAGGGAAGGAACGAGGGTCCGCCGCTGTGATAGGGTGATAGGGTGTAATACTTACACTGTTCGAGTGATTATGCTTTCTCAGATTTGGAGCTAATCAGTGCTCTTCCAGCTAAGTGACAAATACTTGTTAACAGCCTGCCAATGATGCAGCAGGAAGAATTCACGGAGTTACAAAGTGGGGCAGGGCTTTGTAATGAGATACAGTGATATTAGATAAAGTGACTGATGACGGGTCAGTGACAAATGCTTCTGTAGCGCAGTATGGGGGTCGTCTACCTGCTGCCAGTGACACTGCGCCCAGCACTGCTGCAGTAGTGTTTAGTGAAGCAATTTGTCGTATTGGCGCAGGCGCAGCAGAACTGGGAGAGACGAAGGTGCTGTGATGTGCAGTGGTACAAACACGTGGTTAGAGTCTCAGTGGCAAGGCGAGCAGTAAGTATATAAGTAAGCAATACAGTAAGTGAGGACCGAGAGAGATGAGCAGTGATGAGGGAAGTGGATTGTGGAGGTGAGGTGTAGTCAAATTGAGGTGGCATGGAGCAGAGTAATAAATAGAGACGGTCAGTGGAACAGGAAGAGGAACAGTGTGATAGTTGATAGGTGTAGAGGCATTGGGGCGGTAAAGTGGAAAGATGAGCGGTAGTGTGAGCGACGAACGGTCCAGTGTGAAAGGGAGGGGTAGATGGCAGCTCTGCAATTCCGCAGAGCAGAAGTCAGGAAGCATATCCTTGTCATTTGCTAAAAATAAGCCTGTGGAGGTAGTCTGAGCCTCATTACAGGGCCCTCACATCCTTCCTGCAGAACATCAAACCAGGACACGCGTCCAACAAGACGAACAATGCTTATTGCCGTGAAAAGCCAAAGAGAAAGAGATTAGCTGCAGTTTTCACCAGAAAGCTTAGCTTTCATGTCTGATGCCCTGAAAAAGGCAAAACAGCTTTTAGAAGCTTTTTTAAGACAAAGGATTCGCTTTCTTCAAAGTGTAGGAGATGACAGAGAGGCAGAAGCTGCAGGAGAGGGTGCAAGACCGTGCAGTACCACAGACAAAGGGAACAAGCATTGGCCGCGCGGGGGTAAAAGTAACACCGCCCGGCCGTGAAAGCGAAAGTAATCGCAATCGCGGTGAAAGCGAAAGTGATCGCGATGACGTGCTCGGTGCTAAGCAAGCGAGGGATGCACCCGCAGCATTGGAGAGGGGGAGCGAGGCACGCGCGCTTGTGCGCGTAACAGCAAGCTGGTGGCCAGAAAAAGCGTGTGGGTAGCACACCGAAAACCCGCTAACTAAATGTCTCGCCAGAGCAGCGCATGCGCTGGCTCAGGGGAGACCTAAAAAAAGGTGGGAAGAATGCTATCTTGATTCATATGAAATGAGGGTTAATTATTGGCACAAATGCCAGACCAGCATAAAGATATCACTATTTGTAAAAAAATCAATTAAAAAAACCATGAGTCGGGGCATTGGCTAACCTATGGATTAGAGGTCAATTAATATACATGCTAATTTAATAGCAGCCTGAAAATATATATACTCAATGGAACTGATAATTAATTCCTTCTAACTTTTCAAGGGGAATTAGCTCAGTTTAATACAAATGTCATATAAACAACTCATTTTGCAGGCCACACTTTTCATTTGACAGATTCCTAAGCAAAGAAACTCTAATAGATAGGAGGTATTTTGCGAGGTGACTGAAAGGAATGGAAGATACATGATATAGCCAATCGGCCCTCTCCCAAAGCCTGAAGGAATGAGGAAATCATAGAAGTAACTAAATTCCTTTCAAATGAAGGTTCGAAATAAGACCTATAGACACAAAGTAAAGGCATGGGCATACCACTTTGACTGAGGAGAGCTAAAGCATTGCCTTTGTTGGCCCAGGGGAATGATCATATTCAACATAGAAAACAATGCTTCAAATGTTTTGAAGAAAAACTAGCTAGAAGTGGTCACACTTCTGATCTGGGGTGAGGACTGAGTAGCAAATAAGACCCTGGTCACTCTGCCTGCTTGCCTATAATTTAAACTTATTTTCCATCCTTACAATATACACAGTCATCAAAAAGAAATCTTCTAACTGACAGAAATTCATCTGGCAGAATAAGAATTTCAATCCAGGTGTTCCCCAAGTAATGAGTGTAAGAGTTCGCTACTTGATTAAGTTTATTTGTTACGATATTGCGTAAAACATTTAGGGACAGCCAGATGGGGGGGCTAACATTTACATCCAATTAGAGGAAAGGCTGTCCGTACAAATGCCACACTCCAGAGTGGTCAAGAATTTTTTATAGCCAACACTATGATGATGATGATGGGAGGGAAACATGAAATAAGAGATGAGAGAGTTCTGTCATGACCATCTCTGGGGGAAACAGAAGTCATCTCATATCGCTGCAGAAAGTGGTGTAAAAAAGAGTGATGTTGGACAACTACAGGCTTTAGGAGGAGGTGGGTTCAAAGAGTGATCTGTCTGTCTGCCTGAAGTGTCTATTTCCCCAAGGCATAATTCCATTCTACAGATGAAGCTTTCTGCTACATCAAAAGGCTATACATGCAGGAGTAGAGATACTTTTTAGTAAAACTTTGATGATGTTCATCCTGCAGATAGCTTCAGTGACTACAATGTTGTTTCATGAATCCAGATGAAACATGCCTATATTCACTTAAGAGCCAGTAAGACCTTGTAAATGTTCTATTGAAGCCTGAAAAGTTTACTGAATTTGCGGCAAATAAAAATGCCTCAACGTCAGTGAACAGTTGAGGAGCTAAGGTAAGATGTAAGAGAATAATAGATAACTGAAAATGTTGCTTGTCCAACGAAAACAATCTATTGAGAAAGTAAAATGAATGGGAACATGGAAGTAGACAGTACATCTTCCAATAAATGTACTGGGCAGACACAGGACATCATAGACTACAGAAGACTCATTTTCAGTGAATGATATGGGATAGATTGAAATGGGTGAAAAAAGAACAGCGTAGGAACCTTTCCATAGTACCGACTCAATAGAATCATATCAATTTTGGGAACCAGTTTCTCACTTCTCTTTTTGAAAGTTGGGTAGTGGCAGCGAAGAGCGAGGTACTATGTCCACAATTCCTTCACAAGAGAGCACAGGCCATGCCTTACTTTTTACTTTTATTAACAGAGCAACCGTCAAAGGACCAGGCAGTCAGGCTGCCCCTCCCAACTGATACACACACCATCCATTCCATCTACAGCCCTCTACATTCCACATATCTTCACTAAATTCTAGGTGCCCTGCTCAAGTGCAACCCATAATACATCTCCCTATACCAAATGCAATAAACACAAACGTAAAAGTAAAAGAACCACAAAATAGGAATTAAACAAACAGGAGACCAACACAATGCACAACGTTTCACCAAAAGTTCCCAGGTGAAATGCACTGCTTGGGTAACAGGTAATACTGGGCTAGCTCTACATCAGTGCAATAATTAGCAATGACAACCCACTAGGTTCAATGGGAAACCTCCTTCCTTGCATGAAGGTTTCTCATAGACTTTCATATACATTGTTTTTCTCCAGAACATACTAAACCCATGCATTCCAGAGCTTCTTGCAGAGTTTCCTTGAAGACCTCATATCTATTTGCAACACTTCTAGAATTTGACTCGACCAGCCTGCAAATGCTCTACACATCTACATTCTCCACCATCAAAATGCTCCTTCTAACTGCCACAATCATAAAAGGCCCAAGAAATTTGTGTTGCTCTTTCTTAAAAACCTTGGTCTCTCCAGTAAGTCACTCTCACCTACTTTCCAATTCACATGCTCCACTCTTAACAAACCAAAATATATATTTATTTTGATATTACTTGACACTTTCTGCCACCAGGAATCTTTACACTTCTCTCTTTCATGAACTTCCCTTCAAACATGATGGATTCAACTTAATACCAAGCAGTCACCCCTTCAAACTGAAAAGCTGAAACCTCAGAACCACCAACTGGCGCAGTTCAATGTGCCCACAGAGTATCGCAAAACACACTTCATTGACCTTCTCAACTTCACCGCTCTCTGTATATAACCCTTGATTGTTCTGATCACTCTCTCAGCCAATATACCCACATTCAACAGGTATAAAACAGCTTTCAAATATGTAATGGACCTGTCTTGATAAAATCCTGATTGTTTGACACAACTTGGATTCCATTGTCCGTTATCATAACCATCGGAATTCCTTCACACAAACTCATCCCTCAGAAATTCCAGCACAGAATGGCTTGTGACAGTGATTAAACACATGAAAGACTGCACTTTACGATGTTGTCCATTTTTAAAATGACAAATATTTCAGAAGGCTGAATGAGATCAAATATGTCCATGCATATTTTGGTAACACTGTTCAATGGGGACATCGACTGGGGTAAATGGAACCTGCCTTAGCACCTTAGACTTGTCATTAGAGGCCCATTATAAACCGTCATTTAAAACTCCTTCCACCATTAGATTTATCCTTAGCCACTAACAATACCCTCTCACTTTTGCCATAGTCAAATTCCTACCAGGACGTCCCTCTTGTGCTAGTTTAACTATTTCACTCTTAATACCTTCAGGATGCTCCCACCAGGCCATTCCTAAACAGCTTTTCATTGACTATAAACAACTCCTCCCTAACATGACCAAAACCTCTTCAGGACATCATTCAACTCACTATAACTTGGCCACACATAGACTACCAACTCTTTTGATTTGTTTATCCTTTTGTTTGTCACTGAAGCTTCTCTACATTTATATTTGTCTACAGCATACTCATACACCCACATGATTGCAACAAACTTCATACACCCACATGATTGCAACAAACTTATCAACAGCACAGCTAGTAACACGTAACCGGCAAAGATAATCAGCAGTCCTTGCCCCAGGTAGTCTACTGAAAAGTTGAACTATGTCAGTCTCCAGCACAATACTGATGTGTGCACCAATACGTACCTCCAACATTTTCATAAACACAACAAGGGCCACCTTCTACATGTCCAATAGGTAATTCTTCAACGTTTTCACATTTATTCTTTCCTTGAAATTCAAGGTTATGCAATAACATGCCGTGTTTCCTAGCTGAAGACATCTTGTCAACCACCAATGGCCATTAAATAGGAGTTTTTCCAGTGCTTTCACAGAAACAATGGCTCTTCAGCCTCTGAAAACAGGAGGGATACACTGTCCGCAGCCATCATAGTTTCCTATGAGTAAGACGCTAACAATCTAAAATAATTATCTAATTTGGGAAACAAAATAGTAATTTAAAATAATAAACATGACTTAATGCCAGTTATTCCATGTCAAAATCATAACCCATGTTAATACATTTCATAAGTTGTCAATTTGTTTTAGCCGCCTATCACTTAAAGGTCTGCTGCTTTTTTAATGTTACACATTTGTTATCTCAAGACAGAGAACAATTCAGCTTGATTCTTTTCACTTAACAAAATTACGAGCCAGGTATCCCAGTAGATATTGATGGGTTTATGCTTCCACTGGGATCAAATTAACTCACATGTGCCACAAAATTCAAACAAATATGGCCACCATGGTTGTTTGATCCTTGCACATATGCTGTGATGATATTGTCGCCATACAGAAATGTTGCTTGCACTGTGCAGAGCTCTTCCCCATTTATGCAGAGGAAAGAACACAGGTGAAACATTTGAAATGCTAATGCTGAAACAACCATTGAGGAGTTATTCAATTGACATTACCGAGAGCTATGAAAACAGCAATGATGAAATGAAAGAGCAGTTAGTATAACCAACCCTCCACTGTTAATAATTGTACAGTAGAAGAATAAGTGATATGCTGTTCCTGGTTAATATATGCTGGACCTTCTCAAAAGCCATTGTCCTCCTCGTTGTATATTAATAATAGTACAGTACCTTGTGGAGTAGGTCTTATTTGTCAAACCCCCCCAATACTACAATACTCTATTCACGATAATAAACGCTTTGAAAGTGACATATATAGATGTAAAAAGCCACCAAAATGGACAAGTAGGTGGCACATATATTGCTAACTCTCTTCCGTTAGTAAAAGTGCCTTGTGTGTTCAGAGTTTAATGGTGATTCCTGAATTTCCTGATTGGTATAAAAATCCAGGGATTGGAGGTGCTCTTTGGACTTGTCCCCCACCAGCTACTTGTGGCCGAGTGTTACGTCCGCTATTACTACGCAAGAGAGCACAGCCCATACAATATTGTCAACTGCATTTATTAGGCTACAGAGCGATGACTAGAGGACCAGCTAGGAGGCCCCTTGAAATGACTCTCAGTCCATTCCATGATCACCCTCTACATTCCAAATGAACTCACTACAATCTAGGTGCTCAAGTACAACCTATAACAAGAAGCTCTCGAAGAAGTGGGCAGGAAAAGACTGAACTCAATTTTGTAAATGTTCCCGACGAGGTCTAGCACATAGACAAGAAGGACAGGCCTTCCACATGGTTCTAAAGATAGGTAGTCCACATAGGGAGTGGCATTTGTGGAGGTGTAGCAAAGTAGTTCATGGAGACTTGTGAGGAAGTGGCATAATGTAATTCTTTCCTGTCAGAAACCATGATCACATGATCACAGCCGCTTGCTTGAAAGAGCCACCTAGATCCATGAGCTGCAGGAACACCATTAAAATCTCTCCTGACTTTTAAAGACCTTTCCCTTACAAAGAGACATATTCACTAGAACATTTATATTCTGTTTTTAGCAGATCCAAAGTGATGCCTAAACATTTGGACTGACTGTAGTTCAGCGAGTAGAGATTTCTGAGCTTGCGCCACCTTAAAGGAGCACATTCAGACTCAACTATGAGGAACATTTGAACTTCCAGAATCTTCTGATTAGATACAGGGTATTTCAAAACAGACATCCGACAGGAAGAACTTGCTGGTCCATAACACCAATTAGTCCTGTTTAGTCCCCCCTCCTTATTCAAAGCCTATGTCAAACCTTGAGAAACTCCCCAGGTCTCAGCAGAGACTGTACTAGGTATACTGCACATAGTTATAATACCAGAGACAGAAAAATCTGGAAGGCTTTAGAGAACCCAATGGTTTTCAGTCGGAAAACGGTAGAGATATAAAATGAAGAATTTAGAAGTTTCTGGTGTTCGCCACTCTAGTGACAGGCAATCATTTTCGCTAAGTGTCACTCAGAAAGAAGCAGAATTGGGTTAACGTTTAGTGTGTTTAGGACTTTATTCTGTACAAAGAAATCATGCAAACTAACACATCAAAGCACAGTTACCAGGAAATACTTCTTATTTTGTCAATATTTGTAGAAAGACTATGGCCAATCTCAAACAAAGCCACATAGCTACGAGCAATATCTTCATGGTTCTTCTATCACCCTCACTTAAATATCTGAGATAAACAGAATGCATATTGAGCAATTAAAAAATATATTTGTGTGACAAAAGCAAAAATGGAGTGTATGTGCATGTTGTTGCGGATGTAGAGATTAATACAATTCAATATGTATAGCAAACTTGCAATCCTATCAAATATTTCCTTAAACGCAGTCCATACAATCAGAACCCATCACAGTAATAAATGTTTTCCAACAAAAGGGTTCTCATACGTCATAAAAAGAATAACCGCAAACTAAACTGCATGCAGAATTTAGTGCAAGGGACAGATCACCTGAAATCAGGCCTTCATGTCATGCTTTTGACAATGTGTAGCAACAGTTCATCCACTGTTTTGAAGTACTTATTAGACGGCACAAGAGAGAAACCGATTACCTATAAAAAGTTGTACATGATGAAAAAAACAATTCGGAGTCACTGCTGGCTCATAGCAAGTTTGGTAAACAACCATGTGATATACACACTTTTAATTCATTGATAGTACAACAGCAAACTTATGTATTAAGAAAAATAAGAATTTAAGACTCTCAGAGCTCCCCCTTTAAACTATTCAACTAACAGCTAAATCAATATTGTAATATATTCTAGTCTTTACCAATGAGTTCATACATGCAGAGCAGGATTAATGACCACTGAGAGCATGGGAGCTGGTTCTCTTTCCACCTATTCATATGATGTATTTTCATGACCAAACGTTTTTATTATGCAAACAGCATCTTGCATATATCCAGCTTATTGGCCTAGCTGTAGTTCAGACAGCTTCCTTCTTTTTCTACAACTATTCCCTTGTATAGTTATTCTCTGCAAGTGACAATATTCCTTAGTGAGTAGAAGATGGTGCTGAAAGCGTATACATTGTTTAAAAATCTTTTTTTCTGGCAAGCAGTATTCCGTAAGATTATATCTTGTAAACCTCACATAATTCTAACAGCTTTGGACACACCAACCGACAACTGAAAAGTACGCTATAACCAAATAACTTGCGCCATGAAGTGCAGTGCACGTTTCAGATTGGATCTACTTTCAATGTTTGAAATCATGTTTGTAACTGTACCAATGCTATTTGGCTTTGAGTTCTGTACTGATTTTATGGACAGGTTTGCTGTGGGGTGTAAGATCTTCATTCCTAGTTCATTCCATCTTGGCAGATGCAGAGCCTACTGTGTGTGTCATAGGTTTGGGTCACAATGCATAACTATTTGTTGTCCTATAAATCATGCAAGCGGAATACAGTGTGGATTGTGTGACTATACATGTCTTCAATGCACAAAATACATACAAAACTGTTTTGGTAATCTGGTTTATATTGACCAAAAGAGTCCTTCAATAGATAGATTATTTTCCTGCAGTGGAATAAGGTTTCTAGTTAACTTCCTTAGATTCTCTGAAACTTCCTGAAACTGCCATTATTTTAACATCTTGTGGCAGAAGTGAGTGATTGTAATCTAATTTCAAAGTTATTGTCTTTTCATATTTGCACGGATATCCAAAATAGGACCACAAAGCATTATTATACAAAGGGTTATCCATCCCAACAGTAGCAAGTATTGATACTAGGTCACCATCATCTCCTCCTGTTTATATAACAATGTTAATACTTACTCTACTATTCCTACTACTTGCATAAATGATAATGTATTACCTATGAGGAAAAAAACCTTAGTTTTGCTTCCCTTTTGAGTTGTCTTTGCACATGACAGCAAAAAGGAAAACTAACACCCCATATTTTCAAAATATCTTTAAAGGATAGATTTGTCCATATAAAAAGACTACCTACCGTCTAAGATTTACACAGCACCTTACCCAATCATATTTTTACTCATTGCTTCCAAGTTATCAGATACTATCAACGCTTATGCACAGACAAACTCAAGAAAGTCTCATTAATACACATCTGGAAATTCCCCAGAGATTTAATAAATCTGTTTGTTTTTTCAGTAAGAAAACAAGTGATTATCATCAGCAGTGGCAGGGGTTAACATTTTCTTTTTAATAAGATATTGGTAACTGCTTATAATGGTTCTACATATGATTGTAATTGTACAGCTTTATTTTTACTGAGACAGGCATATATAATTTAAAGCCCTATTAGAGCCTGTCTCTTGTGTATAATGGGTGATAATGTGTACATTATCAATACATTGTATTCCCGTTTTATACATTCACAAGATATTGAAACCTCAATTATGTCAACAGATAAATAATTATAATAATTGTGGATTACTCATAGTTCGTCTCCTATTTAAATGTTCAACGCTAAAATGTAGAAAAAGTCTTAAGAACTTGCTAATGCTGGAATCCATGAAGAACCCAGGGCTTCTTAAGGGAGACAGAAGAAAAGGTGAATGTTTAAATAACAGGGTGGTGGGCAGCTAGAAATTAAACAGAGATAGTCATATCTTGCAAGGTTTAGCAGAGTTCTCAAAGAAATGAAAATAATTGTAATTGGACCTTATTGCTTCCATCTCCACCCCCTCTGGGTGTCCTGATGGTAGGATGGCAAGTCAAAACACAACAGAGAAAATATGTATTAGTTAAAAATAAATATTGTAAGGGGTTTGTTTCCCTGTAGACTGACCAAAAAGCAATAAGGTAATATGAGTACGTTTGTTAATAAGTTATAACAAGCATTTGCAATGCAAAAGGTTTCGCATTAACGCCAGTTTGAGCAATTATTTATGTTTTAGGTTTTAAAACATATATAAAAGACATTGACATTTAGAATCCTAATAGCTTAAACTCTTTCAAATGCTAGACTTCTTGCATTGCAAATGCTTCCCCCAATGTGCTTGCAGCTAATTTGTCATCAACACCAGTATTACTTGTTTCCTATTTTCTCAAGTAAACCAGAAAGTGAAAGTCTGCGCAAACAGGGATATATGCTGCCACACAGGAGAAAATCAACTATATTACTATTGTGTTACCCAAAGTTCTTCACATAAAACATATTTCTTCAACATTTCTATTATTCAGTGGAGAGCCCTGAACATTGGAAAGATGAATGTTTAGGACGACGTGCTAGGATTCCGTCTAGACCCCTGCAGGTCATACACAGATTTCTGCAGTAGGCACTAAGCAATCTTGCTAGCGGATTAACCCTAACCCCAGAGGTACCCTAAGGTAATAACAATAAACAAAAACAAATTCAAGAGGTGAATGAGTACTCATGCATAGTGCACACTGCGAGCTGACCCACGTTGGTAATTATTTGTCAGCCGCCATGCGCGATGGTTGAGCATTAAAGAAAAGACTCTCCACGATTGGATGCAAGTCACATAGCACCAAGCTAGGATGCTCCTTTATGCTGGGCATACTGAGAGGAGGCACCCAAGGAGACGAGCGAGCTGTAGCTGTGTGCAAGCCCTTCTTGAAGTTATTAAAAAGCACATTCACCACAATAATAAGCAAGACAAAGGAATAGGCACCGAAGAAGACGAGCCAGCTGGAGAGTTAAAAGGCACGCTCCGTCAGAAAAGAAGCAGGGGAGAGGATGAGAATGAGAGCCTAGGAGATGAGCGAGCTGTAGCACTGCAAGCACACACCCAGAGCCACTTCCACCACTGCCACTGCACTTCCACTGACGTACACTGCACCACTGACAAACACACACAGATCTACCTCCACCACTGTCACTCAATCCCCCACACAGCATCACTGCCTCACACAGTCCCACTGCCACAGCTGCCACACAGAGCACCAGTTATATAAGCACCCATGGTACCCATTGACACACACACAATCACTTCCATCATTGCAAACCACAGTGCTATTGCCTCCCCACATAACACCACTACCTCAGACAGCACCACAGTCACACATAGCACGTCATACACACAAACACATGCACACACTGCCATACTCACACCACTACTTCCATGTAAATCACAACGTTGAAGCTCAATACTGCTGACACATTGCAGAACACGGCCACACACACTGAGCTACCACAGCCTCACACATCACCGTTGCCACCCATAAATACGCCGTCCACCACCACAGCAGCCGTATGGCATTTGTCGTTGAGCCTCAAGGTGCAAAAATGTCTGCACAGGTCACGTTATCGGACGCTCACGGGCATGCACAAGTGCGCATCACACGCCGGCACCATAATATGTATTACACAGCAACGGGGCACACCTAAAGAATGTCACAAACACCAGGATTGTGTGCGCAAGCACACGCGTACACACGCACACACATGTGTGCACCACCTATCTATAGCAGGGCCTTCAACATACCGCACATCATACAGCAGTGTCTACACACTAAAGTGCATCACTGCGCAAGATTGTAATGGTACACACATGGGGTGTGTCACACACAGACACCACTACTGCGCATGCGCAACAAGAGGATTTTATCCATGTCACTCTTAAATTCTATGGTAGGACTCCAATGACCCCCAACAATTGAGTAACTTGATTATTGTGACTGACACCAATAAAGGAACTACTCAATACGCAGTGCCATCTTGTTTGAAAAATAAAATTTGTGCATCTTTTATGGAGTTGAAATTGTAAGGTGCCCGGCCTCTGATAACTCTTCAGATCGTCCGGAAGTTGCCTACACTAGCAAAACAAGCAATGGCGAGTAGTTTACTAATAGTGACAGATCCCATGTGCAGGTCAGACACCCCCCATATCTGCCTCTTACGCGGGCGGGGGTCAACATGCATGAAGAATAGCCTTATGCACAGAGCACGACTGTCCCCATGTATTTGCCGCCTTGCTCGGTCACGTAGAGTCCCCAGTGTGCATGGTGAGCTGTCTCCAGTGTGTGAGGAAGCAGAGGCAGCATGCCCCAACCCCCTGCGATTTACAGTACAGCAGGCGCAGAGACGGCTCCAGCAGCACCTCCTCCGTCCCTTCTGTGCTGAAGAGCGGGGCGGGAATCAAAAGCAGTGGTGCGCGCACACCACAGAGGAGTGGGGCTGATTGAGTCTTGTCTGTGCCACACTGATATGCGTAACAGACACCGGTGGGACTAGGCGGAGCAAAGGCGGGACATGCGCCCGCCTTTGCCCAATTGCGTGATGTAGTTTTAAAAAAAGGCACGCTAAAGCCAATGGCAGCCAGCGAAAGCAAGACCACACGAACGAGCATGTGGTCAGATTTCAGAACCCCGTACAAGAGGTCTCGCGCTGTGGGAGCAGTGCTGTGCACTGCAACGCTAGGCGCAAGACCTAAAAATATAGATTCCATACCTATTCCAGAAAAATCTCAGCATAGATAAGAAACAAGGTTAAATATTGCTGAAATTTAGGTTTTGAATAGAAAAGCAAATTGTACAATTAATAGCCTGTAGTTTCAGTAAATGGAATTTATTTCAGAGAAGGGCTGAACACACAGATCTTCCGGGTACTGAAGTCCAACCAGGTTGTGATACTAATAACCTATCCATAGCTGCCAAGGTTTCAGATTGCAATGTGCGACATTTTCATAATTTCAGTGTGATTAGGAGTGACAGTATTTCGAAACCAAAATACAGCAATGAATAAGAGGAAAACCTATAAATATCAACATTTACAGCCATTTGAACAACGAGAACACGATTTTAAAACTGCTGCAAAGCATCACAAGAAATTAGAGGGCACTAGTGCACTTGTAATCTGATCGCGCTGTAAAGCTGGGCGGGACGGCCTCCTGCTGGAGAGATCTTGTTTAATTTGGCGCAGGGCGCCAACCACGACGCTTTAATGAGGCAAATTGCATGCAGCACTAGTCGATTAGCACGGCACCCCCTCCCTCCAGACTCTGTTACACTAGAGTATTGAGCACTAATGAAGTAGAGAGGCTGCTTGACTGCACAATTCCTAGAGCACAGGACATCGTAGGCAGCTTAGAATTAACCCAATTTAATAGCAACCAAGTGCAACTACCTACCTGGCAAGCACGGGACGTGAGAGAGCCGCCCGTGCGTGAAGTAAGTATAAAGGTGTGCAGCGGGTAAAAATCAAGTAATTTAAGGCGCTTGCACTGCAACTCCTGCTGCTTGCTGCGGCTCTCAGTGGAACAGTCTAGCCATTGGCGATACCCTAAGAGACCCTAAGTCAGTGTGGGGCTCTCACCAAACAAGCTCCTTCTGGCACCCATCTGATTCCTTTGATATTCCCACTTTTCGGGACCTGCAAAGGCTACTACATAAGAGATGCTTATAAATAAGACTCGGCAACGATTGTTACGTCAGGGTGACATTGAGGGTAATTTTTAATGACATCTTGCTGTGGTTGACGCTGTAAACTTCAAGAAAGCCTTTCTTTCTGTCCCATGGCATGGCTGTGTGAACCCCGCCCGTCCCCAGAGTGAATAAGCAATCACTTACTGTGGCCCGGGCAATGATTCTAAAGGTACTCACCAGCTGCACAGTTAGTCAGCGGTGTGCTTGCCTGCTTTGCGCTGCATCGCAGCTGCCACGGTCCCGTGAGTCGAGGGCTCCGTTGTCAGAATCACAATGTTGATTCATTTTAAATTTGACCGCGGCGATGCGAACGGAACTACGATTTGCCGCACAGAAACTTTGCCTCCTGACCCCTGCTGCGCCACATGCTCCAGCAGGACGTGACGTACCACGGCTATCGAAAGTCAGATGTTGAAACTGGGTGCACGTTATTACATTGTAGCACAATCACTGCTCAGACACCCAGCCCCAGCATGCCTGAGCAGCGCGCTGCCACTATCCAGCTTTACATTTCAGACTAGCATTGAAATTAGCAACGCTATGGTTTGACAGTCCAGGGGCAGGGGCAAATGCCAATAATGCATGACAATGCATTTCAATGCAGTGATGCGGACCACCACACTGAAATGCGTTAGTTTAACGCATGATACGTGGTAGTTGGCAGAGCTGCCCATCATGCACTTCTCATCAATAAAATGCATGACATATACAAAAAAAAATAATCAGATGATAACTAATTTGTCTAAAGAAAGGACTGTATTGGGTGGGTCGACAATCATATAGCTTTAACAGGAGTTTAGGGAAATTGCTATAAAGATGGCATAAATAAAATAAGTAAAACATATTATTGGCCCCTTGACTCCATTTGTATCAAACAGTTTTGGCAGAGATGATTTCAAAAGCCTCAACCAAAGTCAGTATTATTGCACAGTGCAAAAAAGGCGAAAACTGTATAGAGAATAGCTGGTGGTATGGCTGAAGGAGTTGAACGTTCCCTGCTGCAAGACAGCAGTGATCAGAAGGTTGATCCTGGAACGGCCTAGGTCTTCCATCCTCCCTAAAGTCGGTAAAGTGAGTATCATAAATTGGGCAAAACTAACATTTGGTAATTACAGCACATTGAAACGACAGGAGTGTAGTATAAGGCGCTATATTAAAACAAGGTATTATTATTAGTAACAACCTGTTGTTTCAATTTCGTATGAACGATCTTTAAAGACTCAAAATATTAAAGTTAATCTAAATCAACATCGGCGTTTATTTGTAACTTAGAGGAGATAAAGTAATGAAAATTATCAGACAAATGTACCTGAAGTAGTATTTGTTAAGATAGTAGGGTCTATGGTGACTGTCAGTGGAGGATCGGTTTCCAAAACATAGCTATTGCTTAGCCCTAAATATGGGTAAACTGGTCAAATCTCCTTTACAGGTCTACACATTAAACAGTGCTAACTGTAATCCTCACAATCTAAACACAGATTGTTTATCTCTCTAAAACGGAAACATTTTGCCAAGTTGAGCTATTCATATTCCAGTTTATAATATGCTGCCAGTCATTCTAAGCACGCTGTTTTCTTTCTTTTCAGCAAATTTGTGTTTCTCTACCCTGGCGAAAGTCGCACGTTTCAAATTTGACCTCATATTTTCTTTCCAAACACGTTAAGAAGGGGGGGAAAGCAGTGTACAAACCAGAGCTGCACCATCTCCTTGCAGTAGAGAGCAGACCTGCACCATTACTAGAGTAACCAAAGATGAGGAATGACAGCTTAATGACTTTAAAGCTTTTAACATTAACACATTTTCTCCAATTTGAGTACTAATATTCCAGCATGATTTAATGGGGTTAGCCATTTAATACAGTTAAATAACTCAGATGTTGCACTCAAATTGAGTTTAACATCTATTAAACATTCACTTACAAATTTCAGCACGCCAGGGACAAATCACTAAGTTAATGCAATTTTACTGTAGGAGCGCTTGCATTTTTAGAACATTTCTAAGAAAGTGGAAGGAAAGCCTTGTAAACAGGATATTTAATGCACGCCAATAAAGCGTTGTCTTTTCCCAAAACAAGACGGAGACCTGGCAGTGTATTCTAAGCAAGAATAGTGGATGCGAGGCAGGGTTTTAAATTAAATTAATATTACCACAATACAATGCCTAATTTCGCGCTGAAATTCATGCTATGACAAATGTGCTGTTCATGACGTTCATGGTTGGAGTCCGATGTGTGAAGAGGTGTTTAGCTCCTCGTAGCAGATTTTACTGAATTTCTTCTTTTTGGTGACATTTCCTGTTTCCAAGATAACCAGGTTTGACCCTACATATTCCATCTAATTTTCCAGCCCCTAAATTGGTTTGCTTCGTGGACAATTTTCTATTCATTACTGAGTTGAAGAAAGGAACACAAAAGGTGTTTTTTCTCGCTCTATTTTAAACTACGTAAATCCTTGTAGTCAGATTCCAAAGCATCAATAAAGGTTTCTTTTTCTTTTTCGATAGACAAGCCACGGTAATTGAAACGAGGTCTAATCATACTCATTACTGTTTTCAGCAATTTGCACCAGCAAAGATGCCTATTAGGTAACTGTGTTTAATAAACCAGTCTGTAGAAAGGCAACAGTAATGAGCTCTTAACCGTGGATCTCTAGTGCAAATCTAATGTGAAAAGTGTTATTAGCACTGAATAGATTTTCACATTTAAAAGTGTCATAATTAAGCTGTATATACACCAGGAGGAGCTGTGATGTGACAAACTGCCAAGCACACAATTAAATATAATATGCATTTTGCTAATATATATATATATATATATATATATATATATATATACACACAGAGAGAGAGAGAGAGAGAGAGAGATTGATACCCAGTAAATCTAAGTCGGAAATGGGGATAGTTGTAATTAAAACATAGAAATTCTCTTAAAAATCCTAAGTTGAAAAGACTTTCCATTTATGAACCAAAATCCATAAAATGAAACTGGTAAGTTGAAGTGAGCTATGCAATTATGATTTACAGCAATGCACTATTTGGGATTTCACACAATGTCAGAGAACTTCAAATATGTTATGGATGACTTTACTAGTGACATCACAATTCACATCTTAACGGCAATCAATCATCGATAACACTACGGAGGCAGAAAATGATTGCTCTTTTACAAACTGAGGAATGATAACGCTCAAATTAATGGCTATGCACAGAAAAATGAGGGACAGATGGGATGAGCACAAGTCGTAGCCATCGCAGAAGGCCGTACTGAGCAGGATATAATAGGAAGGGCAGTCAAGTCCTGTGTTCAAATCTACTTGTCACAACATACATAAGAATGATATCCATATTCTGCTACACAAAACAATTGCTTAGAGTTCTATTGGTGTTTCTTCGTCTGGTACTGCTAGTTAATCAATATTTTTTTACTTCTTCTTGCCCCTTTTATGGTATTCATAGTGACATATTTCCTAGAATAGAAATATATTTTATTGCATAACTGGATGCTGACTTCCACACAATGCTGCCAATGAATGCTGCAGGGTATTCTGAAGGTATTTTTGCATTAGAAAAAAATGTGACAGGCATGCACACTTTTTCCAGTGCATTGTGGTTTTACTCTCCGTCTAGTTTTTGGCAAAAGGCCAGAGCCTTTGATTAGTATATATTCACATCCTACCAATTAGCAGCAATCACTGCATAGCTCCAAGTGGTTCAAAACTCTCACCTATGTTCTTTAAAGCATATTTAGTCCCCCTAGCTATACTGAATACAACTTTCAGCTTTTCCTTTCAGACATATGCCAATGCTTTCCTGAACAGTTCCTGGAGGTATCAGATGAACGCACGTTGATAACTAACTAAAATTATAACAATTTAAAACGGAGAGTTTGGTGGTTTGATTTTGGTCAATTTAATTAGGCCCTTAGTTTACAGTGCGAAACCCTTTTGAAAATGTATGGTTTCCTCATTTTCTCTGCCCTCACAAGTAGTCACAACAGTAAATCTTGGCTTCTACCCCCTCTTTTTCTTAAAAGGTTATTCACCAAACTAAAAAAGCATAAATTGTTCAAGGAACCAATACAAGAGTCGAGTCTAATACCTATCTGTTTCAACAGAGTTTATTAGGGCCTACCAGCACATACAATAAACAAGCATTTGCAATGCAATAGGTCTCGCAGTTGTTTTTAAAACGTAAATAAAAGACATTGTCAATTACAATTCCAATAGGTTAAACTCTTGCAAATGCGAGACCTATTGCATTGCAAATGCTTGTTCTTAGCAGTGAGGAGGCACCAATATCGACTTAACGATGGTAGACACAGCTACATATTCACATAGATCTAATTTTCCTTCAGCTCACACTTAAGCGCAAATACGGGATCCCAACACAAACACCATGCCACAAATCATCATGCAGAACACTAAACTACTTTCCTTAGAGTGCACTACAGACATTTTTTCAACCAATTACACCCTATGAAATAACATACTAATCATTCACCCAGAGTTCTTCAGCATGTCATCCTGGATATAAAGCGATATATAAATGAAACTAAACTAACATGCATTACAAACTGCCCATTAGAAAGCAGGCTGAATACCACCCAATGCACCATGTGCCTTAGATCTGAGCAGCTGTGACACAAGGTACTTATTGTTGTGGGCCCAAAGGGTTTGCAAAGGAGCTAGAAAAGCTCAGGGCAGGTCTGGGAGTATGTATACAGACAAGGGTTACTGATGGTTACATGGTCCATGAAGAGAAAAAGGTGATGGAGATAGGGGTCTAAGTATAACAAAGGACAAGGAATAAAACCTGAAGCTGACTGGTTATGGATTTGCTTGAGTCACCAGTAGAAGTGAGATGTTGAATTTGTTCCGAAAGTGGTTACAGGAGTATTAACAAGTGGGGGAAAAAAGTAACCAAAAAAACAGAAACGCAGCAGGGAAATTTTAATTCTCATTAACATCAACTTGCTAGACAGCAGCATCAACATTATGCTAGGGTTACTTACCTATGCCACCCATTAGTCCCTATACATTGACTCTATGCTATTTTTAATGGATGGGGTGTGGATTTAAAAAGGTCAATGTGCGACTCATTTTCTGTTTTCCTGTGTCCCATTTTGGAAATGTTGTAATTAGCGCGGGGAGTTGACAACACAGAAAGGCCAATTCCTCTTTACATCCATTAATGGTCAATTAACTGAGTCCCACTAAATACACCAAAAAGAAATATCGGTTACTTGTAACATTTAGTGCAAAAACGTATTGTAGGGAATAATATTAATGTTAAGAAAAGCTATTGTTCAATGCTGCATGCCTTGCTATTCACAAACAAAATTGCATGCTAGTTGGCGAAACATGCATTTTGACTTAGAAGCAGCTCCTCAAAAGTTTGATGGGAAGCATCAGGACTTCCCTAGAGACAGCCCCGCAACAGAGAAGCTAGGCTTAGCGGATCCTTGCGGATAGCAGAGGGATGGATAGAAATGTGAAAACACATTCCTGCAAAATAGAATCTTGGACCAGACACCGCGTTTTGAAATTAATCAGGGCTTGCCAGTAGAACCAGTGGAATAATGTCGGGACCAAGCGGCTCATCTCTGGACAATGTACCATTCAGCTGAACGTGTCCCAGAAACACAAATGCAAGGCTAACACATGTAGGGACGGCAGAGGGGTTAGTAAGATGTCCGAGTGGCTGTCGTCAACGTAATTGTCAGCACTGGAAGCGCTACCGGCATGCGGAGCGGGTGATGAGGAGGGGGGGGGGGGTCGCGGCTTCTGACACAACGCAGGGATTCCGTGCTACTGTAGATGATGCGGAGCCTGGCCAGTGAGCGCAGCGTCTGTTGCTAACTTTTTACTTAAGGATTATGAGCCTTCCCCCATCCGAGCTCCTTGCAGCTCTCCCGCTGCACACACACCGCAATGCTCAGGCTGGAGTTGCCTATGGAAAGTACCGTGGCTGCTTTTAAAACAACCACTGTGAACACTGCATGCTCGCAAGCCCGTGTGCCTCTGGCAGTGAGGAGGAGGAGGAGGGTTGCTGCTGGGCTCACACACGCCGCAGGCTCAGACTCCCACTGCATTCCAACAGGCGCGCGTCGCGATCCGGTCCTTTCAGCCATGCTGTCGGCAGAAGCGCACGTGCCCAACGTTAGTTCTCGCTGCGAGAACGCGCTTTCAGCGCGTTCGTCGTAGCGAGACTTAAAGAGGCTGCACAGAATTTAAAGTATTGCTGCTAGGGCAGTTACCAGGCCACAGTGAAGCATACATCTGGCATCTCAGTATTTGCCTTGACTCTGGAGAAAAACAAATTAGATTTAAAGTTCTGTGTATATGCTCTTTATAACCAGTTGTTTTTACCATGTAAAAAGATCCAAGCACATGAGCCCAACAGAACCTTACAGTCTGGTCTATCAATGCACACCTGTTTTTTTCCAGGCTCCAACATATTGAAAGTGCTGGTCAATTTTGTTAGCATTTTACTCACCTCAAGTATGTATGTAAGCACTGGTATTCACATACTGAAATTTTTTTTAAGTCCGAGATTAAAGAATGCTAATGTTCATAAAACATTTGACCAGTATTTTCTGGAAGACTTTCCATTCTGTATTACTAAGCGGAGTCTGTTCTCATCAAGCTAGCATTTCTCATGTTTTTTTATTATTCAGTTCAGCTGCATTCTGAACCTCCTCTTATTCTCTGCCCTTTAATGGCGTTTTTCACCGAAAGAAATTCAATGTAAGCTTCCAGTACATTTCTAACACTCTCCCTCCCAACAGTCTCTCTTAAAACGATTTCCAGGCTTTTTTTCAATCACATACCACTATGCCACACTGCTGGTATTGCACAGAAGAAAAAAAGAGCTTGCAGTTAAATGGAATGATGGAAAAGAGTGCATCCAACAACACTTTCAGGGGTCTTTGGTATGCGAAAAAGCGGCAGCTAAAACAGTTTTGCAATAACCTGCTAGTAAAGAAAATATTTCTTTTATAATGGGTAGAGCTTCCTTGCGAATTCAGTTATATGACGAAGTATGAATGGAACCCTGCGAGTTCTAAAAACGCTGTTAAAATGTGCTCATCTTGCCCAATTCCAAAAACTATGATTCAATTACTGGTAAATCATTGTCCCCAACTCCAAGTAAGGATTAAAGCTTATCTAGTGTGGTGTTGGGAAATAAAGTCGTGCTACAGGAGCATTTGCACCAGACAAAGTTACCAATATAGATTCAAAATGTTATGTTAAGACTTAAGATACACTACCACAAGTAGTGGGAACCGCAGCAAATATTGGAGCAGACAATTATAGCCATTTTCTTAATTGCAAATTTCCTCAGTCCTTCGGACAGTACTTTTTGGGATGGAGTAAGGGGATGTATCGAAATATCCAAAGAGGTGATATTGTCACTAGTCCTACCACAGACCCATTCAGGTACCAAATTATGCTTACATGTAGAAACAGGCAATAGCGATAGCCAAATTACATCTAGATCTACTCAATTTCTGAACATCAAGTGTATGTAAACTACAGTAATGTCAATTAATTAAATTATATGAGCACATCTTTTTGAAACCGTCCTTTCACCAATATGCATTTTCAATACATCAGAAAAGTGGCAACTAGTCATCTAGAAGGTACAGTAAATCTAATTGTTTTACTCACCCTTAAGAAAAGTTCATCTCGTTTTCACACTTTAACAAGAGAAATAATCAATATTCAAGTGTTTGTTTTAGTCCCAATGAGTGATCCTGAGCCCAAGCTTAAAAATTACCACTCATAGATTTTTTTTAATACAACAATAGGAAGCAAGTGACACATTTCCTCCGCCCTGCGGATAGTGAGAAAGGTTTATAAAAATTACCGAATTGCTTACAATGGTAAATTGTGAAAACTATTCACACGGTCAGCAAAGTCCAGATGTTTTAGAAAAACAATGCACACAGCCTTCTAGGTACACCAATGTCTGAATGAACATCTAGACGGTGCCTACAGGAAAGAGAGATTTGATGGATTTGACAAGAAAAAAAGAAATCAAAAATTGCCGAAGTATACAATTAACATTCTGGAACAAATTATACACATGGAAAGACACTCTACAGCACAACATCCATAACATACATGGCAATCATCTGTGGAGAATCCTTGATGGGCAGGTCAGAGTCACACTCCCTAAGGAATATGCTACTTACCAGTATGCATCTGTTCTTGGCATGTAGGGCTGCTGACATTTATATCTATGCATAGATCGCCGCCTAGTGTTGGGTCCGGATGATTGCACATTGTTTTCCTGGAAGAGTCTTCGAAGTATCACGAGATAGGTGGCTCCTCCCTGGACTATAGTGCGCATGGGCATCCCCTCCACGCTCAGATTGGCACCGGGGAGGAGGGCGGGCGATATAAATGTCAGCAGCCCTACATGCCAAGAACAGATGCATACTGGTAAGTAGCATATTCCGTTCGAGGCATGTGGGCTGCTGAATTTATATCTATGCATAGAATAAATAGTAGTACCCTCCCTAGCGGCGGTTGCCCGTGCCAGCTGCAGCAGTCTGAAAAAGAGTTTTGAGAACAGCCTGACCTACAGCAGCTTGCTGTTTGGAGTGTACATCCACACAGTAGTGTTTGGTGAATGTGTGTATGGTGGTCCATGTGGCTGCTCTACATATGTCCTCCAGAGGGATGTTACCTAGGAAAGCCATGGATGCCCCCAACTTGCGTGTGGAATGCGCTCTTGGGGGAACTGTTAACGTGTGTTTAGCCTTTTGATAACAGATTTGGATGCATTTAACAATACATCTGGCTATGCCTGATTTAGAAATGGGGTTGCCCTTGTGCTGTGGGTAGAAGGCAACAAATAGTTGTTTAGTTTTCCTGAAATCCTTAGTCCTGTCTATGTAATACAGGAGAGCCCTTTTGACATCTAGTGTGTGCAGTGCTCTGTCTGCCACTGAATCAGGATTTGGGAAGAATACAGGTAGTTCAATAGTTTGGTTGATGTGGAACTGTGACACTACCTTGGGCATGAATATAGGGTTGGTGCGCAGCACAACTCTATTAGCATGTATCTGAATGAAAGGTTCCTGAATAGTGAGGGCTTGCAGCTCGCTAACTCGTCTTAGCGACGTAATTGCCACCAGAAAAGCCACCTTCCATGTAAGAAATTATATTTCACAAGAGTGAAGAGGCTCAAACGGTGGGCCCATGAGCCTGGTGAGGACTATGTTGAGGTTCCAGACAGGCGAAGGCGGGTGTCTTGGAGGAATGACCCTTTTAAGTCCCTCCATAAAAGCTTTAATGGCTGGCACTCTGAAGAGGGATAGGTGCTGCCTATTCTGAAGATAAGCTGCCATTGCTGGTAAATGTATCCTGATGGAACTATACACTAGATTACATTTGTATAGGTGCAGCAAGTAACCTATGATGTTTTGCGTGGAAGCATCAAGTGGATTTATGTTATTATTGGAGCAATAGATAACAAAACGCTTCCATTTTACTGCGTAGCAGGCCCTGGTGGTAGGTTGCCTAGCTTTCTTTATGATGTCCATGCAGTCAGGAGGCAGGTTTAAGTAGCCAAACTCTATGACTTCAGGAGCCGTATTGCAAGGCTCAACTGCTGCGGATCCGGGTGCTGAATGTCTCCATGGCTCTGAGTGATGAGACTGGGTGTGAGTCTGAGGCGCTCGTGGGGAACCACGGAGAGTTCGAGGAACGTGGTGTACCACGCTTGCCTTGCCCACGTTGGAGCAACCAGGATGAGCGTCATGGAGTGTTGCCTCAGTTTGCATGCCACTAGCGGTATGAGTGGAGCTGGAGGAAAGGCGTACGCAAATCTGTTCGACCAGTTCATCCTTATCACATTGCCCTGAGACTGCGGGTGTGGGAACCTGGCGGCGAAGGTGCGGCATTTTGCGTTTTCGTGTGTGGCATAGAGGTCTATCTCTGGATGCCCCCACCGTTGGAAGTACGGCTGGAGCACCGAGGGGTGCATCTCCCACTCGTGCATCTGATGGCTGTGTCTGCTGAGCAAGTCCGCCATCTGGTTGTCCGTTCCTGGGAGGTGTTCCGCCATGAGGAACATGTTTCTCTGAATGGCCGACTTCCACATGCATTGTGCTAGGTGTGACAATTGTGGAGAGTGTCCCCCCCCTTGCTTTTGGATGTAATACATCGCAGTCATGTTGTCCGTCCGGATCAACAAGACTTTGTTGCAGAGATGCAACTTGTACGCCTTCATCGCCATGAAGATCGCCATCAGTTCCAGCAGGTTGATGTGCATCTTCTGCTGTTGCGGTGTCCATAGTCCCTGCACTATGTAATGGAGGACATGTGCTCCCCAGCCCTGGAGAGATGCGTCCGTCGTCAGTACTATTTGTGGAACAGGCTCTTGGAACGGTCGTCCCCTACAAAGGTTTTGTGTGTTCCACCAACGCAGAGAGTTGTATGCACGACCGGTCACCAACACTAGGTCTTTTAGTTGTCCCTGAGCCTGGTTCCACTGACGCGCCAAGCATTCCTGGAGCGGACGCATGTGTAGCTTTGAGTGCGGAACTATAAAGATGCAAGAGGCCATCATGCCTATGAGCTGCATGAACACTTGCGCTGGGAGTGAGTGGTGTGGCTTGGATCTCTGAATTAGCACCTGCATGCTGTTGACTCTCGCTAAGTTGGGGCGCGCTGTGGCAGCGAGCGTGTTTATTTCTGCTCCTAGGTACTGCTGTACTTATGCGGGCTGCATATGGGATTTTTGGTAGCTGAGCGAAAATCCCAGACTGTGTAGGAGGTGGATTGTGCGTGACATGTGGTCGACACACTGCTGGGCTGACTGTGCTTGCACTAGCCAGTCGTCCAGATACGGATAGACATGGATGTGCTGTCTCCGAAGATGCGCGGCCACTGTCGCTAAACACTTTGTAAACACTCTGGGGGCTGTAGTGACCCCGAAAGGCAGGACCTTGAACTGGTAATGCTGGTTGTTGATGGTGAACCTGAGATATTTCCTGTGACTGGGGTGAACGAGAATGTGGAAATAGGCATCCTTTAGATCTAAGGTTGCTAGGAAATCTCCTTGCCTGAGCAACGGCAGAACTTGCTGTAACGTGAGCATGTGAAAGTGTTCTGATAGGATATAGTGGTTTAGGGGCCTGAGGTCTAGGATGGGCCTGAGGGAACCGTCCTTCTTTGGGATTAAGAAGTACAGAGAGTACACTCCTGTTCCTTGTTGTTCTACAGGCACGAGCTCTATGGCCCCTTTTTGCAGCATGGAGATGACTTCTTGCTGCAATAAGTGCATGTGCTCTGCGGACATAGGACGGTGCCGTGGGGGTATGTTGGGTGGAGTGGAAGTGAGCTCTAGACAATAGCCGTGTTGTATGAGTTGTCTCACCCACCTGTCCGTGGTTATACTTTCCCAGACTGGCAGGAACTGCTGGAGTCTCCCCCCGACCGGTGTTATATGGGCGGGGGGCAGTCACAAGACGTCACTGCTTGTAAGTGGCGGAGGATCTGGGGTTATTATTTCCACGTCCTCTGCCTTTGGTGCTGTTACCACGGTATCCACCCCTATTGTTCTTGTTATAGGGGGTCTGCGTGCCTCCTTTGTTGTACTGTGCCTGTTGTGACGCTTGTACTCTCGAGGCTCCCCTGTTACCGGAGCGACTAAAGGAACTGCCCCTGAACTGCTGAGACTGCAGAGCCCCCATGGATTTGGCAGTTTCAGTGTCCTTTTTAATCTTCTCAAGAGTGGTGTCTACTTCTGGACCAAAGAGGAAGTCAGGGTTTACTGGCTGATTGAGCAGGTTAGTCTGGATTTCTGATTTAAAACCAGAGATGCGGAGCCAGGCATGCCTCCTTAGCATAACGCTAGTGTTAATGGCCCTAGCTGCTGTGTCTGCGGCATCCAACGCGCACTTAATGGACGCGTTGGAGATTAACTTGCCCTCCTGTATAAGCATCTCTGCTCCCTCCTTATAGGTATCTGGCAGGTGTTGAAGGAGCTGCTCTAAAGTGTCGTAGTGCGCCCTGTCATATCTTGCTAACAGGGCTTGGGTGTTGGAGATCCTCCAAATATTAGCAGCTTGAGCAGCCACACGTTTCCCAGAGGCTTCGACGATCTTGGATTCCCTGTCCGGGGGAGGAGCATCACCCGTTGTTTGCGAGTTTGCTCTCTTGCGAGCATTAGCCACCACTAAGGAGTCCAGGGGGAGTTGGCCCTTGATGTAGGTAGGGTCCACGGGCGCAGGCCAGCACATCCGTTCAATTTGTGGGTTCACCACCCATGCTTTAGTGGGCTCTTTAAAAATGTCAGTGGCATGTTTGAGCACACCCTTGAGCATAGGTAGAGTTTTTACTGATCTCTCTGACGTGGAGAATGCATCAAAAAGGAAGTCCTCCTCCACAGGGTCAGCGTGCATATCTACGTCATGGTTATGTGCCGCCCTTTCAATGAGCGCGTTGAACGCAGCAGTGTCCTCAGCAGGGGAAGTTTTGACTGCATATGACTGAGTGTCAGGGGTGGTGTGAGGTTCATCGGGGTCATGGCTGGGACTCATCTTGATCAGTGTCCATGGGGTATTTAAACTGCTCTTCATTGTCCCCTTCCTCCACATCCTCAGTGACTGTGGTAGGTGAGTAGGAATAGCCTTGCCCATATGTGTGTATAGGCTCAAAAAGAATTGGAGAGGTAGTGGAGTCTCTCTTTTTTTTGAGTGGTATTTTATAAGGCTCCATAGGTGTTTCAGGTCTGATTTTCCGTTTGTAAACGGTGAGCCTGCCTGATTCTGAGTCAATGTATAACTTTGACTGTTCGTCGTAGCTCGGTGGCTGGAACTGAACGGGTTCGGTTCGAGGTTGGTCAGGGGCAGCTACTGACGTGTACTTGGATGAGTCTGTAGCTTTTTGGACTTGCACAGCCTTAGGTCTTGCTATTGGGGGGAGTCCGTATTTGATAGGCACCAAAGTCGTCGCGACGGACCGACTTACTTCGAAGACTTCGGCTTCGATCCGCCCGACTCCGACTGGTCCACGTGCTTGTGCTTTTTCGTCGACTCGACGCGTTGCTGCGGAGCGGGGACGCTTGTGCTGGTGGCGGAGGTGTGTTCCTTCGAGCCGATGGTGGTTCTTGGCTCGAAGGCCTTGACAAGTTGCGGCTTCTGGACTTTCGGATCGACGGCCTTTTGGGCCTTGAGCCCCTTAGAAGAGTCGCCATCTTTGGAGCCGACGTGAGCGTGACGTGTTTAACGGCAGACACAGTCTTTGTCGCTCTGATCTTTGGGTCGAAGCCCCCTGTCGAATCCGAGGGGTCGAGCACCTGTTTTGACTTGGACGGCTCCGAAATCTTCGAGCCGAAGGCTGCTTCCAACAGTTTCGGTTTCGATTTTGGATCTTTGGATTTCGGTTTTGATTTCTCCACTAAGAGTGGTCGATCGACCGATGGCTCATTAGAAATGTTCTTAGTCGGGCCTTGAAGCGGGACTATAGAACGGAGATGAAGATCTTGGCTAAGGTCTTCCGGCGATGCCTCGACCTGAGCCGTGGAAGAGTCTGTGTAAGGCCCCGCTACTGTGGTTGGGCCTAGCTCTTCGCTTGAGTCGTCGTCGACTGCTCCAAGAGGTTGTGCGTCGTCTCCTACCTCGACGATGTCTTCATCATGGACGTAGAGTTGTTCCTCGTCCTCGTTATAGGTGGAGTCGTGTTCCGACGCGGGGTCCGATTGTTCAGGTTCGTCGTCTTGTACATTTTCGGTGTCATCCCCACCGAAAATGTTTTCTGGGTCTGGTGCCGATTCACGCGCCGACTGTCGTGCAGCGTGCCGAAGACGGAGAGTTTTCTTCGACCTGAACTTCGAACAGGCCATGCAGCTGGCCTCGTCGTGATCCGGTGAGAGGCATTTGTTGCACACCGGGTGCACGTCGATGTGGGGATATTTAGAGTTACAGACGGGGCATCGCTTGAACGGGCTCCGTTCCATCGTCGATCGTCGACGGGCCTTGGCGTCGAAGACTAAAAAGTCTTCCGAAGTCGAAGTCGAGTTCAAAGAACAGGAAGCTAAAAGGCACCGAACGAAAGACAATACCGACGCCCCTAAGGCCTTTTGGCCTCGAAAAAGAGTAACTATTACAAATTCCGAACTTGAGCTAAGAAGTACATCCGAACCCAATGGCGGAAAAAAACAATCTGAGCATGGAGGGGATGCCCATGCGCACTGTAGTCCAGGGAGGAGCCACCTATCTCGTGATACTTCGAAGACTCTTCCAGGACAACAATGTGCAATCATCCGGACCCAACACTAGGCGGCGATCTATGCATAGATATAAATTCAGCAGCCCACATGCCTCGAACATATAATTCTGGATTCTTCACACCCATTCCCTTTCAGTCAGCTTTGCTCGAGTCACATGTCTGTGAGGGTCAGGAGGTATTGAGGGTAAGATGATTCGAGGGTTAGATGATTCTAGGGTAAGCCGATCCTAGGGTAAAACAGATATCCACCTCTACAATGATAATCACAAGCTGGGCTAATGCAAATTCTCCCGAGTACAACTAAGGGTGGTGTTGCCTGTTGCCTGGTCTAACCATTTAAATCTATGAACTTTAAAAGTCAGTGTCTTAAACCTGTATCTGCCTTTAACACCTTGGCTGCTAAGGCAATTCCCGCTGGGTGCTGATATTTTTGAAATCCCATTGATCATGACGAGCTCACCTTGTCATTAGCACAGCTCCAGTGTGCCTCATGACGAGCTGAGCTCGTCATGAGCATGGAACAGGTTAACAAAACAGTCTGCTCTAAGAGTATCCAGTTAACACAGACATTTTTGATTTAAAAATATCTTGTAAAATTGTACTTTTCATCGCAGCTTTTAGTTTCCTGCCACTTAGAGCAAATAACTAAGTGTTTATTTTTATGAAATAAAAAATGCACACCTGCCCGTAGGACCATCTGGTAGAAAATATTATGTTAGAAGTGTCAACAAGTAATGAAATAGTGCTTGAAAATAAATATAGAATCTTGGAAGTGATGCAGTACAACTAAACAGCTGAGCTTTCAGATATGTTCCTTTCACTGGGTAATCACATGACTTTCTCAGGTGAGTCACACCCCTACCTGTCAAGGGTGAGACGTTCTGTACATGATACAGAAAATCCAAGTATACACCCATGCAGAAGAGATTATATAGATGTCATAATGAGGAGACTGCATCAATGGTGGGGGGCACACACACATAAGGCTGATCAACTCCTCAACTAAATGTGTTAAACTGGGGAACAAGTAGGAAAGGGTGCATACCTGAATGAGACATTTTTATGATAGAAGTGCCATGAATGTTCAGATGAGGTGGACCAATACGAGCAAATGAAGCAGAGACTTTGTTTTCAGTCTGGTATCTGCAGCAGTTGATACAATGGCATTACATCCGAGTGGGTGGTAAATGATACAATGGCATTACATCTCTTAAATAGGAAAGATGCCCTGCAGTTGGGATCAAAACCATTCTTTTACCATGCAGGACTTCAACATCCTAAGAACAGAGGTATCGGTACGATTAGCCTGATAAGCTTGTAGGTGCCACCTTGGAATACAAAGTTTCCAGGCATTCTCAAAAGTCTAGATTGTAGATCCAATGGAGATAATATTTTATCGACTAATCTAATCTAGGACTGTGCGTAAAATGGTGTTGATTCTTGGGTATGCATGCTGAGTTTTGCTGTGTCAATGGCCATTCCATCCTCCACGTACTGTACAGGGCCGGACTGGGACCCGAAATCGGCCCTGGCAAAGTGCTCAGCCGGCCCCCCTCTACCCTGGGGGTGTGACCGCACTCTTTGCCAGGGCCGGTTTTCGGCCGATTTTGTTACAGGGCCGTTTTTGCAGCTATGCTGCAAAAAACGGCCCTGTAACAAAAACGGCCCCCTGGGGCCCACCCAAAACCGGCCCCCACCCATGCGGCCGACCGGGGGATTGCCCGGTGCCTGCATCGGCCAGTCCAGGCCTGGTACTGTAGATCGACAACTCAGCACTTCAGGGGCCTCTGTGTCATTCCTGTATTGCAACTACAAAACATGTCACTTGCATTCATTTTATCAAAGTGGAGGGGAGAGGATTCTGACATCCCTCTCCAAAAGCAAATACCAGCCCAAAAAACACATGACTCTATGGCTACATAAGAGTTGGTAGTCCTAAAAAAAGATTATAATAAACAATGAAATTTAAATACAACATATAGGCTGAACTTATTGTGCCACTTTTCCTTATGACTCATTATGTAGGAATTTACAGTACAGTCTTCAAAGGAAAATACATTCTAAACAAAATTTCTACTTGAAACTTCCTAATCTCATAGTTACATTTCTGTTGACATGTATATACTTATAGTTAGGGCACTGAAACATTAAGCGACCACTCATTCTAACCCTAGAAATTCTCTGGGTCACCCTGTCCATCCGTCCAAATAACCTAGTAATATCCTTTGTAAACATGTCCAGCAATAGAACACAGGACATGTCCAGCAATAGAACACAGGACTGGTGAAGAGGCAAGCTGCAGAATTCTAACGCTACTAAACAATCACTAACCAAGCCAATAAGTCTGTGTAAGCCAATAAGTCTGTTTCAGTTTTAGTTAAGACTAAACCATTAAATAGGCTTCCTCTATAAAATAAGGAACAAAATGGGTGATTATTGAGTGTAATTTCCGGATGTAAAATAGTACAACATGCACTGTAGTGCAAGAATTCCATCAGAGATAGAATGATACACAGTCAACAACATGCAGTGAAAGATCTACTCCTCTCGGCAGACCAAAAGCCTACTTTATATATATTTTAAGGAATTAGTAACAACAGCTCCTTCAGGCAGATGCGCAGTTAAGTCATACATAAAAAAGATGGTGGGCTGTGCTAAACAATAATCACAGCACAATGATTACATGGATACCTTCACAAAAAATGCACCACTAAAAGATTCCTATCAAAGGATGACTAGCGAAAATGCAAACCTAGTGTACTTCTTCAGCAGATTTTCCTTAACTCACCCACAGCTTTTATTCTTTTACAGCAATCACCAGACATCAGAAAGGAACAACAATGGAGTGCTGAACACAGCTGTAAATCAACACCAACAATACCCAAATTGCATTGAGGACCATGTAGATGGCACCTTTCTAGCGAGCCAGGACAGAAACAGTAATCAAAAAGATCTACTCTGCAACAAGTGTAGAAAAATTCCATGGGGTAAGATATGGTTATATAACGGAATGTGTCAGGTACACATGTGCTCTCAAATGTTGTAAACACACATCCTTGGGTGATGGGGTGGCATTTAAAATATATAGAGACACAGACATCAGTACAATGGAGTGAAAATATGAGGTGTTTGTGGAAGACAGATCACTTGATTTTACACTTTACAACAAAGAGGAAGTTTGGAGAAAGATGTCAAAACAAATACTGTGGCACTTAATGAACAGCATTTCACTACACTTGACATCAAAGTATTACATTTAAAGGAACATTTTCAATGCAATTTGTATGTGCTTTTTTTTTATTTTACAGAAAATCCGGAAACATTTTTGCACCCTGTCAGACAAGTATAAAAGCAAAAAGGCACAAGTAATCAGAGCTTCTGGAATTTCTCCACACCATTTTCACCATTGTATCAATTCTTCTAAATTACATACTTGCAGTATTGTAATCTTAATGCCAGATCAGCAATGGCGTATGGTTAAGAGATCTCTGGTCTACTACATGAAAGCAAGTGTCCGTTTTTAGCACTGAGAGGCAGGGTCACACTACACTGGTTTAAATCCATTTTCCCACACTGAGTTAGGAACCTTTAGAGAAAACAGTCAGAAAATGTTCCCTTTTTAAGAAACTTACTACCAACTATACTGCAGGTGCAGATTTTACTTGTTTAATCACAGTAGAAAGCCCTCCATCATACACCACTATTGATACTGTTTTTCACTGAATTTCGAATGTATACAAGGAGTTGAAAACATTTAATGAAAATTATAACTCTTAATGTTATTATTAGACTTGGTGAAGCCTACACTTTGCCTATTGGATCCTTCTTAAGTTACATATATATAAAGAAATGGATGTCCAAAATACAGCTTGCCACCTAATAAATTTACATGTTGTTTTTTTAGCTGTCCTTCCACTGACAGTCCTGACCAATTAAGAATGGTCTGATCATATGTGAATTAATTTCATTATTTTACCCCATATCAACTATTATGACTCAGTCATGATCACAACACATAGATATTGTGACATAGGGTTTTACTTTTTCAAGTTTTCATCAAGGCAATTTCAAGCAAAGTATGTTACTTTCTCAAAGCATTAAATTTTTACCTAAAATCTTGGTGCCCAATGGGGGGCATGGCCATTGCCTGAGCAAGATAGCTGCTTACACCTGTTCCCCTGTGACCGCACTCTCTAAAGAGCAGAGATTTCTATGAGTGGGGGCACCATACTGCAGCAATAAACCGGAATTCCACGTACAACCGGGATACGTTGCTAATCACGGACTGCCAAAAAAAAAAGAAAATGGCAAACACTGTTTGCCACCTGATGGAGGTATCCGATTGACCACATGTGCAGTCACATGAAAGTCAGAAGCTGGCCAGGTTCTCTGTTCTTGTGGAACACCATTTTTTGACACAGCCACCTTATCTTGTCACCAGCAGTGCAGGCAATTATATCCAGCGATGATGAGCTGATCATAATTTCTCAGCCTGCCTGACGTCAAAATGGCCACTGCTTGAGAAATGTGACTAACATTTACTCACAACGCAACACTTCTTAACAAGATACTAACCTCAATGTACTACCCTCCTGTCCATATCTGACCGGAAGCTATCAAGTCTAAGTTGTGCCACTGTGAGTATACAGCACAATTTCATTGAGGAAACACGCTTACCTCAGTGACCTACCCAGTGTTAGTCAGTTACACCTTAGCAACCTTGCCGACCCTCCACTTATTAACAAGTGCACAATACCACATGCATGATATCCCCCAAAAAGCGACCATAAGGCACTTGATGATTAACATTATGGCACAAAAATTAAAGCAACCACAAATATCTATCAAATTTAGGTAAGAGAACAAAAAAACTTGGATCTGTGCTAAGTTAAACAAAAGGATACACTGCATTCACAGAACATTAGAATCTAAAATATAAATATAATAAAATACTAAGTCAAAAAGCCAAAAAATGGTTCTCAGTTAAAAAAAAGTAAAACAACTATGCACCAAAGATAAGGAGTGGCGTGGTTTAGCGAACTATCTTAACATTAACTCTCTTACCATTCCAGTAATTAACAAGCATTAGGAATGCATTAGGGCTCGGGTTTGTTTTAAGTTAGAGATAATGGCATTGAAAATGGCAATGTGTTTTAGGCACTCTGCACTACCACTCTGCACTACCACTCTGCACTACCACTCTGCACTACCACTCTGCACTCTGCACTACCAATCTGCACTACCACTCTGCACTACCACTCTGCACTACGCACTACCACTCTGCACTACGCACTACCACTCTGCACTACGCACTACCACTCTGCACTACGCACTACCACTCTGCACTACGCACTACCACTCTGCACTACGCACTACCACTCTGCACTACGCACTACCACTCTGCACTACGCACTCTGCACTACGCACTACCACTCTGCACTACGCACTACCACTCTGCACTACGCACTACCACTCTGCACTCTGCACTACGCACTACCACTCTGCACTCTGCACTACCACTCTGCTCCACGCACTACCACTCTGCACTACGCACTACCACTCTGCACTACCACTCTGCACTACGCAATACCACTCTGCACTACGCAATACCACTCTGCACTCTGCACTACGCACTACCACTCTGCACTATGCACTACCACTCTGCACTACGCACTACCACTCTGCACTACGCACTACCACTCTGCACTACGCACTACCACTCTGCACTCTGCACTACGCACTACCACTCTGCACTCTGCACTACCACTCTGCTCCACGCACTACCACTCTGCTCCACGCACTACCACTCTGCACTACGCACTACCACTCTGCACTACCACTCTGCACTCTGCACTACGCAATACCACTCTGCACTACGCAATACCACTCTGCACTCTGCACTACGCACTACCACTCTGCACTATGCACTACCACTCTGCACTACGCACTACCACTCTGCACTACGCACTACCACTCTGCACTACGCACTACCACTCTGCACTACGCACTACCACTCTGCACTACGCACTACCACTCTGCACTACGCACTACCACTCTGCACTACGCACTACGCACTACCACTCTGCACTACCACTCTGCACTCTGCAATACGCACTACCACTCTGCACTACCACTCTGCACTCTGCACTACGCACTACCACTCTGCACTACGCACTACCACTCTGCACTACGCACTACCACTCTGCACTACGCACTACCACTCTGCACTACCACTCTGCACTACGCACTACCACTCTGCACTACGCACTACCACTCTGCACTACGCACTACCACTCTGCACTCTGCACTACGCACTACCACTCTGCACTACGCACTACCACTCTGCACTACGCACTACCACTCTGCACTACGCACTACGCACTACCACTCTGCACTACGCACTACGCACTCTGCACTACGCAATACCACTCTGCACTCTGCACTACGCACTACCACTCTGCACTACGCACTACCACTCTGCACTACGCACTACCACTCTGCACTACGCACTACCACTCTGCACTACGCACTACGCACTACCACTCTGCACTACCACTCTGCACTCTGCAATACGCACTACCACTCTGCACTACCACTCTGCACTCTGCACTACGCACTACCACTCTGCACTACGCACTACCACTCTGCACTACGCACTACCACTCTGCACTACGCACTACCACTCTGCACTCTGCACTACCACTCTGCACTACGCACTACCACTCTGCACTACGCACTACCACTCTGCACTACGCACTACCACTCTGCACTCTGCACTACGCACTACCACTCTGCACTACGCACTACCACTCTGCACTACGCACTACCACTCTGCACTACCCACTACGCACTACCACTCTGCACTACGCACTCTGCACTCTGCACTACGCACTACCACTCTGCACTACGCACTACCACTCTGCACTCTGCACTACGCACTACCACTCTGCACTACGCACTACGCACTACCACTCTGCACTACGCACTACCACTCTGCACTACCACTCTGCACTACGCACTACCACTCTGCACTCTGCACTACGCACTACCACTCTGCACTACGCACTACCACTCTGCACTACGCACTACCACTCTGCACTACGCACTACGCACTCTGCACTACGCACTACCACTCTGCACTACGCACTACCACTCTGCACTACGCACTACCACTCTGCACTACGCACTACCACTCTGCACTACGCACTACCACTCTGCACTACCACTCTGCACTACGCACTACCACTCTGCACTACGCACTACCACTCTGCACCACTCTGCACTACGCACTACCACTCTGCACTACGCACTACCACTCTGCACTACGCACTACGCACTCTGCACTACGCACTACCACTCTGCACTACGCACTACCACTCTGCACTACGCACTACCACTCTGCACTACGCACTACCACTCTGCACTACGCACTACCACTCTGCACTACGCACTACCACTCTGCACTACGCACTACCACTCTGCACTCTGCACTACGCACTACCACTCTGCACTACGCACTACCACTCTGCACTCTGCACTACGCACTACCACTCTGCACTACGCACTACCACTCTGCACTACGCACTACCACTCTGCACTACGCACTACCACTCTGCACTACGCACTACCACTCTGCACTACGCACTACCACTCTGCACTCTGCACTATGCACTACCACTCTGCACTACGCACTACCACTCTGCACTCTGCACTACGCACTACCACTCTGCACTCTGCACTACCACTCTGCACTCTGCACTACGCACTACCACTCTGCACTACGCACTACCACTCTGCACTACGCACTACCACTCTGCACTACGCACTACCACTCTGCACTACGCACTACCACTCTGCACTACCCATTACCACTCTGCACTACGCATTACCACTCTGCACTACGCACTACCACTCTGCACTCTGCACTACGCACTACGCACTACCACTCTGCACTCTGCACTACGCACTACCACTCTGCACTACCACTACGCACTACCACTCTGCACTACGCACTACCACTCTGCACTACGCACTACCACTCTGCACTACGCACTACCACTCTGCACTCTGCACTACGCACTACCACTCTGCACTATCACTCTGCACTACGCACTACCACTCTGCACTCTGCACTACCACTCTGCACTCTGCACTACCACTCTGCACTCTGCACTACGCACTACCACTCTGCACTACGCACTACCACTCTGCACTACGCACTACCACTCTGCACTACGCACTACCACTCTGCACTACGCACTACCACTCTGCACTACGCACTACCACTCTGCACTACGCACTACCACTCTGCACTACCCATTACCACTCTGCACTACGCATTACCACTCTGCACTACGCACTACCACTCTGCACTCTGCACTACGCACTACCACTCTGCACTACGCACTACCACTCTGCACTCTGCACTCTGCACTACCACTCTGCACTACCACTACGCACTACCACTCTGCACTACGCACTACCACTCTGCACTACGCACTACCACTCTGCACTACGCACTACCACTCTGCACTACCACTCTGCACTCTGCACTACGCACTACCACTCTGCACTCTGCACTACGCACTACCACTCTGCACTCCGCACTACGCACTATGCACTACCACTCTGCACTACGCACTACCACTCTGCACTACGCACTACCACTCTGCACTACGCACTACCACTCTGCACTACGCACTACCACTCTGCACTACTCACTACTCTGCACTCACTTTTTAAGATACCTCGCATACAAGCACCCTTGCCTCGCCAATCCGCGTGTCTTCTAAAATAAAAGTGCGCAGTCTTTCAAGATTTCTGAAAAGATATTTCTGTTGTCGCACGAACATTTGCCTCTTCTCTGCGAGGAGTGATTTCCGTAGCTGTTTTCTCCTCCCTTCAATATGTTAGAGTTTAACAGAGATGTCCAGGGGTGCAGCAGGTGCAGTGACACCGGGGCCTCGAGGGGTCTCACTTAATCCAGACAGTGCTGATGGCAAATAAAACACGCCGCAATCTACATAGGTGTTTTTGTTTATTGCGAAAATCTCTGTTAAACTCTAAAATATTGAAGGGAGGATAAAACAGCTACGGAAATCACTCCTCGCAGAGAAGAGGCAAATGGGTGCTTGTATGCGAGGTATCTTAAAAAATACTGTGACTGCCCTTGAAGCTACAGGAAACTTCTTTCCATTATCTCCGCCGTGAACGTGGCACTCTGACAGCTCCTAATTAAAATGAATGGACTGCCGTGCGCGAAAGGTAAATGTTAAACGCGCGCATGATACCTGCAATGCAAAACGCGCTCGCACCATCTGGATTGCATTACACGGGCACTCTGACAGCTCCTAATTAAGATTAATAAGTATGCCGTGCGCGAAACCGCCGAAAATATGCCAAATCGGGCACGCGTAAATTACATATAGCCTATCACGTCAACGCTACTAAATAGACAGCACAGCGAAGACGAATCACTAGGCAGATGCCATAAAAAAACTAAGGAATGTGCCAGCCGGACCCCTTTCTGAATTCTTTTTTTTTTTTTAACGCATAAGAGCTCGGAAGCTCCGCCCCAAACTTCGTGGTGGCGTAGGCCCGAGCCCTAAAAATTAACATGGTCATAACATTACAACGACCAAAGATATTCTTAAAGAATTTTGAGACTTTCATGAGAATCTGTATACCCCAGACAAAATGAGCTCTATTGGAAACTACATTTCTTACCACAACAACATTACACACCCTACACCCAAGGAAACAATAAAAGAGAATCTCGATAAGCCCGTAAATCACCCTGAAATCCTGAAAACCGTTAAAAGTCTGCTACCTAGGAAAGCTCCTTGGCCTGATGGGTTCACTAGCAAATTCTATAAAACATACACCCAATCTATAAATTATCTACTTCATGACCTCTTTAATTACTTTGCTAATACTGGTACCATTAGTGACACAGCAACTCAAGCCACCATAGTGGTAATAGCCAAAGAAGGTAAGAAGCAGGTAGATCTAAAAAAAAACATGATCCTCCACTTTCCTTGATAAACCTAGATTGCAAGATCTGCACAAATATTCTTGATAATAGATTGGAACCTGTTTTGACCCATCAGATTCACTCTACTCAAGCAGGTTCTCTCAAAGGATGGCGTGCTAGCAATAATATCAGATTATTTTGTGATATTCAAGAAAAGGCAAAGCTACACACTCACCAACAGCAGCCATAGCCCTTGGACTTTCGATGGAGTTTCTTGAACCTTTCTAATGGCTACCCTTGGCAAATTTGACCTAGGCAACAACTTCATTAGAATGACGATGGCCCTATACTCAAATCTTTAAGTCAATGGTTCTCCCTCTACCCTCTTGACTAAATATGGACAGAACAGAGGCACTCCCTATGAACACCCATTGCTCAGCAACAGCCATATCGGGCAAAACATAAAATGGCAAAAGAAAACACTAAAATATCAAGGCACTATTTTGGTAGGGATGTATCAGAAACCATTGCTAAACAAAAAACCTTAAATAAAATCCAAGACGTACTGGGACAATGGTTATGGAGATGCATCTCCTGGTGGGGGAGAATCAAGATTGTCAAGAGGATGAGAACATACCATATTTCTCAAGCATTCTTCCACTCCCTACACAAACGTTCTGTTGATTTCATTTCGAAAAATAGGATACCCCTGAGGAGCGATTAAAAAACTTAGACTGAATAAAGACAAGGGAGGTATAAAATTCCGAGACTTTGCTAACTCTCAAACAGCTTCCTTGATCCAATAAGGTGTCGGTCTGGTGGTTCTTTTTGGAACAAAATCATCTGTCAATATGACTTCTTGCTGAAGTGGATCTCCTCAAACCTCTTCCCCTTTTAGCCCTTCTGATGATACCAAAGATCAACCTTCTCCAAATAGATCACTCTTTCAACAAGATTAGCAATACAACAAATGCGTAAAAAGTTCACACACTGCCTGCCTAAATCCACACTTGCCTCCCTATGACATAACAAGCAGATCAAACACATCAACATTGATGGCAAAAGAATTTAGTTGGACAACTGGGCAACAAATGGTATTAATGCAATGCAGGACCTTGGCATTGCAGACAACTACAAATCGTTCTCAACGATACAAACTAGACATAACCTCTCCAATTTGGATTTCTTTAAATTCCTAAAAGTAAAAGCAGCAGCTCAAAAAGTAGGAAACATTTGTGTCTACTCTTACATCATTAGAAGGAAAGCTCATGAAACAAGGCCTCATCACATCTAAACCATACGTACTACTAACTACTTCCAACACCGAACGAACAAGAAGCATTGTTATGAAATGGAACAAAAGAATCAAACGTGCAATGGGCAATCCTATTCGATTGAGGGTTCACTTTCTAAGGCAAAACTCATCCCCACTTGTCCAAACCAGATTCTGGTTAAAACATAACACGTTTTGGACACCCAGCAAATGTCATAAAATAGGTTTAATGGAATCCCAACAATGATGGAATTGTAGCTATAAAAGAGGTGACCTACCTCATATGTTTTAACACTGCAAGTATGTTCTTACTCTCTGCAATCAAATCCAAAACTTAATAAAGTAACTCTTCAACATTAATCTTAACATAGACTTCACTTCACATGGTCTCATTAGGGATCTTTGGTATCTTGGAAGGATGCAAGGTTGTGTAAGCAGACTTCTTATTAAATCGACCTCATGCCAGTTTATATTAATAAACTAATGTTGTCAGAGTGGAAATCTGCCTCAAATATAACCTATCACACTTGGTGGATATGACTTTGCTTCACAAGAAGCGTGGACATTGACATACAATACTCCACAAACCACCTCCTCCCACATAATTGCATTTGGGATACCTTACATGCCTACCTTCAAACTCAAACCACCTTAGATCCCCTTCAATAAAAAAAATTTTGGGTTTTAACTGCCTCACACTTTGCGTATATCCACACACTATTAAACCTTCTTTACCCCACTCAACTCTTTCCCATGCTCTTGCCAATGTTCTTTGATCTTTCTTTCACTCACTGTATCTTGGTGACATTACTCTTTACAAATGTACCCTAATGATTGTCTTATGTAAAGAATGCGTTAATCTGCTCTGGCAAATTTTGTAAAGATATCTATTTGTTAAATCCGATGAAGAGCATGGATTTTAGCTGACATTTATTAATTCCTTTACTGTGATTTCTTGATTTGATCTCATCCAACTCGATATGACTATTTCAATCTTTGTTTTGTCGTTTCTGTATAGTGCAAAAAACGTTTTGGGGATTAAATAAAACTTGATGCCTGATAGCATGACTCCCTATGGCAGCTAGAGGTTTGACTACTATTAATTTACAGTAGTGTATCCTTGGTCTACACCTGAGACCAAAGCAGGGGAAAGATAGGTTTTTAAGTGGGTGGCACTTATTCTTGCAAACTGGGATATTACTATATATGATTATTTCCAATTAATCCTTCTGAATTTTAATTTAGATAAAGAAGTAAATGAAGGTCCTCTTCTTAAGTCCCAAATATTCATAGATCACATCCTTTTAGCTTGTGCTTCCAATTCGATGGAAGAGGTAAATACTTGAATGTACTTAATATATCTTTAAGCAGATTTCCTGTTGAAATACATCTCTAGCCAAAATGTTTTCATCACGTTGTTGGAAACTTCTTCAGAGCAAATTAGATTGTTGTAAGTTGATATCATTGAAGACATTTGAATAAGTGATCAGGAGATTTCTAGAGAAGAATTATAGGTCTTTACAAGGTCGTAGTGGGTCACAAGGTAATATTTAATTATGACTCTAATACCTGTGAACACTATTCTGACATATGTTTTATTTAACTCTAAGATATGCGAACAAAATGATGCAAAGTAGCAAGATTCGTTGTCTAATCTTACTCCGCAGTAAAATGCAGAATCCTGCAAGTAATTAGGGTAGCTTGTTATGCCCCTTTGCTTCTTGTAAAACAGAATACAGTTTTGCCAATTATATCTACTGAATAATTAATGTTTTACTGACATGTGGAATTTTCCTATGATTCCAACAGACTCTTCTATACTGAAACTACTAATAAACATTCACATTGAATTTTATATAAAAAAATGACTGAGTCAGAGATTACATACGAATTACAATATTCTTTTTTTTAAATGCCCCGTTTTCAGAGTTCAGTTTTAGTTTTATCCCCTGAAATTAATGAAAGCTCCTAGCATGCATAGCAGAGAAAGTTTAGGGAAATCAAAGTCAAGGTTGCTGATATAAGCTCATGCGATTAGCTTGGTGGTAAATGGTGTTAAATGTAAGACATGTTTAATACTAGAGAGCCTAGATCAGACATTAGCTGGCCAGGTGAGGGGACTGGAATGGATTTTCTCCTGATCACCTAGTCCTTATCAAATGAGCAGAATAATGAGGGTCATTTAACCTCATCACTTCTTTCTGTGAAACGTTGAGACCTTTATTTCAACATCTACATGTTTTTACTGGCGTTGGTGCTTAAGGATATGCAGGCAATACCCAGATTTCACTTAATTTTAACTAAATTTGCATGATGTCACTCCCCAAGGTAGCAAAAGGTAGGAATCTGTTTTCAGGTTGTAAAAATATGGATAAAAAAAAAGACTCCGATGAAATTTAGGTCCTACTGCTTATTGTTACCATTGGTCTGGTTCGACGTTTTAGACCATGTGCTTTCTTCAGTATCCACAGCTTTTAATCATCTTTTTTTTTTCTTTGATATGTCAAGAAATACATAAAAGACCTGAGTGGGGGTAGGGGGGGGGGTGGGGTTCTGTTCTTGAGCCCCTGCCTGAGGTTGCTCCAGAGAGCCCAGACTTTTACGCCCCTCTACGGTTACTCTCAAGTGATCTTCATCATGGAGAGAGGGAGAGAGGGGGAGAGGGTGGGAGGGAGGGAGGGAGGGGGAGGAGAAAGTATGTTCGCCCTCCGAGGACTCCGGCGTAGTATCTTCAGCAGAGTTACCCTTTCTAGTCTTCTCTTTCCCTTTCTCTTCTTCAGCTTTGGCTGCCTTACGTGCGGCTTTCTTGGCTTTAGCTAGTCGTGTCCTTGCCTTTGAGCGGGCGGCCATTTCGACTTTGCTTAATTTAACCACCTCCTCTCCCTCTCCCTCTTTTCATGGGTTTGCCCATTGTGGTCTCTCCTTTACACCTTCCTTACACCCTTTTTTACCTTCACTGCAGGATTGCAAGGTTATTTCTGTTTCAGGTTAGAGAAAAAAAGGTCCTCGCCGGGTTTTGGCGGAACCCGGGTGGTGCACTCTAGTCCTGATCCAGAGATCAAGTGGTCTAGCCGGTTTGGGAGTAGCCGCTGACCATAGCAAGTCCACAAAATCACCCCAGCCACCACCTCAGACAGCTGCTCATTTTCAGAGGCAGAAGACAGAAAATGTACTCGAGTTTAAGCTAATAGCTTAAAAACAATGCTGCTCCATAGACCACAGTCCGGAAAAGAAAAAGCTGCAGCAGCAACTTTGTTTGTTTTTTTAACCTCCTCCAAGTCCTCCTCCAAGCCCCCAAAGCGTTTTTGCAGATCAATCACTCTGTCACTCTGTCTGACCTTAACCTGGGAGCTCCGGTTGATGACAGATGGCTGGAGGCTGGATCGACGCTTTAACACGGCATTTTCTCTTAACAAAGCAGCGTTGCGTTCATCTTTTCACCCATGTCCGATATTTTATGTGGCAAATCCCTCTGCCACCGCCTGGATTACGAGCGGGTTTTTTTCGAGCGGGAGAGCTCAGCTAGCGTCTTGTCTCACTATCGCCATTAGGGGGTGGAGTCCAGCCTTCAGGTCACGGAAGACTATGCAGAGGCGTGGTTCTCTGCAGCCTCCATCCTGCCCTCGAGCAGGTCTTAGTCTCAATCTCAACACCATCGCCGCTAACGGAGGAAATAAGGAAGAGTGATAATGGTGCAAATGGAGCTAATGGAGCAAAGGAACTGAGACACTTCCCTCTTTTTGCCAAGAAGGTGTCCCCGGAATCTCTAGTGCCACCACCTCCTCCACAATCTTCTATTGTTTCTATTGACATTGCTGATTCTAGAGACTCTGCTCTATTGGAGGGGGGGGGCCTAAGCTCTGAGGCTCTTTTGATATCTGGACCCCAAACCCCACAAACCCCCCACTTGGCAAGGGAGGAGTCAGCCATGGAAGGGGAGACCCCACAGAATGAAACATCAGGAGCAGAAGCGGCAGAAATTGCTAGTATACCCACGGAAGTAAGATATCAGCTAGATATCCGCGAAATGTTAAATCTGATCCTAGATGAAATTCGGGAAATAAAGAACAACCAGCAAACTGAGATAGCCGCTCTCCATGCTAGGATGGATAAATTTGAAGAGCTATACATGGTGCTCCCGAGCAGGATTCAAGAGGCAGAGGGGAGGATTTCTATCCTCGAGGATCGTATGAATCTAGCCTCGGAGGGTGCCAAGGAAGCAGTAAAGAAGAGGATCATCATGGAGAACAAGCTCGAGGAGCTTGAAAATCACTCTCGAAGATCAAATCTGAGAATTGTGGGAGTTCCGGAAGGAACAGAAGGCTCTGATACTGTCCAGTGGGTCAACTCATTCATCCAGAAGTCAGTTCTACCCGATTTTGAAGGAGACCTGACCATAACTAGGGCCCATCGAGTTCCAGCTCAGAGGTTTGCAAACTCACCATTCCCAAGAACTATTCTACTGAACTTTGCAGACTACAGGATCAAGGAAAGGATTCTTTCAAAGGCCTATCAGCAACGCCAATTTGCAGTGACTGAGACTACAAAATGCAGGATCTTTTCCGATATGACAGCGGCAGCTGCAAAAAGAAGGAAAGAATTTGTAAAACTTTTACAGCTATTCAAAGCAAATGGGGCACAAGCCTCGATTGCTCAGCAATCGAAGCTGAAAGTTTTGGTCAAGGGGAAGTTTTTCTTATTTTCAGATTTAGATGAGGCACAGTCTCTCTTGAAAGAGATATCAGGGGGTAGGGAGTGAAATGGATCGAGAAGAATTTGCTTTCTTTCTTTGGCGTTTTTTTTTTTTTTTTTTTCTCTTTTCCCCTTCCCCTCCTACCTCAATGGTTTTTCTCTCTCTTTGTCCTCTCTTGGAATCCTGTGGGCTCCGTGTAGGGAAGGAGGGGGCAAAAGGGTGAGCTAGCGTTTTATAAAAGGGGAAAACACATTTCTTGGGTAAAAAACAGGGTGGGTCCAGTCAGTCGGGTCACCCAGGGTGTAGGAAGAAGACACCCAGTTGAAAAGGAAGGGAGGGAGGAATGTGGTCAGCGTGGAAGTGCGGGGTGTTGCCACATTCCTGGGGTGGGGGGGAGCAGGGGGTGAGAAACGCAGTAAAAAGATACATAAGCAATGGATGTAATAGTTATTTTCTCAGTATTTGGTACTTGACAAGGATAAGATATTTCAGTTTAAATGAATCATGATTTATGTAAGATACTGTCAATCAATGCTAATGGTATGCTGAACAAACAAAAGTATGGGGCTCTCTTAAAGTGGGTAATCTCACTAAATCCTCAAGTAGTATACTTTCAAGAGACACATCTGAAAACCAACGACCCTAACTTATTTATTCCGAGATACTTTAGTCAAGCTGCTTTTTCATCTGCGGGAGTTGCCCAGAGAGGGGTAGCAATTTATTTCTCTAGGAATCTACCCTGGGAGTTTATTCAGACCAGAAGGGACTCCAAAGGAAGGTGGCTTTGGGTTACAGTTAAACTTCACGGGAAGCCCTTAAACTTCGTGAACTACTACGGCCCAATTCTTGACGATGTTTCTTCTTTGAAAGAAATTCATGAGGTGTTAAGAGGTGTCCCAGGACAAATTATTTGTGGAGGGGATTTTAACTTTATTCAAGATCTGAAAAGGGATACTTCAAATAAAAATAAAAAACAGTTGAAGCCCAGAACTAAAGGCTTTCTCGGAACTTTTGTAGATGAATACCAACTTCGGGATCCCTGGCGCTCCAAGAATGTAGAGAGGGAGCTGTTCACATGCTATTCTCATCGTTTCCGGACTGCATCCAGAATAGATGTTTTCTTGATATCAAGATCTTTGCAGATCTCAAATAATCTAATTGGATGCAATCCTTTCTCCGACCATGGCAGAATTGAACTGGATCTTGTTTTGGGAGGGACCGATAGGGTGCGCCCAAGATGGCAGTTAGATCGCACTTTGCTTCAGGACCAAACCTGGGTATCTGGATTTAGATCATGGAATATTTCGAAATAAATCAAGACTCAGCTGAACCCTTCTCAGTTTGGGGTGGGTTTAAAGCAGCAGCACGGGGTAAGATAATCGCGTTCACAAGTGCTCAGGCGAAGGAAAGGAAACTAAAAATAGCTAAATTACAATCTACTGTCGAGGAGCAGTATTTATTACAGCTCCAGTCTCAACCAAACCACTTGGAGCAAGCTAAAGCATGTTTAAGGGATTTTTTTACTCTCGAAGAAATAAATAACTCAAAAACTTTCCAGCAAAGAATCTATGAAGATAGTCAGATGGTTGGGAAATTACTAGCTAACTCTGCAAAAAAAAAAACAGGAATCTTCCCATATACTTAAAATCCAGGATCCTCTGAGTGGGATCGAAGTGGTGGAAAATGAGAAGATCTCTGGGATTTTCCTAGATCACTTTGAGAGAATCTATTCCACAAACTACCAGGTAGAGGAAGAAAAGATTCACGAATATTTTGCGAATTTAGAGATTCCTAAAATCTCGGAATCCCGGAAGATACAAATAGATAGGGAATTAACTGTATTAGAAATTCGTACAAGTATCAAGGCGACCTCTGGGGGAAAGGCTTGTGGTCAGGATGGGTACCCTATAGAGTTCTACAAAGTATTTCTTGCTGAATTAGAACAACCTCTATTAAAATTATTTAACCATATAAAATTAGGAGGTTCGGTTCCTGGGGCTTTCAAAGAATCGACAATTATATGCTTTTTAAAAAAAGATAAAAAAAAGGATGATGTAAATTCATACAGGCCAATTAGCCTCTTGAACTCTGATTACAAAATACTTATGAAAATATGGGCAGAAAGATTTGTTCTGGCAGCTCAGGAAGTAATCCATCATGACCAGACCGGGTTTATTGCAGGACGTTATATGGCCACAAATACGGAATACCTAATTCAGGCCTTGGACTATCTGAACACCAATTCGCTGCCAGCTTGTATTTTAATGGTTGATGCCGAAAAAGCATTCGACTTGGTAAATTGGGACGCCCTATTTTATTCCCTTGGACAATTTGGATTCCCGGTTCAGATAATTAAGATGTTACATAATATATATTCTGGAGCCTCTGCTCAGGTAATAATTAATGCACAACAGGCCGGCAGGATTAATGTAACCAGGGGCACTAGGCAAGGCTGCCCTTTATCTCCCCTGCTTTTTACTTTTTTCATTGAGCCCTTGGTGGCAAGGATTAGGGATAATGTAGCTATTACACCCCCCATCCTCGGCATGTCTAAACTAAAACTTTTTGCTGACGACATTATTCTTTATCTTGCTCCTGAAAAGGGGGTGGTTGAGAACTTATTGAAAGAGTTTAAAGCTTATGAAAAGATAGGGGGATATAAGATAAATGCTAAAAAAACTGAAGTTCTTGCTTTAAATACAGATACAGGATTTCTCCCTAATTTCTTGCAAGCTCAAGCTGCAAAAAGAGACCCAATAAGATATCTGGGTATTTTTGTAACTGCAGAGTATGATAAGCTTCTAGAACTAAACTACATAAGAATGAAAAATAAAATCAAGCATATGTTAGATAAATGGCTCTTGTTACCCCTGACAGTGATTGGTAGGGTGTCAATGGTTAAAATGTCAGTTCTGCCTCTACTTATATTTTTGTTTACTAATGTACCGTTAAAAATTAATGTGTCTTTCTTTAAAGAATTAGAAACAATGTTAAGAGGATTTATTTGGGGTAATAAAACTCCTAGAGTTAAACTCCCGGTGGTGCAACTCACAATAGATCAAGGAGGGCTAGCGCTACCCCACTTAAAAACATACTATGAAGCTGCATTCTTTGATATAGTGGCAGGTCTTTTAAGGATGTATCAGACAAGAGACAATTTCTTTTTGGAGAAGATGGTCCAAGAAGCAGGGTCTCAAATCCCTATTTTTTTAAAGACCGCAAAACTCCCCAAAAAATCGAGGTATAAGACGCTGAAAGAATATACTACGCGCTTATTGCTGCTTTTTAAAAAACATGGTTCGGATGGTTCCCAATATCTAAGTTTGTTTGAATGTAGTAAAATAGGACTTCCGTTAAGTTTCTCGAAGATTAAAAAATGGGAATTGTGTGGGTTTCGGGAATTGAGAGACTTGCTAGTCCAAAATAGGGTTATTAGTTGGCAAGAGGCGATAACTAGATCCAACATTTTAAGGCGACTGTCCTTTTTTGAATATCTTCAGATCACTCATTTTATTAAAAAGGAAGGAAGTGGCTTGTTGAATACCCCTGATAATTTACTAAACAACCTTTATGGTAGGAAGAGCAGCGGGATAGGGCAGTGGTATAAATTGCTCCATGGCTCTGGCCAATCCCCACTCATTGTTAAACATCTGAACAAAGTAAGTCTCTCGACCCAGTGCTTTTTTTCCTTCAAAGATTGGGAGGCTCTCTGTTTACTGGGAAACAAATCCTTGCGTGCTGCCAACTATAAGAGGATGGCCTTTCTGTCTCGTTGGCTAGCCTATTATACGCCAGAGGCTTTGGAAAAAATGTTTCCTGGAACAGAAAATAAGTGTTTTAGATGTTTAGCACATGGCCAGGGGGGATGGTATCATATTTTTTTTGCCTGCCCGATGTTGGAGCCATTCTGGAAAGAGATATTCGCGCAAATTGAATTGGCCATTGGAAAACCATTTCCGCCAACGGTAGAAGTAGTCTTGTTTGGAATAAGCAAGGATAGAAGCAATATCAACAAATCGGAGGAGGTATTTATATTTATATCATGTGCGATTGCCCGCTCTTCAATATTACAAAACTGGAAATCAAGGGAAATTCCATCACTTATAAAATGGTTCAATAAGATGAGGAGAACCTGTCTTTTTGAAAAAGCATATGCGGGCAGAGTAGGTTCTATTAAGAGATTTGAAAGGAATTGGAAATATTTTGGGGATTTGGTTCAACTGAAGGAGGGATGAGCAGCAAAGGAAGAATAAAGATAAAGAAAGGGTTAGTACAATTAAAAGCACTCGCACTTTTTTTGGATATCGCTGTATCATAGTTTTTTGCACATGCAGTAGCACTTTATTGTAGGCTTTTGCACTTTTTTACAACGTCACTTTATAAATTGCGGATTTTGCACAGTCCCTTCTAGATTAAATCGTTATCTGTATTCCCTTTTTGCTGTGCTCGATAATTCTCTTCCCCTTTTCCTAATTCTCATGTCTGATATATATCTGTATATAGATGTCTTTCTTCTTTATTTATTTATTTAAAACTGTAAAGATGCATTGTACCACTGATTAACCATTGCTATGTTCAATAAAAAAAAAAAAAAAAAAAAAAAAAAGAAATACATAAAAGATTGCAGTATTGAGTCAGCTCTTTCTTAATCTGAATCCAAGTTTACCACTGGGCTTTTTCTACAATATTGCAAATTCTTAATGTAAGCTATGTTGTGGCTTCTATATTGCTTTATGCTCCTGCAGAATATTGCAAACTTCATTAAAGCTACTTTTGGGAACTGAAAGCTCTTTAAAATGGTGCCCTTCTGGTCATTTGCAGAAAAAGAAAGTTTGATCCCGTCTTGAGTGTTTATATTAATTAGAATGGTTGTTTCCTGAATGACAAAAACGAAAATGTTAAGTCTGCTATGGGCTGTTGTCCACAGGCAGTCCTCCGGATAACCCTCCAATCGAATTTAATCAAAACCTGTGTAAGCTATGTACACAGAAAAACCCCAAATAGACTTTATCAAATATTTTGGAGCCCAGTACTTTAAAGTAGCAGAAGCTAAATTCGGAAACCCTGACCTAATATGATTAGTTATAGAAATGTAAGACCTTCCATTTATATCTTTTGGAGTATGTGTGTGACTTCAGATCTTGCTGCCGGGATGTTTTGATTGATTTTATTCAGTTAGTTCTTCACTTTCTGATTGAGACGATCACTACCATTTTATTATTTTCATAGTTATTTAACCATATGTTAAGTCGAACTGTTTCCGTTAACCAATTACAAGCTAAGAGGCTGTACTTCGCAACCATGATAATAACATTCTATTTTTCACAATAGCTGTACATTGCTACACACGTTTTATGTGCCATTGTATGCAGCTTATTCCTATGAAACTGCAAGAAGTGTAAGTTCTAAATAAACACCGATGGCATCTCTCCGGTGGGTTAATAGCGATTACTATTCCACTGATAATCTAAGAATACTTGCTGTCGGAGTTGTTCTTCCTGTTGATTTGACAATTAAACCCAACATAATGGTTACTTGTGACAACACTGTTAAAACAACAGTGAATGCGAAGCATAAAAATATTCCAAGCGATTTTACAAATGGTAATGCTGGACGTTTATTTTCTACCAAACGTACAAGACAGCTTAAAGAGAACTCCAAGAGAACTCCATCAAAGCAGTAACATTTATGGCACCGTTTGCCTTAAAAAACAAGCATTTGAAATTCAATAGGTCTCGCAGTTACGAGAGTTTCAGCTATTGGCATTGTAAATAACAATGCCTTTTATTTATGTTTTAAAAACAAACAAAAATAGAAGGCATTATTATTTGCAATTTCAATAGCTCCAACTCGCGTACATTTGCGACCTATTGCATTGCAAATGCTTGTGTCATCCCTCTTAAAGAGCTAGGTTTGAGCCAGATCACAAAAATCTGGAAGGGGTGGGGAGGAGTGGGAAACTGTTTCTGGTCAATACTACTCACAGCACAGTGTCGAGCTGCTGTTTACATATCACACTACAATACCTAAGTCAACATGTGAATACTAAGGGAGACCAGGTGAGTTGAAAAGAATCGCCCAAACCTTTGTGGGTTAAAGGTCAGGCCATCCCCTAAATGTAAATGAACCATAATAAAATGTTGTCACGTGGTAGAATATAATATGCAGTGAAAGGCCGCATCTGTAATGTTATGCACTCACTGAATCGGTTTTAGCAAGGCCTTTCCGACTTTCTCTGCTAATACAGTGCTTACCTGCTAGCACGGCAGGTGAATGCTCAGCTGCTTCAAGCGCGACTCTTGCGATTTGCTACTTCGGCGGTGAATGAAGGTTATGGAAACTGGGGGCGGTGAGAGCTTCCGATTCAATGCACTGGTTTCATCACTGCCCCTTCATGGCTGGGTCAGGCGCTGACTGAGCGTGCCAGCAAAGCACTAGCCTTTGAAAAACTGGGGGGTATGGCCCTTTGGACTGAAGTGGGGTTGGGCCCAATATATGCTTAACAAAACAGAAGAACCCACACTTCACGTTATTTCAACAAGTATTATTCAAGTAGAGAAATGAACAAACTTTTTCATGTTCATCTCGGCAATTATTTACGCCTTTTAATCGTTTTTTTGAAATAGACAATACTGTTTCTAGAAAGAGAAGAAGACGTTCTTCAAAACATGACCACATACATTTGTTGTCTGAGTTATGCAACAACCTATGTGTAAAGAGAGTGAAACATACAATTCATACGATTCATTTCATGGTACATCGTATTATTTAAAAAAATATAAAACAGGTGGAAAAAGAAATTTTAAGTGAAAAAAGAAATTTTAAGTGAAAAAAGATGTCAAAATTATTTCAAATGGACATCAACACATAAGCACAGGTTTTTGTGGGCCGATCTCAGGGCCCTGCCCGGGGTGTAGAAGGACACGAGAGACCCAATGTCCTCAGCCCCCAGGCCGTGTAGGGCACAGTAGGTAAGGACAAGAACCTTAAAATGAATCCTGGGCTGCACAGGCAGCCAGTGGAGGTTTTTTCTGATCCCCGAGACGGAAACACGTCTGGGGGCATCCACTACAAACCTGGCTGCAGCGTTTTGGACAACTTGGAGGCGATGAATGAGCTTTTTACTTATGCCAAGATAGAGGGCATTGCAGTAGTCCAGGCGCGGGGAAATTAGGGCCACTGAGACCTGTTTCTGGGCGTCAGGGGAGAGGTAGTGTACGAGTTTCCTGAGGATCCTCAGTACCCCACAGCAAGTGGAAACAGTCTTATTGACTTGTTTGTCAAAAGAAAGTGTGGTGTCAATAGTGACCCCCAAATTCCGGGCAACAAGAGACGGCTTGGGGCATATTCCGAGGGCAGGCGGCCACCAGTCCTCCGACCAGAGATCTTGTTTGCCACCAAAGATGAGGACCTCCGTTTTTTCCCCATTGAGTTTGAGGAAATTCGAGGTCATCCAACCTGCTACGGCTACCATGCAGTTCTTAAAATTTAAGCCTGTGGACTCCACAGAATGAGATAAGGAGACCAGAGTGTCGTCGGCGTACGACAAGACTTCCTATCCAAAAGATGTAACAAGTCTTGCAAGTGGGGCCACATATATGTTGAAAAGTGTGGGGCTCTAGGGATGAGCCCTGTGGGACCCCACAATGCAAAGGCTTGGTGGAGGAAAGGAAGTCACCCAGTTTGACCTTTTGAGCACGCTGGTTGAGGAAGGATGTCAGGAGACCCAAAGCCGGTCCTTCCACTCCCATCTCACCGAGACGTCTGGCCAAGATGGAGGGGGACAGGGTGTCAAAAGCGGCTGTAAGGTCGAGCAGGATAAGAATGGTAGACTGACCTCTGTCGACCTTAGCGCGGATGTTATTGACCACCACTGTCAGGGCTGACTCGGTGCTATGCGCCTTCCGAAAGCCGTGCTGAGAGGGGTCTAGCAGGCTGGCGTTGCCCAGGAAGGCGCTGAGATGGAAATTGAGGTGGGCCTCGAGCATCTTGGAGGGGGCAGGGAGAAGGGATATGAGCCGATAATTTTTTAGGATCCCAGGATCCAAGGTGGGCTTTTTCAATAAGGGCTTCACAATGGCCAGCTTCCAGGTTGCAGGGAAGACGCCTTTCGAAATTGCCAGATTCATTACGTCCAGATAGAGGGGGGCAGGACCTCTCTGCAGTTTTTCAAGATTTTGAGAGGGCCGGGGCCCAGGGGAGATCCTGACTTTAGTTTGTCAAGAAGGCCATTTAGGACTTCATAGGACAGTAGAGGGAAGTTGGACAAATGTCCTCGGGGGGGCCAAAGGCAGACAGGGCCGAGAAGGGAGGTCAGATGGCGGGGCGATGTCCTGAATGGAATTAAGGACTTCTAAGGTGGAATAGATGTCCACGATTTTGGTGTGGAAGAACATGGAAATCTGGTCGCAGAGTTTTTGAGATGAGACGATGGGGTCTGGGATCGGGATGAGAGACAGAGAGTCCACAATATTAAAAAGATCTCTAGGGGAGCTGAGGGAGGAGGTCAAATTGGTAAAATATGACTGTTTGGCAGCTAATATTGCTGCCTTATATCCTATGATGAGGTATTTGTGTTTAGTTCTTTCATCAGGGTCAGGGTGGGCTCTCCAGAATCTTTCTTGCCTCCTACACTCCTGCCTGCGTAGTCTAAGGAAGTCAGAGAACCACGGGGCTGACGGACGTTTCCTGGCGCAGTAATGGGGTTTGGCGGGGGCAAGAATATTAACTGCCTCAGAAATGGTGTTGACAAGCTCCTGAGTGGCAGTGTCCATATCAGTTTTCGGAGAGGACTTGAGATTGGTGATGAAGGGGCTAAGGGACTCGTTGTTTATTCCTCTGTAGTTCCTTTTCAGAGTCCAGATGTTATTTTCCTTTGCGGGCATATCCCATAGCCCAGATGTGAACTCCATAGGAACAGCCTTATGATCAGACCATGAAAGGGGACGGGGAGGCCTACTTCCAACCTAGGGTCATTAGTAAAGACCCCATCTAGTGTATGGCCCGCAGAGTGGGTGGAGCATCCCACCTTTGTAAAAGGCCACAGGAAGCCAAAGAGTCCACAAGGGATATGGTGTCGGGCGAGATAGAGTTTTCAAGATGAAAATTAAAATCGCCTTGGATGGTGAAGTTGGATTTGTCAATGAATGGTTCAAGAATTTCTAAGAGACTAGCAGTAAAGGCCGACCTGGGGCCAGGGGGTCTGTAAATTAAAATACCCGTGAAGGACACCGTGGGGGAGGGACTAATGGAAAAGTGAACGGCCTGGAAGGAGTTCTGAGGGCTGAGGAGGCATTCAATGCAGCAGGTTGATGAGGTCTTATGTAGAATGCCAATACCCCCACCTTTTCGACCTACTCTATCGAGTCTCGCAAAGGCGTAACCATCGGGGATAGCGTCAACCAGGTCAGGACCAGCTGATTCTGAGCCCCAAGTTTCGGTGACGAAGGCCCACGAAGGCTTCCTTTCAGAGATAAAGTCTCTGAATGCAATATTGTTTTTCACTAGAGAGCGAGCATTTAAGAGGAAGCCCATTTCCCCAGAGTGGGGGGAGGGGGATTGAATCCCAGTGACAGTCGGGACAACTGGGGTTGCGAGAGGGGAAGTGTTATGCAAATTCTTAGAGCACGGACATTCAAAACCACCTTGCAGCTCCTCCGGCACGTACTTATGGTGACAACTTTGCCAAGGTGGCCTGAGTGCTTTCAGGGCGCTGAGGGAGTAGATGGTGTATGTAATAGGGGAGGGGACCAATACGTCAGCCGATCTGGCCCCTGGCACCTCCTCTCAAACTGAGTTCAGTCAGATCCACAGTGCTCCCTCCACAGAAGCCCGCAGGGAGCGCTACCTACTTTGCATGTTTTTGAAGAGGATGATCCGCCCCCGCACTCGTTCCTTCGTGTCTTATCCTGTGCGCGCTGGGCCCCCGGGGGCTGGAGGGGAGGTGTGCTTCACGAATCCGTCACAGTTCACAAATGTGACACTGTAATGAAGGAATGATCCGACTGGCCGCTCACTGTAAGGATCCTGTCCGGTCTGCCTCGTTTCTGCTTGAACTTGCTTTTTGCGCCGTTGCTCTGCCGATGCTAATGAGACCAAATACCCTGCAGCACTCGTCATACTCAAAAGATTTCACACCCAGTGCTGTCAGTACGCTACCTTTTACAGAGAAACATGCCAGACATGGATCAACCTTTCAAGTTTCCGAAAAGCCTCAATTCAAACTTTAAATAAAGTTCTTGTTTTCCATTTTTAACACAGCACACTTAAAACCTCGAAGAATACAGATTAAGAGTGGTTCCACTTACACTGAGCACAGCAAAGAGAGGGTAAGTACGTACAATTTTAGGACACGTCTGAGGGATTAGACAGTAGCTGCACGGACGATGAGCAATACTAACAAGAGCTCGCCATTGCCTTGTCCTCCCCGTGACCTTGTGCGCCTCTGAGCTCCGTGCCTGCTTCACTGCTGTTGTGAAGACTTTTCTTATCTGTTTGTTAAATAAGAAAAGCCTTCATGACAGCCGTGAAGCAGACGAGCCAGTCTGGGTGGGCCGGACCAAAAAGCCAAAAGGAGGCAGAGAAAAACCCTCCTTTACCATAAACGCTGACGCTACCCAATGGAAATGAGGGGCGGGCTTCAAGGCCTTCTCTCAAATTCCTCATTAACAATAAATCTCCTCGAACGAACTGCGCATGTGCGCAATGCTAGGCGAGACCTACAAACTAGATTTACTCAAGCGTCAATGTATGAGAAGTGAAAACGGATGCTTACACAATGCCATCCAGGTAACAGGATAAGTAGCGAATGACAGTTGAAGATCTCTAAAATATTGCACAGTTAAACACTGCTTAACCAGTGGACAGCCAATTAATAATAATAATAATAATAATAATATCGCAGAGAAAAACGTGCTACACTCGAACAGGGTGGGTAAGTACATGGATTCCTGAATGCAAATGTGTACATCTGTTTGAGTTACAGGAGGCTCTAAAAGTTCTCAACATATTTACAAACAATAGTACTATTTTTTGCAGGTGCTCAATCAGTTTCACAGTAAAGCATACTGAACATCACCACTGGTGGAAATTTTGGTCTTACTAGAACTATAAATGGTTATTTGTTGGTCTCAAGTGTTTGTTTCTTTTTAACAGGAGATCACACCATATCGCAACCATAAAATGCAGGTAATAACCGATCTTCATACTGTAATATTAAAAGTTAAAACCAGAGTTTTCACAAGTCTGTGTATAGTTCCCAATTTATATTTCCTTTCCTAAAATCTGGAATCTGATATGCAATGCATGTTCTGCACCTGAACACTTTATGGACTGTACCATACCAAAAATAGTGGATTCTACTCAATATGTTTTTGTGAAAAGATGACGATTAGAAGGCCTTTCCAATTAGGAACTGATAATTGAGATCTTCAGTGTAACATAAGACAAGATGAAGATGGTGACATGCAGAGTGTGTGAACTTAGTCCGCTGAAATTGTTAAGTTTCTTCTGAATAATAAATCCACTTTTTCATATTCCAATACATCAAAATCACAGGATGGGGCAAATGCTATAATGTACAGAAGTTAGCTCTTTGTGTGCTCTACAGCATTCTCACAGCTCTAATCTATGTAACCTACAAGTCATAATAGTGAATAGTCATTAAAAAACTGTATATGCAGTTTACGGGTACAAGCATGGTACCATAAATCTAAGCATAGGTGGAAATATTGGTGACAAAGCCAATTGAATATAATTATTTTTCTGTCTAAGGAGACAGCCTGACCAGCAGAAGACTATCTGACATTGCCACAGAGAGTGCACTACAAACGAAACAAATTGTAAAATTGTCTGAGCACTATATGCCCCTTAACTTTACCCCCGAGTGACCTTGGAGGAAATACTATTAATTAATAATCTCTACTTCTCATCCTGCAAAAACTGCTGGAATCAAGGCCTAACCTAGTGAATTTCCACACCATTCTGTAACTCCCTTCGGCCATCTGTATTTTATCCTATTAAAAACATTAGGTCAGTTTTACCAGTTTATCTTAGCAATTAGCCCAAACCCCCTATAAAAGTAAAGTCAAACTGCATTGGGAGCATTTCTATCTAGATCTCTGCAGAAAGTAAGAGTTTAAAGGAACACTAGCAAATCATTTATGAAATATTATGGTGGAAATATATTCACCCTGACAACAAAGTTTCATCCCAGTGAAGGAAGCGAAGGGCCATACCAACTTTATAGTGACCTTGATAGTCGGGGCCCAAAGAACTCCGCATACCCCTGCATTCGTTGCCCTGGATGTTGAAAGGGTCTTTGACCAGGTAGAGTGGTCATTTCTGTGGAGTAGTTTAGGTAGGCTGACTAAGGTTCTTAGAGCAATTCAGAAGGTGGATTCAAGCACTTTACCAATACCCCAGGCTTCAGTTTCAATTAAGAGGTACCATTAAGCCAGTTTTAATATTTCCTGGGGCAGGTGTCAATGTCGCCTTTTATCACTGTTTTTATATATAAAAAGCCATTTTTAATATATCTAGCAAAAGAACACAAACATTCCCACAATAATACTTTCTCATGAAATACCTAATGCTGTGACGAAGGCTGACGAACCACAGATTTTTTGAGCGCAGGGTACCATCGAAACCCAAGCATCAATGTTCAGCACAACATCAGGCTATAAACTTAATAAAGAATAAACGTAGTATCCTACCATTGGATCAAGCAACAATAAGAGGCAATGTATGTCTCACAGCTTCACTCCTTAGCAATGTGGCTATCAGCAAATTATAATCAACTCAAGGTCCCATCTTAAAAGTAGCAAATTGACTACTTGAAAAGATGGGGAAAGTCCCTTACATTGATGGGACAATCAATCAATCAATCATTTGTAAAGCGCACCACATACCCGCGAGGGTCTCAAGGCGCTGGGGAGGGGGGGCGCTACTGATCAAACAGCCAAGTCTTGAGTATCCTCCTGAAGGTCAGCAGGTCTTGGGTCTGTTGTAGGCTCAGTGGGAGGGTGTTCTATGTCTTGGCGGCGAGGTGGGAGAAGGAGCTCTCGACGGTGGTTGTTCTTCGGATGCGCAGGACGGTGGCGAGTGAGAGGTCGGCGGAGGGTAGCTGGCGGTTGGGGATGTAGAAGGAGAGCGGTCTGTTGAGATAGGCTGGGCCGTTCTTGTGGCGTGCTTTGTGTGCGTGGATGAGGAGCTTGAAGGATATCCTCTAGTTGACGGGGAGCCTGTGCAGGTTTCTCAAGTGAGGGGTGATGTGGCCTTGCCGTGGTATGTCTAGGATCAGTCGTGCCGAGGCCTTTTGGATGCGTTGTTGTCATTTGATGAGCTTGGTCGGGGCTCCCGTGTAGAGGACGTTTCAGTAGTCGAGTCTGCTACTGACGAGGGCCTGGGTGACGGTCTTTCTTGTATCTGTCGGGATCCATCTGTAGATCTAGGCGTTGACTTGCTTGGTCATTGAGGCCGTTGAGTCGAGGATGATTCCCAGGTTGCGTGCGTGGTCGGTGGGTGTCGGGGCTGCCCCCAGTGCCGTCGGCCACCAAGAGTCGTCCCAGGCTGAAGGGTTGGAGCCGAGGATGAGGACCTCCGTCTTGTCCGAGTTCAGCTTCAGACGGCTGATCTTCATCCAGTTGGCGACGGCCTTCATTCCTTCGTGGAGGTTGGCTTTGGCGGTGATGTGGTCCTTGGTGAGGGAGAGGATCAGTTGAGTGTCGTCAGCGTAGGAGATTATGTTGAGGTCGTGCTGTTGGGCGACGTGTGCTAGCAGGCCATGTAAATGTTGAACAGTGTTGTGCTGAGGGAGGATCCCTGGGGTACGCCGCAGATGATCTCGGAGGCTTTGGAACGGAATGGGGGAGGCAGACGCTCTGAGTCCTGCCGGAGAGGAAGAAGGTGGTCCATTCCAGAGCCTTGTCTCGGATCCTTGCAGCGTGAAGGCGTGCGCGTAGAGTGCGGTGGCAGACGGTGTCGAAGGCGGCGGAGAGGTCTAGGAGGATGACACATCAATCTCACAAAAATAATACTTTTGCCCAAATTCCTGAATCTTTTTTGTACCCCAACTCTATACATTCAGCCATTACTCTTTAAGAGAATGAATGCTATCCTTTCAATGTTCATCTGGATGCATAAAAAATAATCAAAAGGAAAATTACGCGGTTTAGAACCACCCACTGCCGAAAGCGGCTGATCAATTTCTAATCTACAAGCATGTTCGCTAGACGTCCTTAGCAAAATGCTTAACAAAGTGGGGTCAGCATAAATTTTAATTTATGCCCAACTTCATGGGTATTTATTTAAGTTACATATTCAACATTTTTTTCTCAAAATATATTGTTTTTCAAAAGAAACATACATAGAGTAATACTGTACCAGTGTTATCATAATATATTTGTGAGGCAATCATAACGTATGTCAAAACATGAGGTGAGGTTATTACGGTCATCTGAGTATAAAGTGCCTAACCCCAGTAAACAATAAAACAGAAAAGAGGAAAGGTGGAAAGAAGAAAAAGGAAAGATAAAAGAGAAGAGGACAAGGGAGAGCGAGTGCTAGTCTAGCAGTCCCTTGTTGTTACAGTACCAGTGTTGGCTCTAGAGATGTCCGAATTTCGAAGCCTGACATATAACAGTTTTAAAAACAATTACACATTGCATTAACTATCCCGAAATAGATTGCTAGACATGTAAAATTCAAAGCCATTGCAGACCTTTTGCCTGGTACAAAACAAACAAACCAACTTTATAAAACCCCAGCTCTTCATGAAAACCATCTGGAATAATCCAATAATTTCCCAAATTTTTAGTTTTACATCTTTTTATTGAATTTTCAAATTGATAATGCACAAAGTACACAGCATGAACACAAACGACAGCAAAAACAGCAACAACAAAAAATAAACAGATCGTGTACAGGTATATCATTATATGACAACCAGTACATTCACAATTCCCTACCCCATAATCGCCCCAGATATTTGACACCTCAATCAATTCCTCTTTACAACTGTTAAACAAACTACATCATCAAGATGTAATAAACTCATTTGCGATTTTCTGAAATAATGTTAAGATAAAAGAAAATACTTTAAAAAATATTTGCTGATTTAGATTTCCTTTGAACAAAAAGATATACAGCAATTCGATCACAGTGGTCCATTTGGACATTTTATGTAAATCTTCAAAGTCCAGCACTTCCACATTTTCCCTGGTCTTTTGTAGCGAATTAAGAGACCAGAATGACCTCTGAATGGCAAAATGGTTTAAGTGGCTACAGGCTATCACTCCAGAACCGATCTTGGTCTCACTTGTGAAAACTACCACTGTTAGCTACAACCTTTAAACAGTAATAATTCTGCAATAAGTTAATACTTTTCAATCTTTGTTTGTTTATAAAAAAAGTAACTATAAAAGCTCCATATCATATCATAAAATCGTAAAACAACAATAATCTGCAATTAATAAAACTGAATTGCATCAGAAGAAAATTCATATCAGTGTTGTGAACAGTAGGATCATCATTTCTGAATGCAGCCATGTACACGTAAGCCACATCATGTCTATATGCAAAATAGCAGCAACTAAACACATCCTGAAACAATACATGTCAAGCATTTATCACACCCGACATTAATAAGAAGTTTTACTGTAGCATAACAATATTAAAATCTTTTAAACCGTCAGCTATTAAAATATCTTACAATTATCAAATATCAATTTCTCCTGTTCTAGCGAACAATTTTTTTAATTATTGTAATTTTAATAGTGAAGTCATACAAAACACAGAGAACTTACCAGTAGTTTAATATTTGTAGAGAGGTTGGTAAAAATTTAAACATATTCACTACAGAATCATAAATGAAATGGAGGGTAAATATAATGGAAATCAATTACGGAACGAAATGAGCTGATTTAGATTTGCCAGAGACAATTGATTTTACCCAATAAAGTACAGACATTGCACCTACAGAGTTAAAACGACAAACTGGCTTTATGCATTTGTGCAGTAGTATCACTCCTCTTTGAGAACTTAAAAGGACATTTTGCATTTAAGATGTCCTTTGCAGCGAAGTTGAATGTGGGCCTACAACAGAATGAGAAAATAAACTACCCTGGCTAAGGAACTGGAAATTCTGTCCGGTGGTCAATAAATAACCTGGTTTGAGTTGGTGCACATGCATTTATGAAGTTACCATTTGGGTTTGATTATTTGAAGTCCATATTTGGGCTTAATTATTTGAAATCCATATTTGTTAATATTTGATATTTTTTAACTATTTTTCATTCACAGATACAATCATTAAGAAACACTCTAATGGAAAGCACCTGAAGAAGTGGCAAATTAAAATGCACTGTGTAACAATTTGATTAGTGAATTTCAAGCACTATGTTAAGAATGGATGTAATAAGATTGCAAACAATTAAATTTTGAAATATGTCAAAGACTATGTATACAAGTTAACAAATGCAACAAGAGCTAAATCCCCTTGAATAAAGTTGTCAGACCGTGAATTAGCTGCCCCAGAGTGCATAGTATATATCAATGATGTTGAGCCTCACACAAATGGCGCAAATCAAATTTAAAGACAAGTAGGATTTAAACTCCACAGTCTGAGTACTCACTTGAGCAGTCCGTGGTTGTGTTACCTAGCCTACAGAGGCTGAACCCCTGATTTTGAAGAATAGGTCAATAATACAGTAATGATTCCCTTTTGGTGAGGTTAGAAGTCAGGGCCCAGATAAAATGGTAGCAATTCAATTAGCCCCATGATGCACTATTGGACCAACTAAGTTGTTTGAAAAGTAACTGTTTCAAAGTCTTTACAAAAAGCCAATCTCCCAAATATTCCCCATTAAAGCAAACACCAAAGTGAGTGCAATTAAGGAAGTGAAACAGTGGATGCAGATAATGCAGTGAAGCAATAAAATGAATAGCTAACAAAGCAATTGCTTCTTGTATTACTTTAAATTGTATGTCCCAATTGTTGTGTAGCAGTAAGAAGGGCTTTTGATTACAGAAAATCAAAAATGACATGTCTAGGGACGATTTATTTTACAGCCAGACATCTACGGGACTAAAAGATTCAAACAAACAATATTATCAACCTTTTTAAAACATACATGCAAAGTAGTATGAGCAGTTACTGCTCGATACAAACTAAATGAAATATGTTTTTCTAGATATGCCGTCTTGGAAAAAAGGTACTAAACTGTATCAGCACTGGGACTTAGTAAAATCCTGCTCTTCGCTCATGGCCAAATCCAGCTAACATGCATTTAAAGTTCTACACCACAGTTTAATCCTTAGTTTCCATGAGATTAAGGGCCTTATTATGACTATGGTGGTCCAATGGACCGCCGTAGTCGTGGTGGCAGTCCTCTCACCATGTTCCTCTTATGGGGGTTGGACTGCCACAGAACCACTGCTGCCGCCAGAGATCCATGATCCCTGGTCGTATTGCAGTGATGTTAGTCTGGTCATATGCTGGCAGTGCGCTGTGGCACCGCCAAGCAAATTACTTGTTTCCTCGCCACCACTGTTTTCATGGAAGTGAGCCCACCATTAAAAGTGTGGCTGTGAGGAAACAATGGGGGCCCTACAGGCCCTCCTGTTGCCTCTGACCCATAGGGTGCATGAATGGGGGCACATGGTGTGTCCACCTGTATGCATGCATACAGGAGTTCCTGGAGGGCACGGCCTTGACTGACCATGTCCTGCAGAAACTGCCTTTTATGCTTCCATTGCGGTGCCAATTTAAAAGGCACTTTCGTGGAACTGCGAAAGAACGGCCCGCCAGAGACTTTAAATGTCATACTCTGGCGGCCGATCAATTTTGGCTTTGGCGGTCTCAGAGCAGGGAAGTGGCATGACGGCCTCGCTCCGAGACCGCCAAAGTCAAAATAAGGCCGTAACCATAGAGTGTTTAGGTTTCCCTTCACAGGGTGCTAAGATACCAAACACATTTCCAGAAAACTTTAAGGATTTGTGGATAAATCCCACTATTAAAATAAGGGGTTAATCTTTAATGAAAACCAAAGGGACATTTGTACATAAGTCAGAAGATTTATTGTAGATAATTAACGTTTATTGTTGGTTTTTGTACAGTTGTTTTGTCACAGATGTAAAACAACATTTTGTGATGTCTTTGTGTATGTATTTGTCTTTTGTTCATGTGACTATTTAAGTGGCTGCCTGCAATCAGTCCATTTGAGACCAGCTGTGTACCTGGGTGGTATAGCTACTCTCCCTGCCGAGACAGTAAATCTGCTTGTGCCTTGACAAGAGGAGTCTTGTCTTTTTTTTATTTCAGCTTCCCCACAACCGTTGTTGAGCCAGAAAGGAGTCCCATTTATCTTCAACCAACTGCTGCTGCTGGAATATCGCCTACCCCCACCGCATAGATTATTGCATCTCTTTGGTGAAGTAGGAGACACGGTATTGCCTAAAAGTCTGCCTATTCATGAGGGCAGGTAGGACTCAGAGTTGCCGTCTTTAAGGTGAGGATAATGCAGGCTCCGTTCTATGTTTTGTATATTTTATGATTTGTCTCTATGGCAATGGTAAACATAGATGTAATATGTATAAGGTTATTACATGCAAGAATATGTACAAGTGTTGAACAATATTAAGTTAAGGTGATGCATGGTCGGTAATGTGTTTATCCCAATATAAACATGGAAGTTATCAATGTGGGTGATTCAAATCTAGGAGTCCAATATTTGTTTCAATATTTTGGCAGAGGGATGTCTGAAAGGTAAATGAGACACATGGTTGAGGGTTATCCTCTCTTGAGTGTGGAGGGAAGTGGCCAGTTGCTACCGATTTAGTTTAAAGTTTAGAGTCAAACGATTGTGATTACCATTTAGAAGTAGTTGAAGTGTTTATATTTTTGAATATATTGGTAATGAATGCGTGTGTGTGTGTGCATGTAAATAGAAATGTGGCCACAGAGTGATGTTGTATAATGTTGTATATAAAATGTTTAATATAGGACTAAAAAGACAAATGGACACATTTCTTATTTGTGAAGAGTTGTGTAAAAATATAAGAAAAGAAGAAATATTGAGTAGACATGCAAAAGTTAGATTATAAAAGCTGCTAGGAATACAGGGGACTATGCAAAATACCTATCAAAGTGATCAGAAAAGGATGCAAAATTATTGCAAGGAATGGTTTAAAGCCACTCAGAAGCATACATATAATTGGCCAAAGGAAGGGACATTTGATGACAAAATATTCGAATATATTGTTACACACCTTCTTCTGCACACTAGTGACTTTGCACACCCCTGTCTTGGTAGCTCTGGGAGTAAACATGTCAATCTTACTAGAAAAACCCCATGGGCCATCCTATGACTTTGTTACATCATCACTGAAAGAGAAGAGGTGCAGAATATTATGGCACTACCACTTGGAATGATGTTGTACAAGAGTACCAGTTATTTAATAATGCTCATGTATTCTGCCATTTGTTCAGGCAAAGGCAACAGCTCGATGGTTACAAATAACTAGATGGGAACTTCTGAAAACGATTAATACCACAAAAGATGGATTTAATACCTTAAAGGAAGCTCCGGGCCATGCAAATGATGATTATGCAGCATTGTTATGTACTTAAACTTATGATGGCAATGGAAGGTGGGGTATGTGCCAAGATAGGACTGCTTGTTGTACTTCTGTCCCAGCAAACGATGCGGAAAATGGAACTTTGTCAGATGCTATACAAACTTTGCATAATCTGCAGAGGAAAATGGTAGACGAAGGAGGTGGCCCAGATAGCTGGTTTAATGGATGGTTTGCTTTACTACCATCCTGGATGTCAGCTTCTTAAAGGCTTTATTGCCAGCCCTTGTGACGTTGTTGATATGTTGTGACATTCAACTAATTTTAGAAGTTGTAGAAGGATCAGAACAAAGGCGGGAGGGATGTTTCAGTTAGGACACCTACACTAGCAGTAATGCTCGGCGCAATCTACATAATCTAATACCTAGTGCAGACCTAGGATTAGAGCCAGAAGTTGAAATATTAACTAGAGAGGGGAATGTTAGAGAGGGAACTAAATGTGAAGAAGTGGCGGTACCACAGACATTAGTAGAGGGTGTCACAGAGTTATACACGGTGAAAGAACTGTGCAGACCAACATTTCACAACAATGCAAGACAGGTGAAGAGTTCACTAGGAAACAGAGTGCATGTTCAGTAAAGTCTTAGTTAAAGGAAAATCTGTGTTTGCAAGTCTAAAGAAATTTATGGTCACAGCACAAAAGCACGTATTCTGTTTTCTCAGTGATTGAAAACGTGACTTGAAGAAGGAAAGAAAGAGGAAGTTAGCCAAAAGTACACAGAATCCGATATGTAGTCTTGGAAACATAACAATAAAACATACACAAACATACAAAAGAAGCAAATGAATGGTTTGTTAAGCATGGTTAGAACTGCAGTAAGGAATGTTTAGAGAAAAAGTCCGGAACTTGAGGACACAGGTGATATGTTGTTTTTGTAACAAATATGTAATTATTGAGTAACTAGTTCTTTACCTTTTTGTAAGATACATTGTTTGTGTGACTATTACCTGGCTGCCTGCAAGCAGCCATTTGAGACCAGCTGTTTACTTGTGTGGTGATAGCTACACTCCCTGCCGCAACAGTAAGCCTGCTTTTGCCTTGCCAAGAGCAGACCTGTTTTTTATAATTACAGTTTCCCTGCAACAGAGTAAATAACTCAAAACAGTTCTAATGTATACAAAGCATGCACCCATAGTCTCTGTTTCTACTTAGTGCAACACTGTAAGGTTTACATAGACTATTTTACTTTGTGATGTAGAAATGACAAAATTATGAGAACACAACCAAAGAATGATCTGCAAAACACAATTTCCCTTTTTGGGGGCATAATTCGCACATTTCAAGTAGCCACAGTCATGATGCTGAATTGCAAATGAGTCAAATGTGAAGCTAGAACAAAACAATCTGTAAACTGATTGTTACAGTCAAGTTACTTTTTCAGTTTTTAGCATGTCTCTATTGTAGAGTTGCATGCTGTGCAACAATTAGATAGCAGTTTAATTCCTCTATAAGAAAGTGGATTTTCATTGGGGTTGAGTATTAACACACCTAAAAGAATAAGAACACCAACTTGTCAGGGTGAACCCTAAACGTTTAGCTAAATTAACCTGAGCTCAACCCCCTGATAATTATAGCAAAGACCAGACATGCTTAACTTGGGGATGTGTAAAAGTAACAACACAGCAATGCAGGAAACAAAAAAATCAATAATAATCTCGAACTGAATTATAAAAATAATTAACAAAATGACACCAAAAACAAATCTAATACGGCAACCACAGGTAAAAGTTTTTAATGTAAGCTCTAAGTGAATAGAGAATTATAGTCAATGGTCACTGTAGACTTGGACATAGGTACACTTTGAGGCCAACTGTGATGGATCTTTAGGTCAGATACACCAAGAGGGATGACAGTCAGGTATTTTTACCTTCCAACTTAGTCGGCAAAATGAAGTAAACATTTCTCAGTGGGTCAAGTAAGCAAACTGTATCCCAGGAAGTCTCACCAAAATCTCCTCCTTGCCCCGCCTTATGCCCTTTGAATTAACATGTAAATACAACTAAAGAAAACATAAGAGTAAGCCCATTTCTTGGGAACTCCCCAGGGGACAATTCCTCCTGCATCAGCAGTTTCTTGAAGACTGCCGCAAGGCATGGCATACAATAGACACTGAACCTCCTACACACCCGGTGCTTCATACAGTGCTACGGATGGGACGGGGCGACATCTGGTTACCTGATCTATAAAGCGTTATGACCCCTTAACCCGGTTACTCTAGCGGACCTTCCGGAGAAATGGGAAGCTGAATTCAGCAGGCCAATCCATGACAAAGAGTGGACCGGCGCCCTGGAGTTCCCAAAAAAGGTATCCTGCAACTACTGCTTAAAAAACGTACAACTGCACATACTACATCATGCATATCTTACTCCGAGAAGCTCCAGCAATACTACCCAGATGGGTCTTTTGTACGTCCCAGATGCCCTGAACCCGGCGCCTCCTTTCACCACATGTTTTGGGAATGTCCAACACTCCATACTTACTGGGTCGTGATTCACCCCACACTTCGCTCAGTCACAGGGTTATCAGATATCCACAATTGGGAGGCCTGTGCACTCGGCATAAGCAAACGACATAAGAACTGCAAGGTGGAAATGCGCTTTGCGCCTCTGGCGCCCCTTTTAGCTAAAAGATGCATAGCAATGCATTGGAAGGCGCAGGGGGACCTCCTCTAGAGGCAAGGGTGGGAGTAGTCAAATAATGGGGTGCAGCGGAGGAGGAAAGTTAAGGGAACTCGCAAACACCCTATATCCATGTTGTGGGCAATGCTACTTCACTCCTTTGCACAAGAAATCTCGGATGAGTCTGGGTCCCAGGGAAATCACTCGGCCCCGGCCCCCAGACTCTCAGGAGGGCCAATCTGAAGAGCAGGTGCTGGGCGGGCCCGGACCGGGGACAGGCAGCAGGCGCAACATTCTTACTAGGAAGTTTCAGATGTTTCCCTCTCCCAGCAGGGGCAACCCGAGACCTAGCCAGACAGTAGTAATTAGACAGCCCTTTGTAGATGATTACACATTAGACACGATGTACCCCCAGTTATAACACCCCAGTTCCCCAGTTTAAAGCATTGGCTGGCATATAGAAACATTTACAATACAGAGCTGAATTAGAGGGGGATTGCCTTACCGAAGGTACGGCCTATTGACTACCATACATGGACTCAAATCTAGCCTCACCTACCGCTCTAGAACAATGAGATCCTGCTCGACAATACCGCATGGGATATGTATTCAGAGGTTACTGTAGTGCATGGCAAGATTTAGAAGTAATGGATGTTAAGCTACACTTATAATAGATACTACTGTATAGTTGTTTTTTACAAAATGCCAATAAAAATGATTTATGTAAAAAAAGAGTAAGCCCATTGCTATTCACAAACTGCAGTTCTAAAGTTACTACAGTCAAAAAGGCTCAAAAGCAGTAGTAAATGTACACCCATAGAAAGTGGAGAGAGGAACTTAAAATAACACCCATAGGAAATAATGTTAAATAAATACAATTATTTGAAGGTAAAATGTGTGTGTATGTAAACTTATTGAATTTAACATTATTTTATAATTAAATATTTACATTTCTGATTAAATATCAGTAAATAACATACTTAATGTGCATTTTATTTCACATTAAAGTTTTCATATTTTTTTAAGTAATTTCTTAACTATCATTTTTCCTGATATTCTACCTTAGGGAGAACACCACCTCAGTAGAGGAGACCTCAGCCACCATACAAAAAGTTATCAGTAATAACTTCACACTTGCCAATCCTGGTGTAGGCACCTCCCCTTTGGGGCGGGAACGTAAGTCTGCACCTAGAAGTAAATTTACACTAAGAAATGGTTTACAGCAAAAACAAGTAAAGTTATTTCCAGGTGTAGTAGTAAATCTACACGTCTAAATGTATCTTTGTGAATAGGTCCCATTATGTCATTCGCAACAAACATCATTAAGAGGTAAGTGTGTGTTTGTGTACACAACTGTCAGAGACTTGTACCCGATATTTTAATCACAGAGGGCAAATAACATTAGATGACAAAAGTATTTTTGCCAAGGCTGGATAGAAGTTGGCAATAATCGGGAAGTGGCGACCATCTTAGTGGTACAACCATTCAAGACTCAGCCTTCGGTCATTTAGCTTTCTAACAAATCTGCAATGACACTAGCAAATTCCCTTCTAGGGTGAGTGGCTACCTGCTTAACGTGATCTGTGTCCTATTTTTTACTACTACTATGTACAAATGTGTGTGCTATGTTATTTCAAATTAATGACAAATAAGTTCTAGAATAATCTATATTTTATTAGCAAACTACGCTAGTAATTAATTTTAAAAACGTAAAATTTCATAATTACATTTAACAAGTTTAAAATCTGTGTGTGCACACTGTGTGTTCATGCGTCAAGGCATAACTTTGAGCGGGTTACAGTGGAGTGGTAAGTCATTCACAGGGCGCAGAGCAGCTTCTGTTCTTTACCTTAAGCAAAGATGCAACACTGGCACCGATCTTCACAGCCTAACACATCATCTCCAGACACCACCAAGCATGCACTTGGACACACAAGCAGACCCAATGATAAAAGAGCTCTTTTAGTAGTATGCACAGGCATTCGAGTTTCCCCCGCAGCCAGTAAAACATACCTCAGCTTCTGCCGCGCTTTAAATGTGAACATTGTTTCCCCCGAAGCCAACTATGACTCTAAACCCATTTTACACACGGTACCTGGGGGGATTTTAATAGCTTTTTTCCTTTCTCGGTGTTCTGGACGATATAATTTAGTCCAGAAGAAAAAAAAATGAAGAGGCACTGCAGCGAAAGTGTTTCAAATAAACAAGAGCCAGCATATTTGCTCTCTATGCTGAGAGCCTCTATATATGAAGTGAGCTGCAAATGCAATTCCCAGATCCGCTGGCAGCGCTGAGAATTCTCTTGTTTCTTCACACTGGGGGTTTGCTCTTTTAAGCACTGCTCCTTGAAAGAAAAAGAAAAGCAATGAGAGGATTTCTAGTGACCCTGCACAGATGAATGAGCATGTCAATGGCGCGCGCTGGTCCAGATTTACCACAGAGAAGCCTCTCTGGTAGTCTCTGCTCAGCACCAGCCCCGCTGTAAACATTTGCTGGCTTAAATAATGGAACGGGACACAAATAAGAAAAAAAGGATTCTTTAATGAAATTACAACATTTCAGGGTTTTGAAAAGATTTTTGAAAGGCAGGACTGGGAAATATTCTCGGGCACATAAGCAGAGAATGGAGGTATTCTTACAAGCAACAATGGCGTCCCTCTCTCCCTCCTGTCTTCCCCTTAGTCACAATGCAAAAATCGTCCTCCGTGGATAGAGAACCTTGGGAGAAGGTATCAGTTTACTTTGAATGACAATTCGATTTTAGGGAAAGGGGTACTTTAATTATCAAAGCTGTGCTGATGTAATTTTGCATCCACGACTTGGAAGAAATCATTAGAATAAACCAACAGGCAAAATCTAACGCCACAGCTGTAAGCAGAGTTGTACCTCGAAAGACTACATTGCGACATATATCCTGAATGCCGCTGAGTTGAGACTTAATTTTGCGTTTGTGTACTTGACCCAATACGCATAATTCACAGTTGTGCTTACATATAAGCACAATTTATCCTGCACTGCAACGTGCACTGAGGATGTAGTAGGATGACTCGACCTCATATGACATTTAATGTCTTTGCAATTTTGAAAATTCTTCCCTAATTAAAAGCAAGCATTGGCAAAGTCAATATGTCAAGTCTTGGCTGCCAAACCATTGGCTTTGCCCACGTTTGTTTTGTCAAGGTTTTCGTAAAAATGTATTGTTGGAGATATGTGGTGCGATCTCATTCTATAAATAAACTAAAAGTAAAACCTTTTAGGGCCCAAAAAGCACACATTGTCATGGCAGTGTGTGGCACTGAAAGGAACTAATTTGTGAGTAGGTGTGCTCCCTATGGGTGAGCAGAATGGTGTCATTCACAGCGAAATTAGTCAATGGCCGAAGTGGGCTGATCCACTGCCCCATGATATAGTGAAGGTGAGATATAAATATGAATTGCACAGCAGACCAAACGGATAAAGAGGGCTGGCTAAAAGACTTCCTATAAGTATAATATATATAGCCATACACAAACACAGGCACATACATGTGTATTATTTTAGTGAAAACAAAAGGTGTTGGCTAATATCCGGCCTAAACAAGCATTTGCAATGCAATAGGTCTTGCATTTACGCGAGTTTACGCTATTGGCATTGTAAATGGCAATGCCAATAGCTTAAACTGGCGTAAATGCGAGATCTATTGCATTGCAAATGTTTGTTTAACGTTAAAAGTGCGCACTTAAAGGACACTGCACTTGGTTTCTTGTTACTTTAGCACTTCGTGCAATGTCCTTGTAGCGGGCACCACGCTGAGTGTTAAAGTTAAAAACGAAATGAAGAAACCGAGTGCGGTGTCCTGGAAGCGATGGCAATCTAAATTTTAAAGTAAAAAAAACAGAGTGCGGTATCCCTGATGCGGGCACCGCGCTCACTATGAAAGTAAAAAAAAACAAAAAAACCCAAAAAAAAACAGGCGCTCAGTGTCCCAGAAGTTGAAAAATGAATAAAATTAAAATTGAAAATGATTGGTGTTCCTAAAGTGGGCGCCACGATCATTATGCAAATTCCCCAAAACGCAGCCGCCATTGTCCCAATCAGTGCCAATACCAAAAAATAGTGCTCACCCCCTAGATAAAGCAGGCCATGTAACCAGCCAAGTAAAAGGTCCAGTCGTTATGGGCCGTAACAAATGGACAAAGGGGAACTAACAAGCCCATTTATGAATCAGAAGCCACCATTTAAGAAGGACATTGACACAAAGCCAATGACAAATATGGGCGGAGAGTGGGAGATGTTTCAACAACATACCCTAATACAGCATGCCTCGCAGAGCGAGCAGCGCATGTGCGCTACCGCCAGGCTCGACCTAAAAATGAAAGGGCGTAGAGATGGTAAAAGGCAAGAACATGTATGGCTATACATACAAACATGTCTGCTCCTAGAGCAAATGGAAAGATGAGATGAGTTTATCTTTGCATTTTACATGAAACCTCGTTCTTTGATCCCAGCACTGGTAGCATGACAGCAGAACCTGTGCAAGTTTGACTTTTCACATCTTAAAGATCCTAACGTTGCTTCAAAACGTTATTACATTCACTTACTAATACTATACCTAGTCCTGAAAGATGTTTTTGATAAGGGAAAATGATTATTTAGAATGGTGAAGTGATAACAAGATATGCAAATTAGAGTGCATGAGGTCAGAGAGGTTTCTAATGATAGGCCCCCATGGAGATTTCACAAGGGTGCTTCTTAGGCATCCTTTATAATTTAGCAGAACTAAGGTCTCTGTGGTGGCTTTCATTTTATTGCATGGCATGGTTTAGTTTCCGTCATGTCACATAAGTGATGGCTTTGGAATGGAGGTTTGGAAATGGATGGTAGCTCACCTGTCAGTAAGAGAGCTTAATACAGCTGTGTCTTCAGCATAAACGTTTCTCGCCTGTTAATCCGTATCACAAGAGTCTACTAACACCTAACAAGTATCTCGGTAGGGGTGAAGAATAACCAAGGGTGAACATGTGCGCCACACCTGTGGCCCATAAAAGGTCAAGCACTGATTAAAAATTGAATTATGCTTCAACAGTACCCTCTCTCCCTTTCATTTGTTGGCGTATGGCAAATCCTAATTCTAAGTACAACACTAGAAAGTTCTGCTGTGCTCTTAATTTAACTTGTATTTAAAACAAAGGCATTCTGTATTATAAAAATTATACGTATTTACTGTGAAGCACAGAACAGTCCCAGCATGTTCAAAAAACTAAATTAATTTCACTAGGAAACAAGGCTGTTTTAATGTAATGGCATGAATGCTTGAGGAACACAGGAATGCTGAGGAGAGGATGTAGCCTTATGGCTACAGCGGTCGACCTCGAAGTTGGAGAACTTGGTTCGAGCCTGGGCCACCACGCTCAACATCCTGTGATTCTGGGCAAATCACTTAATTCCCCATGCCTAACAAAAACGAATGTGTCCATCTGTAACGAAATTGGTGCTCATGTAAAGCGCTCTGATATCTTCGGGTCTAGTTTGCGCTATATAAAACTCTAAAATATATACTTTTTAAAACACTGTCTTTAAAAGACTTCAACCTCTGCGTTCTATTATTTAATCCCGTTTGTCTGTTTTGCCCTGTGGTTATGTTTTAAATTATTGAAGCAAGACCATGTGTGCTGAAAGTGCTGTATGAGCTTAAAAGGTCCTTGGCATGGGGATGGGGACAGGCATGTCCTCCTTTCCGTTTTAAGGAGGCATGGATATGTTCACCTCAGGAGGGCCTTGGCTTAGTGAAATCACAAGTAATATTTGGAAGACACATCAGTGCCACAAGCCATGACAAGAGAATGGCATGGCCAGTGTTCTGATAGACTTGCTGCCACATATGTTTTATTTGCCACCAATTTCTATGTTATTAAAAAAAAATGATTTTATTGGCTTTTGTCAAAGTAAACAGTACAATGACAGCATCTGGGGGACGAATGGGAGGGAAGCATTTGCAGGGGAGGAAGGAGCGGCAGGGGAAGCAGCAAGGGGAGAAAGAGCAGGAACAAGGTCACATGGTATACAATCCCTTTCAAGACAAACACAATGTTGCTGAAAGGGAGAAGATGTAGTGGTCGACCTAGAAGCTGTGGATCCAGGTTAGAGTCTCGGCAGGTACGCTCAACATCCTGTGATTCTGGGCAAATCACTTAATCTCCCCGTGACTAACAAAAATTAATGTGTCAGTCTGTAACAAAACTGGTGCTCATGTAAAGCACTTTGATACCAGATGTCTTTGGGTCGAGTTTGGGCTATATAACATTCTAAAAAAATGTTTTTAAAAAGTCTGACAAAGAAACTAGTAGTAGCGCATGCCCATTGTGTCATTGCAGGGGTGATAGACGCACAACAAAAGGATAACATAGACACTGTAGGATAAGTGCTAAGACCGCCAGAGAGTCACTTTAGTAGAGCCATTGGCAGCTGACCAGTTTCTATGCTTAAAGTAAACATGAAAGGGAAACCTAAAAACACCAAGTACAAGGACAATGGCTGAAAATGTCGAGACGTTATTAAAAAAAAAAAGGAAAAAAAACAGTGATCCTTGTCGTTTTTGCCACGTGTACACTAGAAATGGTGAAGTAGGAAATATCAGTGGAGTGATTTCTCCTCCCTTTTTTAGTCATCTGCCTCAAGAAATATAACATTTCAGTAACGGAAAAAGTGGTCGAACCTGGCACCCTCACTATGATTTTCAATTGCAAGTGTCCTAATATTAGCATACAAATCTAAAAATAAACAAAAATACCATCCAGCAATTTCACTGCTTCTGCCAGATGTGCATTTTACTGCTTAATCACATTGCTGGTTTCGAGCCAGGGATATCCGTCTCCCTCTCAGTGAAATGCAAGTCGACCGTGGCATGCTTTATGGGTAATTTTACTCCAGCCATCAATCAATCAATTATACTGACATGATGTAATTTCCTAATCATACTACTATTCATGCTTTTAAAACCATCATCCTCGGATATTCACATTCCAATGAGACACAAGTATAATTATTTAAATATAGCATAACATGTCATGTCTACAGGGCTTTTCCAGTTATTAGTTTACATCACATTTCAAATATCCACTTTGCAATATATTATACAGATACTAGAAAACTAAGCTAGCTCTTTGCTCTATTTTGCAGGTTTATTTCCGGCAACAATTTATTTCATACCCCGTTTGCAAGGTGATAGATCGGCACATTTCCAAACCAGTAAGTAATGCCTTTCACTTTCCTTTTCGATGAGTAAAACAAAGCGAATCGTTTCTTATTTCTACTGTCAATCTCTATGTAAATGCAATAGCCACAACAAGGAATAATAATTATCTTGCTATGGAATAAAGATCAGCACAGTTTTACATCTATTTAAAATTAATTCTCCTTCTTAAACACTGCATCACCTTCGCAAAATGCTAATTTGAGTTCCAATTAACTAAAATGAATTTAGTTAATCAAGCTTTCAAACGTAGAAGAAGCGAACGGAAAAATGTCACTACAAAGAAGAAAATCTTGTATGCAGTAATTATAAATACACAATTTAGTGTCACATTTTTTAAAAAGTGTAGACTGCATAAATATGAGAACCGTTAAAGAGAGGTAACATTTCAAAATAAGTGTATGTTGCTGTTATCACCTTGGGTAGAGATGTGCCACACAAATGCAATCAAGTGAAGTTTTAACGCAAAAGAAGGACGATGTCTTGTTAATTCACAATATATTAACAGTTGCATCAACGTGCTATTTAGCCATTCATTCAGAAGTCTAATAAGAGAAAGAATTTAAATCCATGCTTAGTTGAGGAAGGATATTTGATTTACCCACGTTTGACAGCAGATTATCTGTGAAATACAGGTGATGCAACTTGCACATTAACAATAAATAGTGATTTTTAGGACTGTGAAAATATTAATTGCATCCCATCAGCATTATTACTCTGAGGCAGTGAGTGAACTTTCACGCTTTCGCATGGGATAGAAAAACAATGGGCGGATAATTAGTTAAGTCACGAAAAGTGCTCACCATTCGATTGCTGGAAGTTGTGGTGCAGAATGAGGGTGGCACTGAACCGTGGGCCAGGGTTAGGGGCAGGTTTAGTGCCAATCGGTCTATGAGTAGTGAGCAGCATTTGGCCATTCTAAATGATTCCTTGAACTATGTTTCAACCAAAAGTATGCCCCGGGTTTAAATTAAGACTGTGTTTAGTCAAGAAGAAATGGTTAAATCATCTGCCATGTTTTTTTCTATTGCACCCAGGCCTAAACATCATCAGCCAATGTGGCTATGACCATTCGAAATAACGTGGCAAATCACAATACAAAATATATCAGCCACATGCTCACTCACTTAAGAACTGAATTAGCCATACTCAAACAACATAGTGACACCTCCAATCTCAAATGTAAACAATTCTAAAATGTAGGAGCATAATGAAAGAATATAAGGAATAGCAGCAAACTGAGCAGGATGGGCTCCACTAAAAAACTGTGCTCCAGTCCACTTACTCACGCGTTAGTGACCACAAGAGATCACCAACTCAGTCAAAATAACAAGGAGAGTGTGTCACATAGTGCAGTCCAATTCACTGCTCAAATTAATGTGATAATACACATGATTGCACTTACCATCAGTTTTCAATTCTTCTTCCTCCCTTTAAAAATCTTTTTCAAAAATTCAAACCTCATGAAAAAGCCATGGAGTCGAATCAGTGTTGACACCTTCTGCGGCCACTTCTTTCCATCAGAACAGAACATCTCAACTTCGCTAGACAGCTATGTAGGACAATTTAATACAGCTATTACAGCAGCCCTTGATGCCTGCCCTCCCTTGAAATCCAACATTTCTCGCACGACCACAACATCTGAATTATGGTATTGCTCAGATTTGAGGAACATGAAAAAGAAATGTCGAATTTTACAAACCTTTAAGAAATTTAAGATCATCCAACTCAGTAGCCATTCTTTTACTATTTTTGCCACTACCCACTGGAATTCTCTCCCTCTGGATATTCACTGGAATGAGGATTATCTCCTGTTCAGAAAAAAAACTAAAAACTTTGATCCTCCCTAACTAATACGACTCTATATTTGATCTCTAGCTCTGCCCAACTGTTGTGGCAAATGGTAGTGTCATCACTGTGATATCGCTCTAGGGATGATAGTTAGTGCTCAACAAATACTTTAAATGAATAAAAAGAACATGGTTAGAGCTTCACGGAGGCACAAATATATCTATCCCTAGTCCACTCTAAAAATGTAAATACTTTACAAAGAGATCTCCAACTTTTAAATATTCTTTTTAACAAACCAAGGGAAGTAAAAAACACTCTATATTATGTAAGGAATTAAGCTCCACCCACTTGACCTCACTGGGACCCACTTTCATTTTGCTACAAAAAGAAAGGGTCAGGGAAGGTGGTTGCCTCACATATTTGAAATGTTAGTTATCGCTGCTGTCCAGCAGTCATGTACACCAGCCAGGGTGGGCTCCTGGCAGCCTATACAAATTCATACTAACAGTGTAGACCCTATAATGACACCATGGTCAGGACAAAGTCAAGTAGAGATCTCCTCCACTGCTGTCCTCTACATAACATCACCTACACCAGATGTCATCCACTTTACCTATGAGCTGCAACTCTGTCTTCCATGATGAAAAGTTCTCCCTCCTCCCAGTGGAATACATTGTAGGTTTTAAATTCATCATGTGAGTTTGAGGAGGACCGCTTTTAAATCAATTACTCTGAGAAGTAAAAGGATCATCTTTCCACAGACTCCTGTGAACAGCTGTCCATTTCTGGATATGTGAAGCTCTTGGTCTTATGCAAAACAATTTGGAGAATGGTGTGCAAAAGATAGGCATGTTCAAGGATTGCTAATTGTGTAATCTGGCAAAACAACTACTTCTCGTTTTTGTGTGCCATGTTTTTTTTATTTTAACTGAAGGGCACTAAGGTGACAGTCAGTACCGCACTTTGTTTTGTACAGTGTCAACTATGATTTTTCAAACTATTCTGGTTTTTGAAAAATTAAGAGGAACAGTCAAATAAATTCACTATCAATTAAACTAATATTAAAAGCAATTCATTTTGGCCCTTTGTAGCCAGTCCTCATTTATTTTTGTTTTTCTGCCGTTCCAGGAGGCATTTCTATCCTCATTCATTTAACCAAAGACAAACCAAAGGAAGGGGTTAGAGGTATCAAAAAAAAATTGGCATGACAAATGTTTAGTAAAGTGCAAAGATTTTCTAAACCTTCAACAAGGAAAAGAACAGGTAACTCATGGCCATTAGCTGTGGACAGACACCGACACACCCAGAGACAGACGGACGGATACACTCACACACTTCCCTCACAACCACAGAACAGGAACAGCATTAGCACTGGGAGTGCTAGCTTGACTCCCTCACTGCTCAGTATAGGCATGCGCAGTGCACGTTTTCCTTTCACACAGAACACCTGCACAATGAGATGTCAGCCCAACCAGTATTTTGTTCACCGAAGGCTTAGCGCATGAGAACCTGTCACCAGCCAGACTTTCCTCTTGACCCGAAAAGCCCCATCATAGGTGATGCAGGTATTCCTGGCAGAACATATACTCACAACACAACCAAGCCCCAACCCAGTAGAAACAAGCAAACCGCAAATAGCATAGGTGCAAAAGAACTTATGAAATCTGTACACCCAAAAGACAAATCATTCCTGGTCTACTTCTGAATATGCTTCTGCAATATGCATTTCTCTGCTGTTTTAAGCATGAGCTTAGTGACATGACATGCATGGCTCAGGTACTTCTTGCAATATCGTTTCTAGTTGGCATTTCTATGCTTGTTGGTCTTCAAACGGCCAAACAGTCCTGACTTTCAAACTACCATGAATCATCAGTAAAGCTGTTTAATTGTTATTCTCACTGACATGTGGCGTTGAACAGGCCCATGCCACCTGCCGCCTGCCTACTCTTCGGCACAAGATCCTTGCTTGCCCTCCACTCGTTTTGATTTTTGAGATTTATGACTAGAGTGTGCATTGTTAGATGGTGCTTCCGTAAAAGTGTGGGAAGTTTTCTACATTTAATCATGCATGACACGCTGCTGTGGGAGACCAATTTGTTGACTAAGGTCCAGAGAGCGACATCGACCCAAAGTAAGAGTTATAGTAAACAGACAACAAGATGGGATTTAGAGATCTGGAGGTCTTAGGTCTCTATGAAGTTACCCATAACGAGAATCTTATGGGTTATTCCTTCAGCTCATTCTCCAAGATGCTCTCTAGACAACGTCTTGTAAAAGGCTAAATCTCCATAAAGGTCAGCTCATTCACTCTGCTTATGGCATGACTGTTCAAGTTACTCTAGGCTGAGGTATTTACTTTCAAAGAATACACTCCAAGTGTTCACACTTGGAAACAGCAAAATTAAAAGTACACCATCAGTAACACTGTTCAACACGTTTGAGTTAAACATGAAATATCTGTAACCAATCACACACACAAAAGTTCTCCATTCACTGAATCTTGCAGCATTCCAGGAACCTCAAATCAGGGAGCATTCCCAAAGTCAAATTTTCTGGTGGTTAAAGAGTGATAGTTATAAAATGAGAAATAAGAATTCTATCTGTTTACACTATTGCACATTGTAATAAATTAATTAGAACGCCCACTTGTGAATGACTCCATGGTTATATATTTGTACAGCATCATGTTCTATTTTAGCATAATTTAAGCTTAAGCTAAATTTTGATCTCTCTTGACATTTTAGACTGCATGCCATCTCTTGCCATTCTATGGTTTCAAATTTTCCAATTTACACACATCTTTTCATGGTTGGTGAAAATGTTAGAGGAATGAGCCTTGCCTACATTCAACGCCATAGTTTGTATAAATTAGGAAAGATTATAAAGTAAGTGATGGAATGTCACTAAGACTTCAGAACAGTATGTATTGGGCAGTGCTAATCTAGAAAGTAAGGTAAAAGGCTAGTGACATGTACACATATGACAGATAGGTGGCACACCTTCAGAAAAAATGAAACAACAACGTACATACATGCATCAGTTGAAATATTGCATAGCTGCATATGCAGTAGGTGAAAAACTGCAGCCATCTGCAGTAATGTAGTGATACCTTCTGTGCATTTATAGGCTCCAACAAGATTTGCGCTTGTACGAGATTACAGCTGTAGGGTGTGTAGGATGCATGTGTATGGGTGTGGAATGTGCAGTGCATGTGTGTTAAATGTAGTGTGTGTTAAGTGTGGTGTGTGTGAGAGTGAGAGAAAGAGAGAGAGCCGAGGGGTGGAAGGGAGATCGGCCAGGCCTTCAAGAAGTAGGAACCTTACTTCCTAAGGTTATAAGGTGGTTATTAATCTACCTATTTACAAGGTAAAACACTGCAAATCAGGACAAGTGTATGAAGATCTTGCTTTATGCTAGAAGGATGCAATTCTGTGATTCTATAGCGGACACCAACATATGTTTGCACACAAGGTAAGACTGTAGATGAGGGCATATACAGGGAGGAAGGCTTGAGAATGAGATCAGAGCATGAATATGGGAATTAAGAATGGGTCATGAAAAGGGACGCTGTTGCATATCTGCGAATGGTTCCAGTGAGCTAAAGCTGTACGCAAGTACTGAAAAAAACATAGGAATGTAATTGATTACTTGGGGGTTTGGAGAAAAATATGAAGGACAAAAACTAGGAGTGGTTAAAGCACACAAACCAGTTCTACAGTGCTAGGGGCCACAACAGGTTCTTAAATTAGAAATGCCCTATTTCTTATGACTATCCTCTGGCAAGTCTGTAACGACAAGTACGCTCTGGGATTCCTGCGGGCTGTTCGGTTAGAGACGGAATCATATTTGTATATATTTGTATTTGACTTCTTTTGTCCTACAAATAAACTTGCCTCTGAACAATTTCACGGTTTTATTTGCCACTTACAAAAACGTTACAAGTTTAAATGCAACTTAATATAAACTGTAATATCGTGATATTTCTATAGGATGAACAACTGCAACAATCTAACAAACGCACCGGTATTCGCAGGGTAGTTCAGTAGCCTTCTTCATTGAAGAGCAAAGGGCGTTCTAGTGGCATAAGCAGCCTCAGTTCAAGCCAATAGTTAAAATAATTGCCCTCACAAATCACGTTACACAAAGCCACCATCCATGGCAATTTGCACTCGCTGCATGGTAGCTTCAAAGAGTTGATGCAAAACAGTGGTAAATATGCTAACAGGAACAATGCACCTATTAACTGAAGGAGACAGCACAAATTCTGGAGTAGTAGACAAACTTTCAAACATGGTCCTCCTGACGTCTGTTTACATTATGTTTACATAAATAGCCTTCCACTCCACACCTCAAGTTACTTTTGGGTTCAAATGTACATGTGAAGTGCCAAACAGTCCTCCATCCCCCTCGCCTACGGCTCCCTCTGCCCCCACCTCCTGACCTTCCTTATGAAGCTAATATAACTCATATCAAGACTGGAAACTAGGAGAAGAATAGGGCAGATGGAGGGACCAACACACAAACACACACAGACTGCAACAGGGTTATTATGTAAATTGGTGGGGCTATCCAACATGGTCAATCCCAAATCAGAAACTATGTAGGAAGAATCGATCCACGTTGCTTGCAAACAGTGCAACATAAAGTCAACAGCATCTTTTGCTGTTTCTTTTTCATTTTTCATTTTATTTGATGAAGCGCATTATACACCCATAAGTATTGTGGCACTAAAATCTATACAGTGTAGCTCACAGTCAAACTAAAGTGGGTGATAACGAAATTACTGAACTAAGAAGAGCCATATCTTAAGAAGTGTCCTGAAATTGGATAGCAGTACTTCATGCTAGATAAGATGTATATGTATATCGAACCTACCTCGTGAATGTGAAGCCCTCTGATACCCAAGGGTCACATTCGCGCTATATAAAACTCTAAATAAATAAGAAATAAATAGATGTTTCTTTGCACAACACGGTGCACTAAAGTTCAAACTTGTGTCTTAATTCAGTTGTAAATATGTGGATGTAAGTTGTACTTCGAAGTACAATGTGCATTCTTAATCATTTGGAAGACAACATTCAAAGGAATCAGTGGACTTAAGATGTGAAAAGTCCAACTAGGTATGAAAGCACATTAATCTATGAAATTTGAAAGCAAAGGTAAAAACATCACATAGCGACAGGTTCCATAGCAAACCGAGTCCTCAACAATATTCAACAAAGAGAAAATCTCAAGTTAATGCCCCAAGTCTCATAGGACGTTTTTCTCATGCCCTTAGGCACTCAAATAAACATACTGTGCAATCTTATCCAAGTAAAAACTTTAAGGGTAAAGATTTTCCACGTTTTCATCCCTAGCTTACATTAGGCTTATGCTACGTAGCCCTAAGCTCTGGATAGGATAAAGCATAGAAATCATATAGAAAATGCAAATTGATTAGTTCGCTTCTGGAGTAAAATCAGCCGATCTGGAAAGGTATATGATCAAGTATGGAAGTGACCTGTTCAGACTGGTTCAAAGGGTTTCTTTTTTTATGATGTATTTGGACTTTCTTTACAGCACACCTTCAAGCATGTGTGATCAATTACCATACTTAACAGCTGTAAGCCCATTGGTCTTAACAAATAAAACCCAGAAACTCACCAAATTGTAAATTAAATATATCTAAACAAAGTTAGCTCTGAGTATCTTTGAATGCATACACTACAGGTCAAATAGTCAGGAAGACCAAGCAGGTAATGTGATTCCATGTCCAAAGTCACAAACACCCACAACCTTTCCATCATTTCCTATTAGTTTAGAGTTGAACAAAAATCTAATAGAGCTCGGGTAATGTCGGGGTGACCTTAGAGAGCAAACAAAGGTATTATCTTTCAGGGGTTGACTTTGAAGACAAACAGACATCAAAGCTTCACATCATTACAAGCATTTTAGACAATGGCTAATGAAAACAACATTGTCAAGAAACAAGTAGTTCAGATTTAATATGCTAATATTGTACAGAAGGTGCTCATAGAAAGTAAGATTAGATTTGATTTGTGTTTAAATTTCACACAGATATAGGAGTATTGTAGCTCACGTTTGGTACAAAAGTCAGTCATTAATATATTAACATAATATAATCACTGCCTTTCAGCAGAACTTGCAATTAAAACATGGGGACCAGTGAGGAACATGTTACATTTCTGAAGATAGTGAAAGGAATCACAGGTAAGAAAGCAGAAACCCCTTATGTTACATATGAGACACAAGAAGATCAATGAGCATAATGAACATGAAGATCACAAATGGGATACAATGTTTGCTATGTGCCAGTGAAAACTTTGATGCAATGTAAACCACCAGCTGCAACGTGTGCACTAACGATGGAGGCACCACAGATTGCAGTGAGAATGGGACAACCAATTTTTAGGCTACAGGTGATGGAGGCTATACAATATAGGGGCAATCTGAGAGGAATCAACTGAGAAATGTGCTCTGTGGCTACTAATAGGGAAACCTAAAGATCCAACATCTATACATTGTGTTGATGTTATTTGAAATATAGACATCATCATAATATCAAATTGTTTTTGAAATACATTGTGCCGTGTGTATTTAATACACAAATCAAAGTGTATTCGACCACAGGGAAAAGCACCATGCTACACTATTTATGAGTTAGGAAAGCTGGCAGATTATAGTTTGGGTTGGCTGAAGAGTATTAACAAAAGATAGGATGCCAGGAGGATGAGGAAATACGAGGCTACAATTATGGTTCATGAGAATCGTGTGAAAGAAATCTTGGAGCACTTTAGGAGATTATTAACTTTGAAGCTGGTAATCAGTTAAAGACTTATCTGTGCACATTCACAGTGCAAGAGTGACAATATCCTAAAGCAATTTTTGGATCTCTAAATGTCAGAAAAGAAAAAAAGAAAAGAGCATGGAGTGCACAACTTGATTTAAACAAACATGGGAGATCATTCCTTGCTACAGTCAAGTAAGTGAATGGTCACCTAATTAACAGAATTAAATATGCAATTAACTAGACCCTCTGGCTAGGTCACAAGTCATCATATAGACATCTGCAAATTTCAACAATGCATTAAGTCATGCACACTGTTGCCTACATAAATGTAATATGCATAGTTATAATTATAGATGTCCAGCAGAAGGAAAGCAGGCTGCAAATTCCAGTACACTAGGAGTACCTTAAAACAACTTTTATGTATGTTTGATGAGTTCTTTCTTGTGACTCATTTTCCCATTATTGCACCCCTATATTCAAATGAGTTATTCACAGCTCAAGAGATCTACATTACGTTTCACTATGAGGTGCTATTTTAAAAATGATCTGCAAATGTCTATTATCAACAAAAGAGCCCCTAGCTCACCAGGTATCAAACATACATTAAATTGGGCAATAAACCACATGCAATAACAACACACTTGTGGTATGTTAATGAAAACGCTAGGAATTGGCCTTGAAAGGGAATTTCAGAGTATGGGAAAATGTTACTCAAAATACTCATGTCATTCCTTGTGCATTTATTCGCTTCAAATCCTGGTAAACATTTCTCAGCATTAATTACAGAGGGAAAAATCATACCTTCATCCAAGTCTTTTCATCGTAATACATTGGCATGCCAAAACCTAATGTTTTAGAATAATAGAAAATACCACTTTCGCAAGACAGAAGTGAAAAACATTGTGTACACAGTACTTTGGTACTTAAAACAGTAGCGCCAATTTCTTTTACAATTCAAACAGCATGTCCACAGATCTGAAGACATCTCAGATAAGTGTCTTACAATGGATTTCAAATCATCACCCACAAATTTAAAAAATGCATCACAAGCATACCTTGAGTGGGGGGGGGGGGTCTTCTACAAATCATAAAGTGTCTCACTTTTGCTCTTGGTTATCTTTCAGTAAGCAATACTTAAAATCATTTATTAGAATTTCTAAATTACTTTGCTTTGTCACTAACCACAATGTCACGCTATGCTAGATCTTCTCTTAGAATTTTATACAGACCTCTACCAGAGACCAATCCATACCACAGACAATCTGATAATGTCAGCTCTCCCCTCCTCACATTATTCACAACCTCATAACACAATTCCATTATATAATTCACTCAATATGACAACTTTTGGGTCTATAGAAGTTAATTTTCTTTAAATGTTTCTATATTAACCTTTCAATGGTACGAAAAAATGTCTAGTAAAAGTCACCAAATGTGTTTTTGCTTGCATGATTTAAACATTTCTACATCAAGTAACATCTACATTTTTGGTGTGTAGGTTTGAGAGTTAAATCTCCAAAGACGATTCCAGAAATCTTACATGTTTCTGATATTTTTGTTACTAATACAGTTGATCTCAGTGATAAGCTTGACGAAGTGATCACTAAAGTATCCATCTATGAACCAAAAAGAAACACTAGCCTAATCCCTGCTTTGTTATGCAAGATTATGCATGCTTCCATTTGCCAATAAACTACATTGTTAACAGGCAAAAGGAAGCAGAAAGTTTAATTCATATTAATATCAAATTATTTAGATCATTAGGATAAAGCATTTCTTTTCATTTCGCTTTGTATTTGATTAACATCATATCAGGTGGAAATGCTAGATTAGCACAGATTTTGTTTTATTAATTTAAGAGTGAAGAGGTCTAACCACTCTTCATCAGTGAGCTACTTTGTTATTTATAAGACAGTTTAGTTTGCATACTTATTAGGAGGAACACGGGGAAAACTGATGCATTCAAACATTGCCAAAATCCGAGCACTGAGAAATGGTTTCAGTAAGATATCAATGTAAAGAATATTGTACCTCCTAACATAACGATTGATGCTGATTGCATCATCTCTCTTGGTTTCCATAAATATGATAATTAGCACGTGTGCAAATGCAACACCTTCAGTCAAGAGAGATACAATGAGATACAAAAAATGAGTTTTTGTAACTAGCCTTATGAATTACAAGTAAAACAGGCAAACAGCAAACCCAAGCAAAAATTATTTTCAGTGCCACTGTTCTGCAAACATGTAAAATAATAGCCTTCTTTTATAAATTGGCCCTTTAAGATTTTGCTGTAAAACATTTCCACTATTTCTTGTATTCCGGATTAAGAACTGCCCCACTAAATCACATCTGAAATACAACATAGTCGTAAAACAAGTGAGGTAATGCTAAACTGATTTCAAAGAGTATCACATTTAGTTTATGTAGTGTCATTAGGCCCGTGAGAAGGATTAATTGGTGAAATCACTAAAGCTAAAGTGTAAAAATGTAAAAGTCACATACTGAAATTCCAGCCAGATCCACTATGTTTATTTTTCCTCCAGACTGATTAAATGGAAAGCATTTTACTCTGATTGACAATAACTCAAACTACATAGAGATATAAATGCAAGTCGCTCTTAATGACAACATCAAATATTCCTACATGTTGTAAACCTCCTCCCAACATTGTTACCATGTCTGTTTGCTGGTTTAAATGCCCATCCATTGTCCCTTAACCATGTTATGAGTTAGGAGAAGACTGAAGAGGATTCTTGAAAACTAAATAGACATATGATACGAAAAGTGATAGTTCTGAAAGCAGCATAGAGTGAAGGTAAAATAAAAACCAGAAAGTCACTTGTCATGCCAGCAATTGTTGACTACTTGTAAAGTGTAATTTTGTTTTCAATTATCTAAGAAATTATCTCTGGTTGGAACTATTTCTGGAAAATATGTCAATTGTGCTAAGCCTGCAGGTGAAGATCCTGAAGGGTTTATGAATTAAGTAGAAGTATTTCAGCATTGCTTTTTCTTGCACTTTTTAGGTCTTGTCTAGGAAGCACATGCGCCGTCTCCTCGAAACATGCTGTATTTACTGTATGGGCTTTGGGCATGCCCCTCTCTTTTCATTGGTTCCTTTCTATGCCTTTCTAAATCTGGTTCTTTTGTTTGGTGAATAGGCCACATTTGTCCCTCCTTGTATGGTCTGGTTCATTCCCACAGCGACTGGCCCTCCAGGTCTTATCTTTCCTCTGGATTTTGAATTGTTTTTTTTAGGGCTGGTTAAACAACCCCATTTAAGGCAATGTGATTTTTGCCATGCCATCTCTTCTGCTGTCACACCCACCCGCCGCACGTCTGCTATCACTGCTGCTGTCAGTGCGGTGCAGCGGCCACTTCCACCTCCTGTTCATCTTCCACCACATACCGCCGACGTGGAGTATGTTGGCTGCCATGTCTGCTGGTTGCAGATTAATTTATTGGTGGAAGATGCTCTTCTTAACGCAGAAACACAAGTAAAAGATGGGATTTTTAAAAATCATGGTACAGCAGGGGTGTAAATTAAATAAATACAGCTCTTTTTTCGCTGTTTTGTTGCCCTCAGGGTACAAGTTGGGGTGGATGCGGTCTACATGTGTCCCCACTTTTAGAAGGGGGGCATCGGTTCCTCTTAGTCTGAGGCTGGTGGAGGCTTGTAGGTGTCTGTATTGTTGATCATGCCGGCACAGCGCCAGCCTCAGCAGACTGTGAGTGACATAACCTAGGCATGCAGAGTGGCCTTGGGGTATTTAAAACCATCAATTTTACTAGCGGCACCCATTTTGTTTGTGGAAGTGGTCAAGGTGGGGTGATCTTAACTACAAAGGAAAAAATAGTACACGTCCATCAATAGAAAAAATACAGGTAACATATTTACGCTGAAATCAGATTAGATGTGGTGTTTCGTTTCCTAAGCTCAGTTCCAGTTTGTGGAAACATGCATGTGATGTTTTAAAAGTAACCAATTAAAAAAACTCAACTTTTTATATCTGAGAATACATGTATATGTTTTAATAAAATATGGGTGATTTCTGCACCATGAAACATTTTTTAAGAATCCTGCAGTTTATCCACGAATTCCTAAAATCCCAGACACCAACTAATTTCTAAATATAATTGCCAATTTAATGCTGTTTATTTAACTAACTTAGTTGTGTTTCTATCTAAATATATTTGCACAGTAGATATGAACTTTTGTCCATTATACATATATGTCCATTATAGAGACTGCGTGTCACCTTTGACAGAAAAGCCCACTTTTAAATTGGAGCTCTGCTATGTTTAGGACATCACAGGGTTCACAAAACTGCTCATAACAATTTGCATTTGTCAATTAGTTCCTAGCTAATTTTGTGGCTCTAGCCGTGGTATTTACTTTACAGAACTGCCAATTTTAGAACTAAGAAAATCAGATTTGATTCCTAGCGTGAGCTCCACTTCCTGTAAATCTGTTCTAATCAATTAACACCCATATGCTTCAAAAAACATAAAACAAAAATTGGTTCAGACATTATATAAAGTCATTTGGTGCTCATGTAAAGCCGTTGATTGACATTTGACCATGTTCCCGCTATATTAAAAGTGGAAAAAATAAATAAAACAAACTATCAGAAATAATCAGTGCATCCTATCAAATATAGGTACACCAATGAAGGCATTAGTTTATTTCTGAATGTTTTAACATTTGGTATGACAAAGGCTGCCAGAGAGAAATGCAGAATTTCCGCAATCTCACCAACACCACGAGTGGCATTATAAAGCTATTCAGGCACTCTCTTCAACTTTACAGAGGACTTTGATGAAGTTCAATTTAAATGGCTTTTGAGTAGTTCATTCCAAGGCCTCTAAGGGAGTGGTTTTATTTTAATTAAATGCATCGTTGTAGGTCTTGCACCACCTATCCAGAGATTTTCATTTTTAAATTCCATTCTATTATTATTTTCAAAACTAAAATTTTCAAACCTACATAGAAGGAGCAGTATATGCAGTGCCAGTAACATGTCCTCATTAGCAGCAGGAACAATATCACACTTTGAAAAGTCCGAACAGAAAAAATATTTATTTACATTGAGCACTTAGACATTAATGTACTTTCTGCACATGGTTCTCAGTGTAATCTTGACGACAAAGAACTAAATTAAACAGGTTAGAAGATTCGTCGATACAGACTACCCCTTGTACAAAATAACACTTTAAATAAGTGGAGTTTTCTGGAGGACGGACAGACAGCTCCGAAAGCACGAACAAGTTCAGCAGTCTACGATACGGACTGCAGGCAAACTGATGATTATTCAGTACCAATGTGATCAGAAAAACTTGAAATGTATTACTCTAATATGGTTTTGAAGCCCTTAGGGTTCAAGACAGGGCAGGCCTTTTATTCCACCGGGCATTTCCCTCGTGTGCTGGAGCCTTTGCAAGTGGGTTTTAAAAGTCCAGGGCCTCTCCTGGTGCCTCTGTCACTTTCCTACTTTGCAGTAGGCAAGGAGAGGTTTCAAGAGAAAGAGAGGGAGGGGCAAGATAGAGAGAAATGGGCTCAGAGCTGGAGAGGACAGAGAGAAGAGAGAGAAAGGAATGAATGGAAAGAGATTGTGCGAGGAGATGAAGGGAGCAGGACTGGTTTGAGCATTTGTGACAGGGCCGATTTTAGTTTCCCCAGTCCAGCCCTGGTTAGACTGGAATAATTAAAACAAAAAAAAAACACCACAATAGCACTGTAGGGTCATCACATACCTGTGCCAAAACTATTTCGTATCAAATAAACATTCAATAATCAATGAGATGTGTTTGATAATATCATAGTATATTCAACAATGGGTATATCAGATTGTAACCTATGACGATTAAATGCTATACAACTGTATGTAAGGTCCAATTTCAGCATGTGATAGAATCGGAAAGAAAGACTTCATGACTATAGGGGTGACTCTACTGAAACCCTCATCAGATTTGACTGACAGCTCACTAGGTTGGAAGGAATCAAAAGTAAAGGGGAGCTTGAAGCGTTGGTGCACTCTTACCTGAAAGGTATGATACAGGAACTGGTGACACACTTGCTACAATATATTTCCGATGGTCAGTAAAGTTTGTTGTCTAAGGAATAACTATATGATGAAGATGAAATAATGATGAAACAAGATTTGTACAGCGCACAGTTACTCAAAGGAGTGCCCGGTGATATATATCGATGCTATCCTCCAGTCCATCCTAAAGCGGCCACCAACAGAATGATTCTAACATTCAAGAAAACACTGCAAGCAATAATGAACAATATACCTGTGGCAGAGCAATACTTAACTCCTGAACAAGAGGGAGCTGCCTTGTGAGTGTTGAAACTCAACAATTTATGAAATAAAAGCACCATATTTTCACGTTTCTTTTGACACAACTTTTCCCCAAATCTTTTTTTTTTTTTTTTGCAAAGCATAACAAAATGACACTTTCCATGTACTCCTATGGAATGAACTTTATGCTGAATATTGGTGTGTCTACTGATCAGATGTGTTTCATTTTGGCCTCCACTCTAATTATAGTGCACTAGACAATGATCAGGACATTACGTGTTTTAAAGTACATGAAATACAGGTTTTGAAAAGTGCCTTAGAAAAGGGCCTGGGATTATAATGTGGTTCAGCGTGGATTCTGAGGGTACAGCAATCTACCACTGACAAGTATTAAAGCAGAAGGTCACATCACAAGTGTAGTGTGGACAAAGGTGAACTGGGCAACTGATGAAATCTGTGGCCAAAGCGAAATTGCAATCTCTCAGCCTTATAGTAATAAAGTTACTGAAACGAAGCAATGTATTTTCAAAGGGAAAAGTCAAATGGAAAATATGGGTCCTCAACCTGATCGTGCTCAGTATTTGCAATAAAACATATACAAACTGCTACAATATGATTAATGTTTCCATCTCGATAGTATTCACTGTGTACTGTATACAAATAAGTAACGTTGCTAGGGGACTAAAAAGAAGCAGAATGAAAATACTCAAAGCAAAAACAATTCCTAAAGAAAAGCACATAAGAACATTCTAAAAGTTGATAATGAATTCCAAGAGGTTTGGTCTATGACTGTTTATCCAGTTTACAAGTAAATTAAATATATCATTTAAAATTGATTTTAACACAAATTAGAAACCTCTCTTCTTTGCATAACTGCCAACTTATCCTACATCACCAATGGTGATAAAAATATACAAAATGTTCCAAAATATTATCCACCTTTGAATTCATCAATCCATTTAGAATTTACTATTGACTAAGATTTGTGAACAGCATATTTATAGTTCCATGAGATGTAGTTAACCTGTGTCAGCATATCTAGTGGAATTATGAATTTATTCATTTGACGTTCTCTCACGGGCAATTTTTTGTTTTTAACAGTCACATGACCTGGACATCACATGCTATAATTCAGTTTCTACCTAAAGTCTCATATACTGGCACACATCTAAAACCACCCCTAGACTGCACCACATTCCATGCACATCACACCTAACTTCATTGAGCACGAGCACCAGTCAAATTATGTAGTTGTCTTTTGTTCTGCCATGTGGTAAGAAATCATTCATTGTAGCTCCAACTGCTGTTGCAGACCTGGATGCCCTTCAGGAGTGCTCAGCCTTGGCATTGGATCAATATGCATTGGCCCTAGACAAACAAGTCCAAACCCTGATTATACATTAGATTGCACTTCTGAAGAAATGTCTACAAGGAGATTGGCATAATAAGGCTGTGAGAAAAGAGCATGGCTAATTTGTTCACTAACCAATAAACTAGTAGTTTAGGAACACATTCTATTTTGGGAAAAGCCTAAAATATCAGAATAAGAACAGAATCAAGACTTAAACCACTTCATTGATGTATGTTCTGAAGTACAGTGGCCATATTATCAAAGGAGCGCACAGAAAAAGCTGAATTAGGCTTGCCAAGGGCAGATTGGTCATGTACATTCCACTGTCCAACAGAAAATGTTGCTTCTTGCAGAGGTGCTCTCTGCCCTTGTGATTGTGTGCAGAGAAAAACGTGCAGCTCACATACACAAAAGAGGAATCGAGCATTTGCTTTTTCCTTTTGTGCAACTACAAACAGAACTTTGAATAAGCCCAGATGGTTGCCTGTAAAATTGGGTGTGGTGTCTGAACCTTCACTTTAGGGCGCCTCGGAATCTCCTCTCACAAAAGCTATTTAGGGTGATACTAGACAAATACTGATAAGTATGTCCCCTGGATTTTTGTCAATGTCGACTATCGTACCCTGGGCCTCAATCTGGTAGTATGCCAAGGACCTTGGGGGTGTAAGATTGTCAGACAACCCCACAGTTAGGGAGGTCACTTGTTGACCTCAGCGACCTTCTATGACCCTTAAAAGTATACATAATGGGCGATTGCAAAATCTAGGTCGCATTTCAAGTGATTTACATACATAATATTCTTTCAGGGCATTCTATGCTTGCATTTGCTTTGCTAATGAAATGCATGCGCAGTAGCACAGCGATTCCCTTATTTGCATGGTAAGATCCACCATTGCAGAATGAGAGTATGCCCACATTTTAAATGGGTGCCACTTGCTGGAGTTGGCACCCTTTTTGTGCTACAACAAAAGAAACATTGAGACCACCACAGAAATCGAAAAATGTGTCCTGTCAATGCCAGACGGTAGAATGTGGCATTTCACAGCCATCGTGGTCCAACTTTCATTTTTAAATAACATTAATATTTCGGAACTATGAATGCTAAAGTTGCATAATGACCAGAACAAAGTTGCCAAATACAATCGAATAAACATTAAAACATGGCCCAATTGCAAAAGTACATTCATTTACCAAAAATTACTGTGCTTTTATTCAATTTCGTATCTGTGTTCAAAGAAATGAAACTATAATGTTTGAGGCAGTTGTAAAGCCTGCCAGTGCATGTAATAGTAGGCATCATTACTGGGAATAGGCAAATGAAACAATACCTGCACTAGGATTCCCAATGCAGTCCACTATTCACCTTTGTGTTTGCGTAAAATGGTTTAAAGAATTTAACATGGATAGAGTTACTATAACTAAAGTAAAAAACTCATTTTCAGCATTCTAATTGTGTTTTATACGCTTTCATGTTACATCAAAGTACAAAATCAATACCATTTGTCCAGCGGACAGAAAAAAAGGAATCTATAAACTGTTCTTATTGAGTAATTAAATGCCTATTATTGTCATGAACACTTAGCGAGTGAATTTGATACTATAATGTTTTAAAGAAAATACTGCAGTGATTAATACTACTTCCTGGTGCATTGAATTAAAAATGACCGCCTATGTGCACTACAGCTGCCTGCCGATCAGGCAGAAGAGAAGCAGTTACCTCTACCACAATAACACACTAACCTTGAGCTGAACTCCTTTGCTCAAGAAATTAAATGCTGTAGCAGGACTTTAAATCCCCCCACTTAGAGCTCATTTGTGTTTCGTGTCACCTGCAGTTATTGAAGCGAACTCATTATCTTTAAAAAGGAGAATCTTTTATGTAATTTCTTTAAAATGGGAATTCGGTTTCCACAAAAACTATTTGGTCTGTGAAAGAGAACAGCATAATAGCACTAATCGAAAGCCGAGTGTAGTTTTCCTTCTAACGCACACATCAATTGCTCTTGGGAATTTCAACGGAGAATATAATCTGTTATAGCTGAAAATGAATGACTAGATTTGAATACGGATTGAGATGATTAATGATCATATAGATTTATTTTTATTATGCTGGATTTATATTGAAAATCTCGTGCTTTTATTATTTTATTTTTTTACTGTCACAGAGTGCTTGTTTTTTTGAATATGCACGTTCTGCAATTTTTACTTTTCATTTTAGGTGCTATGATAGGACCTACTAAAGATTACATAGATGAATTCATGGAAGTGACACTTGTAAAGGGTAACCACATTTCACACTTAAAATGAGACCAAAAAAGAAAGAAAAAGGCCTCAGCGGAAATAACTGCCCAAATGATCTACTAGTAAATTATTTGATTTACAATCCACTGCATAGTAAATGCAAATCTAATGGAGTATGTATTTTACATGAATGCAAAACACTTTTTACAGGGGGAAATCTGGTGTTATTATAGGATGTTTTACTACTGGGCGTTTGCAATAAACTTAATAAAGTAATATTTGTGCAATATACTATTTTGGTGATAAATCACTGCAGGAATAAAACTACCTAATATTAGCAGTACATACAGACCACATTTAAATGTATGCTAACTCTCTAAAAGCTGTATATGATCTTCTTTATACCTTAACATCAGTATAGTTCTGATGTCTGAGACAGTCTCATAACGTTTCAAAAGCAGGTTATGACATCTCACATTGCCAGCTGCCACAACATTATAAAAGCACCTCGTCGAGAATATTAGCAACAGCCTTTTAAATATTTAATGAGACTCGCTTTCCCTTTCCAACATCTTTCATGTGAACTTTCTCTTAAAACAAAGTTCTAATTTATCATAAATCCAGGAAACTCGGGCTCTTCCTTTGCAGTTACACCATCTGGTAATCCTGCAAGCTACTCGTATTTCCAAATCGATCAAGGCACTAATGCCAGATTGCAGACCTTTTGTAGCTATGTGCTACAGATCATTCACTGTAGTGCTTCAAGCTAATGCTCTTGAGTGACAAGCATTGTGTAACTTCCAGCTGCGCAAAGACTCTACTAGATAGTAAAGAATGTGAAGGGATAGATTACTCCTTGAAATCTCTCTGCACTGCTCTCCCCATCCTCATTTTTGGTTTGCCCCTGTAGGTTTATCCCCAACAAGAAGATACATTATAAGTGCCTAGTTTACATTCCTGGCCACGTTTATGCCCAAATGTGCATTTATCAGCCTCACATATCCCCTCAGGGCACAGACATGGCCTATAAGCCACCTCATTTCCCTTTCAGTACCAAAATTACTTTTTTACGTGACCAATGACTACTAATATATTTCCCATCAGCTACCTCACATGCCCAGTTTTGTCGATAACTATCTTTTCCAATAATGGAGATCTTCTAGCCAACATCCTCAGAGCATGGAGGTTGTTCTCACATTGATACGAGAAAAAGACAAAAAAATTATAACACTGAAAAAATATATTAACAGAAGATAAAACACAAAATTGAATACACTTGTCAGGAATTATAGGCAAAACTGAAGAAATGAGGAGGAGTGGTTTGGACACGCCAGATGGCGGGCACCGATCTTCAGCGCTCCTGTGCCAGACCCGACATCCAACATCACCCTGCAGGGCAATGAGTGTTCTGAGTTTGGGAAACAGTGGGATGAACATCAAGCAGGAGGAAGATATGTCCGCTGCCTGAGGAGCAGCCCCAGGGAGAGCGGGGACCCGAGAGGGGAAAGTGAAGGGAGCCAATCAAATTCCAAAATTGAGGCCTCTCACACATTGTGGCAGAGCAGGGAGCAGCCGGGGATCGAAGGCGAATCCTGAAGAGGGCACCGTGGAGGCACGGAGTGCAGCACCGAGACCCCAGGAGTGACTCGGGAGGCTGGAATCAACCGGCAACATCCTGGAGGGAAGAAGACGACTACCTGGTGGGTGAGGAGAGAGGTTCTAATGGCATCAGGTGGCACCACGATCACAGCCAAAGTGAGGAAGACCAAGGGCATGGACCTAACGGAGGGGAGTGAGTAAAGTGGAAGGTCGCCCCACACTTAAATGAAGCACGGAGTTTGCTGAAGGAGAGGGTACCTATGGTGTAGAGAAGGACACATGGTTGCACTCAAATGCCCCCTGTTGAGACATTTGGGCGGCTCAGGTGCTTGTAGGCGGGAGCTCCCGCCTAGAATGCTGAATTGAGAGATTTCCGGAACCCATCTGAGCTCTGAGCAGGACTGAGGAGAAACAGGGGAGACACGTACATCTTGCTGGCTGCTTTTGCAACTCCTGACGGAGCAAGGAGAGAGGTCAGGCAGTTGGTAAGGGTAACCAGTGGTGATCAAGAGGCGCTAAGGAGACACATAAACCACTGGTAGTCACCACAAGGTGCTGACACAATGGCAAGGGAAAAGGTGCCCCCTAAGCAGAGGAAGCTGGAGAAGCTCCCAAACCAGCTACCCCGACAGCACAGGCTGCAACATGAGTGGAGGAGGCGGAAGAGGCTTTTAAGTTGAAAACAGAGGTGATCCTACAGAACACAGAAACCTCTCAGAACAGCTTGGAACCAAAAATCGGAGAGGTGGGTTGAGATGTTGTCGTACATAATCAAGATCTGAGGAACAATAATGGAAGACTCACAGAAGTGGAAAACCGAATTACACAATTGAGGGCAGAGTTAAAGACCTTTGTAAAAAGGCAGAGCAAATGATAAGCACGGTCTGGGATTTAACTAATAGAGCAGAGACGCGGATTGCCCCTACAGCAAAAACAATTTGAGATGTGAGGAAGCGTAGGAACCCAGACCAGAACACTTGCTGTGCACCTTCCTCCTGGAGGATCAGTTTCCTCATGTTTTCTCATAGAAAGAGGTGAGAAGACCCCCTCACCCCCCTGGCCGCACCACCCCTTGCAATTATGGATCGTTTTTTGAACTATAGATACAGAGACATAGTGCTGCGCTTTGAGTGAACCACAGGCACCCTCACATGTGATTCCCAGAGGATCCAGATATTCCCGGACTATGTTCAGTTGGTACAAACACAGTGGAGAACGTATGAACCTGTAAAGTAGAAAACTGAAAGCTGTGGAGATCAGGTATATGCAGGTATAACCAGCCAGCCTGAGAGTCATCTACCAAAATCAATCCTGTTTCTTCTATCATCCAGATCTGCCATGGGAATGGCTAGAGAAGAGACCACCGGGGACTGCTCCGGGGTCCCCACTGCTGCATCAACAATCCAGGAGAACAGAGAGGAAGAAAAAATGGGCAATGACCGCTCAAACATCATGGCAACAGAGGGCGCACTAGGCAGAGAGAGGGGACGCCAGTTGGAAGAATGACTCGAGAGGGAGTGGAGAATTTTGCCTCTGACAAAACCAATGGAGACACTGACTCGGTTGAACAAGGGAATGCCTTACTGTAGTGAATCCAAGATCCTCAGGACTGACCAGGCACACGGGCATTGTGGCGCAACGGGGGCACTATACATTGTGGTGTAGGAGTAGGGTTGTTCAGAGGATGACAGTCCATTCTGCAGTTGGGGAAGTGGGCAGTTTACCAAATGCATTGTTAGGAGTGGTGTGGTGGGGAGAGGGATATAGGCAGTTTCAGACAACAGTTGTAGGCACTGCATACAGGTCCAGCATGGTAGAGAAGCAAGAGCAGGGAACCCCAGGTGGCCCTATGAAGAAGAAAATATACTACACGCATGGTGCCAGGGAAGGACACTAGATGGTAGAACCGCTCAAAATATTATGTTGGAATGTGAACAGGCTGGGTTGTAAGATTAAGCGAGGAGTGGTGTCACAATATATCCATTGCCTCTCCCCTGACATAGTCTATCTGCAGGAAACCCATCTATTGGGAACTAATTGCCACTGTCTTCAGAGAGGTTGGCACTCACAGGCTACACTGAAGGGTCAAGAGGGGTGATGATTCCAATTAAAAAACAGCCCTCATTTTAAGTGGAGAGGAAGAGGGAAGACCCAGAAGGGAGACATGTGGTAACTTGGGGCAAAGGAATGTGCAGACACTATTGCTGGCTTATGTGTATGCACCACCTAGGCTGCAACGGATAGTCCTGGATGAGATAGGCCCTCTACTGCTAGCCCAGGAACTGAATCTCCATATCCTGGGAGGAGTCTTCAATGGGGTAATGTGTAGGGACAGGGACAGAAGCACGGTGCCACCCCCATCGCAGCGTGCACTGTCAGAACTGGCAAAGTTCCTAAAAACGATGGGACTGCTGGATGCATGGCATGCAAGACACCCTTCAGAGAAACAATATTAATTTCGGTCTGGAGCGCATGGGTCATTGTCCCATTTGGACTACACGTTTTCTCCATTGGCGACACAGCAACTTTTCCCCAACAATGAGGGGACAGTGGACTCACCAGTTACACTCTGGGAAGCTTACAAAACAGTAGTTTGTGATAAGGCTAAAAAATAATGGCCCAAAAACGAAGAAGGAAAGAGAGACAGATGCAGAGCTTAAAAGAGAAGCTCCTAGTGCAATAACAGGGCTGGATGCACACAGGGGATCCCGATAGAGATAGTTGCAGTGAGGGAGCAGTACTGCAACCTAGAACATGATGCAGCCTGGAATTATTATCTCTCTGCACAAAGAAAATCAATCAATCATACAGGATTTATAAAGCCCGGCTAATCAGTATACAGGTGCTTGCAAGTCCTGGAGGCTTAAACGAAAAGCCAGGTATTGAGGGCCATTCGGAATTCCGAAAGTAAGGTGATGGTCCAGAGGTACGTGGGGAGGCTGTTCCAGGTCTTTGCTGTGAGTTGGGGGAAGGAGCATCCTCCACTTCTGCTTCAGTAGATGAGGGGAGTATGAGCAAGTGAAAGGGAGGCTGAGCATAGCCTTCCGTACAGCTGGAAGAAGTTCAGGCGGTGGTTAATGTATGTGGGTCCTTGGTTGTGTATGTAGAGCCTTGTGTGCGTGGGTCAGCAGCTTGAATTGACATCTCTTCTGTATGGGGAGCCAGTGGAGTTGCCTGGGGTGCGGTGTGATGTTGATTCGTCGGGGAAGGCAGAGGATGAGTCTGGCTGCGGCATTCTGCATGGTCTGAAGTCTTTGGGGGAGGTGTGTGACACTTCCTACAAAGAGAGTGTTGCCACAGTACAGTTAGCTGGCAATGAGGGCCTGTGTCACAGAGCATTTTGTGTTAAGGAGTAGCCACTTTAAGATCGTGCATAGCATGCGCAGAGTGAGGAAGCAGGTGGAGGAGACAATGTTGATCTGTGATTTAAAGAGGAGCTTTTTGTCAATGTTGATTCTGAGGAGTGGTGGGAGGGAATGGGTCTTAGGTCTGATGGCCACCAGGAGTCTTTCCATGTGTTGCTGCTGTAGGCAATGATCAGCACTTCCGTCTTGTCTGTGTTCAGCTGCAGGTAGTTGTTCTTCATCCAGTTGGCAACGTTGGTCATGTATCTGTGGAAGTTGGTTCTAGTGGTGGTGGGGTCCGCAGCGAGTGAGAGGATGAGTTTGGTGTCATCTGCAGTGGGAATTATATTGTGACCGTGGGATCTAACAGTGTAGGCTAGCAGGGTCATATATGCGTTGAAGAGCATGAGGCTGAGGGGAGAGCCCTGGAGGACACCACTGGTGATCTCCTTGGGTCCGGAGGTGAAAGGTGGGAGGTGGATCCTCTGGGTTCTTCTGGTGATGAATTAGGTGATCCATCCGAGTGCGTCCCCCTGGATGCCAATGTGGTGGAGTCTTTCGGTCATCATGTGGTGGGATAGTGTCAACGATTGCCAAGAGGTCAAGGAGGATCAAAGCTGCTGCTTCTCCTTGGTCAAGGAGGGTAAAGATATCATCAGTGTCTGCATCAGGACGGTGTCAGTGCTGTGAAAGTCGGATTGGGTGGTGTCAAGTAGCTGGTTCTGCTCCAGATGTGCCATGAGTTGATTGTTGATTATCTTTTCCAGTCCCTGCGCTGGGAATGGGCGATGGGAGATTGGCCAGTAGTTTTTTAGTTCACTGGGGTCGGCAGAGGGGTTTTTGTGTAGTGGTCTGACTTCGGTGTGTTTTCAAGCATCGGGAAATTTTACGGTGGTGAAAGAGGTGTAGAGCAGGTTGCTGAGTTCCTGGCCGATCCTTTGGTTTCCAAGGTTCAAGATATGGTGCAGGCATTGGTCTGTGGGAGCTCCCAAGTGGATGAATTTCATGTTGGAGGTGGTGTCCTGCAAGGAGAGGGTGTTCCAGGTGGTCAGTGTGTCGTTCGTGGCAGTTACAGTGGTGACATATCTATTGAGAATGTCCACCGGTGGGGGTTGGGGTTTGAAGTTTCTGTATATGGTTGTGATCTTGTTGTGGAAGAGGTGGTATGGGTTGTCGCACAGCTTCTGTGAGGGTATGATGTTATTTTTACTGCCAGTAGAGTTGGAATTTTCTTTAAGGATGTTGAAAAGTTTCTTGGTGTTGTTGGCGCTGGTTTCGATACATGCAGCAAGTGTTGCCTTCTTTGTTGTCCTCAGCAGGTGGTGGTAGAGGTTGAGGAAGATCCTGAAGGCTGCCCTGTTGCAGGTGTCATTGCTGACATGCCATCTCCTGCTTAACTGATTGCAGACCCTTTTCACTATTCTGAGTCCTTGGATGTACCAGCTGGCTTTTTTGGAGGGTTTTCTCTGGATATTGCTATAGATAAGGACAATGCTGTCTGCCCTATTGGTGATCCAGGCATTGAAGTTTTTTACTTCATGTTCAAAGTTGGTGGTGGTAGAAGGGTTGGAGGTGTTGAGGGTGTTTGCCCAGCTGGCCTCTGAGATTTTGTTCCATCTTTGGTGGAGGGCATTGGTCATCTTGGGGGTGGCGGTTTGGGGGCGGAGGATGCTAAAATGGATGATGGAATGATCAGTCCGTGTGAGTTCTGTGACTTGGCTGTATTGGACACGGTTGCTGGAGGTGAAAAAAGGGTCCAGCATGTGTCCTTTGTTGTGTGTAGGGTCGTGGAATATCTGGGTCAATTCAAGGCTGCTTATACAGTCAAAGAGGTGTGTGGTGTTTTTATGGTTGGGGTCTTTGATTTGGAAATGTAGGCAGCCAAGGAAGATGTAGTTCTTGCAGTGTAAGGCTAGGGGCATAATGAAGTCTGCAATGGTAATGCAAAAGCTGGAGCACGAGCTTAGAGGGCTGGTAAGTGAGGGTGCCACTAATGGTTATCTTGCTGTCCGTGTGGACCTTGAAGTGGAGTTGTTCCATGGTGGTGGTGTTGCGCGTGGTGATGGTGGAACACTGTATGATCTCTTTCTGGATGATAGCTGTTACTCTTCATGGCTTGTTGGTGTGGTCCTGGGGAGTGATTTTATATCCGTCAGGGATGGCTGAGGCAATGTCTGGGGCGGATGTGTGGTTGAGCCAGGAAGGTGATGTCGGGTGGCGAGGAGGTCCCATAATTCGATTGAATGCTTGCATAGTGAGCGTGTGTTTAGTAGTGTGTATGCAAGTTGGTGTTTTCCAGATGGTATCTGTGTTGTGTTTGGGGTGGAGCTGGTCAGTGGGCTGATGTGCGTACAGTGGCAGGTGAAGTGGCAGTGGATACAGGTGAAAGGTCCTACCGTGAAGCATGTGTCAGCATGGTGGCAGTGTTTGCAGCAGCATCTGGGGTCAAGGATGTAGTGCCCCGCGATGGTGTATCTTCGGGGCGGGAGGCCCAGGGGTCATGGCGCTGGGTGCGGTAAAGACACAGACGGGTGCAGATGGGCTTGAAAGTGCGCCAGTGGCACAGTCGCACTGCGGCCTATATTAAGTAGGTCCTGGGCTTGGTGGGGCTTCTGTTGGTGGGAAAAATGGTGAGTGGGAAAACACAGTTAAGAAAACTCCAGGCGGAAAACCCAAGCAGCTGCAGTGTCACTGGAGCAGTCTGGAACATGTAGGAACTGGAGGCTAAAGGTAAGTGCAAGCTAGTTGCCCAGGTAATGCTTCTGGAATACTGGAAACTGTGTGAAACTAGGGATAAGGCAGGCAGATTGCTGGCATGGCTAGGCAGTAAAGGGGAGAAGCAAGTTGGGTGGTGGAGGTGAGAACAGAGGAGGGGACCTGGCCCAGACAGATAAAAACAATAGCGGAGGCATTTGCTCATTACTACACACATTATACACTGCAAACCACATAAGACCCACCATCAACAGAGGGGTTCCTGCAAGAAGGACCATTGATAGTGCTGGGGTAAGAGGAAAGGGATAACTTGGAGCCTGATTTGCTGGAGGAAGAGATTTGAGCTGCCTTGGGGGCCTGAGAGATGGGCAACTTCAACTATATCTGAACCACAACTTTATAGTGGTAACGCCCAAACTTGGGAAACCCAAGGACTGACGTGCCTCACATAAGCCGATCTTCCTCTTGAACATGGAGAGCAAGAATTCGGCTATGGTACTGGGCACCAGGTTAGCTGGGGTAATTGCCCCTTTAGTGCATGAAGAGCAGACTGGATTTGTACCCAAACGTGCTACCCGCCTCAACCTCTAGAGGCTGCAGCTATGGCAAGACAGTATGAAAGGGAGTATGGAGCCTGGGGCGATTCTCTCCCTTGATGCTCAAAAGGCATTGGACTCATTAGATAGGAATTATCTCCAGGGAACCCTGAAGAGGTTTGGGCTTCGGGACAAATTTTGTGATTGGGCAGCCTTGCTTTACATAAGCTCCACAGCAGTCATGAGGGTGAATGTGTTCAAGCTGGGGAGGGGGACAAGACTAGGATGTCTGCTCCTTTACTATTTGCATTGTACCTAGAGCCATTGGCAAGCTGGGTGAGATGAAGAGCTGATTCTACTCGGCTTCCAGCGGCGATTGGAAGGGGACGGGAACGGTCTGGAATGGTTCCTAAACCCGTTCTGGAGGCTTCTTCGTCATCAAGTAGCAGATTATAATACAGAGGACTATCCATCTGGTCAGAGACCATTTCTGCACCACTTTTTCTTTCTTTGTTCCAGAAAACTCCACAAGGAGCGGATTGTCCGCCCGACAGTCTTTGGTACGATTAATGTAACAGCTGAGATCTCTTTTGGGGTCCAAAAGATGGAGACCTGCCTCCTCTTCTGAAGGGTGAGGTGGAGCAAAGAACATCAGAAGAGAAATGGATTGCCCGACATGAAAGACAGTCGCAACTTTCAGAAGAAATGCCACTCTAGTCCTCAGCACTAGTTTGTCCAAAAAGAAGATGGTGTAGGGTGGCAGGACCGACAGGACTAGAAACACACTCATGTGACGAGCTCAAGTGATCACATTGAGAAAGATGATCTTTAGGATCAGGAGACGCAGTAAGCAGCTGTGCAATGGCTCAAAAGGAGTACACATAAGGAAGGTAAGAACCAAATTAAGGTCCCACTATGGCATGGGTACTCTCAAACTTTTTCTCGGGGGCCAAATTTACAGTGTGGTTTGTGTCAGAGGGCCGCACCGGTGGGGGCGGGGTCTGTGGGGGAGGGGGCGGGGCTAGAGTAACAAAAAAAAACTGGTACCATGAGGTTGATCACAGGTCCCTGCAGCGGACGCCTTCATCCACTGAGCCACCAGACCCGGCATACACACATCTCTCTCTCGTTCTTTTTCAGTCTCTCTCTCTGTCTCCCTTCCTCTCTCCCTCCCTCGCTCTACCTCTCCCTCTGTCTCTGTCTCTGTCTCCCTCTGTCTCACTCTCTCTCCTTCCCCCTCCCTCGGTTTCCCCCTTCCTCTCTCGGTTTCCCTCTCCCTCCATCCCTCTCTCTCCTTCCCCCTCCCTCTCAGCTCGCCTTCCCTCCCTCCCTCTCCCTCGGCCTCTGTCTCCCTCCCTCCCTCTCCCTCGGCCTCTGTCTCCCTCCCTCCCTCGGCCTCTGTCTCCCTCCCTGCCTCCCCTCCTCTGTCTCCCTCCCTGCCTCCCCTCCTCTGCCTCCCTCCTTTGCTCACTCTCCCTCTGTCTCCCTCCCTGCCTCCCCTCCTCTGTCTCCCTCCCTGCCTCCCCTCCTCTGTCTCCCTCCCTGCCTCCCCTCCTCTGTCTCCCTCTCTACCTCCCCTCCTCTGCTCACTCTCCCTCTGTCTCCTTACCTCACTCTCCCTGCCTCGGAGACAGACACAGACAGACACAGACAGACAGACACAGACAGACACAGACAGACAGACACAGACAGACAGACACAGACAGACACAGACAGACACAGACAGACACAGACAGACAGACACAGACAGACACAGACAGACAGACACAGACAGACACAGACAGACACAGACAGACACAGACAGACACAGACAGACAGACACAGACAGACACAGACAGACAGACAGACACAGACAGACACAGACAGACAGACACAGACAGACAGACACAGACAGACACAGACAGACAGACACAGACAGACACAGACAGACAGACAGACAGACAGACACAGACAGACACAGACAGACACAGACAGACAGACAGACAGACACAGACAGACACAGACAGACACAGACAGACAGACACAGACAGACACAGACACAGACAGACACAGACAGACACAGACAGACACAGACAGACAGACACAGACAGACAGACACAGACACAGACACAGACAGACACAGACAGACAGACACAGACAGACACAGACAGACACAGACAGACACAGACAGACACAGACAGACACAGACAGACAGACACAGACACAGACACAGACAGACAGACACAGACACAGACACAGACAGACAGACACAGACAGACACAGACAGACAGACACAGACACAGACACAGACAGACACAGACAGACAGACACAGACACAGACAGACAGACACAGACAGACAGACACAGACAGACAGACACAGACAGACAGACACAGACAGACACAGACAGAGACAGACACAGACACAGACAGACACAGACAGACACAGACACAGACACAGACAGACAGACACAGACAGACAGACACAGACAGACACAGACAGACACAGACAGACAGACACAGACAGACACAGACAGACACAGACAGACACAGACAGACAGACACAGACAGACAGACACAGACAGACACAGACAGACAGACAGACACAGACAGACACAGACACAGACAGACACAGACAGACACAGACAGACACAGACACAGACACAGACAGACACAGACAGACACAGACAGACAGACACAGACAGACACAGACACAGACAGACAGACACAGACAGACACAGACAGACAGACACAGACAGACAGACACAGACAGACACAGACAGACACAGACAGACAGACACAGACAGACAGACACAGACACAGACACAGACAGACACAGACAGACAGACACAGACAGACACAGACAGACACAGACAGACACAGACAGACAGACAGACACAGACACAGACACAGACAGACAGACACAGACAGACACAGACAGACAGACACAGACACAGACACAGACAGACACAGACAGACAGACACAGACACAGACACAGACAGACACAGACAGACAGACACAGACACAGACAGACAGACACAGACAGACAGACACAGACAGACAGACACAGACAGACAGACACAGACAGACACAGACAGAGACAGACACAGACACAGACAGACACAGACAGACACAGACACAGACACAGACAGACAGACACAGACAGACAGACACAGACAGACACAGACAGACACAGACAGACACAGACAGACAGACACAGACAGACAGACACAGACAGACACAGACAGACAGACAGACACAGACAGACACAGACACAGACAGACACAGACAGACACAGACACAGACACAGACACAGACACAGACAGACACAGACAGACAGACACAGACAGACACAGACACAGACAGACAGACACAGACAGACACAGACAGACAGACAGACACAGACAGACAGACACAGACAGACACAGACACAGACAGACAGACACAGACAGACACAGACAGACAGACAGACACAGACAGACAGACACAGACAGACACAGACACAGACAGACAGACACAGACAGACACAGACAGACAGACAGACACAGACAGACAGACACAGACAGACACAGACACAGACAGACAGACACAGACAGACACAGACAGACAGACACAGACAGACACAGACAGACACAGACAGACAGACACAGACACAGACAGACACAGACAGACACAGACAGACACAGACACAGACACAGACAGACACAGACAGACACAGACAGACACAGACAGACAGACACAGACAGACAGACACAGACACAGACAGACAGACACAGACAGACACAGACAGACAGACACAGACAGAGACAGACACAGACAGACACAGACAGACAGACACAGACAGACAGACACAGACAGACAGACACAGACAGACACAGACAGACAGACACAGACAGACACAGACAGACACAGACAGACAGACACAGACAGACACAGACAGACAGACACAGACACAGACAGACACAGACAGACACAGACAGACAGACACAGACACAGACAGACACAGACAGACACAGACAGACAGACACAGACAGACAGACACAGACACAGACAGACACAGACAGACAGACAGACACAGACAGACACAGACAGACACAGACAGACAGACACAGACAGACAGACACAGACAGACAGACACAGACAGACAGACACAGACAGACAGACACAGACAGACAGACACAGACAGACAGACACAGACAGACACAGACAGACAGACAGACACAGACAGACACAGACAGACACAGACAGACACAGACAGACAGACAGACACAGACAGACACAGACAGACACAGACAGACACAGACAGACAGACACAGACACAGACAGACACAGACACAGACAGACACAGACACAGACACAGACAGACACAGACAGACAGACACAGACAGACAGACACAGACAGACAGACACAGACAGACAGACACAGACAGACAGACACAGACAGACACAGACAGACACAGACAGACACAGACAGACACAGACAGACACAGACAGACACAGACAGACACAGACAGACACAGACAGACAGATAGACACAGACAGACACAGACAGACAGACACAGACAGACAGACACAGACAGACACAGACAGACACAGACAGACACAGACAGACACAGACAGACACAGACAGACACAGACAGACACAGACAGACAGACACAGACAGACACAGACAGACACAGACAGACACAGACAGACAGATAGACACAGACAGACAGACAGACACAGACAGACACAGACAGACAGATAGACACAGACAGACAGACAGACACAGACAGACACAGATAGACACAGACAGACACAGATAGACACAGACACAGACACAGACAGACAGACAGACACAGACAGACACAGACAGACAGACACAGACAGACACAGACAGACAGACACAGACAGACACAGACAGACACAGACAGACACAGACAGACACAGACAGACAGACACAGACAGACACAGACACAGACAGACACAGACAGACACAGACAGACACAGACAGACACAGACAGACAGACACAGACAGACAGACACAGACAGACAGACACAGACAGACAGACACAGACAGACAGACACAGACAGACAGACACAGACAGACACAGACAGACAGACACAGACAGACACAGACAGACACAGACAGACACAGACACAGACAGACACAGACAGACACAGACACAGACAGACACAGACAGACAGACACAGACAGACACAGACAGACAGACACAGACAGACAGACAGACAGACACAGACAGACAGACACAGACAGACACAGACAGACAGACACAGACAGACACAGACAGACAGACAGACAGAGACACAGACAGACAGACACAGACAGACACAGACAGACACAGACAGACACAGACAGACAGACACAGACAGACACAGACAGACACAGACACAGACAGACAGACACAGACAGACAGACACAGACAGACACAGACAGACAGACAGACACAGACAGACACAGACAGACAGACAGACACAGACACAGACAGACACAGACAGACACAGACAGACAGACAGACACAGACAGACACAGACAGACAGACAGACACAGACAGACAGACAGACACAGACAGACAGACACAGACAGACAGACACAGACAGACAGACAGACACAGACAGACAGACAGACAGACAGACAGACAGACACAGACAGACAGACAGACAGACACAGACAGACACAGACAGACAGACAGACACAGACACAGACACAGACAGACAGACACAGACAGACAGACACAGACAGACAGACACAGACAGACACAGACAGACAGACACAGACAGACACAGACAGACACAGACAGACACAGACAGACAGACACAGACACAGACACAGACAGACACAGACAGACACAGACAGACACAGACAGACACAGACAGACACAGACAGACACAGGCAGACAGACAGACACAGACAGACAGACAGACAGACAGACAGACAGACAGACACAGACACAGACAGACAGACAGCCACAGACAGCCACAGACAGACAGACAGACACAGACAGACAGACACAGACAGACAGACAGACACAGACAGACAGACACAGACACAGACAGACAGGCACAGACAGACACAGACAGACAGACACAGACAGACAGACAGACAGACAGACACAGACAGACACAGACAGACAGACAGACAGACACAGACAGACAGACAGACACAGACAGACACAGACAGACAGACAGACACAGACAGACACAGACAGACAGACAGACACAGACAGACAGACAGACAGACACAGACACAGACACAGACAGACAGACACAGACAGACACAGACAGACACAGACAGACACAGACAGACACAGACAGACAGACACAGACAGACAGACACAGACAGACACAGACAGACAGACAGACAGACACAGACAGACACAGACAGACAGACAGACACAGACAGACAGACAGACAGACACAGACACAGACACAGACAGACAGACACAGACAGACACAGACAGACACAGACAGACACAGACAGACACAGACAGACACAGACAGACAGACAGACACAGACAGACACAGACAGACACAGACAGACACAGACAGACACAGACAGACAGACAGACAGACAGACAGACACAGACACAGACAGACAGCCACAGACAGACACAGACAGACAGACAGCCACAGACAGACAGACACAGACAGACAGACAGCCACAGACAGACAGACACAGACAGACAGACACAGACAGACAGACACAGACACAGGCACAGACAGGCACAGACAGACACAGACAGACAGACAGACACAGACAGACAGGCACAGACAGACACAGACAGACAGGCACAGACAGACACAGACAGACAGACACAGACAGACAGACAGACAGACAGACAGACACAGACACAGACAGACAGACAGCCACAGACAGCCACAGACAGACAGACAGACACAGACAGACAGACACAGACAGACAGACAGACACAGACAGACAGACACAGACACAGACAGACAGGCACAGACAGACACAGACAGACAGACACAGACAGACAGACAGACAGACAGACACAGACAGACACAGACAGACAGACAGACAGACACAGACAGACAGACAGACACAGACAGACACAGACAGACAGACAGACAGATACAGACAGACACAGACAGACAGACAGACACAGACAGACAGACAGACACAGACACAGACACAGACAGACAGACACAGACAGACACAGACAGACACAGACAGACACAGACAGACACAGACAGACACAGACAGACAGACAGACACAGACAGACACAGACAGACACAGACAGACACAGACAGACACAGACAGACACAGACAGACACAGACAGACACAGACAGACACAGACAGACAGACAGACAGACAGACAGACACAGACACAGACAGACAGCCACAGACAGACACAGACAGACAGACAGCCACAGACAGACAGACACAGACAGACAGACAGCCACAGACAGACAGACACAGACAGACAGACACAGACAGACAGACACAGACACAGGCACAGACAGGCACAGACAGACACAGACAGACAGACAGACACAGACAGACAGGCACAGACAGACACAGACAGACAGGCACAGACAGACACAGACAGACAGACAGACACAGACAGACAGGCACAGACAGACACAGACAGACAGACAGACACAGACAGACAGACAGACAGACAGACAGACACAGACACAGACACAGACAGACAGCCACAGACAGACAGACACAGACAGACAGACAGCCACAGACAGACAGACACAGACAGACAGACACAGACAGACAGACAGACACAGACACAGGCACAGACAGGCACAGACAGACACAGACAGACAGACACAGACAGACAGACACAGACAGACAGACACAGACAGACAGACACAGACAGACAGACACAGACAGACACAGACAGACAGACACAGACAGACAGACACAGACAGACAGACAGACACAGACAGACAGACAGACACAGACAGACAGACACAGACACAGGCACAGACAGGCACAGACAGACACAGACAGACAGACACAGACAGACAGACAGAGACAGACAGACACAGACAGACAGACACAGACAGACACAGACAGACAGACACAGACAGACAGACAGACACAGACAGACACAGACAGACAGACACAGACAGACAGACACAGACAGACAGACAGACACAGACAGACAGACACAGACACAGACAGACACAGACAGACAGACACAGACAGACAGACACAGACAGACAGACAGACACAGACAGACACAGACACAGACACAGACAGACAGACAGACACAGACAGACAGACACAGACACAGGCACAGACAGGCACAGACAGACACAGACAGACAGACACAGACAGACAGACACAGACAGACAGACACAGACAGACAGACACAGACAGACACAGACAGACAGACACAGACAGACAGACAGACACAGACAGACACAGACAGACAGACACAGACAGACAGACACAGACAGACAGACACAGACAGACAGACAGACAGACAGACAGACACAGACAGACAGACAGACAGACAGACACAGACAGACAGACACAGACAGACACAGACAGACAGACACAGACAGACACAGACAGACAGACACAGACAGACAGACACAGACAGACAGACACAGACAGACAGACAGACAGACAGACACAGACAGACAGACACAGACAGACACAGACAGACAGACACAGACAGACACAGACAGACACAGACAGACACAGACAGACACAGACAGACACAGACAGACACAGACAGACAGACACAGACAGACAGACACAGACAGACAGACACAGACAGACAGACAGACAGACACAGACAGACAGACAGACACACACACACACACACACCCCTCGAGCTCTTCACATGTCTTTAAAAGACCATTCACATGTTAATGAGGCTTTGTTCACCTCTTAGGCTCCTGCGTCTCCACTCTGACTATGGCGGGAATCACCCGCCTCCACAGAGCAGCAGGTCTCTTGAGTCGCGCTGCCGCTGGGGTGTTTGCTGACACACTTAAAAAAAATATATATATTAAAACACGGGTACTATGTTTTGACGGTCCGCGGGCCACCAAGGAAGGCTTGCCGGGCCGCTGTTGGCCCGCGGGCCGTACTATGAGTACCCGTGCACTATGGCATCGCAAAGGGTTTAGGGGGGAAAAATGGTCCAAACCTTTAAGACAACATATCACAGCAGGTTACTGGAGCAAGGGCAGCTGGTTTGGTAAATGCAAAAATGCAAATAGTTTGAAAGAGCTGACAGATATCCTTTAACGGTGCCCACAGCAAGTCTTTGCTAGGCAATAGACCAAACAAAAAATGAAAAGTAACACAGATTGAGTGACTTGCAATGGATCCATATTACGGGTGTCACACCAAGCCACAAACTTGCCCCAGCGTTCAGCATAAACCACCACTTTGTTTACATTTTACTCTGAAGAGTATTACTGTGTGCATCTAATTGAGAGAGGATAGTGTGTCAGCGGAAATACAGAGAACAACCAACTATTAATGGAGTGAGGCTGAAGCTGTATATACTGATGGGTTCAGCCTCAGAGATACTTTTTTATTACTATTGTATTTCTGGCATCTAAACTTTAATGAAGACTGTTGATGCAGGATTCCAGAAATGCAGCTACTGGAGGACACGTGGTCTATCAACAAAAACATCTACATTTCTAACACTACAGAGATCTCAATCATTAGACCAAATGGAAATCCTGATTAGCCTCTTTGTTTTAAAGTAGGTTGGTCATAATGTTAAGCCTAAAACCTACAGAATGCTACTGTAACTCAGTATCACCCTTCCTGTTTTCGATTTTTATGCAAGTCTGTATATAACATTTTATTTTACTTACTGTGCGATGAAGTCCATGGTTTTAGCCTTCTTTTGATGTCATTCTCGTTTTTTTCTGCAGTGGTGACTATCCTTTCCCCCAGTTTTGAGCAAGTAGTAAACTTCTGTACCAAATGTATCGTTTTAAGGTAGAATCATCTCATCTAGTCGTATGCAAACAGATCAATGTATCCTTATCGAAGTTATATTACATATAACAATTTATTAATTCATACCACAGCCAATGTTTAGCAATTCAGTTTCACATGATGAAATGATTTAGTAAAGTCAAGTCGGAAAATGCCAACTGCAGCCCTTGACTGAGGATACTTGTTAACTACTGGGTATTTTATTCAAGAATACTGCACATGGATTCCAGCGTCATTTCATTTACATTTTGATATAGCTAGACAAACAGCTATTTTTATGGCCCAATGTGAATGCTTACCAATTATTAATTGACTAGTTCACTAATAAGGATGACATGTATTTATCTTACTTCAGCGAATTTTACTGTCCCTAGCACTTTGTTCATTAGCTGGATATTAATTTTAGCTCCTTGGGTTGATGAGCACCATAATTCTATGCAGAAAAACACTGAAGACGAATGTTCATGTAGAAACTGCCTAACTTTCAAGTCCACTTTAATTATTCTACTCAACGAATGTTCCACATACTTCGTTTATCTTTTAATTTGTGTATTGAAATATGCATATTTGGCTTCTTTTTGGCCATTACCAAAGTTCATTCAGGTAACAATGTGAATGGCAAAATGTGCCTTTCCCGAACTGTGGGTTAAATACCTTGTTTTGCCTTTTTTCAACTCACAATAGAACGCCTTGTTTTGGTGAACATTTTATGTTTAACGTGGATACCGCTACTTGCTTCTCAATATTATTCAAATACGTTCCCAGTGTAATGCTTTAATGGTACTGTGTGAAGCACACCATCTTTTCTCTACTTAGCTTTCCATTAATAATTGTACTTTACTGTCCACTTTTCCCAGATGTTCTTGGACATTTTGTTGAAGTCCAATATCTTGATTTTAGTTGACACACTCCCGGGTTTTATTACAGCTGAATGTGATCACTCGCTCCTAGGATTCACCTACTGTTCCAACAATGGTCTCTTCTTCAGAAATCTACACCTTCTGAGGCAAGCTCTATGCAAATTATTTTGAAGGCTTCTAGTTAGGTTTGCTTCCTACAAGGAATCCAGGGGCATCCTATTGCCCTTATTTGACACATCCTATTTATTGAATTTTTGCAGGATAGTATCAGCCATGAACTCCTTGTGGCCTGGAGATGCATAAAACGCTTGACTCTTCTCTTGTACCATCCTTCTTCCTTTAATTAACCCAAGGTAATTATGTTGAATCAAAATTATTACTCTTTAAAGAGATTATCTCTTCAATGTCTGTTCTATGTAGTATGTAAATATCTGTAGTAGTATTCTTGTTCTACTTAATCCAGTTCCAGTGATCGGTCAGCTCAATAATGTAAACATCTTCTGTCCACCAAAGAACACAGAGCTAGGATATGATAAATTAGAGTGTGCTCGTCCAACATATATACCACTAGCACAATTTTTTGTTTATTTTGTCTCAGACGTTATTCAAATTGACAAAGTATTAAGAGTGCTCAATTTAGATCAGAGCAAGGCTTTTCTGCAGTTGCTTAAAACAGACAGCTGCTTACCTCAAATGCTAAAAGCTGCTGCTTTTAAAACAAACCTCACGCCATTGCCACGGTCTAAACAGCTATCAAATCAACATCTTTGCATCCACTTTCCATTATCGCTACACAGTCTCTGCCACTGGAATCTGAGGCATGTCCAAAAACAATTTAGGGATGCTATTGTTCTTATTTCTATGCACAAATCAAAATCGATTTTTACCTGGGAAAAATACTTGTTATGGCAAACTGCCTTCCTTACAGTGTACATATTGTAAGATAATTCCCTTCGTTGTTTCTAGTTTAGCCACCATACTTCGTATTGTAATTAATGACACCAACAACCAATGTTTTTTCATTATATGTTCTGACCCAAGAACTCAGCTGTATTCCTGTTTTCTATTTTCATTTGCTTTGTGTTATTGTCTGATATCGGATGACTCTGCATCACCGCTCCATACAACTGTCCTCGGACCGAATACATGTTTCTCTCTATTTGTAGGTTCTATACGTTTGGCACCAGCAAATTATTGCTTTCTGGATAGATCTCGGGTTTCATCACCCTTATTTAGCACTTATAATTCATAAACACAATCATCCACAGCAGGGTTCTTCAAAGTCGGTCCTGGCGGGCCAAATCTATGCTACATTGTTAAGATAACTAAATGTATTAAATGGGGATATACAAAAAAATCTGGAATAGATACAGCCCTTCAGTACCAACTATGGAGAACCCTGATCTACAGCATCACTCTGATACACATGACAACACCTTTGTTAGAGTTCGATGAACACTCAGTATGGGATTTTTGTATCAGACTGTGACATATTTGAAAGTTATTTCCACAAAGAATTGTAGTAGATGCAACACTAAAAGTTAACTGGTTTTCAAACACTGTTGAATAATGATCAATCATGTACTAAATGCCTACATTCTAGAATATTAACTGTATTATTAGATAACCATAACAAATAGGTCCTAATTACTCATTTGTTCTAGAATATTTTTGAGCATATAAATTTTCAGTTTTTATCAAACTATGCACAGCAGTTGGAAACTTTCCGTTGACAAAACAATGCATTTTCATAGACAAAGGATCGATAATTAGAAATAAATTAGTCATTGTAAACAGTCTACCTAAATACACTTGAAAATCAAGTTATACTACTCGAGTCCTCTTCCACCTCCCACACTGCTTGTACACAAACATTACCTTGCTAAGAATGTGGTCTACCCAAGAACTCTACTTCAGTAATACCACAGAGAGTACGTTAATATGCAGCACACAAGCATACATCTTCACAACAGTCTACAAACTGGTTTATCATTTTTCCTGTCATAAAATAAAATAACTCATAAGCTCTAAAGAAAGAAGGATTTCAGGTGCCAGATTTTCTCACCAGTTACAAACACAAATACATTATGCACATTATGTTTGTCAGAGAGCAAAACAGAGTTGAAGTGCTCAAATAGAGAGATTGGAAAAATATTGCCCCCACTTTCAGGTCAGAAACTGGACCTTCTACACATTTTGATTTGTTGCAAAGACTAATTCTAAATCTCAACAAGGTGGATTGGTTGAACACGCCCACCAACTATCAATAAGGTAGCAAAAGTAAACACCACGCAAAGCAGAAAACCATGCTCATCATTATCTTTGCATCTGGTGACGCCCGAGCAGGTTGGGCTGGAGTTAATGTTAAGAATGGTGTTATTTCTGTGGTGGTGGTACCTGTTATTTGCTGTTTTTCAGCCATGATAGTCAAACAAAGAATTCAAAGTTAGACCAACACAAGAAGCCCAAAGGACAGCATACTAGGGCTAAAACATTTTCCATCAACCATCTCTCAAGTGGAAACATTTGACTTGTACTCTAGAGCCTGGAAGGAGAGAGAAAGATCACACATACACCATATCATCAGCATAGTGTTGCAGTGCAAATGAGACTGTCACTTGGCAAACTTTGTAGCAAAAAACATTTATATGCCATATGATGACAAGGTAAGAACAAAATTCAGGACCCCAGATTCAGATTTGATCATTACATTTAAATTTGACATTGCTTAAAATGTAAGGCAGTCTAACTAGGTCATGTGCTGTTGGTGTTTGCAGAAAAATGTTTTTTTTTAAAACAGAAGGCATGGAATTGTTAAGGCACTTTTATTATTGATCTGACAGCAAAGATCATAATTAGACAGATATCTCACGAAATTAATAGAACCACATATCTTACTTATAACAGTTGTTCCAAATTAAAAATCCCCTACTGTTCATTTTGTAGACTACCAGTGCATAGACTTTCTGTAGACTGCATTACATGTGGGACACTGCCCCAAATGCATTTGATGCCAAAGCTCCAGCTCTGTGGAAACTAAGCAATCAGGTTGCTTTTCTGAGACAGGAGATGAACACAGAAGTATTATTTGAAAGTCTGAACTAGAATGGCAGAACAGCCTTCCTCATTCATCGACCAGAATGGGGTTTGAAGAGGTTTTTCCTGTTTCTGAAGGCAAGATGTTTGCTGACTTACCAAACTGAATGAAAAACACTCCGCTCTTTTTCACTAACCTTCCCTTTGAAGGCCTAATACCACACTTGTTGTTCCTTAAGGTGAGACTGACCACCACTAACAAATAATCTATGTTTCCAACCATTGCTACATCTCTACAGCAAAGGTAAGAGAGGAAAAGCAAAGCCCAAAGGGTGTCCTCTACTGGTCTTTCCAATTTGAAATAAGGTAACAAATGTTCTAAATACAAATTGTCAGTGCTTAATTTGAGACAGTGGTTTCCGGTGAACAGAGCTAGCACTTAAATGTCAACACCAGAGTTTTGATAGACCGCCATATGGTTGCGCCATTTGAATAATTTAGAGAAGAGCACCATAACAGTTGTTTGTTAGTTCACTATACCTGAAAAATGACGAATAACTGCCTCACAAGAGATCGTATAGCTTTGGGGCCTGGAATAGTCTGTATTGTCACACATGGAGGAGTGTACTGGTTTGTAGTTGTATTGTTACTGTCAAGGGTAGTGCTGGCAGGGGCAATGGTTGGTGTAAGCTGCAGTGGTCACCTGACAAGGCCCCCGGCACTTATTTTTTTAACAACTTAATTAATCACTGTGATTTGTCAAGTCTTACTTGATGCATTACAGGTATTGTTAATTTGTTTTCCCTCTAAAATCTGTTCCTTTAAATCCAGAGACACTCAATGGACAATTACTCTGCTTTCCTGCTTGCGTTGCTTTGTGAAAATAATAATGGGACAGAGCGAGACACCGCTTCACTACTCAAATTGATTAGCGGTCATGCTTTCCCAAAAATAGCTGATAAAACTATTAATCCACATTGCAGATCATGACTTTAAATACTACAACATCTCTAAGAAATGACATTACCTTCCCATTCGTAAATACTGCACTGTTTCCAAAACTCATCTCTTAAAATACATAAATGCTCACAAAAACACTGTACAATGACACCATTCAAAATTAACTTTTTAGTAGTAGTAATACAAGCATAGCTAACAAGATGTGCAGTACTAACTTTCACATCATATTTTAAAGACATTTTAATTTTAAAAAGGCAGTGAATATTTTTCAATCATCTTGACAAAATCTCAAAGTCTAGTGGAGCATACTCACTCGAATACCATTTGAGCTGTTATGCTGCACAAGGCGATGTTGTGATAAAGCATTATGGACTGTGGCGTTTCAATCAATAAATCACTCAATCAATATGTATATAGCGCAACTAATCACCCGTGAGCGTATCCAGGTTCTGGGTAGCAGGGTTCAGACAAAAAGCCAGATTTTAAGTCTCTTACTGAAATCCTCCAGTGAGGGTGATGTGCACTGCGTGGCCAGGCTGATGCTTCCATTAAGTATGTCTGGGAAGGGGGTAGGGCGTAGAAGTGGGAGGACAAAGTGGGAGGGCAAAATGGGTGGGAAAGAGAGGGTAAGAAGGTGCGAGCATCTCCTAACAGCGCGGCGGTAAGACAGGAAACCGGAAGAGAGGAGCAGAAATCTGCTAAACTCAGACAGAGTAAACTCAAGACAAGAAAAAAATGTAGGCAAAAATAAACTTAAGGTGACAAGACACTAGAAGCAAAATAAGTCTACATAATTCAACACCAGGCAAACACAGTGATCGTAGGCAGAGTTTGGAAGACCTGCTATGGTGAAGCCGATCAGTGATCTCCATACACACAGATTTGAATCCATAACTACATCGTGGTAACAAGACAAAATCCGCAATGGTCTGTGTGTGACTGGCCTCAATATTCGCAGTACACATGATAGTTCAGAGGAAAGAAATGCTGGTTGATAAATCAAACAAAATACACCCATTTAGAAGGTTACTGAAGGAAATCAATAATTGATACTGTCGATAATGTGTTTTTATGGAAGAGAATATGTGACAGAGAAAAAAAGTTGAATTGGAAGAGCAACTTTCCAGACTGTGAAGAGCTCAATGCAAAACTAAAAGAAATGTACAAAGGATAAATATGGGAAAGGAAAAATTATTAATGGAACATAACTTGCTGAAATGGAACATAAAAAGTTAAGTGGAGTGGCATGGGAAAAAAACAACTATTTGTGTGTACTGATGGAACCAACGTTTTGGATTAATGAAAACAACATCATCAATTTTAATTCAGCTACCTTTAATTCATATTCTCAAAATTAATTAGTAAATGAGAACACTTAGAAACAATACGTTTTAATTGCAGAAATAGAACAATAGTGTAATGCACGCCAACAGTTTCAGTTCATGAAGGGAGCTGTGTATTGTTCAGTAAAATCTATCAAAGTGAAATGAAGAAAGAGAGGGAATGCACAGCTTTGCTGCCGTGCACTTGTACTGTACACCACTAGGGCATTCATCCTGTGCATCTAAGAGTCATTAGCTGGAATTCCACTTCGTCTGGTTCAAACTGGGATTTGAACTTGCTCCCTGATGTGGTGAGATTCAGGATCTTGAGCATGCCAGACAGAAGGGTCATCACTTTTCAGCGATGAGGAGGATGGCCACCCCTTGGGATGAGGAAATATGGATAGAAAATGTAGCTGACTTCAAGCTTTCGGCAGAAAAGCAGCTCAAGGATGGACACTGACAGGCAATACTGCTATGATTCAGTTGGGACTCATTTTAAGTCAGAGACTGACACTCAAATCTTAAAATCACGTATTATGTGTGATGTGAATTCTAGCAGATAGTACGCATGTGCATAATTTTACTGTACAGTAGATCTGTGTTTGAACATTTTCAAACATATAACAATTTGCAGATATGCTCTCGAAAACAAATATAAATTTTGTAAAGAAAACATTTATTAATAAAGTCAACGTAAAAGCATTGCTTGACTTTCAAAATCAGAAATAATTCAAATTACTAATTAAAGTGGCATCCAAAGTCATAGTACAGTTAGCCTTTCAACATAAAAGCAGTGTCCAAGCTTTCCTTTAAAACTGGAGGGCCTGCTTCAACCAAACTGATTACATGGATTTCATTTTAAGGAAAAAGTAACAATCGTAAAAAAAAAATACGCACCTTCCAGTAAACATTAGATAGAAGCAGTGTTAATGTAATTTACTAATAGAATTAGTTGGTCAAATATTCATCCCAAGTTACAACAATGCTTAGCCTTCACTGACAAAAGTAAGAAAAATTTGTAGAGTTTTCATATTAAGAAACATGCCCGCTCTATCAATTTCACGAGAAGAGTGCCAGGCGCAAACAAGAAAATGTATAGGATAGCAAAAAGGGAATAGCTGGGACCCAGGTGTACACATGCATATAAACAATGATTTCTGAATTGGTGACCCATGTTGTCTAAATCAATTAAAAGGACTGTATTACTTGCTTATGGTGTAAAGGTGTAACATTCTAAAATGGCTGATCTGAGATTAATGGAAGCTTAGCACCTTCACTTCCTTAAGAATGAAAGAACATCAGTTCAATGATTTCTGAAAGGGCTACTCTGCCTTGGCGTTGGTAGACAATTTCCATTATCACATGCTTCCTTTTTCTTACTTGGCCATTTCATCACAGCTCATTGTCTGGAGAGTACCCATTGCTTGGGCATATAGGTTTGGAGAGAAAAAGAAAAAACCTTCTAAATTCTTTTGTAGTAGGATATATTACAATTTTGAGGAAAATAAATCATGCAACAGATTTTGCACATGAATACAGTTCCATCTTAAATGCACTCTCCCAGACACAAAACGGGTGATATAACATCTTGCACGTATGCACAAAATATTAATCTCCAAACCATATTTAGTGAATATCAGTTCTGATGCACATGTAAGCATCAATTAATACTCAGTCAACACCCACTTTACAGAGCAATACTGGGTCATCTTAGTACTGTTTACTATTTCACAATCTACATCACACAGCTAAGTTTTACAAGGGTATGTGGTTGTATTTTTGCTTTTTGAAAGAGGTGCCCCTAATGAGGTAAGATGGCTCATTCATGGTGCCAGGGGATTCCCTTCTCAGACTGCCAGCTACATTTTCTTGCACACGTTTTGGGTGGCTGATTAAGTTGTTACACTTGTGTTACCGAATGTCCATCAACAAATGCTAAACAAACGGTTTCAAAGTGGGTATAGCTGGGGCCAGCAATATTGTGGCCGGCTGCACCCATAACAATTAGAGGAGACTGTGTGCTTGTGGCAGCATTAAAACTGAAGTGTTCATGCTGAGCTTTACATAAAAAATGTTATTATAATGACAATATTACAAAATATACACATGTTTTTACCTTTTGATCTGCTTAATTGTATATACCTCAGGGACTGCTTTATCGCATCAGGGCTTACTATATTGATTGTGGCATGTCCTTATGTATGAACCTGGTTGTTTCTGTACACTTTTACGATTTTTAATGCAAAATCGTATAAAGTTTGCTGAACTGAGTGGCTCTGTCCTCTATATTTTGTGATTCTGACAACACAAGAACACACTCCCAAGAGTCGCTACTGTCAAGACCTATAAGTAGAACCGAACTTAATGCACAGTGGTGCCATGCTAAGCTTGCATTCAATAAAATAACATTTCGATATAAACAAACAAACAATTGTTTTTTGTGGGTGTGGCATCTCTATTATATTTGGCAGAACCCTGGAATTGGGCCAGTTTGTGCTCCACTAAAGGTCAAAACTGGAGGTGTACACAAGTATATACGTAGTTGCTCATTAACCCAAGCACTGAGGATGCTATGTACATTCATCCAGCTGTTTGATTCTTTCTGCTGCATAATCTTATACATGGGCGACTGATAAAACCACATAAAAAATGTTTGAGCCCTAACACATCTGACCATGTTTAAACATTCACTGAAGTTATACCTCAAATGAATTTACACCCTCACATCTGGCAATATTATATAAAAGCAGAAGTATGGGATGTGTTATGTGTTTGGTGGGGAATGCAGTCAATAAATTAAAGATCCTATTTTTATCATACATAAGCTAATATCTGCAAGAACTGGGAAATTAGTTTTGTGCAACTCAAATTCATAGTTTTCCAGAATTTCCTCTGGTAAAACAGGAGAAACTTCAGCCATTGGCAGAATAATTTAGAACCGAAAAATTACATTCTTTTAGAAGTTAAAAACATGGAATTGGCTCAATCCTTTCAGCATGAATAAAACTTTACAGCCATTGATCTCCATTGACCCTTGGAGGTACTCATTTCCAATACTCCAAAATGTTACCTGGTTCAGTACTTTGAAAGACCTGTACATCCCGGACCACATTTACCTCCACTTTGACAGCAATGTCTTTTTTGGGTTCGATTTCTGTATTGGTGTGTTTTCTGGTAAAATTGCTATAGCATGTGTATAGTCTCTTCTCTCTTTTTCTGACATATTGTTCTATTTCTGCATTTCACAGTGACCCTTGCACAGTAATATACCAATGGCCAATCTCATCATTGTATTCATTTATTCAGTATACCTATAATAATACTGTTGGTAGTGATTTCACTTATGAAATATCAGATTTCAATAAATTCTGCTTGTCAAACCTCTCTGAAGGTTATTCAAATCATGAGGATTTTCACAGCAGTTTAGTATTCATAGGTATCTTCTGCAGGTAAAAGTCTAAAAAGTATCACTAGAAGTAACCATGTTAAAGTGTTCGTGCAAACATTGGTTACAATTTGGCTGAAAGCGAATTGAAATTGAAGCTCTGTGGGGTCTATTACGAGATGAGCAGAGAGGTATCTCGGAAGGAGCTCCAAGTTCGAATGATCTAGTTTTACCCAGTGCAGGATTGTACTAAAACTGTAGTTTTCACACACATTTGTCTCCTCATGAAAGGAGGAGGAAAATGTGCATTTGAAAGGTGTGCATTTGAAAGGGCTCACATCAGGAAGTTCATCTCGTAGAGGACATGATAATTCATAGATCTGCAAATTACTCTACATTCCAGGCCCAGGAAATTCCAGGCCCAGGAAGACAGGATGGTCAGTAACATGGGGAAAGATTACATGGTAACTCTCTCTGGGCTTGGTATCTCACCCCATCTTCTCATCTCATCTTCTCAGAATAAGTACCCATGTATTCTACACTGTGCAGAAACCGAATATTCATAATTGTTTCACTTAGCACTAAGAAATTGACACCAATTAACTACATCACATTGTTAACACACTTGAATTAGCATTTCTACTGCCATTTAGTCTCATAAATATGAATAAAAAGCGTTTAACATTTGGGGACACGTTCACAAAGGTTTGGTCGTGAGAGGTGTGATCCTGGCTTCCCCGTGAAATCCAGGAGTAAGCCAGAAGTTGCACTTACTCGCAGGCGCATTTTCTGTGAATCAGCCTTATCTAAATGAGCATAAATAACGAAATGTAATATAAGTGTAAAGTAGTCGACTTCATAGCATTTATTATAAACTTCAAAAAATATGTTAATATACAGCAGGACTTCAATAATTACTTCTACATGAGCTCAAGTCACATACAGGGGCACGTCAAATGTGTGTTTGTGATACATTTACAGAGCTTGGGATAAAATACTTTATGTTAATTTTTTAAGCAAATCAAAAATCTGTAACTACAAAAACCACAGTTTGGCTAAACCGTAAATGCATATTTTCCAGGAACAACTAAAATGTCACTTATGGAAACGGTCCTGTGATTTATAAGTTGTTTAAAAATTCCACTTAGTTTACACTGGCCACGATGAATCAGTAATTTCCATGTTTCTAATTAAAATGTAAACAGTGTAATGAAGACATCAGTTTTTTAGGCGGATGTCTCTGCTATTGTCACTTGGGGTATGGTAATTACTGGCGCAGATCTATGGATGCTCCTGACTCCTGTACACGTTCCGATTAAAAGCATTACTATTAAACCTTGCTCTGCACTCCAGGGAACTACGTATTGCAACCAGATCCCAATTTGCTTACAGATGCAGACTTGCACTAACCGTTTTAGCTAGCCATCTTAAAAAAGCAAAATGTAGATTTATACCATTAAAAGAGCCATTTGTGTTACAAGAAAAATAATAGGGTAATTTTGCAGGTTAAATTGTTCCCCGTTTCACAATTATGCAAACGCATTTTATATGAAGGTATTACTCCATGGTTTGATCCAAATTCAAAATTACACATAAAAAGGCAAGCAGAGTATTCCCTGCAGAGAGCGAGACATGTGTTAGTTCAAGCATCAGTTAACAGCTTCCATGCGTTTTATTCAAAGTCCATAAGTCGAAGCTAACCATGAGCACACGGAAAATAACACATATATTTCATGGAAAATAAGTAACAAGCAATGATATAATGCGCAATTGAAGTGATTATGGGAAAATCGAGCCCTTAGATTTAAAGGAATACTGCTGACAACTAATAGCATCATTATTTCAGACTTCTTGTTAACTTCCCTACACTAGGTGGGTTTTATATCTTCTAGCAGCTTATAGCACACTTACTAAAACCCCACATTACCCTGTTCCCACTTCCCAGTGGAGACTGTACTCATATTTGATCACAGTTACGCTTATACTCCACTACTTGTCAGATCTGTGACTGGCATTTCTAACAGAAGAGATTCGTTGAAAATCTGGTCATACACCCTGACCATGTGTAAAAATAAACTGCATGACTCAAAACTGTAAGGATAAACATTTCTAAAAATTAAAACAGTTCTAGCTTTCCGAATTTACAAGGTATTTTATAAATAATTAGAAGCTTTAATAAAAGTGCTAAACTGTGTTTTTAAGATGAAGTTATTTTGTGCGGTCAACAAACATTTTTCATATTTGTTAATCCCTCACCCACAGAGGAAGACAAAAATACCACCTTATAACAAGAGAGTGCACATCATTGGTATCCACTAGTTCCCAAGTACAGCTTTCCATATATTTTGTGCATATGTGTACCCCAGATGCTGTCAGTCAGAACAAAAAGCTGTCCGAGCAGACAATCTGTGCATCTGAATGTTGATCATGTAGGATACTAAGGAGCCGAGGGAGGGAGGAAGGGGGGGTTGAGTGTGTCAAGGATCCGTGGTCCTTCATCTTTGCAGTAGAGCAAACACGTCTCTCAGTATAGTAACAGACAGCTGCTTCCACTTTCTAATGTGCCCTAACTTAGATCACTGCAAGAATTGTCAGCACTCCGAGAAACACACTGAGATAACACAGCCAGCTGCCAAGAACGGGGGAACCGCACAGCTCAGAAGAAATGGGATTTGTTCCATTTGCATGATGCAGGCTCCCTTGGGCACCCTGCTTTCAAATCCACAGCACAAAAGACAACACTTAACATATTTGTTTAAAGATGACAACCTCATGTTGATTTCATTTGGACATAACAGTGTCAGGATTACAGATAAAGGAATATATTATGCCCATAACAGACACTGACAAACGTATCCGTCAGTGAAACTGTCAGCCGCGTCTGATTATGCAGCCATTTTTCCATCCCCAGGGTGCCATCCAAGTAGTAACTCTACAAAACTGAAGGTCTAATTTTATTAAACCACATTTCAGCCTACTAAACAATATTATTTCTAAAATAGATCACTTTTATTGGAAGTCTCCCCAGTGAAAAAATCGAGTAGACACTGGGGAATTTATGAACTAAATGGATTCTTTGAGCTCCATTTGCTCCACATTTCTTACCTTACACAAAGTCAAAGGATGTAATCAGATAAGTGAACAGGAAAACACTAGAGCGACCAATGAAGTTTACATAAAAATGTATTTTGCAATATTTTCTTGACTGCTCATTAAAGTGAATATTCACTACGCAATGCATACTACAACAATTTGCTAAGCAACAGTGAGAAAAGCACGGTGTATGTATTCATATATATATATATTTATATATCACATACATTTCCAGCAAAATTGTAGAAAATAGTGGCACACCATTGTCCTACAATTCGGTTCTTTATTGCTAACAAGAGCAATGCGTTTCAGCTACCTCCGTAGCCTTTGTCGAGTTCAAGTGACACGCCCACCATCAGCAACATAAACGATGCACTCAATTGAAAATAGACAAAGAAAATCTAAATGAGGCCCGTATCAAAATTAAATACACGAATACATAAATTACAAAGCAGGGTAAACCGTACAGCAATATTCTCTTAGTGTATGTCCTGAAAGGAAATACATTTATAAAATGTGGTTGTACAATTGTGCTGTTCTATAGACATAGAAAACAGACAGAGGACAATATCTCCATATTTAATGTTAAACCAAGGGTGACAGTGTACCGTTCAAGCAATCATCAACCAATTGTTTGAAACATAATTGAGATGACTTTCAAAGCTAGCTTCAGACCCAGGCCCAATCCACCTGTGTCAAAATGCATAAAACATTGAACACCTATACATTCAATACAACATACAGACTCATGATATTCAAATTAGAAGTCATAATTAAGTGAATAGCTTACGGGGCAAGCAAACAAATATAAAGTGCTGTAAAGTGCAGAAATCAGGGTTCATGCTGCCACCTCGATTATTCCTTTAAGCCTAAATTAATTCGCATTTAATATATGTGAAAATCACCAAATGGCCACTCAAAATCAAACTGAGCATTTCAACATGACACTCAAAATAAACTTCATACAATGGGGCCAGTACCCATTTTTTCATGGCTGATTTATGATGAATATATCTCACTTGTACTCATTAGAAGCTCACCCGTATAAAGTACATCCTCAATTCATAAGGAGCCAACATGATAATAGTAAAATAAAACAATCATTTGTGCCTAAATTGGTGGGGCCAGTGTCCGGTAGAGAGCTAACTAGCAGGGGAAGTTAAACTAGGTACCCAACTCAAATTGTTATCTCTTTGTTGATATCTAATGTGGCTAGGGCCTATGACTATAAAGAATTACTATCCATGGCATACGTGGATACCGGAGTAGCCCCTGTGTGAATGGTATCAGTATGTATCTATATTCACAGATCTATATTGGGGCTGCATGCAATCCAGATACAGATGTTAATCACCCAAGCAAGTCAGATTGATGATTTACACTCAATCTTTGCTATTTGAGAGATGACTTTATGCTAAGGATTATGTCCAGGAGTACCTACATCAAAACACATAGACTTACAGAGTAGAGAACTTAGTTAATTAACATGCAAGCTGATATGTACAAATACACTTGGGTGCCTTGATTCGGCTTCAATCACAGACACAACATTACTTAAGATTCGGGCATGGGCACATTTGACAGATGTTAGTACTTTCACATATTAAAGACAGCCTTAAAACACAAATCAAAAGTGCTTACCATGTTTGAACCCAAATAAAGTACAGCAAGCACGTTTTCTTTAGAGGAGGAGTGTAGGATTTGTGATAATAAAGAAATACAACTTTTCAAATTGCAGAAACTGGTTTACCTAGAGATGGGAGGATGTCGTTAACAGCAGATATAGCGCAACTGATCTCTGAACCACGACAGTTAGGTAAAAGCCCAAGAGTTCTTCTTCAGTTCTTTCCGGTCCACCTGGAGTAGCTGGGGCGAAGGATGGCTGTGCATAGCAAAGTTAAAGTTCTTGCTTGAATAGGGCAGGTGTCTCTAACTAGTTGATTGCAAGCTACCAGTAGCTCACAGACACTTTCATTGTAGCTCGCAGCCTTAAGTTAATTTTTAAGAAAGCACAGGGTCACATTTTCCTTTTAAAGTTAAGGGAAAGCTGTGTTTATTTTACATTATTATCAACAGGATGCAGATAGCACAGTTTGATATTGAGCAGTGCTCATTCACATTTGTGACCCAGGCTGTGGCACAGAGGTGAACAACTGAAGCACTAAGTTATTTCACTCTTAAATAAAAGTCTTTGTCAACTCCATGATAGAGCATGAGAACAAGATGATGTTTCTGAATACTTTTAAATGGGAGAACATCAAAATGAATAGTTAACTTAATGAATAAGTTAACTCTTCATTTCAATTTTCTCCAGTTTCAAAGTGCAGAATTTACAAACAGCTGGCCTCCTGCACCCAGTGACCAGAAGATACTGTGCCCTATTTTTAACCGAAATAGTACTATAACAATGGGAGAAATGTAAAGGGAAAAAATATATATATGAAATATTGTCTTAATGTTTTTCTCCACTTTTAATTAAGCAAATTATGTCTTAAGGTTTTCTGATACATGTTTTTTTACTCTCAGTTACACACGCACATATATCCCATTCATAGGCACACATGTTAAAACATCCACTTAAAGACCACGCTGTATTTGCCACACATTGCAGCCGTCATAGTGCTCCAATTCAAAGTATTTTGTTCAAACCACAGTGTCTGACTCTATGGACATGGTTTAAACTCAGTGAGGCTGGGTGTGGGGGGAGCCTGGTAACAATGTGAGAGTTGCATTGACATTTGGTTAATAGGCCTTAAAACTAGAACAAATTTAGGAAGGATGTCAACCTGGGTGGAAGGCATATTTTAAAGTAATAGTAAGGACCTGGGTAATGATTAGTGAGGAGTTCTTTTACTAAACAGTTGAAGCCGCTAATCTACTGTGACCAATGATAAGTGAAGGGTGATATCCTGAGCATCATGAATTGTGACTGAGCCATTCCAATAATGGTAAACAACATAAACAATTGGTCATCAACAGCCGTATTTAGATTGTCAAGTGGATGCTGGGGCCCAATCCTGACCAAACGACGATAAACTGTGCTCTTATTCCCCATTTATGGATGGCCATGACTGGGAAATTGCAAGATTGTCGGGGACATTAGCATGTCTGTTCACTGACCACAGTGACCATGTTCTTGTTTCACCTGGCAGTCCTATGACTCCTCGTGCAAGATACAACAACTCCTATAAAAGCAAGATGGGACATTGGAAAATAGAGAAAGTTTAAAAAAATCTTTTGAAGCAACAAACTTGTTTTTGTGGGAAAACACACAGCAAACAGACATGGTTATCTAGGTACATATACTAATAGGTCAATGAGTGCTTTAAAAAAATAAATCACAGTTCTCAAGAAAGTTGTTTTTAGTGAAATGTGAAACAAAATGGTTGCAATCCTCTATACTGACTTTAGGCTAAATATCTTTACTGTCAGCGTCTTTACTGTCAGAGGACTAAACCAGGCATTTCATTTCCCTGCTATTACTGCAGACACACCTTTGGCCTTTCATCAACTATATAGCAAGACTTAGAAAAGATGTGGAGGGAAAACTGGCCAGATGTAGATGATTGACATGATTCACAAAGCTTAAGTCTAGGGTTACTCATATTTTGCATAGATTTCTAACTTTTTGTGATAGTCAAAAACTCTGTCAGGAGTACACCTGGAAATGTACAACAGTTGTACATTTTCAGGATTGCACTAATATGCAAAACTTACTCATGTGGAAAATTCCACTTTATTAAAATTATGTGAAATTGTGAATTAGCTTTTGCTCTAGAAACTGTGTGAAATATGGAGTGGATTCCTCCATTTGCGTACCTTAGAAAGCCACTATTAACTCTTGTCTTACAGAGGTGCAGATGTTTCTCTTTGGGTTTACAGGATGAGAAACTAGTTGAATATTTCTTGTGGATTTCCACAAACCTACAGGTTTTGGCGGGTATACTGTTGCGTGAATCAGGGCATTGTGTCACATATTGATGTCGTCAGCCTGTTGGTGACCAGTTCAGAAATGTTTAAATCTCCGTGTTTTTCTGTAACAATTGAATCATTTGTAATAGAATGTTGATACTAAGTCAACTAATGACAATACAGTTCTCATGAGTCTTGCTCCAATATCCAAACACAAAATGCAGTTTTTTTTTAAGTAAAGAATGTCTGCACCACATTTGGGGGAAATAGTTAACACCTCTTGTGCAGGGCTGTTTCCCCCCGCTGTGCTGGGGGGCAGGGGGCACGTACAGCGCCCCGGTGCTCATGACGAGGTCAGCTCGTCGTGAGCCACAGCGCTCCGGAGCTCATGACGAGCTGATGGCCACACCCGTTCCCATGGAACGCTCAGCACAACAGGGGAATCAGCCCAGCGTGCGAACGTGCAACGGAACGAGCGCGGTCATGATGAGCTCAGCTGGTCATGAGCGCCGGAGCGCCGTGGCTCATGACGAGCTGACCTCGTCATGAGCAACCAAGGGGTGAAACTAAGGCCTCTTACATCTTAACCCTGATTTTGCATTAGATTGCACCAATTACAATGAAAGCAGCCAAAATATTTTGTTGAGAATCAATATCTACATGGATTTTGATATTATGTTTTCATGCTCAAAATAGAGAAATATTTTTGTGTCTGAATATGCTCATTCATAGTCAAGAAAGAGGAAAACCGAAATAGTACAGTAAAGAGAGCCTCAACAATACGAAGGGAATATTTTATTTAATTCCATAGTTCTCCATCAGGACAGCCATTTACACAAAGTGCCGTACATCAGACTTCAGAAATCCTTGGCGCCATACTTTTGGTACCATACCATGGCAAATCATAAGGCAAGAATATTTGTGGAGGGACATTTAGCAACTTCATAACAAAATGATTGCCCAGATATATACTGATTTACGAAATGGTAGATTTTGTAATAAACTAGGACAAAAAGATATAAAAATTCTGAAGTATTAGCAAGTAATGCAAGCCGACAAGATTGTTGATGCTGCAAGAAATGTAAAAAAAATATGCAGTGGCACAATACCATGACAAATGGCCTTGGCGAGGGACCCAGTGGTAATATATGGCTTTACTCTTTTGTAATGATGCTCACTTTTCCAAAGGGCATGCCACTGACCACAATGAGATTTAAAATGTAAACCAGGACACAACTGTTTCTTTAAGAGAAGCTGTCGAGCGGCTGGATTTTTTTTCCTATGAGCGACAATGTGAGATGGCACTTTGAATGGATAAGAACTTCATAAAAGAGCTTCACTTTAGTAGCAGCAGAACAGTTGGCTCATTGAATAGGTAATGATCTTTCTGTTTTTTCCAGTCATGTGGTTCCTAAACTTTGACTTCATAGCTCAAATCCATTAGACAGCATGTTTTTTTTGCGTGAATGGCTTGATTAATGAGGCATATCGATTCTCCAATAAAAGTGGCTGAGTCCAATTTCGATAGGAAGTACCCAACTAAGGCATATTTGTAAATTTTTATGTGAAACTCCAGATGCCAGGCAGCGTGTTAGCCAGTGCCTGCATGTGGAGTTACAGCTTCTTCTATGTAACAAGCCCATCACCAGATGTGACAGTCTGTGTAACGTCACCCATTAAACAGTTAAATGGAGCATGGACAAGGAAAGATCTAAAACCAAAAGAAAAGCAGAACATGTAATTTTTGGAACAATTTGTGCCGTGAGAATTTTATTCAACCCAGCATGCTGAATCTTTATCAGCAGCTGATTTTGCTTGCACTGAAATAGGTCCTTTCACATGTTGCTTTCAGTGATGCAAGCGCTGTGATGCCTTCTTTCTCAAAGAAAAACAATATTCCCTAATGTTTTATGTAAGGCTATCAGTGTCACCATATCGCATGTCACCTTCAAGAATACCACACAATGAAAGCCTAGTTTCCATTCCTTTAACAAAACAAATAAAGCAGCAATTGGTCTTAAGCTGTGGCATTTCACAGAAAACAAAATGAATATATTTTGCACACTTTGCACTCTATGATCGCCTTCAAAAAATGTATTTGGGCATAGATAAACTGAGGCTAGGGTTGCTGGCACTATATTACGGTAGACGCGTAATTGGATCAGTATTGTACATTACAAGCTCTCAAACTGCTGTGAGTCTCTCCTCATTTACTCAACGTGTCCACTGTTTTTAACCAAATATTGAATAAACCTTATTATTACTTAATCATACAAATGAAACCTCTTAAATTATTACATGATGATTAGAATTGGTTCTAATACTCTCTGGATTGTCACTGCCATGGAAAGAGGCACAACAGGAATATAAGATGGCCACAGATAGATCACCATATCTAAACAAAGTTCAAAATGTAATTCATCCATGAATATCTAATCACTAGATCAAAAAACAAACACAAGTCATTGACAATCTTTAACGATTAGAAACACTATATCACTGCTACCTTTGAGCTACGGCCTAAAATAGTTTTTGCTAAACTTCAAAATTAAAATGATTCTTAATTTGACAACATTCAATTATCAAAAGTTCAATGCAAAGCTATGTTTTTACAGGCTTCAGCATGTTTTAGACTCTAATTATAACTATAGAGATTAGAAACAGATTTCCAAACCCTGCCGATTTATTTCCAAAGCCCTAACTTCATCTCTCACCCATGACATTCACTACTTTAAATTTCTTTTACTTTCTTAGTAATGTGTGTATTTATTGGTTTTAGACTTATGGAAAGTGAATGGGCCTTACTATGTCAAGGTTACAAATTAAAAAACACACACAAATGCGTACCACAACAAGCTTTACTGGACTTTTTTGTTAATGGCAACATAGCAAATCGCTTTTTTTTTTTTTTTTTTAAAGAACAGTCTCCCAAGACTAAAAGTATTTGGACTTCTAGTCAATGTGCTAAAACAGGAGAGTGTCGTTTTTCTGGGGTAACTGAGCAAACCTTGGAAAAAAAAAACTGTTTGACTTTTTATTATTTGACTAATCCCACCAAATCTACAATGAAAGTCTGGCACACTATTATTTTTCTACGGTTTAATGAGGACTTCTGTATATTTCACACATCAGATCATAATTACTTAATATTAACAAAGTTTTGATAGACATAATAAGACATAATAAATGAAAGTCAAGAATGAAAAAGTCAATGTGGGAACTTGCAGGATGAGCATGTTTGAACTCTGGGCACCCTTAGCATACTTCTGAGGCAGCTAAAGACCACAAGTAAACAAGAATATGTAGAAGTAGCTGAAGTCTAAAAATTCTAGCTCCTGAATAAAGAGAGCTGAGTTTTGAGGTCCGTGTTGGCCAGGTTGATAATGTGCCGCCATAGTTCTTCAACCAGAAAAAGGAGCTGGTATTGTGTTGGTGTGTTTTTGTGACAGACGTGTTGCTGTGGAAGGGGGCTTGACCATGTGTAGACTTTCCATTTGATTTCATTATGATGTACAAACATGTTCCAATCTCCTTGCGAAATGGGAGGAATTTTTGTGAGTCTGGAGAAAGATGTACTTGAGCACACATGTAAATTCCAAACATAAAGAAGGGCAAAGGTCGACTTGCATAATAATGTCAAAAACGAAAAACGTTCATGATTAACCTGATCGCAATTCCAAATGCCACCGAATTCGTAGCCTCTCTGAAATTCCTTCGCCTTCTTGTATTTCTTTATGTCTATTTATTTTTTTGTTATTATCATTTACAATCACATCCAAAGCTGTATTTCAACTCATGCCAATTTGCGATTCTCTGTATGTACATCTATGTTCTTGTTTTTTTTTCCTTATAATTTCAATAAAATGTACTTGAAATAAAAAGAAGGGCAAAGGTAATCTATCAGCATTACATTTTCCATTAACCTGTTGAAATGGAACTCAAAGTAAACTTAATCTACTAGCAAGTCACAAGCCACAAGGATTGTCATCACATTGCATCTACTATTAAGCAAGTACAACCCTTCTGCTCTAGTGGAGTATATATATTCCAGTGCCAGTAAAGCGTGTAGGACCCGGATTCAATCTCCAAATGTATTGGTCCTTAAGTTACATTTGGGAAATACCAGCACGCCATAACAAGGGTGTATGAAGAATTCTGGAGTGCCTCCGTTTCTTTAATGCAACTTAAAGAGCTATTACTAAGGGGATATATATGCAAGCACTTTTGGTTATTTTATAAAAAATAAAAAAAGTTTTCCTCTTCTACACATCTTCATTTACTCAGAATATATGCTAATGATGATCCGAGACTCTGCTGTAAGGCAATAACATGTATAAGCAAATGACACTATGCTTAGAAACACAATATCTTAAATCTCACCCTTTGGGAAAGCCAGACAATCATCCCCAATATATTCAAACTCTAGCAGCAGTTTTTATCCCAATTCTTCAGCTCGAACAGTACTGAACAGTTAGAAATGTGTCTTTGCCCTTAATTAAAAGAAAAATTCAAATACAATCATATGATTTGTAAAAGGTTATGTCCACTTGAGGTTACTATTGGCCAGATATGACATCTTGATTTATCTCAGCATGTACTTTTTTTTAACTCTGTACCAAGACATGGCTTGATGCTTAACAACCAAGAAACCAGGAGCAAAGCAACACAAGATTACATTTTTGGTGTTAGATACTTTTTTCATTCTATTGAAAATGGTGCTGGTGTATTCTACCAACCAAAACTCAAAACAGCGTATTTCATATTTTAGCCATGGATAGAGGAATCCCATCTTTCCTAACAAAAGCATTGCAATCTTGGTGCAATTATAGAAGCTAAAGAAATTAAAATTACCTACCCCCACCCCCTTCCAATTGTTTATGCTATTCAATGTTTTGGTTGTACCTTTAAAGAACAGAGATGTATTCAGGCAATCTTAATGAAACTGGCTCAAAATGGGTAAAACTTTAATAAAAAAGGAAACACTAGAACAGAAAACATTTATAACTGTAATGACTACATGGGATGCACTGATCAATCATTTTGTAATGAATACAATTAGAACATTAGCTGCAGAGGCAGAGTCACAAAGATTTGACACATAAATGAGCAGATACACATCACTTGTGCTCAATGTATTTCCGTCATTTCACATGCACATCTGCAAATGAAGCGTACAGCAAACAAGTCATAATAAACATGCATCAATGCAAGTAATATAGAATGAAACTTGATCCTAATTTCCCTGAGTATACATAATGGACAGAATAGCTCATTTATGAAGGAGTGTGGTTAGGAATATTGTTCATTTTTATTATTTTTCAAGCTTGTGCCATTTTTCCTGAAATCCACATACAAGGCAACAGTTTCCATACACATCTTGTAAATACTTTACTGGTTTGTATAGGAAAATCCTCAGACATACTGTGGGGGAGTGAGCTCCCATACTGCCTAGAGTATGCCACAGAGGTAAACCGGATAAAAAAAAAAAAAGAAAACTGGCTCACAACTTGTAGCTTTTCGTAGGCAGTAGAGCAATCCTTAGGAAGGTGTGAGTGGATGTGTTTCAAATATAACAAAATCCTAAAATTATAGAACTTTTTAGGAAAACTTCAAAAAATGTAATAATATACAACATAAACTTTGGACAAGAGGTTCAAAAGTTAATCCAAAAATAAGTGCCCGACAGAGAACTAATGCAAAAAAGCTTCATATTCAAGTCTAAGAGGAATTAGAAAATATCCTCTGTGTCCATTTTTCCTTTCAGGTTTCCAGTAGGACCTAATCTCCTTAACTGGTTCACCAACAATGGCACATACAAAGGACATGTGGAGGTTGGTTCTAGTCTACCTTTGAACTTACTGATAATTTGGGAAAGAGAAACATTTACATTTCAACAAACTGGGGGCTGCACCCAAGAAGGCATCTAAGTCAGTCTGACCCACCATGCAGAATCCCTTGTTCAATTACTGGAAATCAAATGGAAAAAGAGCAGGGAGGATCAGTCGGACAAATACAACACTGTACCAGTTGACAGCTTTAGGAGTCTGATTAATGAATGGCCTTCTCAGAGTTTTCTGCAACACAAACCCTGTCACCTGACGCTCACAATCTTTTTTCTACCATCAGACCCTGAATCTGACTGCTATCTAATGGCAGTGCACACCACCATTCATGCAATCACATACTAAATACCAATAGCAGTTACACATTTCAAAGAACAATAGTGTTTGCTAAACAATGATTGCCATGCACTGGAGCCTCCACTGAAATTATCCAATCAGCAGAGGCCATTCTTATATGTGACACGCCCCAAGCCATGGTTTCTGTAATACTCTTGCCTTGGGAGACACTTGTCTCAGTTGACAGTTTCAAGCATATTCAGAGATTTTAATCGTTTTGATGATGCAACATATATCATCTCACATGAGTTTCCACACAAGTCTGAATTTTGATGTGTTGCAATAAATTTGGCAATCAACATCTCCAGGACCCATTCATGTACTGTAGAATCAACACCACCTGCCATGCCGAACATTACCCCATGAGCTCTATTTACTTACCTTCTAGCTATGTGTTGGTTCTTGCCCCAACAATATACCAATTAGATAGGTCCACCCTATCCCTATAAACATAGTAGCTTCAATACTTGTACAATGTGGTCTTCCCATGTCAATCTTTACCAATGAAAGAGCCCTAGTGTGCTATATCCTCACCAAATCTTTGATCTTTACATCTGCTATTACTTGGCCTAGTGGAAGACGTCTGTACAAAACATATGAAAAAAATATTAAGTTCTAAATGAGAAAAGGATATTGTATTGTATTGTATTGTAAGGGGTGCTTATAGAGCGCACTGACACCATGGGTTTCCTGGCGCTGGATGGACGTAGAGGGTACAGAGGGACTAACCAGATTGAGGGAAGAGCCAGGTTTTTAAGGACTTAAAAGCGTCAGAGAATTAGAGACTTTAAGAGAAGAAGGAAAAGAGTTCCAAAGCTTGGGGGCCAGATATGCGAATCTCCGGCCTCCGGATCTACAGAGCTTGTAAGAGGGGACAGTCAGAAGATGAAGAGGGGACAGTCAGAAGATGAAGATGGGAGGATCTCAGATTACGGGACGGGCAGTAAGGTCTAATCAGGGATTTCACAAAGGCGGGACAAGACCCGGTTAGCGATTTGAAAATAAGGCAGCCGATCTTAAAGGCCGACCTTGCGGTGACGGGGAGCCAGTGGAGTTTGACAAGGAGGGGCCTGGCGGATTGCCACTTCGGGATCCCTAGGGCCAATCTCGCCGCTTGATTTTGCACCACTTGCAGTCTGGCCACCGATGTTTTAGGCAGGCCGTGGTAGATCGCGTTAGAAAAATCTAAGCGGGAGAGGACGAGAGCCATGATGACCTGCAGGAGGGCGTCAGGTGTAAAGAGGGATGCCACTTTCCTGATCCTGCGCAGCTGGTAGATACAGGACGAGACCACCGTCCCCACCTGTGGCCCAAGGGATAAACCGGAGTCGATTGTGACCCCTAGGCTCTTCACCGAGGCCACGGGGATGGGAGGGGGACCGAGGTCCGCTGGCCAAAATTGTGGCCCCCAGGAGGTGGCGCTCCTACCGGGGAGGAGGAGCTCCGTCTTACCGGGGTTCAATTTTAGCTGGTTGTGGCCCATCCACTGGAGGATGTGGGACATGACTGCCTGAAAATTGGGAATAGCAGAAGGGAAGTTAAGAGAGAAAATGAGTTGCAGGTCGTCCGCATAATTAAATACGGTGACGTCCCACTGCCTCAAGGAAAGAAGAAGGGGGCGAAGATAAAGATTGAAAAGAAGAGGGGATAGAGAAGAACCCTGGGGGACCCCGTAGGGCGAGTGCTCCCTGGGAGCCCTGAAGGTACCCAGGCTGAGGGTCTGAGACCTACCGGTCAGAAAAGATTTGACCCAGGCCAGCGCCAGGCCCTGGATGCCAGCCTGCTCGACACGGTGGAAAAGGATGTTATGATCCACCGTGTCGAAGCCGGCAGACAGATCTAATAATACCAGGGCCTGGGGGTACCCATGTCAGCCCCGTCTCTCAAGGCGTCCGGATATTCTGCTTGCAACAAGATTGTGACTTGGCTCCAGCTTCACACTAGTCTTCTGGTAGTCACAAATTCAGAGCCTTTGATAAAAGGCCACCAATAGAATTTTTCAGGCAATATTTCATTCTTGAAGCCCATTTTCAGTGATCTTCTATATTACCCCCAGCTGTGCCAGATCTCCTGAAATTGATAGGTATTGCCTCCGCACAAGTAGTGCAGGTGCTCTCCATTCTACACAGCAACACACAAGTTAACTGGGATATTTCAAACTGGCAATCAGTCTCTCCTTTATTTGTAGCATTTGCTCTAATCATGGATTTCGAATTAGATTTTCTGCCATTTTATTTAAGTGATGATTGTCATAACAAGTACCACCACCATTCCCAAAAATCCTAATTAAGAATACACTTCTGCTTACCTTTGTGAGCTACAGATCAAGATCAATGAAGTCACTATAATACATGCAATTCACTTTGAACTTTGGGAAAATACATCTTAATCCATTATTCTGAATTGACTCACATGCAAGAGACAGGGTGGCCTGCCCTTTAACTTTTGCCTATCAATGGGGCAAGTTAATAATATAAACGTATTGATTGCCCTGTGTCCTTCTGAGGCCATGGCAAACCACCATTCCATTCAAACAACAACAGACTGCTCTTGGGATATAAAAGGCATGCAGTTTTAGCAGAACACGTGTGACTGGATCCGATTAAAATGTCTAAATTCACATGAATCAAAATACCACTCATTCATATTTAAAGAAATGAGGGATCCGCGCTATTCAGATGGAATTTTTACACTATGCTTCAATACCTTTCATTTTATGCCAGGGATGAATGAGTATAGCTTAGGTTCTCTGATAAGTATTGATTTTTAATTTTTGCCATAGATTGACATGCATTTCCCATACTT